>NC_133831.1:17985467-18585467 GCF_047830755.1 Zonotrichia albicollis | reverse complement strand
CACTGGTGAATAGACCTCCATATGTTTAAAAATACATCAAATGATTAGCCCTACTCTGTACTAAAATTGAAGGTGGGGAAAAAAACTTTGATATTGAAAATATGTTGCTCCTGGATTGTATCCTTTCTATCCAGGACAAAAATAATATTTTACTTAATCATATCTCTTTAAGTATTCAATAAGTCAGCCCAACTATGAGTTGGCAGTCATTGCCATGTGTATCACCCCTCATGAATACTTAAAGCAAAAGGCTTAATAACCACTGCATAGCTACAAGGTGTGCAGGGAGAAATTATGTGCAAAGAAGTTAAACTCTTGTAGTTGGCCATCCTTTCATAATAAATAATTGATATTATCTATATTTGTGAGGATTCTTAAAGAGTGCATTTGGTACATACTGCACTGCATAGCTTCAGTGATGTACTTCTGAGAATCTGCCTTAAAATTAATCACAAAATTCTGTGAATAGGAGCAGACTTGGCAGATTCAACACGGGAATGTTATACAAAAAAGTGCTTTACTGGTCATCAAAAGGAATGAGGATGATAGTGAGAACCATCTGGATAATCAATTAAACTGGCCAAGAAAATGCTTCAGTCATTCAGAAAATAGAAATAAGACAGCAAATACATATTTTTAAATATTTTACTGAAAATAAAACAAACAGTGTCTCTCCTCTGGCAAACCTCTGAATAGCTTCAGTAAATGAGCATGGTCCTAATCCAACAAAGCATATGCAAGCACAATGGTAACTACATTTATTTCATCCAGTTTACGCGTTGAAAGTTACATTTGTATTTAGGGCACTGCTGGATGGGGACCTAACCTGAATTATGCAGTCTTTGAACAGAGACTGAAGGAGGGGTTTGTTTTTAGCAGTGCATTAAAAGCACCAGAATGCCCCCGTGCCGGACGTTCCCGGCCTCTCTGCGAGAGGCCCCTTTGCGGGCCCTTTCATTTTCTACCACACAATCCCGAGCCCTTGTGACAGTCCCCGCGTGGTCCCAGCGGCGCGGAGCCCGCGGTGCCCGACCCTCGCTGCCCGGGCACGGCGGGGCCGCCACGACCGCGAGGCCGCGGCAGCGCCCGGGGCCCGTGGGGGCTGAGGGGGGCCCGAGCGGCGCCGGGGCGGCGCAGGTGAGGGGCGGCGGTGCCGGGCCGGGGCAGGCGGCGGTGCCGGGGGCGCGGAGGGCAGCGCGGCCTTTGTTCCCGGCCGGGCGCGGGGCAGAGCGCGGCTCGCGCGTGCGCGGGAGGGGGGGCGCCGGCGGGAGCGCGCCCGTGGAGCGCGCGCGCGCGGAGGCGGCGGCGGCAGGATCGCTCGGGCGCAGCCGGCGCGTGCCCGCGGCGCAGGGAGCGAGCGAGCGAGGCAGGGAGGGAGGCGGGGAGCGCGCGGTGGGCTCGGGCCGCGCACGGAGCGTCTCGGCCGGAGCGGCGCAGCGCAGTCGGCCCGCACGGAGCCGCCATCGGGGGAGCCAAGGCCGCCTCAGCGGGTCCCGCCCTGCCCGGCGCCCACAGGTGAGCGGCGTGGGGAGAGCGAGGGGCAGCGGGAGCGGCCGGCCCCGCGCGGCCCTCAGCCCCCGCCCGGGCCCCGCCGCCGCCCGCGGGAGGCCCCGGCGCGGCCGCGGGGCTGCCTCGCCTCGGGACGAGGCCCCTGCGCGGCCTAAGCGCGGCCCGGGCGGGCGGTGCTGTGTGGCGGCCGCGGCTCGGGGGAGCGGGGCGATGGCGGGGCCTGCGGGAGCGGCGGCCCCGAGCCCTTCCGCCGGGCCATTGTGTGCAGGCGGAGGCGGCGGGCCGGGCCGGGCCTGCGCCGCCCGGGCCGGGGCTGCCCCTTTGTGGGCTCGGCCTCGGCCCCGCCGCGCTTTGTGCTCGGGGAGCGCCGCGGGCTCGGCGCGGCCCGGGGAGGCGGCCTGGCCCCTGCGAGCTCCCGGCGGGCCCGGGCGCCGCAGGAACGGGCTGGCGGCCGGGGTAACTGTGCCGCTGGGTGCCCCTCGCCGGCATTACCGACAGGGTTGCTTGCTCTTAGCTAATCCCGTGAGGGCAACGAGGGAGGGAGATTTTTTGCCCATCCTACGGCTTCCCCTTAAAAGATGAAAAGGCCGGGGACCTTCGTGCCTTCCCCCTTCTCCACGGTTTTAAAAGGACGGGAGAAAACAGCGTTTGTAGGGAAAGGCAAAGCATCTCACGTATTTCTTCAGGAGAAGAACCAAGTTTATTTTCCAGTGGTGAGCTGGTGGCACTTTTATGCTTACATTAATACAATATTTCTCCAGTATTCTTGCGCCCTCCTTTTCAGCCCGTCTGGGTGAATGTTGCCTTGTCTTTATAATGAGCAGCCTACTCACAGTCTAAATAAATAGCTAAAATGATTTGATTTGTTTTAAGGCACATGGGTGTCTGTTAGGAAGCGCATGGCTAATTGGACTAGGTCATGAAGGACACGGGATATTCCACGCTCGGGACATAGTTTCAGTTGTCTGTTTATCTCCCTTCTAAACTGAGACTAGCATGGTGCATTCCAGAGGGGGAGGGAAAATGGAAGGGACTCTTCTCAACCCTGATTTAATCAAGCTGGTCTGCAAGAAGATTTCAGTTACTGGAGTGCAGGTACACTAACACAGAGGTTTTCAGGGTGAAGCTTGGATCTCTGGACTATTCGTAGCACAAAATTACTTTGAGGAGTATACCTGCAGTAAAAATCGAATGCTACTCGACTATGTTCTTAAATAGCCTTTGCCCTCTTCACAGCAGTGAAAAACATAGAGGAAAGTACAAGAATAAGACCTATCCATCAGTGATACAGTTTTAGAAATCTGTTGTCACCTAAGAATTCTGAACCTGATGAAATGATGGGCATTTTTAACCCGAAAATGCATGTCCAGATGAAGTAGCTGAACTGTTACTGTGCCATTTCTGTTGATAAGGTTTTAATGCCATAGTCCAGTTAGACCGTAGTAGAGGAGTTAGCTCAGAAATTCAGCAGCTCCAGCTAAGTAGGTGTGAACTAAGGAAAGTGAATACTATAAATAACAAGAGTACTTTTCATACTTAGGTTTGAGTAGAGTTGCTGCTCTTTACTTTGTGTGAATTGTGCTGCTCAAATGTCAGACACCTGCCTCTAATGTGGAAAAGGGGAGCATGTGCCCATATTCATGTGAGAAGCAACTCTTTGGTCAGAAAATTCAGAGAAATCCAATAGGACAGTTTTATGAACTATGGTCTTCAGATGAAACATTCTGGAGGACTGTGCATGCAGCTGCTATCAGAAATAGAATGTTCCTAATTTTAATTTAGAATCACTTTGCTTTATTTTTCATCTGTAGTCGTGCTTTTAGTCTTGTAACTGTCAGCTCTAAAAGCTGGACTGAGTTTTGCCAAATGGATTTTTAGTGTCTTTTTTGCTTTAATACTTGTCTTATTTTCAGGAGCTAAACTGAAGCAGAATAGTCAAGGTAAATGAGTGATATTTGAAATTCTTGCCACATGAAGAACTCAGTTCTGCCGTTGTGGTGCATGTAGCAGTCTGCAGCAGGCCGGAGTGTGCTGTGTTTGCAGCTGCTGCCTGTGCTCGCCCGGATTCCTGCTCAGAGCAGTCGGTGCTACCTGCTGCAGAAAGCACCGCTTTCGCCGGAGTGGGGATGTTGGCAGGCTCGAGTTCATCTCAGCCATCACGTGGTGCCTGAAGCTCAGGATCTCAGCTCCAGAGTTTGCAGTCTTAAATGTCATGAGCATTGTAGATGCAGATTTCTTTTCTTTTCTGTTGCTTTGGTTTTTGAATGGAAATCAGCATTTTAAAAAGGGAAAACTAGTTGTGATTTAAAAAAATAGTAAGAGGTTTTGGGGGTTTTTTGTGGTTTTTTTTTTTTACTTTGACAGAATACACAACAGAGACAAGCTGTTGCCTTAATAAAATGCTTTCATTAATAAGAATGTTTCATTAGTAAGAAAAAATTTGTTGTAAGCAGGTTACTCTTTTTGAAAGTGTACATACTCTTCCTTTCCTAAATGTTCAATGGTATGGTAAAAATGTAATTTTGATGTGTGTTTTCTGTGTACATTATCACATTGTGGGCTAGAAATTGGAAGATATGCATAAGTGCTGAGTTGTTATCATGAGCTGTAACTTCAGGCGTACCTGAGATTTTGCTGTTAGCACTTTATTGCATGTAAGCAAAAATCTTCCTAAGTCAGTGACCTGGGGTGTTTGACATGCCAGGGTACATTCAGCTGTTAACTTTACAGTGGAGTTAGGGAACACAAAAGCCAGCATTAATGCCCCATTTAATTGTCTTTAAGTTCTGTACCACTACAGAGAGAGAGATATTCTAATTCTGATCCAAACTGCATGCCATGTTTCTGTGATGGCCAGGACAACTGTTATACATATATGCCTGTTTGAGTGACTGTATAAAATGATGATTCTTGGTGTTATCATAGGAATAATGAGAGATTTGGTTACTAATTCCACAATACTTTAATCAGATCAAGTGCTAGATAATTACAGCTAACCAAATGGTCCACTTCTGATTTTTACTTGTTTTTCTTTATAGAAGCTGAATATGAAAAGTGAGGTTGTCTGTGTGTTTAGGGAGGAAGTAAAATGTTACTTAAATGATAAAATCTGTATTTGTCCTCTTGCGCTTGGAAAAATTAATTATAAAATTAGCTTGGATATATTCCAGGGCAATTGATAGAAGAAGAGCAGTAAATTGCTCTATAGACAGTTGATGACCTTTTCCCCTTTTTGGGCTGCCTTATCCAGAAATACATTTTTATCTCTTCTTGTACCAATAGATGACCTTGCTGGACGTGAAGAAAAACAAGGAGAGTGTAGTGATAACTTGGCTGCTTAAAAAATTACTCATGCACTCCTTAAAAGTGAAAGAGAACTTCTTTGAAGTGTGGTTTGTGTGGCTGGGGTGGTTTAACCCCAGCTGGCAGCTCAGTACCACACTGCCTCTCTCTCTTCACTTCCCCACCTGCGGGATCAGGGAGAGAATTGCAAGAGTAAAAGCAAAAACACCTCTTGGATTGAGATAAAGACAGTGTAATAGGTGAAGGAAGAGCTGCACACACAAACAAAGCCAATCAAGGAATTCCTTCAGCACTTCCCGTGAGCAAGGCAGGTGTTCAGCCATCCCCAGCAGAGCAGGGCTCCATCATGCTGGTGGTTACCTGGGGGGACAAATGCATCACTGCAGACATCCCCCCTTCCTCTCCTTGCCCCAGCTTTACCTGCCATCACTGCAGACATCCCCCCTTCCTCTCCTTGCCCCAGCTTTACCTGCTATCACTGCAGACATCCCCCTTCCTCTCCTTCCCCCAGCTCTATCTGCCATCACTGCAGACATCCCCCTTCCTCTCCTTGCCCCAGCTTTACCTGCTGGCTGTGATGCAGATGGTGTGGGACATCCCTCTGCTCAGCTGGCTCACCTGTCCTGCCTGTGTCCCCTCCCAAGGGGTTGTGCTCAGCCTCCCCACTGCTGGGCTGGTGTGAGAAGCAGGAAAGGCCTTGACTGTGTGCAGGAGCTGCTCAGCAATAGCAAAACCATCTGCATTTATCAGCACTGCTTCCAGCACAAACCCAAAACAGCCCTGTCCCAGCCACTGCAAAGAAAATCAACTCTACCCAAAGCAAAAGCAGCACAGTGGCAATGAAGTCTTTAAATAGTCTAAGGTTCTTTTCTAAAATTCTTGCGCATAGTATTGAACAGAGCAAAAAGTAATTTAGTCTTTGAAGAAAGACAGCAGTCACTTTTCAAGATTTTTTTTTCTGCTGTCAAGGAGGAGCATTAGAATGCCACTGCTTGTAAGAGTTACTTTCAAATACATGTTCAGATGAAGTATGTTGAAGGAAAATTATTCTTAAAATTTTGCTAATGTATGGATTGTGTGAAGATTTTAACTGGAGTAGGGGTATTTTAAAGCAATTTGGTGTTAAACTGCAAGAAGGAAAGCTTGAAAATAAATTGCATAAAAATTTCTAGAATTGGTGTCTAGCTTAGAAATGTGCATGTGTTAAAAGGCTTATCTTTGTTGTTTGCTCTGTGTTACAGATCTTTCATGAGGGAAAGTTACACGTCTTATATGTCATCCCCTTTATAAGGGGATGACAACTGCAATACAAGGCATCAGTTTTGTAAATCTTGGTACAAGTCGCTTTATGCTGAAGTGTGATGTAGGTATTAGTTTGAAGTGGGGTTTAAAAGTTTTTTTTTTTCCTATGTTTTTTTTCAAAAGTCAGTGTTATTCCTAAAAAGTGTGGTTAGTTGTTGTTAGGAGGAGAAATCATGGCAGGTGTAGCACCCACAGGCTGTGGCACAGCCAGGGGCGGTTCTGCTGGGCTGCCAGCGCTGCCTTGCAGTGTGGCTGCTCCCATGGCAATGTGACAGGGAGCAGTTTCAGTGCCGAGTTCAGCTGAGAAGTGAACCTGTGAGGAGAGGGTGATGTTCCCAGTGCCCTTCCCGGGGCAGCTGGCACCGTGGCACCTGGCGTGTCCCTGCTGCAGGAGGTGCCACCCTCTGTCCCCGCGGCTGCGCTGTCAGGGCGGGCTCCGAGCCGGGAAAGGATGGCGGCGCCTCCATTGCCTCATGCTTTGGTGCTTCCTGGGCTGCCAGGGGAGCTGCTCAGGTGCTTGTGCAAGACTGCTCTTGTTCAACACATTGCCTTAAAGAGAAAGAAACCCAGGGGGTAAACAGCAGGCAGCACAGCCGCTCTGTTTGGTGGCAGCCTGCTTTTGTTTGTTGTGGAAATGGTGGAATTACACTCCAGCATCCTCTGTGTGTGTGCCTGGTGTCATGGAGCCTGCATCTGGTGGGTCATTCCTCATGCTATAGATAAACCATTTTCTTGTAGTGCTGTGTGAAAGCTCTTAAGAAATATTGTAACTGAGCAGTTTTCTTAGAAGTGCTATTAAAATATTTAAGAACCTTTAAAATATGGCATGTTCCTACTTTGAAAGGTAGTGACTATAACTCTTTTCTGTAAAAATGGACTCTTGATTTTTTTTTTTTTTGAAACCTCATTACCTTCTGTCTTTTTTTTTTTTACCAACAGGGGTCTGCTACAGTTTTTATATTTTAATCTTCTTAAATTACCTAATGTTGTTTTGAAAATCATGTGGTAAACATGCTTTGATTTGCATTTTTGTGTGATACCTGTATGACCCCAGTTTAAGGTGTAAAAGAGAAACTTCTCAGTTTAAAGCTGACCACTTTTGCCTATATTTGAGCCTTCTCAGTTTAAAGCTGACCACTTTTGCCTATATTTGAGCCTTAAGTCTTGCTCCATTCTGTCTCACAAGGTGCGTTTGCAATTGTCTTCTTGTAAAAGTTGTAAAAATGCTCTGCTCAACTAACATTTTGGTTTCTGAATGGCTGTTTATTTTGAAATATATCTGCATATGTATTTATATAAAAGTCTTTAGAGTCATAAAACTGCTTTCATTCACAGGAATTTTCCCCCTTTTTGTGCATGAAGGCATCAGCACAGTTGGGAGTTAATTTGTATAGGGTTCATCTCTCCATGGTCGATATCTGTGTGATTGCACAAGTGCCCTAAGGCTGTAATTTGGAGACTGGTTGCACAGGTGTGACTAGGGAATCATTTGGCTGGCAGATGTTGATGGTGTACTATGAAATTTTAGTGTGGCTTTGTGCTGGGTCAGGTCAAATTATTTAGAAAGGAAATTTTACAGGTAAAAAAATATGCATTCCATAATAGAAGCTAAGATGGACATTCTCCCAAAACAGCACCTATAAAACAGTAATTTTAAGAGCACTTTTGCTCATATTAAAAACAGCTGCTGAGCCAAACAGTTTTGTTTAAAAGTAATGTGTTCTGCTTAAACAAAAGTTGTTCCTTGTACAGTCATAATTCTCCCATGCATGTAAAGGTGCTTATCTAGTTATGGAGTTGAGTGCAGGGAAAAGGAGGATTTCATTGAAAGCTGTTCTGTAATGTGCATATGGGGAAGTAGATGTAAGGTTGTCTATGAAACTTTAATTTTTTATTTCCCATTTCTCTGAATGCTTGATCTTCCAGCCTATAATTTTCTATTGTGCTTTAGACAGTGATTCTTGGCTAAGAGTTGATGTTAGAGATTCAGCACTGCAACAGACTCAAGTTTTGATTTTGAATACATAACAGAAGAGAGGACAGTTTTTTGCAGAGAAAGACAGTCTTGAATTTAGAAAGTGCAGATAAAGAGAACATGAAGTAGCAGAAAAATATGTCTACTCCTGTCATTTCCAAACCATTTATAATATCTTGTGTTTTAACTTCTGGTGCAGACTCAGGCCTGACTTCAGAGTGATTATGACAGAATTTTAATTTTGTATGCCATGAAGCAATTCCCGAGCAATACAAATAAGTGAGATAGTGTGTACATTTTACTTGACATTTGAGATGTACCTGATCAGAATTTAATGGCAATAAAAGAACAAGTAATTCTCTTGCCCAAGAGCTTTTTTTCCTTCTGAATTTAAATAACTTGCTTCACAATCTGGGTACTTGGAGCTTCACAAAAGACGCTGAGGGAATTTTTTTTGATAATTCAAGGATCCCTCCAAAGAAAGGTTACTTAACTTTTCATAAAATCAGGAGGGCCTTCAGATTAGATACAATAGAGGTGGTGAGAAGGGTGTTGCCAATGTTTCCATAATTTGTGTCTTTGATGTACAAAATACTGGAATGAGTAGAGAGCAGTTATCCATATGTGAGCTGGAGTTTGAAAGTAAACAGTGATTGAAGTCTGATGATGGTGGACTAGAAAAACTGAGATGTTAAATAATTTAACAGTGCCTTTTAGTGTGTAATGATATTCAGTTATTACTGAAGTAAATTTGAATAGGGTCTAACAGGGTTAACTTGGTATCCTTATCAAGTAATTTCATTCCTTTTTGCATTAATGGGTCAGACTCACAGCTACTTGTGGTAGTTTAAAACCTGTAAAAGGCAGGGAAGTACTTGCTTTGGTGACTCAGAAACTCGTGACAAAACAGGAACTAGCCCCAGGTCTGCCTTGCCACAGACTTGTGCTCTGCACCACTAATGGTGGGTTTGGGTGGCTTTTTAAAGGTTTCAAGGAATGCTCAGTGTTTTCATGCAGCACGGTGGGCTGTGACATCCCTGCTCCACCCAGCTCTGTGCGCTCAGGTTGGGCATTTCCTGGGACTGCTCTTACCCGGGAGTTGAGGCTGCGTTTCAGACCCCAGGGTTTGATGAGAGAGAAGCTGGAGAGCTGTTGCTCTCTGCAGCAGTGTAACCAGCCTTGGCTGCAGAGCTCTCAGTAGCCGAGTGTGAGAATTTCATTAACATTTTAATAATGATTTAAAAAATATTAATTATTGCGGCAATTGAATTTTCATGCAATGATATTACAAGAAAAGTTGATTCAGAATTGATGAGTGGGGAAAAGCTAAGTCACTGCAATAAAACAGAATTGGTTCTAATGGAGGCACATGGGCTTCGAAGAATAGGTTCCAGAAACACAAGGCAGGCAGAAAATGGGAGGTTAAAGAAATGAAGTACTGAAAAGTGTGGAACCATCAGAAATGCAAAAGTCCCACTGTAGTTTTGTACTACTTTTACTAAAGTCTTACATAGTCTAAGCTCAGTCCTTTCTGTTTTCTACCTGTGGTATATCAACAAAGTACAAAAACCTGTGGCCCACCTTACATTGCCACAGCTTTCCTTTTGAATTAATATGCATAGTAGGAAAATTTTAGTTCCAAAATTTGGAAATGTCTGTTTTAAAAATACAGACTTGTTCCTTTACTTTTAAAAGTTGTGTGTTTTATTCTCCTTGTGGTGTGTCTGATAAAATGAATGCATTATCTTTATCAGACATTCTTCTAATAGTTCTTACTTTTGAAGATTATTTAAAAAAAACAGATTTGTAAAAAGTGTCACTCAGACTAGGGATTCTGTAGTTTAGTACCAGAGATTCTGAAAAAAATAGTAATTTCTGAGGTGTTGAAAGTTGGGCTTCCAGTGCCACTAGAGCATGTTCTGTGGTGCTGGATATATTTGTGTAGGATCCACAGGCACCAAGGTCTGTACTCTGCAGTGTCTTCATTCTCCAAGCCCTCCCCTACACATTTGCCCTCCCGAGTTTAGATTGCCATACTTTACACAGGCTCCACTGTCACCAGGGCTGCATACAGGAGTACAGAACAAGTGAAGGATCCCAAGAAGAAATAATTCTTTAAAGTGGAAGTATGTACAAACCTAAGGAATGAACAAGATGGAGACATCTTTATAAAAGTAGTCAATGTACGTCATCCTGTCCTGGCTTCCTGCAGAGGGGCTTTCTGTGTCATGGGTCAGTCTCCTGTAGGGCAGCCTTTATTTGTAGGTCTCTTTGATAGGTCTAGTTATTTTGATGGTCTTCTCCCTACTACTGTTGAGTTATGCAGGAAAAATATTGAGCATAAAATAGGTTTTGAATTTGAGTTGGAATGGTTATCTCAGAAGGCCTTGGTAAGTGAAGGCACATCAGAGTCCAGGTGCTCCTTTTAGCTGAGCCTTACTGGATTCAGGTGAGAGCTCCCATGCCACACCCTCCTCCCTGTGCCTGCCACAGACACAGCCATGGTGATGCAATATTGCGTGGCAATTACAGCATGCACTGAGGAGTGTAGGGTTTGCAAAATCAGACTGAGGGAAGAAACAGCCCCCAAATTGTCACACATGGTAGGATTTGCTGTTACTGTTTATAGAGGGGGTTGGTTATTTTTTTTTCTTTCCTTTTTAAAAAAATTCTAATAGAGTGGAATTGTATACAGAGCCCATCTATGATGCCTTGTAGAACAATTGAGTGCTTCCTGTTTAGAGACTTCTGAATGGCAGTATGTGTTAGAGCATGAAAAATACCTGGCTTTCCTCTTTTCTGTTGCTCTTACTAGTTCCCTCTGTAGCTGATCTTTGTGTGCCTGCCTTACTTTCTCTTGCACCATTGTATGTCCAGAACTTTTAAAAAGGTAGCTGTCTCCCTGTGTTTATAGATATTACTGGGCTGAACTGCTGAAGGATGATTCTGACACAGCTCAATTCAGTGTGTTCTGTGCACAGTGAACAGAAACTAGATACTACTAAAAATAAAATAAAAATCTTTTCCTTGTTACTTAGTTTGCATAGAGTTATCTGTATTTTTCATATGAAGTTTTCTTTAGTTTCTTAGATTCTCTGGTTTCTGCCATCCTTATTTTGAGGCAGCAGGCTGCAGGCAGGCACGCTCTGTTGGGTTTCTCTGGGGCACAGGTGCCAGGTTGGGTCCATCCCATGGTTATGGGGCTGTGGGGTCCCTGGGGGCAGCTCTGGCTGTCCTGTGGCAAGGAGAGCTCTGGCCACTGGCTGCACTGGGGATACAGAGGTGGGGAAGCAGGGAAGAGAGGGCTCTTGTCAGACAGCACCACCGGGTGCAGTGCAGGGCACAGCCTGGAGCAGTGTTTCTCTATCACCAGCTTCATACCTCTCTGCTGGGTGGGATTTGGCAGTGTCACAGCAAGACAAGTTATTTGCTTCTTTTTAAAAAGGAAAAATATGGTCAAGTCCAATGTGGAAGTGGTCCATGATCTTTTTAATGCAGGGGTTTGGTTTTGATTTGTATTGAAAGTGGTTTTTCCCTGTATTTTTGTTTAACTGTATATAGTTTCATTAGCTGCTTTGCTAGCTAGTGAATTTTGGAATGAAATTTGGAGGTTTATCAGGTTTTTTCACAGAGCATTGTTCCTCAGCTTTCCTTCCCTCACAAGATTGAGGTGCCATAGCAGCGTGGGCTCCAGTGTTCTGTGCAAAGGTGGATGTTGAAGCTCTGTTTGAATGGAGAAGGTTATTCACTTGTTGGAATTGATGAAGTTCTTTGTTGCATTTAAAATTGAGCACTTCAGTCATAGTAGTTAGTTACTGTGATTCTGATGTGGTCATTCTATGTCTTCTACAGCATACAGTTCCTTCCTAATTTTACCTTATAAAGTTGTTGGAAAGAAAATGTTTAAGAGCTAGGGAGAAACCTCTCCTGGGCTGATGCTGAATATTCCAGCATATCTCCAAGGAGAAATGGTGAGCAACAGCAGTGAGGCAGAAGTCAAACAGCACTGACCTAAGTCAGGTGTTTGCACTGAGTTAGAAATAGGTCACTGGTTTGGAGGGTGTCACAATGCTGTTGGTGTTTCCATGGCTGTGTTTGTGTCTGCATCTGCCACGGGGGTGTGCTGAGCTCGGGGAGGGGCAGGACAGGCACTGCCGTGGCTCCACTGGGGATCGTGAGGGAGCACTGTGGGACACACCAGGAACGTGGGGTGTCAGGGACTGGGGACTCACTGCGGTGCTGGCCACAAAGACAATTCCATGGTTCTGTAAATCTGGTGGGATTTCCCTTCCTGGTGGTTGGAAAATGGGGTTGGTAGGGAATGTCTTGAGGTGCAAGGAAAAAGCTGCCTGCAGTTTCAGGCAGACCGGGTCACTGTAAGTTAGAGGGAAATGGTCTAATTGTGTATGAAAAAGAGATGAACTGGACAGATGATATTTTGGCAAAGGAAATCATCAAGTCTTGACTCAATTTTGTTTCTTTTGGTCTCATTTTATAATTGTCAGTTACATTGGATTGATCTAGCTTTTGCTTGTTATGCAGGAAAAGAGAAGCCCTGAGGTGTCTGAAATAACAAATAGCATAGTTAAGGGCACCAAAGAAAAGTGTCTGCAAGGGTTGAAAAGAATCCTAATTCATTAGTCAAAACCAGAATGTATAGAGACTAAATTGTATTATATAGTTGATTAATAATTTATGTCATGAACTGTCTTTTAAAAATTCTGAAGTAGGGCAGCAGGTCCAGAGGCGGGGTCTGAGCAGGGGTGCACGTCTGTCCAGCCTGCATTTGATCCTGACCATGCCAGGCCCTTGGGATCCAACATCTCCTGAGAGCTGGGAAAGAGAAACTGATACACTGCAAAAGGGAAAGCATTGGGCCCTACAATGTCTTTGAAATGAAATAAAATAAAAATACTAGTTTCTTAAAAAATATTGACAATATTTTCTCTGATATGTTTTATGTTTAATGAGTATTTTCAACCTTTCATTTAGCTTTTGGGTTTTGACATTCTTTGGCTTGTGTTATGTCTTGAAAAAAGTAACTTGTGAGTGTTTTTCACAACTTCATCCTATTCTCATTTCCAGTGCTCTCTAGCAGTATGGTAAAAAAGTATGTGTAAAAAAGTCTTATTCTCAAATATGAATGTACTGTTGAAAAAGGTGAAAGATTTTCTATCACTTTGTTGGTGGCTGTAATGCATTAAGTGTGCACTTTGAATGGGAGTTCCTGAATGGAGTTAGTTTTGAAATGTTATAGAAAAAAATATGTTGTTGCATCACATACAGACAACTGTGATTAATTTTTTTCTGTCCTTTTATTACTCTTCTGTGAGACTTTTTCCCTTCCAGCCATTAAGATGACTATACAGAACTTTGGTGTGTGTGTTTTTTCCCCAAACTAATATTCAGTTACACTTTCAAAAGCTAGCCAAAATGCTAAACTTATGTCTAATATAGGTGATATGTGTGAGGATATGAGAGAAGATGTGCTATTTGATGTGAGAGAAGTGGATGATGCTAAGTTGAATTTGTCAGAGGTGCCCTGCATTCCAGTGAAGCACAGATGTGATTTTTAGAATGTCTGGAGCTAACAGCTTGAGAAGGTGGAATAGTATCAGTCTAGTCCTGGTTATCATTGATAACTCCCTGGCACATGAGGCACACGATCTTTTTCAGCTTTTCCAAACTACTTTCTGTGCACCTATGTCTCAGCAGAGCTTTCTAACCAGTGGTTTGGTTGTGCTTCCCATTCCCGCAGGATTTTGGTTGTGTGTCCGGGTCCCAGAGCCTTTGCCCCAGGCCCAGTGCAGGCAGCCAAGCACGGGGCAGCTGCAGCCCGGCCAGGGCCGCTGGCTGTGCTCTGGGGCGCTGCCACACGAGGGCTGGCTCCTCGCCACATGCTCTTGGTTCCTCAAAAGCTGTTTCTATGCAGTTTTACTTCAGCTTTTCTGTTCTGCTTGTCATCTTTCTTGACTCTTACCCGATGGGAAGCAGTATATTGCAGGTTTGCGGGTGAGACTGAAGGAAGCCTTGTATCGAGTGGGCAGGTTTTCTTTGTAGCAATTGGCATTATTTGCAGTGCTGATAAAAGTCTTGAGGAAAAGGACTTGGATTTCAAATAGTAGGAAAGCATTTTTAAAGATAATTATCTTTACTCAGATTTTGTAGCCATACTTTTTATGTGACCACAACAGTTTATCTCCGTGTGTTTGTTCTGTTGCCTCCACTGAAATTTGTTACTTCTGTGATCTTACCATCATTAAATCAGCGTTCCATAATGTCTAAGCTTTTCTGAGCAGTGTGTGCATCACACAAGCGTGTTGACTTGGCTTCCTACTGCTTTAGCCTTGTACCTGCTCTAGTTTTTTTAATAGTCCAAGTTGATAATCAAATATGCCACATTGTTTTAGTTCTGTTGGTCATCTCTTTTCCTTGAGATTAGGCTTTTGCTTAATTGAATAATATTTATACAAATGGAGAAAATTCCTGTTGAATAGGACTTTACAGATCCGTAGTGAAAGATGCTCATCTCAGGAATATCCTTGAAATAGTAGGAAGTGATTTTCATGTCTTAGCAGAGTTTTGAATGGAAGCTGTAGCTGTTTCAAGCAGTTATTTCGGGGGAGGCGGCGCGCTTTCTCTGTGCGCACGTGTGAGGCTGGGCCGGCCGGGCGGGGCCGGATCTCGGTGCCACGGCGGGGCGGGGCCGGCTCCCGGTTCCGCGGGAAGGGCGGGGCCGGCTCCCGGTTCAGCGGGCGGGGCCGACCCGCGGCCTCCCCGGAGGCGGTGGCGGGCAGGGCGGGGCGGGGCGGGGCGGGGCCGTCCCGGGCCGGCAGTGCCGGGCGAAGCTCGGGGAACCATTTTGGGGCGCGGGGCCGGAGCGCGGCCGCACATGGGGGCGCTGGGCCCCGCCCGGGGCGGTGACATCCGGGCGCCGCGCGGGGCCCCCCGGCTGCCGCGGGGGCTTTGGGCGCCGTCACCGCCCGGCCCGCGGCCCCAGCCCGCCTGTGCTGCGCGGACGCGCCATGAGCTCCTCCGCGCCCCATGACGGGCAGATCCGCCTCCAGCGGGCCGTACTCCTGGAAGGGCGTCTGGTCTGCGTGCTTGCCGGGGAGTAAAACCTGCAAGGGGAAAGGTAGCGCCGTATTATACCTTGTGCGCAGTATTTAACGCTGGGCGTGTAGGAGATGTTGAGTTGTGTCCCGCGGGAGGTGTCGGTAGCCTGTGCGTGTCACCTTTCCCAGAACAGTGTCGAGAATGCTTTTAGCAACAGGTCGGTGCGATCTAGATGTTACCAGGAGCAGCTTTCTTTGATTTAGAGCTAGGAGATCTTCAGATGCGTTTTTCCCTTTTCAGTCTTACTGTTGGGTAAATCTTTTTGAATACGTGTAGTCCCTTTGGATAACTGGAGTTAAAGGACCTAATACTCTTGAAAATGACACCTTATTGTTCCTTAGTTTGTCCCTGTTGCTTAGAAGCTTGTTCCTAACGTGTGCAAATAAAGATAATGAAATAGCAAATATTGCATATAAGTGTTTTTACCTCTACTAAGGGGTTTGTAACTAAAAATATATTTAAACTTTATTTCCAGTTCTGTAGTTGTTTTTCCTGGGTTTGTAATTGTATTGTTTTCATAGTTTGGTGGGTTACATGTATTCCACTTTTAAAACTTCTGCTTGTGATTAACTTGTAACTTTTGAGATAGCCATATAAGATATGTTATTCATCTTTGTGTTAACAAGAGTGATGAAAATGTAGGCTTTGGGCAGGTTTAGGCTTGGTAAATTACAGTTTATAGCCTTATGCAGTGTCTTTCCTGCATGCTAATCCCAGTGGTCTGGTTCAGAGATTCCTCCTCGCTTCCAGCGCCGCTCCTGTGAGTGCTGTGGAAGGTGTGTGTGAAGGCTGCTCACACAGCAGCACTGCTGACACAGTTCTGTTCTCCAGGGCCTCTGTACCGTAGAAAGCTCAGGTGGAAGTGCATCTGTGCACAAGGTCTTTCACAAAGTTTTAGGTTGCTTCATTTAACTGTTGCATGGGCTCAGCGAGGTGTAATTAAAGGCAGCAGAGCTCACCCAGCTTGTCAGGCTGCCCGGGGAACTGGTCTGACACAGTGGCTTTCACCAGCGTTATCTGCAGGTTATGGAGGATCCCTGCATCAGGATGTGCAGGGTCAGGCAAGAGGAAGCACACACAGCTTTTCTGAAATGTGTGTGTTTGCAGTATTTGGAGGGGAGCTTCTCCCAGAATTTTACATCTGAATATGCTTGTTATTTGTGAGCTCTTCCCGAGCGATCAGTGTGATCAGCACTGCTTGTCCCGTGTCCCGTGGTTTGTTCTGGAGCACAGAACTGCTGGGTGCCCCCACCTGCAGCTGCTGGGACACAGAGCAGGGCAGCTGGCAGGGCCTTGCTGCTCCAGTCCCCTGGCTGCTGCAGCATCACTGCCCCAGGACACATGCTGGATTTGTCACAGACATCCTGAACTTCTCATCTAAGCTGGAATGGGAAGATACAGCCAAAAGACACAAACATTCTTGTAATATCTCTACAGGATCAGCTATGGCCCAGCACTGAAAACTGCTGCATGGGTGTTTTTCCTAAGTATTTCTAGACCACCAAGACTGAGATGGAGAAGTGGTTTGGTGGGTTAGGAAGATGCTGTCAGCGGGACTTGTGAGACTCATAAAATCAGTGTCTGAGAATTGTATCTTAGACACTCATACTTTTCTAGCTCTGGGGAGAGGTGCTTCCGTAGAGGAATTTGGACTTGTCTGTCTCTCATTACTTTTTAAAGGTCAAGGACTAAGTCATTTTGCAAGGAGGAATCTCTTAGTTCCTCTGCTCTGTGCCCTGAACAGTGCATGTCTTGCAAAAGCATGCACAGTATGCTGCTCTGAGCTGTCTGGTCCAAGTATGAGTAAGTTTGTGGGTGAAATGATGCTAAATATGGGAAGCTTGCCTATTGCCTAATATTCCCATGTCAAATAGCAAGGAGATTAAAGATGAGGTTTATTTTGAGAGCTTTATACGTACGTGACAGATCCAGAGCTGGTTGTACTCGCAGAGAGGCACTTAGGGTGGCTGAGAATTGTTCTGTGTAACAGAAGCCAATTTTGGATAGCATTTTATTTAACTGCCCTTTACCTACAAAGGTATGGTTTATTTTTTCAAAACTGTGTTTATTTTTTCAGGTAGTGCTAGTAATTTCTTTTCCACAAGAAGGAGGAGAGTTTGGAGTGCAGGAAAACGTAACATGTTAAGAAATGTGGTTGGTACTTGTTCCACATCTGTGGAATGCTTGAGCAAGCTGTTTGGTCAGACAGCTGTCACCTTTGTCTGGGGACATTGGAGAGGGCAGAAGTTCAGTAGGAGCTCCACTGAACATAGGACTTCATTAGGAGGGACTGAAAATGTCTGAGTATTTACATGGTACAATGAATTCTCAAATTTAACAAGTTTGAGTTTTTAGTCTTATTTGGGAAATTAGATAAAGTAATTGCTTTCTTTTTTTTTTTTTTTTTTTTTTTTTTTTTTTTTTTCCTGGTATCCTCCCAAATGGTTTAGTAAAGGAAGATGAAGCAGTGACTGTGCTTTACAAGCTGTGGGCCTCAGTGGCAAAGTAATGAAAATGAAGAGTCACTGTCCTATCCTGGGAAAAAAGTAGGGTAGTAATTGTCTGAGCTGTGTTTTTCAACTTTTAAAAAAAAATGAATTACACTGTAAGCATGGTTGCTGAGAAGGTCACATGCAGAAGATAGGATTTTTCCATTAAAAATGCCTCATTTCTCATACACAACAGCTTAGAATTGTTCCATACAAAGAGTTGATACGTACAAGTGATCTGGGTGAAGCATTTCATGAATGCAATATTAAAAAAACAAACCAACAATAACAAGCATCTTATTTTTAGCATGTTTTTACTCCCCTCCCTTGCAGCTTCCAGTAGGTAAATGCCACTTTGGAACAGTGAGCAGAACTTCTTCACTTGTTGTTTAGATGTCACGCGAGTGTCTGTGCCGTATGTGCACAGCTGACCTGCACATACAGTGTGCAGTTTGCAGTACCTGGGAGGGGCTTGCTTTCATTGGTATCTTACTGTCTCTGGAAGCTTTGTGAGTGAGGAAGTGCTGTGTGCAGGGCAGTGAAGCGCGGTGAGATCTGAACTGTGCTGTGTGCTCTGTTGCAGAAATGAGCCGTCAGACCGCTACAGCCCTGCCCACAGGTACCTCCAAGTGCACGCCATCGCAGAGGGTGCCCGCGCTGACGGGCACCACCGCCTCCAACAATGACTTGGCCAGTCTCTTTGAGTGTCCCGTGTGCTTTGACTATGTGCTGCCACCCATCCTGCAGTGTCAGAGCGGCCACCTGGTCTGTAGCAACTGTCGGCCCAAGCTCACGTGCTGCCCCACCTGCCGCGGCCCGCTGGGCTCCATCCGGAACCTGGCCATGGAGAAAGTTGCCAATTCCGTACTATTCCCGTGTAAATACGCCTCTTCCGGCTGCGAGATAACTTTGCCGCACACGGAAAAAGCAGACCACGAGGAGCTGTGTGAGTTTAGGCCTTACTCCTGTCCCTGTCCCGGTGCTTCGTGTAAATGGCAAGGCTCTCTGGATGCTGTAATGCCGCACCTGATGCATCAGCACAAGTCAATTACGACGCTGCAGGGAGAAGATATAGTGTTCCTGGCCACGGACATTAATCTTCCTGGTGCTGTTGACTGGGTTATGATGCAGTCTTGTTTTGGCTTTCATTTCATGCTAGTGTTGGAGAAACAGGAAAAGTATGATGGTCACCAGCAGTTCTTTGCAATTGTACAGCTGATAGGAACGCGCAAGCAAGCGGAAAACTTTGCTTATCGACTCGAGCTAAACGGGCATAGGCGGCGATTGACTTGGGAAGCAACTCCTCGATCCATTCATGAGGGCATTGCAACAGCCATTATGAATAGTGACTGTCTAGTCTTTGACACCAGCATTGCACAGCTCTTTGCAGAAAATGGCAATTTAGGCATCAACGTAACTATATCCATGTGTTGAAATGGCAATCAAACCTCTTCAGGCCAGTGTTTAAAACCGTTGCATTTAATTTAGCAGAAATAGGGTAACCATCTTTGACTGTCAGACAAATTATTTGGTAGATGGAGGGTAGACATAAATGAAGGTAAATAAAAGGAAAGGCTGTTAAATTACAGGAAGCAGTTGCATGTAGTAACTAATATATTTAAAATAAGTCAACAGTAAACCACTGAAAATATATATACACCCAAAATGGGCATCTTTTGTATTAAGAATTGATTCTACAGGAAATGTTGTAAAATAATTCTAAAACTTGTTTGTAGATTGATTGTACTGTTGAAAAGGATACTGTTTCGTGTTTTTGTTTGTGTTTTTTTCCTCCCCTTTGACTGACAAGCCATGTTGAGCGGTCTGGTCCTGGCCGCTGCTTCCCCTCCTCCTCCCCACCCCCCCTTTGTAAGTCACTACATAGTATTGCTGCTGTTTGTGTATATTTTTTGTGTATTTGCTAATTTTTATTAACTTCTAGTTTTTCATTAAATAAATATGACTTTCTTTTCTGTAATTCAGGTTTTTCTCTTTTTTGTATCTTTTTAAGATTAATTACAGGTGTCATCTTTTGATATGCATAATTGCTATGGTAAAACTTATATTTCTGTATGTTTGGTAAATTTTGTCTCTTTCCAGTAGTCAATTCATTGGTGATACTGTTCTTAATTGAGCTATTTGTGAATGTACTGAACTCGAAAGGAGTGCTTATGTTCAAAGATGTGTCAGGAAAGACAGCTCCTTTAAAAACAGGTCTAGATGTTGTTGTACTTTGAGTTATCTTCTAACAAAAATGAAACAATTATTAAGAACTTTCCGAATTTGAAAAAAAAGAGCAATTCACATTTCAAATTTAGAGATGCTTAGAAAATTGATTGCATCCTTGTATTTGCTGGTTTGCAGTACAAAGGAAGTGCTGTATTACACACTGTTGTAATGATAAAAGCAGACCATTTGTCTAAAAAAAAAGGCAGTCAGAGTGAGATGTTTTCAGTCTTTTTATATTTGTCATTAAAAGATTACCTGGCAAATGAAAAAAAAAACACAGCCAACTTCTGCTTTTTGCTTTAGCTCAAAGTTTGACACATTGATGCTCTTGCTCAGTTTCTTGTCTTCATGTCTTTTGGTTGTTACTAAAGCAACTGTCTGGAACTGACTTTTGTATCTCATTTTGGTGACATGATCCACATGACAATGCAGATAAATCTCTTCCAGGTGTGACTGACCAGCCCTAGAGGCTTTGGAAGGATACTGGGCTTTATGCAGACTGCCTGTATGTGCAAACCTGAACCACGAATGTAAATGGGATTTGTGTTGCAGAGCAGACCCAGACAGGAGCAGGGAAAGCTGTTCCACCTCAGCAGGAAGGAACCTTTGTCAGAGCGAGAGGTGGCGGGGAGCTGGTCTGGCTGTTGGCTACTTTTGGAACACATTAAAATACAGTTTATTGACTGTGCACTGGCTTAACTTTCTTATCAGAAGTTGATCTGTTAGGACAACTCTTGTTCTTACTGTTTTTGATGCATGATGAGGTAAGTAGTTCTACAGGTAAGGAACATAAAATCCATTGGGTTGGATTAATAAAATACTACAGAAATAGTTGGCTTCATGTAGTAAGGTTTCACTCTGAAAATTTGATACTTAAGACTGTTTGAACTGTGCACAGATGTAATTTAAAAGATGTACTGGTACCTTGTGACAGTAGATAAATGCTTCCAAAACTCCTGCAATCTAGCATTTTTTTTCCTTTTTGAATATACAGCCAACTGTTTGCAGTTTTCTAAATTCAGTCATTATTTTCACCTAATTAAGCTTGTCTGTATTTACCTCCAGTGTGTCTTTAGCAGAACGTTGGCTAAATACTCTTTAGAGGAGCCCCCATGTATCTCCCTTGCCTGCCTGGTGCCTGCCTGGCTGTGCTGAGGGACCGTGGTGGGGAGTGAGTGTGGGCCTGAGAGGGCTGTGCAGGGCTGGTCAGTGCTGAGCTGGGGCTGTGTCAGCCCTGAGCCCTGTGCTGAGCTGCTGGGCTTTCACTGAGCCCCCGGGGGCTGAAGGTCAGGGCTGTGCCCTGGCAGGGCCCTTCAGGAATGGCTTCAGAAGCTGTGCTCAGACAGGTTTGTTCATGTTTCACACAGGACAAGAGCTATAGCATAACTACTGTATGCTGACTTACTGTAATGTAAATTAGTATTGCTCCATTTGGTGTTAAATAATTGTGTAAAACCTTTAATATCCATCATCAGATGGAATTATGAAATCACCCTTGGGCCCAGATCCTCAACAGTATTAAAAGCCTAAAGAGTGAGGATCTGGTAAGTCAACTACACTGTTATATATGAAAAAAAGAAACCATACTACAAGTCTGTACAGTTTACTACGTTATCTAAAATAAATGGTGTATTAAAGCCTGGCATTGTCTTAACATTAGCTGTTTATTTTAGAAAGTGCTGTTTTACTTTGCTGTATTGGGAGGAGTATTCAAAGTTGTCTCTAAAAGATGAAAACCAGTAAATCTTGCATTTGTCTGCTAGCACTACCTCCATGGTTTTTCATTGCCCTTTTGGAAAAAAAAGGCCTTAAAATGTTTGACAAATGTGGATGTAAATATTTTGATTCTGTTGTGACAGTTCCTGCTAGTTCTTGTTTGCAGTAGTGGTTTAAAATTAAAGCAGGTGAATGGTTTTGTATTGCTGCCTGTGCTGTTGTTTTACCCAGAATCTTTTCCAAGCTGCTGTGATTAAAGCAGGAAGCGTTCCAGTGGGATAGTTACTGTCTGTAGCAGTTTACAGTGTGGACAGAGGAGAGGGCTTTGATAAGCTTCAGCTGTTTTGGGGTATGTTTCTGAGGGACACAGGTTGAATCTCTGCTCCATGGAACTGTTCCTAAGCAGACACTCCCCAGGGTATTGGCTCCCTGCTGCACGGCATTACTGTGCTCACTGGAGACAACACAAAAGGCACCAAAGTGTGGCTGCAGTGGCTCTGTAATGGCTCGTGCCTATGTTGGCTCACAGGAATCTCAGCCCAGCCACAGAACCTGCCCAGCTCCGGCAGCAGGGACAGCAAGAGCTGGCACTGAGTGCCTGGCATTGTCCTCAGGGTGCCATTACACCCCTCACCTTCAGGTGGAGTCCGTGGGGATGAGCCTTGGGAACTGGGGTGATGTGTCAGACAGAAAGTCATCCTTTAACTTTCTGGGGAGCAGCTCCCTGTTGACCATGCTGGAAACTTTTTTTTTTGTTGTCCTTATTCTCTTCTAAAAAAATGCAGATTTGTTTTGTCCATGTGTAAACAGACTGTGCTGGAATTCCAAGCATGTCATTGCTCTCACAGTGCAGAGCAGTGCAGGATTGCTTCTCCATCTGTTTGGTAAAGGATTTTTCCCTCCTGGTTTGATCAAAAACAAAGCAGCAGCACAGTTACCAGGCTGGGGTTTTACCCAGGGGAAAATGTTTTTGCACTTCTTCCCTGCACATTTCTCATGAGGCAGAACATGTTCTGAGGCTGGGGCTGTTGGCTGTAGTCTCAGAACATACTTGTGAGTGATTAAGAGTGGAGCTCTTAAAATACTGACACAGAAGCAGGTTTTATTTTTATCATTTTATTAGATTAGGTCTTTTGTCAAAGTTGTAAAATCTTTTGTAAAATAGGTGTTGAAATTCCCACTGAATTGATTTCAATCAGTGCTGTTCTATTCCAGGTAAATCAGCTTTGTTATCTACAAAAATGAAAGCAAAGCAAACTCTTTACTTTTGATTTTTAGGCAGCTTCTAGAATAGGCTGTTGTGACTGGTACAGCTTGTGTTTCATAAGCACTTTGGGGGTTGTTTCAGAACCAGTGAGCAAGAGAAGGATGTAACAACACCCAGGATTTGCTTGTGGGGCTGCCCCTGGAATTAAGAATCACTGACTGAAGCACAGTCCTCACTGAGGCTCAAGGGGAGACAAGAGACAAAGCTATCACAGGACAGGGAGGCTGACAGACTTCTTGAACCTTACATTACTCACAATGAATAAAGATTCAGAATTTTCTTGGCATTGTTCAAATGGATTTAATTTCCATAGGTGAACCTCCAAGCATGGGCAGCCCAGAACCACGTGGGTTTGTGGTGGGTAGGAATGAAGGACATGCACTGTGCCCCTCCAGAACATTCCTGGGTTTTCATTAAGGCCTCCTGCACACTCCAACCCCTGCTGCTGCTGCTGCTGCAGGGACAGCTGTGCAGATGGAGCTGATGTGTTCTCTCCCTTCCTACACAACAATTCCTACACTTCAGTTCTGGCATTGCTTCCTGCATTTGAAAAATAGAACAAACTAGAACCAAGTGCTAAAAGAACTTCCTAACTTCATTTATTAGGCCACAGTGCTTCTCTTCAGATGCGTTAAGCATATTTTTTTAGATTTCAAAAAACCTTATTTTCCCCAGATACTGCTGCTCCTTAGCACATCATTATTCATTATTATTACAGATATTTTGTAAATAAGTAAACCTGCACTAAATCAGTTTGCTTTTTGTAACAACCCCTCCTGCTGCACATTATTCCCTCTTTAAGGATGTGACCAGCTGCTGCCATGTACACACCTAGGTGCCAGACAGGCTAAGGAATTCTTTCTCATGCTCAAATCCATCAGGAAATGAGATTCAAGATTCTTTGCTGATAAAAAGCAGCAAATGCTCCTCAAGTGCAATTCCAGGTTCATAACTGCAGCAGCATCTTCCTTTGGATGGCACTGACACCCCCATTCAAAGCCATTTAGCTCGTAGTTGTACCTGATACCTAAACGTAGCTGAAAGAGATCAAGGACTGTGGACCTGGAGAGAGAGGTGCCCCCAGGCTGCTGCCTAGAGCTTGGAGTTGAGGTGCTCCAGGCTGGCCTTGGCCGCGAAGCCGCCGTCGAAGGCGGCGTTGAGCACCTGGTCCAGGCACGAGGCCAGCACGAAGCTCAGCTCCCGCCGCACGGGCGCCGCGATCTCCTCCAGGTCCTTCTCGTTCCTCTGCGGGAGGATGATTCTCTTCAGGCCAGCGCGGTGTGCCGCCAGCACTTTGTCTTTAATGCCCCCAACCTAAGGGGGAGAAGTGACACATGTATAAAAACTGAACTAATCGAATAAAATCATTATTGTAGCATCACATCAGGAGTTAAATTTTGAGGAAAGGTTCTGCCTCCCTCAGTCAATTAAAAATGCAGGCAGAGTTGTAGCTCATCATGTGCTTAATGAGGGAAATATGTTAATATGCTACAGTATTCTTTCTGTAACAGCTAATAACCAGAGAAAAATACATTGAGGAGTGAGGTACAAGAGAATCAATATTGCTTTTCAGGAATTTCTATAACAAAAATGGCCTTCACTCTGTTTTTTTTTAATATCACGTGCTGAAATCCAGCACCTTCATTAGAACAGAAGGTTTTTCAGATAAAGGCAGTGTTAGATTTAGGGGAAAAAGAGTTCTAAGGCAGCAATGTCCCATGAAAAATAACTTGAGCTCTACAACAAAATATGCACAGCAAAGCAAACCTGTGTTCAGGAGTGGAGAGGCTCCACTGAGCCTCCTGGTTGAGTTGCTAATGAGATGCAAACAGGGGTTAAATTACATTTTTCTTACAGCTGTAGCTTTTTCCCCCAAACTCCTTCCTCCTATTCCTAAAGACCATCTTAGAGGAGAAACGTGTAATTTTACATGGCTTTAGAGAGAGGAAGGGCCTGTATTGCAGTACAAAGGGCAGAGGCGACCTGTGATCCTCACATGACCCCAGAGCTCCGGGCCCTGCTGCACACCCAGCGGCAAGGGCAGCCCCTGGCACAGCCCTGGCACCTCAGGCACTGGGAACAGCAAGACTCCAGACTGCCTTGGGGAAGGAGGAGAATGTGGGTTAATATTTACAGGTCCCTTAGCTCTGCACACAGCTTTAGCAGCAGGCACGGTCAGGACAGCGTGGCTGCAGGGCTGAGCTGGCTCCCACTGTCCCTGCAGGGTGCTCCAGCCCCCTGGACAATGGCCTGTCCTGTCACTCTCTGCCCCCACTGCCTGCCATGGCACCTCTGCTTCTGTCTCCTCTGCAGGAAACAAAATCCTGCCCCTGATTTCCAGCTTCATCCTCCTCCTCTCCATCATTTGGCATGAGATAACTTTGGCCCCACTGGCACTTTGAACTAAACTCTGTTTGTCTGAACGCCTTCTTTGCCTTCATGCTTTGACAAAGCTTTATGGAAACCCCATCTGGCTCAGCTACAGCCAAGGGTCAAGAGAAACCTAAAAGCAGCTCCGTGGATTCAGGAGTAACCTGTATGCAGTCACTGTGAGAGCGCTAAGTCACAACTTTTCAAAGACACCAGAACCAACAGTGAGGAAGCACATTTAGAAACTGCACTGCAGGCTCAGAGCCACCTTGCATGTTAAGACTTTGGGGTCTCCTTTCTGAGTAGACATTTAATGTATTTTCCCAAAAAGCCACACCAAGGTTGGCTTCAGCTTGAAAGGCAAAGCAGAGGAGTGGGGCAGTCCTGCAGCAGCCTGGCCTCCTCCAACTGCACCAGCAGAGACCACATTGCTGCTAAGGAATGATCCAGCAAGGCTCTGGATCCACGCTTTTCTCAGTGGCTATAAACAGATTTTATACCCAAAACAGGGAGCATGAATAGAACTTAGCTCTTTTCTCCAGTGATGCTTACTGGAAGAACAAGGCCTCTCAGTGTAATTTCTCCTGTCATGGCTACATCTGAGCACACCAGCCGCCCACTGAAGAGTGAAGCAAGGCAGGTTACTATGGTAACACCAGCAGATGGTCCATCTTTTGTGACAGCTCCAGCTGGGAAGTGCAGATGGATGTCAGTGTTGTCAAGGAGATCAAAACTTCCAGAAGCTTAAGGAAAAAAAGAATGGTTTGAATGTTAAAAATCTAAACCCATTTTGTTCCCGGTCTTTATTCTAAAAGCCCACCAAGAACTAAAAGCCTTGGCACTATTTACTAACAGTAGGCTGAAAAAAACAACACAATATTGCAGGAAAAAACAACAAAGAAATCCCAATAAGCTTTCCTACATCCAGATTCCTAGAAAAAACTGTAACATGATAACCAATAAGCTTGGCATTTGCAGGCATTGGGAAATTGAGAGTAGGGATTAATGTGGAAACCGAGGAATTTCCACATAGAATTTTTATGTCCCAAACCATCAATGTCAAAAGTGTTCAGAGAACACTTCACAGAAACTCACATTTATAATCAAGTGGAACTCTTATTTATGTCCTTTCACCTGTAATGGAGTACATGGAGTGTAAACCATAGAGGTAAACAGGCACACAGGTAATCCCTGCAGCATTTCATACATTAATTACATTTTGGTTTTTAACCTATCTAAACTTACACAAACAGTGGAAGATACTGGTCAGTTATTTGCCTGATCAGCAGATGATCAATCTAGCAAGCACTTTTCTACAAGTCCTGGGAGGTTCAGACAAAAAATAGTTAAAATGTTCTTGTCCTATTGCACTGCAGCTCCACAGCTGCCATACAAACCCAACACTCTCAAAATACTAAACTTAGACTAAAAAACCTTTTAACAGAACCTGTCAGAGAAAAGCTACAGACTTCCATATCTGTCTCCATCATGACAATCCCGCTGGAAAGCTTGAGTGTAAAAATGAGTCAGAGGCAGTGTCTGCCACAAGCAAGGAGAAGCACCATGGCACTGAGGCTGCCCACAGCATTCCAGGCTGGGGCAGGGAGACACAGCTCATCTCTGCCAGGCCACACCACCCTGGCTTGGCAGCAGCTGGGAAAGAACAGCACAAAGGCTGTGTGGGGCTGATGTCACCTCCAGGGCAGCACTGCTGGCTGGAAGCCTTTCCCTGTCCCTGTGGGCAGCCCAGGGCGGGCAGGGGCACAGCAGCTCCTGTCCCTCACCGTTGGTGAGCTGGTACCTCCTGGCGTTGCTGCGCAGCCAGCTGATGGCCAGGTGAGCCGACTCCTTCATGACGTCCCCCAGCTGCCCGGTCAGGGTCAGCTGGCCCTCCCCTTCCATCCTGCTGGCCTCCACAAACATGATCTCCCCTCCCAGGGGCGTCCAGGCCAGCCCTATGGCCACCCCGGGCTGGTTCAGGCGCTCAGACACCTGAAGGGAAACACAGGAAGCAGTTTAGGAAACAGCCATAAAAAAATTGCAAAAACAATTCAATATTGGCTTTCAAACAACTGTGCCCATCAAAACACTGAAGTTAAGCCAAGTGTCTGATCTGTTATGTTTTAATTTATTATTTAATGCAGCAGTAGTTCTGGATATGTGTAAACAATAATTACACAAGAGGAGCTGTAAGTGGCAGCTTAGCTTAAGGCCATGGCAAACATCTAGGTGTGTCATTCTTGAAACTTTCCCTGCCCCCAAAAACACCCTAAGAATCTTTTTCCTCAAGGACTTCAAGCATTCGGTCAATCCTGACAATGTTTATGTGACTTAACCCATCTGCTGGAGTGTGTTTGCCCTGTTACTCCTGTGACAAAGCCACTTTTGCTCCCCAGTGTTCCCCACAAGCCCTTTTGAAGGTGGTGGCACTGCCTGAGCTGTGCCAGCCAAGCCCCTGATGTTGTTCCCTGCAGACTTTTACAAACACTTTGGAACAGCAGAACTGGGACTGTGCTCCCAGGCCAGGTGAGGGACACCTGACAGAGCCCCTTTAGGAATTACAGCAGCCAAGCAATCACTCAGGAGCTCCACTGGCAGCCACCAAGGAACCCACACAGCCCCTCCTCCTCCTCCCCTGGGCTCTCCTTACCTGAGCACTGGCAGCAGCCCCCTGCCCCTTGCTTCCATTTGCATCATTTGGCTAAGAAGGCTCTTCCTTTTTCCAGCATTAGAACTGTGTGTTTCACTTCTATGGTATCAAAATACCTCACCAAGCATTTCCATCCCTGCTAACATCAGTTCCTATATCCATTCCCTGTGTGTTACTGGTTACAGTGATTTACTCTGATCACTGCAGTCACTGCTTAGCTCAGGTTAACAAAGTCAGCTCATCCTGGTCACACTGCAGTCCAGAAATGCTGGAACATTCATTCCCCTTTGCACTGCACACTGCTATTCTGGCAAACCATTCAAGGTGAGATGAACACAATCAACTGTCCACACCCTCTGTCAGCCCAAAGCAGCCAGCAACAAGGTTTATTGATCTGGGGGTTTTGTTTCAGTTCTTTTAGACTGTGCTCTGCATCAACTGGCAACAGTTTAGAGACTGCTTGAGAGCTCTGGGGCAGAACACAGCACATGGAAGAACAAATTAAACCCCAACGGTTCTAACAGACTCAGCACAGGCTCCCTCTCTA
This sequence comes from Zonotrichia albicollis, assembly GCF_047830755.1. Classification (NCBI taxonomy): domain Eukaryota; kingdom Metazoa; phylum Chordata; class Aves; order Passeriformes; family Passerellidae; genus Zonotrichia; species Zonotrichia albicollis. The sequence goes on along the minus strand of NC_133831.1, from coordinate 18,556,994 downwards.
TCCTCAGACCTATCCTCAGACAGGTCCCTCCTTTCACAGGTCAGTTGAGATCTGATAAGAGAACCTGCCTGTGCAGTAGGTGCCGATCACCTTTGGACCATTGTTCCTTGCACTCCCTGGTGCCTCCAAAGCCAAGCAACCCCTCCTGCTGCCCTGGAGAGAGACTGGAGCACCCCTGCTGCAGGCTGAGCCTTTCTGAGCCTGCTGACAGGCACAGGCACACGTGGCAAATGCCCTGGCAGCCTGGAGATGTGGCTGCAGAAAAGCCCCCTGGGAACCCCCACACACAGCCCGAGCCACAGAACCCCAACACTCAGGGGAAAGCACCCTGGACCACATGAGAGACCCACAGGACTGAATCACTCCTGGCACCTCTGAATAATTTCTTCTCACCCTAAGTCAGATGAATTTAAACTAGAATAAATCCTTTCTTACACTTTCTAATCAGGCTAAATTAAAAATGACCATTTGAATCAGCTGATGGCTGCTGATGTCTGTCAGGTGATGAAGATGCCACTGAGCAATGGAGTCTTGAGGTCTGAAAATGTTTGTAGGTGAGACCAACCCAGCTGTACCCTGAGTACATGAACATACTGTCAGATGCATTTTAGCTGCCTGGATACTGCAAAATTTAAGTCTTAACATTCAGCACAGTGATTTATTTTGGAGTGTTTCAGGCTATCAGCTGCAGTTTTGGAGCTACACCAAGTCAGTGCAATGGACCAGAGGGTGGGAAGTCCCTGATTCCCAATGGGAGATGAGAACCAGTTCAGTCACTTGCTGGCCTTGAGCACATTTGTTTTCCTTCCACAGGTTCTCCCAGCCTGACTGTACCAACTTTTTTTCTTCTCCTCTGATTCATTCCCTGGCAAATCACTGCTGGCAAAGCACATTAACAGTGGCTTCCCTCTGAGGGAGGAGGATTTCCCAGAAATATCACCACAAGACTGACAGTTCTAAGACAAATATGCCAATCTAAACCTGTACTTTGGACAGGTTTTGCTTCTGAAAGACACCCTGATGTTTTTCCCTGATTAAATTGTGCATGGCCCTTGAAACAGAGCCATTCTTTTATGGCATCTGCACTTCCATTTCCTAGAACAGGCCACCTCCCTGACCTGCAGCTTCTGTCCCTTCAACTTCACTCAAGTTATGAGGATACAAACCAATCCTGATGGGCCTTCCTGTGGTGCCAACAACCTTTGTTACTCAAGCAGAATTAAGGCTTGAAAGAAAAAAAAAAATTAAAAAAAATTCCCTAATACATCAATACAAATAGTTTGTTAAAACCCAATGGATATTTTAGAAACCTTTTCCCCCAAAAGTGTGCTGTGCTGAAACATTTCATTAAATCTTCTGCACTTTGAACTGATGAGATTATTCTTTCAAAGCCTCACTATGTGATTAATTCCAACATTTGTTCTGTAGGGAGACACATAAGATTATTTATTTGTGATAAATGAATTAATCCAGCAAGTAGGAGCTGAATATTCTGTCCCATCTTCCTGCTGGGAGAGCTGTGCAGACAAGAGCCAAGCAATGCCCTGGGAAGGTGAAAGATGAATCCCTGGCTCAGGAATTGCCTGGAGGACAACAGATCAATGAAGCCATGTCATGTTTGCAGTTCCATTTGCTCAGCCCCATGCAGGTACTGACACAGTGGCTGCCTCATTGTGTCTTTGTTTCAGCTGCTGAGAAATGGCAAAAGGCAGGCCCTGAAGCTCTCAGGCCAGAGCAGAGAGGAGACCCAGCCTGACCCTACAGAGCAGCCAGGCTCAGAGCAGAAACTCTGCTCCTCCAAAGAACCTTGAGAAAATTCGAAGGAATAACACATTAGTTGGGAAAATTCCTTAAAATAGGAGTTATGTTGTTATTGAGCAATTTACATGGAAAAAAACCAAAGTGTGTACTGAAAAATATTCACTCAGTCAATACAGCAAAGAGTACATGAAAAGAAATCCTGGGCTTGGGGAACTGATCTGTGTGGATTCATCTCGACTTCTATTTATGCACTTAATTTGCCTTCTAAATGTGGAAATGTTAAAAAACCCTTTTGAAACAGAAGTCACAAGCTTCAATCAGTCTTATTTCAGTTTAGAGGCCACAGATCCATAAAATGCTTATCTGCAAATTTATGGCATCTATTGTGGACCCCACAACAAATAAACAAAAACTCACAAAAGTTAACCCCCAGCTAGCACTCCTGTGTTTGTACACTTGAAATTAAGAACCACACTTTAATTACTTAATCCTACAGAAAAGACAAAATAGCAGAAATTCTTTTCCAACACAGCCACACCGAATTTAAATGAATAATACACTCCAGAAACAAAAGTGACACCAGCTGGGACACCTGAGTCCCATTTTAGCACTGAAGTCTTACATTTGTGACATCTCCCTGCAGGGTACAGAGGCTTCTGAGAGCTGGAAAGAACAAATGTAAGCTGCTGACAATTCAGTCATTTGCCTAAATTCTTCTAATTTCTGAAAGTAAAAAACCAGATCACCAAAGAACCCCTGGGAATGCCCTCAGCCCAGAGGCACCTGGCCCCTTGGTCATTTACCCTCCCTGCCACTGTGCCATGCTGCCACCACTGGCATCTGGCACACCAATGGCACTGCCTCCTGCCACTCTGCCTCCTCATTGCTGCCTCTTCCTTAACAATCTCTGCCATGATAAAATCTTCATATCCAAAAGAATCACTTCAGGTCTAAAAGCTGATCCATTCCTTAACAATCCTTCATTTTCTCCTGCTATCCCAATCACCTTGTCCCCTTTTTCAAGTCCCACTGGAAGTCTGGTCCTCTGATTCAGAAAATAATTGTAAGAGGAAAGTTCTCAGGAACAGAGAACAACTGTCAGTGTCACTGTCACTGAAATGAGAATCCCAAACTAACAAACTAACTGATGGCATTTCCACAGAAAGGAGCAAAATACAGATGGGGGAAAGCAAAAAATCTGAAATATGCCTATTGAGGAGCAGAGCTGGGTGCCTGACTGATCATAAAACACTTTAATAGCTAAGAGTCACATTAACCTAAAGAATGTCTGAGAACTTCTGGTGCAAGCTGAAGTGGTTTTAATACCCAGAAATGCTGCCTGGCTTTAAGGAGGTATGAGGAGCAGTCCTGAGCACAGCTGCTGCAGAGACAGAATTCCTGGGCTCTACTTTTGGCTTCTTTCCCAAGACCACCAAACATCCCCCAAACAAAAGCAAAATTGTTTCAAACTGAAAAAACACCACTACATTCTTCAGCACTGCTGCAGGAACCTTTGCTAACAGAAAAGTCAGGGCATTATGTCATTTATGTACCCTGAATTAAAAGAAAAGAAAATAAAAGCTTTAGGTGAAAACACACTTTGTGCAACATAAAGAAACAGTGCTGGTATTGACATATTTTGAAGTTATTAACATTGTACAGACTCAGTCAATAGCAATAATCCTATCAGCCACAAACAGCATCAAATGAGGATGTTACCTCCATGTCATACATGGGGGGCCCCAGGATGTCCTTCAGAGCATGGAAATCAATTAAAATTGGCATTTCAGGTGGCAGAGCCAGGTCAGCTGTGTCACTGATGGATTCTGGTTTGGCATCTTCTGTGACATGTTCTTTGCAATCTAAGGGAAGAAAACCTAATTTAGTATTTGTAATGGCTTTTTCTAGACAGAGGAATTTTTTTTAAAATGGTGACAGAGAAAAATAAAACATGCAATGAAATGCTCAGCAAGTTCAGGAAAATGTGCTCAAATCATCTCTCACAAAAATCTTGTCAAATTAAAGATAATATAGCATGAAATGTAATTATTAAGCTTAAATATGTTCTAAGTGTTCATCAAAGATAAAATTAAATCTAGAGCACTGACTGAGATACAACTCATCAGCTTAAGTGCATTTTAAACTAATTCAAATAGCAAAACACATTAGGCTCATTTAGGACTTTACATTTTTCAGCAGATTGGTGCAGAAAAGCAGTATTTCACAGAATCACAGCAGTTTGGGCTGTAAAGGACCTTAAAGCTGATGTTGCTTTAGAGTCTTGCAGGGCACCTTCCAGCATGCCAGGCTGCTCAGAGCCCTGTCCAAGCTGGCCCTGGACACTTGCAAGGGATGGGGCAGCCTCAGGGAGCCTGTGCAGGGCCTGCCCACCCTCACAGGGCAGGGTCAGGGGCAGGCTGGTGTAACAGAGACAACACTTCTGGGGGCAGCCCTGGCAGTGCAGAACTGCTGTCCTTTCCTGAGTGCTTCCAGCTGTGCCCCAGCACAGAGCCCCTGCAGCACAGGCTCTGATGTGCCATTTCTCACCTTGGTTTTTGTCTCCTGGGACTTTTAGGGCTTTGCTCAGTCATAGAAGGGTTTGGGTTGGAAGGGACCCCTAAAGATCATCAGCCCAAGTCCCCACACACACAGGGACACCTTCCACCTACTCAGGCTGCTTAACTAACAAAGCTGATATCTCCTGTCTGTTCAACACCAGCTCAGAACACAACACCTACAGGCCTTGTGCAGTGGAAAAATCACCATTTTGGTGTAACAGCCTGTGGCTTTTGTCTTGAAATACTGCACACACAGAGGGCTCTGTTCTTTTCTTTGTTGAAGGAGATATTGCTAAGGTGCCATGCTCAATAACCAGCAGCAGCAAAAAATTCCTCCAAGGTCCAATTACCAGACATTTTCAGCAACACCTCCAGGCATGATACACTCTTGAGGAAGGGCTATAAACCCCCAGCAGCCTGGCACTTCTGAATGCAATATACTCAAGTGTCACCCAGGAGGGACCAACAATTACAGCAACAGTTATGGGTTCAGCAAGGGGCTCTTCCCTTCCTTCACTCACAGCAGGAGAGGATCTCTTACCTGTACAGTGGCTCCCTTGGCAGAATTGCCTTCGAATTTCTGTTTTCTCTTTTTATACAGAAGTGAACTATAGTGTTCACAGGGAATGCCCCAAAGAAGGGAGGAATGATGAGGAGGACCCCATTGGTATCAGAAGGCTAATTAATTACTTTATTATACTATATTATTCTATACTATATTACATTGCATCTAAACTGAATCTGCCAAGCACTCAACTCTGCACACAACTGCACAGAATCTTGTGACAGCCCACAGTCCCAACACACACACACACCTGGCCCTGACAGGCCAAGGAAACAAAACACCATCACTGTGGGTAAACAGTCTCCATATTGCATTCTACTTTGGCACAAACACAGGCACAGCAAATGAGATAAGAATTGTGTTTTCTTTCTCTCAGGTTCAGAGAATGTGAAACAGAAATATTCTTGGGAAGAACTGTGCCTTGCTTTTCTCTGTGACGAGAAATGTGGTGCCAGCGAGCTGCAATGGGAGCCAGGTGAATGCCAGAGCCTCAGCCCAGCCTGCAGAGGGTTTGCAAGGCTGAGCTCCAGAACTGGCAGGGCCTGGCAGGCCCTGACACTGCACAGGCCCCAGGGACTGACTGGGAGCAGAGGGACAATGCAAGCAGGGAATCACTTCCCCACAGATCTGATCCAGGTGCAGGAGGCTTATCAGCATTTCTCAAGAGCCCTGAGCAGAGTTGTAGTGCCACATCTCAGAGAAATGAAGAATGCTTGGACAATGCAGCTGTTGCTGAGGCTCTGTGGCTCTCTCAGGGCAGTGCTCCCTGCCTGGGGCTGTCCTGCACACACAGAGTGAGGACTTTTGTTCCCAGCCCAACACACAGCTGAAGTCTGCATTACACAGCAGTGTACACTGAGCTTCAGGACTCCTGCACCAGATTCTGGATCCAAATATGGGTTGTTTACTTTCTTTGGCTTCTTTCTAATTTTAGTTTGAAAAGGAGCTTTCTGGTTCTTCCTCTGCACATCAATGCATGCACAGTAACTGAAGATCCAAGAGCTCAAACAAGTACAGAAAAGCACAAATCACTGATCTGATCTATTTACCATAACATGAAGAGGTGGTCAGTGGTCAGCAGCAATTCTCAGAACAGATGAATGAGGATGTCTCCTTTCACAAGATCCAAACTTTCCTGTTATTAATCCAGTACATAAAGACCTTTTTACAGATAATTTTGTGACTGTGCAATTCTCACTAATGCCTTAGGAGAGCATCAAGGGAAACATTGCACATCACCATTAACATGGCAGCAGCACCTCAGCTTTCATTCAGGACTCCCATCTGACAGTTCTTACCCAACAGCCACCAATCTTCATTGTCCAGCTCACAATGGCTGAATCCCATTGCTCTGCTGCACACACTGCCTCAGCCACATGCCTCCTGTTGTTCCAGCCTGTCTCTCTGCTTTTGTTAAACTGCTATTTTTGTACATAATAAATTCAAAGACATTAATACTGGCAAGTCTAGGAAGCTTGACCCTGCATGCTATTCTTGCAATTCAGACTGCAATTTCAACTCTATTTGATAATCTGATACACAATCCATATTTCAAAACAAAGCTGAGTTTAAAACCAGCTGCTTTTGTTCTATACCAAGATTTTACTGCCTAACAAACACAAATGTATTTATTTCACCTAGCTCTGTATACAGCAGAAGAGACAAACTCCTCATAAACAAATCAGGGAATTTGAGGCCACCTGATTAAAGGAATCAAACTTTTCTTTATCTGATCTAATGAGTAGATCCCATTTTATGATCTGTAACAGTAACTCCAGACTTTTTAGAAAAATGTAAACTAAATTCTGTCACTGTCTAATTTTCTGTAAAAGCAGTGATGGCCCAAAATGTAATTACAAACTCTAACTTTTTCTTTGAAGGAAAAAGCCATCTCCCTTTATCATCTTTACACAGGTGCTGACTATGAGGAATCTATGCAGGCACAGGTAATTAAGATTTCCACTAACAATGACAAATTGTGTTCCTTACCTTCCCCAGACACACAGCCATAAACCACAGGACAAGCTAAATGGCATATTTATCTAAAACAAGGCACTTAAATTCAGGTTTCCAGAAACAGAACTTCTCATTAGGACAGCAGCTTAATCATCTTACAGTTTGAGAGAAGTGGGCAAAATAAACTGAAAGGTGAAAAAGTGCCCTCAGCAGAGCTCCAAAGTGCACTGGAGGAACCACCTGCTGCTCTGCTGGTACATGGCTGCTTACACAAAAGCAGCATGGTATTGAGTTGTTTTACCATTTAAAATTGTAATACTAAAAATAAACAACACATAACCCTCCCCAAGTGACCAAAAATAAGTTCAAAAAACAACCAACCAAAAAAAGATTGTTTGTAAAATTTTCCAAGCAGAATCTGCAGCTACTCAAAGATCACAATGTTCTTCAGGAATCTGTCGTTGCAAGTTCCCAAAATAAAACAAAGTCTCACATGTAAATAATGGATTTGTAAGAAAATGGACTCCTAAGAAAACATACTGACAATGAACTATTAAATGTAATTAAAGGTTTAATGTTAATAGACATTTCATGGCACAAAGATTTAAAAAAATAAGACTGCTACCTTCTACAGATGTAATGAAAATGAGAGAATACACAAGTCTAAAACTTCCTCAACATGTAGGAATTTCTCATCTCCTCATAGAACAGATTTAAATTAAGCACTGGCAACACAAGTCTTAAACCCTAAGATTTCTAGCCACACTTATTGACCAAGATAGAAAAAAAAGAAGCCTAACATTTTAAAGTAGTTTTTAACATAACACTGATTTGCTGAATTGCTAAGAGATATAAAATGAGCATCAGCATGATGGACAAGGTTTCAAGTCTGTGGGCAATTAAAGGTATAATAATATTCTTTCTTTCTCATCTGACTTAGCAGCAGATGCTTCAGCACACAACAGACAGACTCAGAACTCTTTTAGCCCCTCCAAAGTAAAAACCCCCCAAAAGTGCATTTAGGCAGAGAAGGATGGGATTGCCTCTGCTGACAACAGCTCACATTCAAAGCCAGCCATATGAAACTGCTCCCTAAAAGCAACATTCCACTGTCAAATCTCATGCACCAAACTTTTAGGAAGTGTTTCTTTAAGAAGGGAACAATATCCTGGGACCCTAATCCTGTTTGCAGTTACTTACATGCTTAAATTTAATGCTATGTGCATTTCTCCCCACAGCACCAGAAAAGTTCTCTTTCCACAAAATAATTGCATTCCCTCATTAGTGACCTCCAATAACAATGTGTACTTGAAACACTTGAAGGTGAGGTGCTCATGCAGGAATATTTAGATAAATTAACATGGAAAAAAGAACACTTTAAAAACTAATTTGTACTGAAGCCAAACTTCTCAGAACACTTTTTGTCTTTTTGACTTCCTACAGGGAAGTCATTCCAAGCCATTTTCAGAAATTTCAGACAAAGGCCCTCACTGCAGAGCTGGAAGCTCTCTAAGGTCAGCAGGGCTCAGAGCTGAGTACCTGCACTCACTCTACCCTGCACTGGGGCTCAGCAGATTTCATGTGGCAGTTCACATTGACCACCATGGTCAAACTTGCATTTATTTCAAACCAAGTGTTTCATCCACAAGGAGTGGAAATATTTGACTATGTTTAAAGCCTTGGTTTCAACATAAATACAATCCTCATTTCATCTCTTTTAGTAATGAAATATTACCTGTCCTAAATCTCCCTCTGGGTCTGAATTAGACAAATTGGTTTTTACTCTGGGTTTCAACTGCTGCATCATGATCTGATGCCTTAGTGCACAGTTGCTGCATTGTATTCTCAAGGCAGTTGCACTAAAATAGGAAGGAGAGTTTCACATATTTTTGTGACTTCTAGAATTTCTAGTAGTGTCAAAGGACTAGAGGAGTGTCTCATAAATCTGAGCTGGTGTTTCAGTGAAATTTCAGCCAGCACTGCTGTGCACAGGGACAACTCCCCAGAGAGCTCTGAAAAACGCTGCAGCTCCCTGTGCACACTCAACAACTGACACAAACCAACAGCCCTGCACTCACCAACTCTCCAGAAGCTCAGAGGAGCAGGGAGGCACTCCAGGCTGCCCCTGCCTTTCTGGCAGTGCTGAGCCCAGGCTGAGAGAGCCCCCAGCTGTGCAGGGCCGTGCCCTCCCTTCCCAGAGCCCACTCCCACACAGGGGCAAGACCCTCACCTTTACCCAGCCCTGGTAACAGCTGCTCTCCCTGCAGTAACACCCTGGCTGAACCAATGCAATGGTGCAAAGCCTGTGATTCCACCACCTAGTGTCCTCAACTCTTACTACAACCCAGGCACAGGCACCCAGCTGAATAAACACAACACCATGGGAGGATCTGGCCATGCTGAGGCTCAGGAATAAATTCTGTTTTAGCAGGCAAAGCAAGCCTGCATCTGCCCTCTCCCAGTCACAGCTCCAGGCACACCAATGCACTAACTGCACAGTGTCAGTCTCACATCAGCAACACACAAATGCAGGAAGCAAAAATGACTTCTAGGAATTTTTATAGAGATAAAGAAAAAAAAAATCCAGAAATTATTCTAAATGAAACTATTAAGGGATGAGAACTTGATTAACTAATCTTCCAGAGTCATTCATTATATGAAATAAAAATTCATCATCATGATGCAGAACTGCACAAATGTCCACTAATCAACAGGAGGAAAAAAGGCCAAAGAAATCAATTTAGACTACAAGTCTCATTATTTGCATCAACTTGCAAGTATCTGGGGATATTTACAAGCTTTGTTAGGAACACTTAGTTGTTTCCAACCTACGGAATGAAAATAAAAATATTTTTAAAAGGCTCCTACTCTCATACACTCCCAGCAAACGACACACTGTAAAAACACACCAGGGTGTAAGCACAGTGTGAGTACAAAATAAAACCCACTCTGCAGATTGCACCATTCTGTACCAAGTTTCACTGCAGAGACACCTGTCTCTCAGACTCCTTTTTATTAGTACACCTTTTTCTTATGGACAGTTTTCACTTCAGAAGTACAAAGGCAACTCTTCATAGCTCACTTCTTTCTTAACTCCAAACTGGGTCAACCAAAAATGCCAGCATTTTCCTCCCTTCTGAAGCACTTGGGCTGCTATTTTCACTTAGCTTTGGTAAGTTGCAAGTCCAGAACTAATTTTAACAGTGTATAATTTTAACAGTGCAAATACCTCAGTTGCAAGCACAGTGCTAATTTTAACATGGTAAATAACTCTCTCACTGGATTGAGATGTTTAATACAGTTCCTTTTTGTTACTTGCCTTAATAATAAAGTGTTTCTTCTTACAGTACCATGAGTTGTGCTCTGAACTTACCTCTTGTCTATTTTACCAGAATGCCTGAAGAGCAGAACATCTCTTTTTATTCAGCAGCTGCATTAGACTCTGAAGCACATTTCAGACACAGCTACCTACTCTGCAAATATGACTTGTCAAAGTTACCAGCCAGAAGGTGCAGCCAGGACACCTGGCACTGCCTGGTGCTGCTGAGCTGGGCCAGCACAGCCCAAGGCTCAGCACTCACAATCACAGAAGCATCAACAAATCAGTGTTTGACTTCAAAGTCCATCAGGGCACAGAAGGTACAGAACACACACACAATATTGAAAGGAAAGCATTGGTAAATGTCTTAAAAGCTCTGCCTTTTAGTGTAGATGGGATGATTTAAACTGCAGGATGGCTCATGGATTCAGTACTGCTGCTGTGAGAGCTCACTGCCTTCAAGCCAAACGTTCAGTGAAAACCAAGCTGAACCTGCTTCAGCAAACACTGCCAATTCAATGTTCTTATATTACAGTTTTCACAGACATTACAGTGATCCTAGAACACTCAACTCACTTCATCCTTCCCTCTCCTATTTCCAGACTAGAAAGAGACCTGCCTTTACTGGTGAAGCAGTTACCTGGGTATTTTTGCTGTTTGAGAGTTTTGTGTTTAGTTTTCTTTCAGTCTGTTTGATGACTGAAAATGATAAAACACTGTCTGTACACATGGGAAACAAGAGCAGACTAACTGTGGCTGAGAAGTTACCAAAGCTTTGAGAGACTTTGAACAAGCATGGTCTTAACTGGCACATAAAACAATTCTAATTTCAGAGCCCTTCATGTAGACAATTTTTTTAGTGTACAACAAAATAACCAGATTGAGTTCTGAGCTAGTAGGAACTACAGCCATGCTTAGAGAAGTATTGGAATATGCATCCCAATATAACCAGTTAGATGGTGCCCAGGCCAGTTCTGACCCTCGCTGCTGGGCCATAGGCAGCACTGCGGTGTTTTACCCCAGCGATACCTTGGCTGGCGGCAGAGTGCAGCGGGGCACAAGACAGGACTCCGTTCTCCTCAGGAGAGAGCTTCTGGCGATGGTAGAGAGAAAGGGAATGGATTCTGCTAGAAGGTAGCCAGATGTTTATTCCATTGGTACAGAGACGTCTGCACTGGGCTACTGCTGGTAACAGAATACCGGCCGCATGGTCTCATTAACTTTATAAGCTCGGGGACAGGGGAAGGGGAGGGGACAGGTGAGTTACCAACCAGGTGAAGGGGGCAGGGTCTCAAGGGAGGATGACACTTAGACAGGCCAATGACCCCCAGGCCTGAGGAGCATCCTTTGAAATCGACGAATCACACGACGCCTTGCTGGTATGTTAGCCTGATTGACAGGGCACACTCAGCAAGGGGTGAGGGGGAAGGGAGAAGGGATAGGTACACATGGGAAGGGCCCCGGAAGTTTAAAACCGGACATTGCAACACACCACAACAGAGAAGAAGTGAAAGACTTGCATTAAAAAACCTAGGAAGACATACACAAATCATAACTGCATCCCTAGGACGTAAAACAGATGCACTGAACTTGTCAATTACCAACTCAGCAGGCTGAAACTACTCAAATTATGAGTAAGTCATAATTCAGCACTAAAACTGTACATAATAATACTGTCACACTATCTACCAGGCTTTTGAAAAAAAGACTCCTTAAAGCAGAATAAAACAGGAGAGAAAGTTGCTACATTAGAAGTTCCCTTTGAAACACAACATGCCAAAGATACACACCTTCTCCTTCCCCCAGCTCAGCACGGTCTGGCTTGGCCTCTTTGTGCTGCCCTTCTGCCACCTTGACAGCCACTGCCCTGCAGATGGCCCCCAGCCTGCGGTCCAGGGCGCGCACTCCGGCCTCGCGCGTGTACCTGCGGGAGAGAGCGGCTGGGCTGGGCTGGGCTCTGCAAGGAACACACTGCTACCAAACACAGCCACACACACGGATGGCACACAGACCAAAACCTTGCGCTACTCCACTACACAGGAAAAAAAAGAATTTGTTTTTATCAAAATAACTGTGGTTGCTGATGAAGTTGTAGATAAATTACTGAGCGGGAAGACATGACTAACAGCTGGTGCCAAACAGTCATGAAATGCTAACCAATGAGTTCTTCCTGGATGCATAAAAATTAAAAGGAAGAATTATTTTAAAACTTAAAATATACAGCGCACCGGAAGTTGAGGAGCTGGCCATGAAAAAATATTTTGTTTTAGTCTATGAACTAAAAAGAAGCACCAGGCAGTAACACTGCCAAAACAGCCAAAATACTGCTCATAAAATACTTCAATTCACTGAATCAGTAACTTTTTCCATTGGAAATGAGCTGGTTTCAAGTTCCAAAGATGTTTTGATCAATACATTTGCTGTCATGTCTAACAAAAACCCCAGTTCTAATGAATAGAAGCTATTTAAAAACCCTGTATTTTAATTTTTTAAACCTAATTCAAAATCTAAACAAATGTACCCATCAAGTCACAAGGGAAAAAAGGAAGCCTAATTTCCATTTTTTGTATGAAAATGATAGAAATATAACATGGTTCCTTAAACTACATGTTATCTGCTGCCAGGGCCATGGCTTCACCTCAGGTATTCCTGTTTATTCAGGGCCTTGGCAATTGTGTCAGCACAAGTGACCACACCTGGAGAGCAGGAGCAAGGATTCTCCACAGAAAGGACGTTCTCTAGAGGAGGCAAGAGCTGGGGAAAGAGCAATCCCATAAGCTATCAACTCTTGAACTGCTGAAGCTATTAAGGACAATACATACTAAAATATATCTGTATTACCACTTCATAAACTGATTTATAAAAGAAGGTATTTACACGGAAAGCAATGAACAGATTTACCTGGTAATTATGCCCAAAGTGGTTACTTGGGGAATCTGTATTTGCTGTGGAGTCAGACCATGTAGTTCAAGCTGTTTAGGAATTAAGTGTCTATGTGCAATTTCAATTTTTTCTTCTTGTGTGTATCCTTAAAAAAAAAAAAAAAAAAGGCATTTATTTACTGATGATCTTTTTGCTTACATACTACAATTTAATCAAATCTCTTATCTTTTACAAATCTTTTACAATGATTGAATTTAAGAAAAAACCTCCCCCAGCTATAATTTACAAGGCTGTTGGTATGATCCTTTGTGGCTATTCATAACTTCATGCAAACATGAAGAGAATTTTAGTTTTTCAAAGATGTTTTTCTTCATTGGAATCTTAAAAAGATGCATCAGCCAAGTGACCATTAGAATACAAACTAATCAGTGAAGGAAAATATCATTACAGAATGTATCCATGTATCACCACAGACCGGAACTGAATTTTCCTGAGTGCTAAATGCTTTAAAATCATTTTCTTGAGTGCTAATGCAATGGTAAATAGTATTCTTGTGACAGAGGACACAGCAGAGGCCTTTTAATGACCCCAGCCATGCACTCCAGATTCCTGGCAGGCTTTCCTTAAGGAGCTGCCTTTCATTTCATCAAGAACACCCCAAACTTGTTTAAGGACCTGCAGCAAGCACGCAGTGAAGGCACTGCAGTGTTACCTGGCACCTGGATAACCTCCATTCTGTCCAGCAGGGCAGGTGGGATTGTGGCTGTGGTGTTGGCTGTGGCTATGAAAAGCACTTGGGACAGGTCAAAGGCTACATTTAGGTAGTGATCAGTGAAGCTGTGATTTTGTTCTGGATCCAAGACCTTAACAAGAGTGAACACAAAAAAGTCACACAAATGTTCAATCAGAAGTAAATAAAATATGCACATTTTTATTATATTCCATTTGGATCTGTCCCATCTGACTTTAGAGTCATGAAATACATTATGGATATCACTAAACTGTGACTACATGTCACATCACAGGTACAGTTCAAAAAGCCACTTCCCCTGAGTGTGGCTGCCCTGTTCTAGAGGTGCTGCAGCGTTTCCCCAGCCATCAAGCACCTCCCTCAAGCTGCATCTCCATGACCCTTCACCCGTGGTAGAATGGCCCTTCAAGGACTCACAGAACCTGGGAAAAGCAGCCCACATGTCCCATGGGACAAGGAGAATTCTCCAAGTAATCCCTGACTCCTGCCCTCACCTGCTGCTGGCAGCTCTTACTCTAAGCTTACCTCTTACTCCTACACCAGCTTGTGAGATCTCCCTTGTGAGACCGAGGGAGGGAACACAATCCCAGCCTCAGCTGCTGGCACAAAATCACCTGCCCCACCCCTTCTGCTTTGTCCAGGTTCATTACTAAAGGAGCAGTACAAGTTCTTACTGCCCACAACATCCCAGGCAAGCTCTGACCCTTGGTGAGCCCTGGCCTTCACAACACAACAATTTTTCTTTTTGTTCCAAAACAACTGAGACAAAACTGAACAAGCACTGCAGACCAAAAACACAGTCTGACCAAGCTCAAAAATTACTGATTACAAGTAGAGCCTCAATAACTGCGTTGTCTTCCTATTGGTTTTAGTAGAACTTATGTGTGCTAATGCAACACTTGCCTAAATTTAAGATTAGGTGATAAATATTCAATCCAGATGTGGAACACAAGGGTATTAAGATGCTGTCTTGTAGATTTTTGAACAGTGCCACAAATAGGAAGTTCATTGTACACAGCAATGTACTCCTGGCTCCTGTATCACCTGAGAACCACCTTTGCCTCACACCCCCTTGAAGTGCAGCCACACTTTTCCTTCCCACATGATGAATGGTCAATGCTACACCCACACAAAGAATTCTCATGTCACAAATAATGGGACCCATGCATCTCCTGAGAAACAGCACTCCACTGTCAAAATAACTTCTCTGCCTACACCCAAATGAATGCACACAACCTGAATTATAGCCAAGAACAGTGGTGATAATTAAAAAACAACAACTGAATTTGGGGACTTTGATAGTTATAAAATAAACAATTCTGAATTTTCATTACTCTTCAATTCTCGTCAGGCTTTGAAAAATGAAAAATCTTTTCAAAAAATTAATGATCAGAACAAACTGAAAAAAGAAAAAAAAATTCTTCTATTGCAGAATACCAGAATCACAGCTGACTTTTCTAAAAACCAGAATATACCTGGATTTTATTTTGAAGAGCTGCACAGATTTAAGATTATTTCATTTAATAGTGAAATCTTAAAACCTACTGAAGCATATGCTCCAATTCTGAACCTAGGGCTGAACTCAGTGAATGCCACTGTGCACTGGCTCTAAGCTATTCAGAAGCTTTTCTTACCCTCTTCAGCAACAAGTTGCTGTCGTTTACACTCCCTTCTTTACAAACAAAGGCAAAGGCCTTGAAGAATCCTGACAAGCCAAGTCCACTGATACATAATTCAGAGCCAGCCCAGCCCTGAACCACAGGGAGACACAACAGGCAGGGAATGCAAGCACAGCAGCTTCAAAACAAGCAGGTCTATATCAAATATTAGCTTCCCACACAAAGTCTACTCTTGCAAATTTTTCTAAACTGTTTTAAATAGCTAATCCTAATTCAACTTACTTCTTTTTTTTAATACTAATATCTCCACAGAATTCTAGTCTATCTGCTGAAGTGTTTGCAGTTCCAAAGCTGCTGAAAAACAATGTATTCTAACGGACTAAATTGGCATTTTGACACATTTATTTACATGCATGTTTCTCTCTCCTTCTAGTCTGCAACTAGAAATCCTTATGAACCTGCTAAGTGCCAAGCTGGTGATAAGAATGGTATTTATGAAGATATATAAAATATTGATGCAAAAAATACTATCCAATAAAGATAATGGAAACGGTAATCCAAACCAACTCGGATTATATCTAAAAATGTGAATTATCTGAGAGAGTGAATTATTTTACAAGGGCTGGAGATCCTCTGGACTCATAATTCCTTGTCATGGTAACTGTTTTTTAGAATAAGATACAAAGCAATGTCCTGCCTCTGTATTTCAAACAGACTTTCCAAAGCAAATAGAACTGTTCTTCAGTTAGGTATCTGTGCTGAAGTTCAAGCTCAAAAATTTTCCAAGATACTCAACTAATACAGAAATATGAAGCACAAAAAGAACATTCAGTGCACAAAATATCTTGGCTAATTTATGACAGATAGCTCACATGCATACAAAGGCTTCTCTGTAACAGCCTTTTATTACCACAAAATCCAGAATAAATTCCATGAACATTTAATTGCCTGGCTATGCTCCTGGTCTAATTTCCCTGCATACAAATAGTCACTATCAGGCACTTGGATCCATTTCTGTTTTCTTCTGGTTTTAACAGAGGTCATCTAAATTTAGACTAAAATATTCCTTTGTTAATGAACAGTAACTGAAAATGAAGACATTCTGTCTTGCTGAAGCAACAGCTCTGCAGAAGCAATAGCACTAAGCAAATATGCAGCAATTAGAAAGCACCAAGCTTTGCTCCCAAGCTCACAGGGATGGCAATTTTCTTCCTGAATATGCCTGTTGTGGACAGCAGGAATTTAACACCCCTACACATTAAGGAATAAAGGATGTGCCTTTCACACTTAATGGTGGCACTGAGCAGCCAGGCAGCAGCTTGGTGACCACTTGTGGGATCTCAGCACCTCAGGACTGAGGTGTCACCGAGACCACCCTTGGGGGGCTCGGGAGTCCTGGAATGTTGCCAGAAGTGTCTGGTGGCTGGACTTTGATCCTACACAGGAGACGACACCTGTATGAGGATAGGAGGGTTTCATCGGGGTGAATGGTGAAGGGATTAGTTAATTAGAGGGTGAGACACAGGGTTTAGGATTTATGTACAGGGGGGTTTAGAGAAGTAAGATGGAGGAATTGGGGCGTGTCCTGTCCTCCTTCTTCTTCTTCTTCTCCTCCATCTTCTGTGGTGATGGTGGCACTTTGGGATTGGTCATTACTGAAAGTGCACCAGACAATAAGAATAAAAGGTATTGGGGAAAAATGATAAATATTGTACACATAACTATGGGTATAAAGATAGGTGGCTGTCCGGAGGGCAGGACAGTGTGCTCATGGCTGGCTGCTGAGCAGAGCTCTGTCGGGCCGAAAGAAAATCTTTTAGATAAACAATTAATAAACACCGAGACCGAAAGAAGAACTGAAGCCTCTTCTCGTCCTTCGATACGCGGCTGCCCCAAGGCCACCCCGGGCCTTTCCAGGCCCCTCAAACAGCCGAAAACCGGACACCCACTGACTGCTGTTTGCTCTCCAGCACAACCCCACCTCTGCTCCCTCCAGATGGACCTTCCAACCACACAAACCACGAGAGGCAGAAGAAAATGAAGCTGTTATGTCCAGCCATGAGACATCTGCCCATCAGAAGAGGTAAAGCACCTGCCTGGGGATGTTTAGCCAGCAGTAGGGAGATACAAAGATCTCACAGGGGAGCAGCCCAGCCATGGTTAATAGAGCAATTACCTCTCCAGATGCAACTAATGGGCAATTAGCAGGGCTGGCATAAACCCTGCAGCCCAGGCAGGCTGTGGGAAGTGAACCTTGTGAAGTTTAGCTGCAAAAATCCATGACAGGAGCAGAGCTGAATATCCCTGAGAAAATGGTTTTAAAAGATGGAAAACAGAAACATCTCAAAGCAGCAACGAAGTACCAGAATTCCAACACAACCAATTAAACAGGTATTAATTAAATTTGTTTGCCTTCAAAAATGACACAAGAGAAAACCACAATTGTTCTCTACTGAAGGGCAGGGAATGGAAAAAAAACCCAACACCCAGCAAAGGTTGAATAAAATTACCAATATTAATATACAGATCTAGATTCATGATTGGAACACTCTTTCCAAGAAATCGCAAATCATTGTGTCTGCATAGCAAACAACAGCCAGCTAAATAGAAAAATTTGATTTTCAGGTATTTTTATCCATTCTTTGACTAGAATTAGGACAGCTTAGTTCAAGTATCTAAAAGACAAATGACAGGAGAGGTATCAGCAAACTCAGAAACAGAAAGCATTACACTTTCAGCAAAGTGTAAATAAAATCCCTCAGAGGAACAGCACAAGGAACAATGTATTTATTACACTTTTCTGCTTGTTTTCTTTGCACTTTGAGGCCCTTCATGCACCCTAAAAAAGTGAACTACACTCTTGGTAAATGCACAGGTAAAGGACCATAACTGTCATTTTTAAAAGCTAAAGAAGTGAAGCCACGCTATTTTCTAGCACATTTAAATTACTACTAGTTCATGTTAACATGCAAAGATCAAAACAGAGCTCTCAAACCACAGCCTGTTCATACACTGATTTTCAAAGAACTCCTTGGCCTTGTCAAAACAGTAATTTTCCACTATCTAGCAGGAAGAAAATAATGACGTTTGTAGGAAGTCAATTGACACTTCATTTGCAGAATGTCATACAGCATCCAGATGAGCTCATGACACCTTAATTTTAGCAGCATTTTTCATATTTAAATCACTGCATTAAGCACTGTCAGTCAAGAGAGTCGTTAGAATGACTCTGTAGGCAAATACTATCAGAACCACTTTCACCCCCACCTACTAAAGCTACCACACCTCAGGGCTGACAAGTGAGATGCTGCTGGGATTATGCCCCAAGTCACTTCTGTCACTTCAGGCTAGCTCAGATAACGTGGGTATTCTTTACTAATGCCTCTCCTTTTGACTGAAGCAGGTACAGACCATGCCAGAAGCAGGGCAGCTGCAACAGGGGGAACATGGCAGCCCCTGGGGCAGAGAGAACACAGAGAAGGCAGAGTGTAAAACTAAGCAGTACAAGGAATCTCTAAGCATGCACAATACCAAAACCATCACTGTGCATCAGGGCTGCATCTGCCCTGGCAGCCTCAACAATCCAGCCCGGCCCAGCCCCTCTGTGCCAGCACCTCCCTCATTCTCTCCTCTGCCATCCCTGCTGGCACAGGAAGATGGACACAGCCTTCCTCTGCCCAGGGAAGGGCAATGCTTTGTCTCTTCCCCACACCTGAGGACATGCTCCTTCCTCTCTCCTGCAAACTGCCAGAACAGAAGCACTGAATGTGCACCAATCAGTGGAAAAAGAAATTGCAATGGGCTATCACATCAAACTCCAGAAAATGGAAACTGGGATGAAGGTTCTGACAACTCCTAACTGCTGTCTGCTACATGATGCATGAAGCTTGCAAGGCACAGGTCTCAATTTATCTTCCTCATGATCACTCCAGTTTTGGCCTCCTGAAAGCCCAACTAACCTAATTAATAATATCTCAACACTTGATGAGATTTACAAAATATTCCAACAGTATCTCATTCACCAAAGTCTTCAATTGAATCTCCAGAATGTTGTGTCTTTAAGCAATCAACTTTGACAACTCTAAGACTTTTGTGATAAAATAATTGTAATATCTGTTTCAAAATTAGAGGAATTCATATGTGACTGCCAGAAGTTCAGAAAAAATGCACTCATGGAAAACCTGACTCTCATGGAAAGCTAACACTCATCACACCATAATCAGTCAAGGAGTGGGAATCTGTGACTTACATGAAAAATCCAAGTTCAGAAAGTTAATTGCAACACTAATTAAAGAAATGCTCCTAAAAGAACATGCCTCTAGTCCATATTATGCACTGGGTAAACTGCTTAGCTCAAATATAAGCTGGTACCATCAAAAGCTTCGAAAATATATTAAAGGTGTTCCAAGAAAGAAAGGGAAAACTTGAAGAAGCCTAGTCTAGGTCCTCTACAGGTCTTTCTTAGCTAACAATATAGATTATTAAAAATCAATGTCTTGAAGTCCCCCAAATAAGTGATGTTCAGGGCTTGAACACTATTTAAATACAGAAACCACCCCAAAATCTATCCTTGTGTCCAAGCACAGCTCACTGAGACTTCTGTGTTACTCAGTCACTGTGTAACAGCATCTGCACTGTGCCCAAGGCACTGACAGGAACCCCCCCATGTCAGAACTCAGCAGCTGATATTGGAATAACAGAGCTGCACCCTCAGACCTTTTTTTGTCCAGTCAATCCTGTGAGTCCAGTTTAATTCTTTTAAAATCAAACGAAACCATGCTTGCAGTTTAACACCTCTTACCTCAAGCAAGGCTGCTGCAGGATCCCCCTGCAAGCTCTTTGCCAGCTTATCCACCTCATCCAAGAGGAAAACAGGATTGTTCACCCCCACAGTCTTCAGCCCATTGATGATCCTGCCAGGCATGCTGCCCACGTAGGTGCGCCTGGAAAGGGGATGGGGAACAGGAGCAGCAACATCAGAGAGAGCACAAATAAAACTCCAGGCAAAACACAAGAACAAGGAGCACTTCAACAATTCTTGCTTTTTCTGCAAAAATTTGCAGAATACTTGATAAAAACATGGGATATACAACAGTGCTATACAAGCAATTGTAACAGCAGATGAAAATTTGAGTTCCATGGTGAACGAGCTGGTTTGCAAAGATAATAATTTGCATTAAAGTGTATCCAATCTTTATAGCTTGTGGACATCTTAACATGTTCCAGGACCAGCATCACTGTACTGTAAGAACAAGCAGAGGCAGATTTGGGAACCTCATTAATAAAAACATTTTCATAATTACAACGCTGGGATTTTGTTATCACAACAGAGTTCACACAGCATGTTACAAAAGAGAGCAAAATTCCAATTATGCTGAACTGTCAATGTCCCCTTGACAGCATGGTTTAATAAACACCCACCAAAAAGAACAGTATTTAATGTCATTTCAATATGAAATGAAAAGGTGAACGCTGCAATGGAACAAAAAATGACGAGTTTGAATTTATTTAGCAAATCAGTAACATTTTTTTTCCATAACACACAGAGCACAACTCCATTTTACAGATGTATGTAACCCCTGTTTGCTGCATTTATACACTCATTTCTGCCTGTGCCATAACTACTCAAAGCACTATAATTAAGAGTATGTAATTCTGAGAAGAAAGAGATACACTGAGTGCTGAGTTACAGATCTGGCTCATGACCCTCCCAAAGCACACAAGCACAACAGGCCTGCTTTGCCATACGATCTGGTTCACTACTGTCCAAAATAAACAGGATGACATTTACTAACATTAAACCAAAAATACCACAGGACTAATTTCAAAAAATACTAGAGATGACTTTAAATATATAAAAACCCCCAAAACCCAACAAAAACAGAACCCAGACCACACAGCAATGGTGTCAGTTCCATGTAATATTTAACCACTGAGGAAACAAATTGCAGTAAATAACATTTAATTTTAATTTAATTCTAGATCTGACAAAAAATAAAAGATCTTCTAAACAGCCAGCAATGCAGGAGAAATTCAGTTTGCCTGTTACCCCTTGCTGAGGCAGCTGCTAGACTGAAGCAGCCAGCAGGCAAGAGTTGCTCCCCTCAGTGCTTCTGTGCAGTGTCAGTGTGCAGCAGGGAGGGATTCTCTCAGGAGGCTGAGCTGTGGAATGTTCATTACAGATCAGCACTCTGCATGGGGAGCTCTCACACAGCCTCCTCCTCCTCCTCCTGCACACCCACAGCCCTGCCAGGACAGGGAGAGCATCCCACAGAGTGCATTCAGAAAATGAGGAGACTCAGTCACAGCTGCAGTTCACAGGAGTGAATCACTTACCAGTGTAAATAAATGTGTCACTGTAGCAGTTTGGGAATTCCTTTGGTTTTGGGGGGATTTGGGTTCTTTTCCTTTTGTGGTGTTGGGTTTTGTTTGGTGGTGGTAGTTTTGTTCTCCTCTGGGTTGTTTTTACCACAAGATACTCCCTGCAGAATATTCTCCTTGAGAATAATTTTATATGCTTCAGAGACAATGCAGCCCAACTGTTTCAGTATTTTGCTTATGGTAGTAATAGGGTAACATAATTAGGTAAACATCAAACATTCTTTGTTCTTGCTTGCTAAATTATTCTCAAGTGCATGCTTTAAAACATTACACTTTTTTAATGCATGTTTGTGTTTCTAGATACACAGTTTTACTTGGTCCTTTGAATCCCATAAAGACTTGAGCTATCCATGTTCCATTGAGTTTTATGAAAGAGGCTGGTTTATAAACTCAATGAAGGCAAAGAGATGCAATAGTCTAAATCTGTAGTACCCCTTCATTTACTAGACATGGACCAATACCTATTTTATTATACTAATAATCAAATGCTTGAGCTCTCCAAAGTTATTAGGGGAACACATCTCAACAAAAGAATCCTTGGTAAGGCAGGCCCTGCAGGTATTTACATATAGAACCAGCCAGAATATATTACAATTACAAGCAGATATGGTCATTTATCTGTCTGGCTGTTAACCTTTGCCTTGTAAGATGTGAAACTAAATGCTAATGTTTAGGAACACTATCACTGAATGTGATGCTGATTTCATTATTTTTGCTAGGGGTGAAAGGAGGTTAAACAATATCCTACATTGCTTTGCTCATTTTTTGATGCAGTTTCTTTCCCTGCATTAAACTCAGAGGACAGTCAGGTTTGCCCACTCAAAACAGGAAGCACAGAGCAGGTTTCCTACTTAACTCACTTGTGTAGCAACACTTAAAAAACCCAACCCCTTCAGAGCTCCAGGCAGAGGTTTGCAACTTAGTATCTTTTATATACAGTGAAAAAGTGCCTTTAAACAAAACACTAGAGTGGTATAGTATGTCATCAGGCACTGTGTATTATCCTAGAAAATGTAAAAAACCAGGTGGGAAATCCAACCTTCTTGGTTCTCCCAAAGTAAACTAGGAAAGCCTAGGAAATAGAACCCTTAAAGCAGTGGTAGATTTATAGAAAGAAAGAAACAAGACTCACTTTCTTCATAGTGATCTCAAGACAAGTAGTTTTAAATAATTTTTAACTGCAGGGCCTTCCACAAGGTCACAACCTTTTTGGGTTTTTTTTGGAGTTTTTTTTGTGCAAGGCCAGAGATTGCATGCACTCAAGGGTTTTACAAATCTGTCTCTGCTTTGTACTTGTCTACCAAAGCCCATCCCTCTGCTGGGTGAAGCTGTTTGAAGTTTGTTTCTCTGTGGTGCAAGAAGGGCTGTGAGGGAAGGTCTGCCAGCACAGCTGTCCTGGTGAGGGATCCACCTCTGCTCAAAGAGCTGCACCTGAACAAGGCTTCAGCAAAGGCCAGAAGTGAACTGTGCAAGCTTCTGAAACTGCAAAGCAGGGGTAATGCAGGAAGGAGTGCTTCACATGAAGGTGAGAAACTTCACACTTACCTCACCAGCACCACTTTAAATAAATGGCACAATTACATCTTTCCTTTTCAGCAATAGAAAAAACACACAACAGAGAAGACCATACATTTCCTGTGTGATACAAAGTATCAATACCCAGGAGATTTTAAAAGCAATGAGCTTCTTGGAAGAAAGTTCTATGTCATTCTTCAGAGGAGAGTGGTTTGTGGGGTGTTTTTCTTTTTTCTTTGTCTTTTTTAATACCAGTAAATGACAAATGTAAACCAACATACTTTAACACATGGTATAGATGAGGGGTAAATGCAGACAACAGCTGAAAGATGCCTGATCAAGGAGTTCTGGTTTGGTACCAAGAGGATGATTTCATTTTGGGAATGCAGAGCAATGCCTGCATTCTTCACTCAGTCAGTGCAGGATTCCCAAGCTGGATCCCACAGGATCCCCAGTGAAATGGCCAGACCTGGGCAGCTCCAAGTGCCACATTTATACACCAGGTGGGACAGCACAGTTACTGGCACAGCACAGCCCAGCCTGGTCTGCTCCATCTCTCATCTGCACCTTTCCCCAGAGTGAACAAGTGAAAGCTATTTCAGGCACTGTTTGCTTGCAAGTCAAGCTGCAGCAGTTCCTTTTGAATGTTCCAGTACATTTGGTACATTTTTCTACATGTTCAGTACATCAGTAGGCACACACAGTCCTGTTCTCCTGCAATGTTAATGGAATCCTTAACTTAAGCCCCAAAGCCTAATAAAGAGCTTATAGGAGAAAAAAATCTAGGTCTTTAAGGTGTAATATTAGAAAATCAGCCTGCTCAACAGTGAAACTCAGAAAGCAACAGTCTGTGTCTGCTGCACTTCCAGACACCTCCCTGTGACTGCCACCAGACTGCCAACGTGGATTCACCTACTGGAGTAACCTGAAGGATTTATTCACACAAAAGGACACTACAGAGCTCTACAGAAAAGCTGTAGTTCTAATCTGATTAAATCTTACTCTGAGAAAGAGGAAAACTAACCAAAGGAGAATTTAAAATCCAGTATGCAACAGGTGGGTTTGATTTTAGCTACAAAAACTGGAAAAAGCAGTTGGCTATAAAGGACTCCTGGTACCAACTGCTCTGAAGTTCATCTTTAAACCATACAATTGCTTGTTGAACAGTAACCACACAATATTCTTGCTAATTCTACATTACATTTTCCTTTGCTGGTGAAAAATAAAATCTCTTAGCAAATATTTCCCATTGGCTAATTTTATACACTTTTTAATATGAAATTTATAAGTTAGCCTCTAACATGAATTAATAACTTAATCGTGCCCTCAAAAATGTGTGACAGCCACAAACACCTGAATTAAAAAGCTTTTCAGAGGCTCTCTCATATGACTCTCCCTGTCTTTACTCTTTATGAGCTCTAAGCACAACATAGGAAATTTGACTTTTGTTTATAATGTCAAGCTCAAGATGGGGCTTCCCTGTTACAAAGGACTGAGTCCTGCTCTGCTCTGGAAAAGTTACTTTCCATAATGCTGAGTATTCCACAGCCTCTAGTGGCTTCACTTCGAATAGCACATGTTGTTGAGTCACACTTTAAGTTGTTTTTAGGACATTCTATTTTAGGTGTACCCTACTGAGAGTAGCTGCATAGCCACTGAGCAAAATTGACTGTTAGACAGTATCAAAAAAATAAGTGAAAGCTTTTAATTCACAGTATTCACCTACTGCTGTAAGGAGAAATTTTATTAAATAGCATGACTTAAAGAAAACATGACTAAAATTCATTATTCCAGATTTTCTACACTGAATGCAATAAGCATAAAATATGTGTAATGGAAACAAAAATGCTGCAGTGATGTCTGGCAGTTACTTGTCTCTACTACCCATTCATTATGCCTCCAGGTGCAAGGATGGAGGAATGGACTAATACAAATTTAAAATACTAAATAGTAGATACATAAAGAGCCCTACATCAAAAACAGTCCTAAGGAATGTCATCCAAAAACTCTCCTTTGAAACCTGCCAGCTTAGGTGTTCTTGTATAAATGTCCTTTTGAAACAGGGAAACAGTGCACAAACAAGTCCATTGCTATCCTCTAGCAACTTTCATGTATCACTCCAAGTTTCCTCTTGTCTTTTAGCACCAAACATGGTTATGAAGGAATGCATTGCTACCACAGGTTATATTGGATAAATAAATCTTTACATCTCTCTTAAAAAGCAAAAAAATCAAGTTTGCATTAAACCTCCTACAGAATTTTACTTCAAAGTGTTAAAATAACTGGAGATTAAATCCATTCCCTATGAAAATAGAATAGAGGAAAGAATAAAGGCTGTACAACAGCACTAAACATCCATTCCCATTGAAATTCTCTCCTAAGTAACACCACTGAATAGCAAGGAAAATCAATAAATACCTACCATTGTTTCATAGAAGCAAAAATTCTCTGTATTGGTTGAACAGTGAAAACAATCAATACATTCTGCAAAGAAAAACTGCAATTAGGCAAAGAAGAAATAATTACCTGTGGCCTCGAATATCAGACTGATCACAGACTCCTCCTAAAGCAATCCTGTGGAATTCTCGACCCAGAGTCTTTGCAATGGATCTTCCAACACTGGTTTTACCAACTCCTGGGGGCCCCACAAAACAAAGGATGGGTCCCTTGAGGTTGTTTTTAAGCTGTCGCACAGCCAAGTACTCCAACACTCTCTTCTTCAGTTTCTCCATGGCGTAGTGGTCGTTGTCCAGCACGATGCGAGCGGCGCGGATCTCCAGGCGGTCTGGATGGACAGCACAGGGATCAGCACACCTGCCCTGCAAATGGGGACAACTGACCCCACAGAGGAACAGATCCCCTCAGCAGGGCAGCCCCCCAGCTCACACACAGTGCTTCTCTAAAACAAGGTACTAAAGTTTGCTTTAATCTCCTTTTTAGCTAGACAGATTACAGTACTGACAATGACACAGTACTGATAATTATTTTAGCTTTGGATGTCATTATCATGACTTTCTATTTCTGTATTCATGTGTGTTTTTATTCACTGTTGCTACAGAGTTCAAAGTAGCAATCACCTGGGTCACACTCACAAACTTTGCTGTAAGTAAAAACACCAAACTTCACATGACACAGCATAATTTTAAAAGATCAAAGAGCAACTTCCACCAAAAAACATTCTGCTAGGACATGGCTGTCAACAACATTTTACTCATTTGGGGATTCTTTGAATAATACTGCAAAGTAAATGTAGGCAGATCTTTTTACAATTTCATGATTAAAGAAAATATTTACAAGATTTGTAAAAAGCCAGGGCTCTATTCCAAACCAGCAACAATTCATCACTACAAGTACCACCAGAAGGGTAGAGATGGACATGCAGATGTGCTAAGTCCACCTTGTGCAAAGTAATTTTGCCCATTTAACCTACTTGTGCTGGTCAGATGTCTGTTGGTCATGTTTGGTTTCCTACTCTTCCCTCACTCTACATTTTTGCACTCTGTATCTGTATTAACAGTATCACCCTCTACTCACAACTCCAAAAATTATGGTATGAAGCAGACACTGTTTTTTACTACTCCCCAACCTGTAATTATTAAAATTAACTACAGTTGTGCTTTTTTATCCTTGGGTTTCTTACCACACTTGCTTAAGATAAACCAGAATCTTCTTCAGAAAGACCGATGTTACAGAAATTCCCAAAGGGGCTTTTTGTCTGACGTACAAAAAATAATTAGATGCTCATTTCTTTGATGCATACTGGCACAATTTGTAATTAGTAACACCTTCATTTTTTAATCAAACTATTCTTAACACTTTTTAAATCAACATTCTTAGATACACAACTGAGCTAAACAGGCTATTCATTCTAGAGCTACACAGGCTATTGAGTGAGACCTCTTAAAACTGAAGTCTAATGATTTACCTGGCTTACAGTAACTTATCAACAGTGTTTTTACAAGACTGAACTAATTCAGTGTTTACATGATAGTTACTTGTTCTAAAGCGTTTGTACACAAGAATCACCACTAAGAGAAGGGTTTACCTTTTGTACTCTTGTTCCATGGCAATTCTACCATCAGTTCCAAGTAATTTCTTGTCAAAGCATATTCTGGCATTGACTGAGGCATCTTCTTTAGTCTGGAAATGTAAGTACAGAATTCAAAAGGCCAACCAGAAATTAAATGCAAAGGAAGCCTCTACTGCACTGCAAGGCAGTGACTGCTGCCTGAGGTTTAAAATCATTCCAAGAACACAACCAACACAAACATATATCAAACAGGAAAAGGATTACAAGATTTGTTCTAAATTTTAAAGACACCACCATTTAAAAGCCTCCTACCTTTTGATTTCTTTAAGACAAACTTTAAGAGCTTGTTCTGACATACTGGATGTTCTAATCTTTTTTTCTAGCATGACAACATCATCATGATCTTCTTCTTCCTCCTCATCTTCTGTAATGCTTCCATGACTGATTCTTCTATTAGGACGAATAGCTACAACCTGTGCAATGGAAACAGAGCCACAGAATTGCACCAGTCTTGGGTTTTAAACAAGCTGTGGACTTTGGCTCTGAACGAAAATCATGGCAAAAACAGATAAGGTGCACAGAAGAATTCAGAAATCCAGAAAGTTTTAACTCCAGAAATTAACTTCAAAAAGTGTTATTGGTGCTACTTTAAAAAGTTACAGTTCTTTATAAATTTTCTAAGTAAGTTTATTGTACAGCCTAAACTCTCAAACAGCACAAAACAAGAACAAAACTGAAAGGAGCTATTTGTGATATTTCAAGCACTGCAGCCCATCACATTAAGCAGAAAAATGGGTAAATCTCTCTTATCTTTTTTCATTTCTCAACAACTTTCCAGTTACTAAACTATTTAAGTGCAGTTAGATGCAGTAAAAGTGAACAAGCTCCATTTTACAACACCCATTCTTTATCTGCAGTTCAAAAGCTGCCACTCATCTGCAATGTCCTCAGTGAACAATACACCTTTCAGTGCACAGGCCAGCACTCACTGGCTGCATACCATGCACATGAACTGAGGAATCTGAGCATTCACTTCATGTCAAAAAATGGTCAGATTAAAATCAAAATTAAATTTAAAAAACATTAAAGTAAAGCCTAGGCAGTTTTAAACAAATATTTTGTATTTTGTGTACCTACACAGCCAAAGCTGCCAGCTATGGCTACACATTAAAAACACACAGATTAAAATCATGCATTCATTAGCCTGTTTAAAAGTGCATCTTAGTACTTATTTAGAACGTTTAAGTATCCCACATTTAAAGCTCCATACCCTTTTATCATCATCCTGCTTGGACTTTCTTGTTTTCTGAAGCAGCTTCAGGCCTTCAATCTGTCTAACCAGCAATGGTATGGTCATCTTGAACCGCTCTTCCAGCCTAACAGCATCTAAAATCTGAGAGCAGGGAGTTGTAAGCAGCCAACAAGTTCACAGTGATGGATCCTCACTCTGGGGGAAGGGAACATGGAGGTGCTGCTGCTGTCTTTTGGCCAGAGGGACAGAAAAGATGGATGGAGGAAAACAGGCAGCAAGAAAAGCAAGGAGAATATAGTACACAAATCTAGCCCTCAAGGGTATGGATGCCTGAACTACAAAGCACTTCAAACTAGAGAAAATTCTCTTACCCTGCCTAGTTTTAAAACATCTTAATATTTCAGTTGCATTTTCTGTGGCAAACATCTATCAATGTTCTATTTTTCAATTACTGGCCCTCAGCAAAGAGACGGCCCTGTTAAAAAAGTTACAGCATCATCTCCTTGGCTAACCCAGGGGAAAAAAATCACCTTGCACCTTAAGGTTTTCATTCAGAGATTTTTTGTTTATTTTGTCTTTTTAATATTTTGTACATAATTTCATTTTCATATTAAATGAAGTTAATGTGTGGAAATGGGTAGAATTCTGCTCCTCTGTATTTCCACAGCCTCCACCAGCTGCCCTTTTCTTTAGAGCTTCTAAAAATGAAAAAGTGACACACCAATACCTAACATAGCTTCCTCCAGCAGGATATTCAGCTATAGTACACACCTTCCCTTCACATTATACTGCATTAATTTCTACTTGTGGTGCTTTGAAAAAACCTAAAACACTTTCAATTCCAGGTGCAGCATAAGCAGTTATAGAAGAAAAGGAACAACTTCCAAAACACAGCAAGCAAATACAGAAATCAGATGAATAAGCACCAAGCCATAAAGATAATTTTTCCACAGATTTATTTTGATATATGATAGAAATTTAACCACTGTCTCAGTGTTTAAAGAAATCCAGACTTCAAGATGTTTTTTAAAATATTTAAATCTAATACTAAAAGTATTTTAATTCTGAAGTTATTAGTATTAAGGTACGTATACTGATCAGTGAGCTGGGATAAATAAGCAAAGTTTCAACACAACCTGAAGAAAGATTTACTACGAGATCTTTACTACGAGAACTTCATGCTCTACTTAATTAAGTTTAATAAAGTGAACCATTTCCAAGATTTCCCAACTAGATCTATTTACCTTAGGCAAGTTCTGCCACATGAACATATAAACACTGTAAACAACACCATCAAACCATTTTGCAAGCACTCATGCTCAGCTGAAACACAAATCCCTGCTGGCATAATGTTATCACTGTACAGTCACAAGTGTAAGCAATTCCAAAATGACCTAAAAGTGAGTGACTCTAAAACACAGCACACCTAACTAGCAGTGAAAGTGCTGAAGAAGACAATACCTGCAGCTTCTCCTGGTTGGTAGTTCGGATGATGGAGGTCAGGATATCTGGCAGAGCTTCCCTGGGCAGATTGTCCAGGAGGCGCCGGAGCTTTGCCACTGCAGGCACGGACATGTCCAGCATCTCAACCAGCTACAACACACAAGGAACAACACTGATGGCTGCTGGGCTCCTTCTGGAATGATCTCAGTGCCTCTCTGACCTAAATATCATTGTGTCTTTCAGTGTGAAGCATGTCCAGGTAGTTTGCCAAAAAGCAACTGAAAGAAGTTCACCAAAAGCTCACAGATGAGGCACTAACTCAGCATAGAATGCCAAGACTTTGAGCTTTGTGCCTGTTTCAGAAGTTCAAAAGTATCATTGTTGTTTGCAGCATGTTTCTCAATACATACATCTCCTATTTGCCCCACATACCCAGATTAAAAACTTCCCCATGACTCTTTTTCAATATATTATTTAAATTCTGAATCACTATACTTCTATTGGATATATTTTCTTATATTTTTGTAAAAATTAATCAAATCTTTTACTAGACTGTATCTATAGTGTTGCTATATATGAAACACCAACTTATCATAGCATCAACACAAGCAGTTGCACAAGATTCAGCTGCAATGAGCTGGGCAGACACCCTGGAACTTGGCACAGAAACCTCAAGCTGTAACAGCAGCATTTCTTTTGTAGCAGAAATACTGAAACTCTACTAGTTGCTGAAAAATATAGGAACTGGAGAAACAGAAGGGCAGATAGAAAACAAATAAAGAGCCTAAGTATATCCACAGGTTATGTGACACGCAAGAATAAAACAAATTACCTGTACTGCATACTTGTAGAATTGCTCTGACAGCTCTCCAAGCTCCTCCTCAGATTTATGGCCATTAGTGAACTGCTCCAGTCGATCCAACTGCTGCACCTCAGCAACGGGATAGGGCTTCTCCTTCAGCAGCTGCAGGACCTGGAACCGGCACAGGCCTGTCACCAGCAACGTGTAATGGGGCTTGGGCCAGTTGCTACCAACCACCTGAACTGCCAGGGCAGCAGTGCCAATCCTAGAAACAGAGCAGATCTTGTATTATCTGTCACCTTCCACAGAACATTTTGTGTGCTCCCTATCAGAAGCAACCAAGCTGTAGTTTGCAAGACCCTGATGGGTCATAGTTCCTATTGTGAAATAAAATCAAATGATCCAATTCCCTTTGTAACACAGACTACAAAACCAAACCCTAAAACCTGAACACAAATGAGTTAAACACAAAATAAGGTACTGTAATATCAGTTACACAATTTAGAAACATATGTAAATTTTCCATAATGGATCTGCCTGTGGACAGGCACACTGACATTTCTGCTGAAGCAATATACACTGGGAAATGGGAGTGTCTGTAAATGACAGTTCTTCCCAGCCTTGAACTGAATCAATATTTTAGATCACCGGACCTATTGAAGTAGATTTACAACAGAAGTTATTTTCTTGCAACGTCTGCCTAAGTCCACTGACACGATAAAGTTCGGAGAGTAAGGGTTACATCATGTTTAGTTTCACCAGACAGAAATAAAATTGTTTTTATTTTATGTAAACTAAGCCAATAGCCGTGTTACCTATTCGGTGAAAAATCCTATGGTTAACAGCTGCGGCAGCCCTAGAGCTGCGTTCTTTCGTCTTATTTTGCTCGGCCACCTCAGCCCCTTTTCAAAGTTTCCCTCCGGCCAGCCCGTCCCCGGCACCTCGCCCGCTGGGTCGGTTGCGTGACCGGGTTACGGGGAGGGCAGAGGCGCCTCCCGGGGCCGGCGGAGCGGGGCGAACCCACGGCGGGACCCCACGGCGAGCCCCGGCCGGGGAGGCCGGGCCGGGCTCCGGGGGGCCCGCAGGCCGCGAGGGCGGCAGGAGAGCCGGCCCGAGGCGCACCTGTGCAGGTTGGGCAGGTCGTCGCAGTCGGACGTGGGGTCGCTGGTGTTGGGGATGACGCCGATGATGGTGCTCCGCAGCGAGGTGCCCTTCAGCAGCCGGCTGCGCACCAGCTGCATGTTGCGCGGCGAGTCCACGCTGGTGCGCATGGTGGAGCCGGGCAGCAGCACGCTCTCGTGCGTGAGCAGCAGCGGCAGCCGGCTGGGGATCTGGATAGCGCTGCCCGCCGCCATGGCTGCTCGCCACTCCGACCCTGCCGCCGCCCCTCAGGCCGGCCCCGCCGCCATGGCAGCCCGGCCCCTCAAGCGCCGCGGCCCCGCCCCCTACGGGCGCCGGCAGGGACCGGCTGCTCCCGCCCCGCCCGCTGCGCCCCCTGGTGGCGGCGGCCGTGCTGTCCCCGGCCCCGGCCCCGAATCGCCCCCATCGCTCCCGAATCGCCCCCATCGCTCCCGAGGCGCTCCCGCCGCTCCTACTGCCGCTCCGGGGCCTCTCGGGTCCGGTGTCCTTGCAAACAGCGAGCCGAGAAGGTCCCCTTCAGTCCCTCCGAGGCCGCTGGGCCGCCGGCAGGTGTCAGGCTGGCACTGGCAATGGCTGTGGGCTGAGCGCTCTGAGGAGTGCTAAGGGCTCCGACATTGGAGAGGGAGCTTGTGACAAATCGTTTTTTAAGTGGGACGGCTACGAGGTGAAATCCCCTTTTTTGTTGGTTTTTACACACATCTGCTCTCCTGCACCCGCGCTCCGGGTCGAAGGGCTCAGCATCCTGGCTCGGGCTGGAAGGAGCTCTGGAGATCACCCAGTCCCAGCCCCTGCCAAGGCAGGCTCGCCTGGCGCAGCTGGCACAGGAACGCCCCCGGTGGGTTTGAAGTGCCCAGGTGAAAGGGCTCCAAGCACTGAGGCCCTATGGAGAGTTCAAACAAAAATGTGAGGTTTAGAAACTTTCCTTTTTGATTTTCCCCCCGCTGGTAAATGAGGTGCAATATCAAAATTGCATAACGCAGTGAACTAGGTTAGCCAATCTCTTGTTAATCACTGCCTTGCATGACTCCTGCTGAACAAAGGTAATCCTGTACAGAGGGGAAATCACAGTAGCAGCAAACTGACAATTTGAAATGCAAAAGGATAGCTGCAGTTAAAACCTTGCTTAATCATGGGGTTTATTAAAACCTTCATCTTTTGGTTTACTGGAAAATGCACGGTAATATGGAAATACCACCAATATATTTAAATGCAAGAAGTTATTACAGCTGAGAAAAATAGCTTCTAAAGCTACTACCTCAGGTACCTTAGAAAGCAGCTGGAATTTAATGTACTATTCAACATGACATTTAGAAAACATTAATATAAAAGGGCACATAACACACGTGGAAAGTGTTTTGTGAATTTACCAATGTTAAATATAATTACTCTGTAAACATATGTTCAACACTTACAAATGTTTAAGCATCTCTAACTATATTTGTTTGGAATACAAACACAAACGAAACCTAAAGGTTAAATATTTGCTCATCATGTTTACTGAGTAATTTTCTCAGTTTGAGTATTTTGATTAAAAAGAAACTACAAATGGCATCATGTTTATTCTGCAGACTACTGTTTTCTACTTCCTTCAGAGATGACTGGTATCTGTTGTCATTAACACTAGTTTCTTAATTAATTCTGGAGCTACATCAAAAAAATCTCAATTATAATAATTAATTTTAAATTCCTTTCAGTTTCTCCTGAGCAACTCTTAAACCCAGGGCTGTGTTTTACTGTGTGCACTAACCAATACTACAGGGACACATCCTGATTATGATGTCAAGATAGTACTGGCTCCCCCACATTGTATTTTACTTAAAGACAAATAGATCACATTTGAGCAACAACTTTTCAGAATGTTTTTCTAGGCTAGCTGAACATTTCTTGACACATGGAGAAGCAATGTAGCAGTAAGTATTAAGATAAGCCTCCAACTTGGGGAGTATAAGATTTAAAGGGACAATTGCCACAGGGTCTGACCTCCTCTAACTCTCACCAGCAACTTCTGCATCAAGCCCATGGTTTTTGACTTCCACTGTATCTCAAAGGCATTCAGCCTTGGTTATGAGTGACTGCAAGAGAGCACCTGCCACCTCTATGGGTGTGCTGTTCAGTAGCTGATCACCTGGTTAAAATTTGCACCTTGCAAATTTTACTTGTACTCCTGGCTTCCAGAGACTGGCTTCTGTTGTACCCAACAGACTGAAGAGTTGCCTCCTATGTTAAATCTCATTCCTCAGTGACCACAACCAGTGCTCCATGATTGAGTCATGGCTTAACTTTGAGCTTCTCTTTCTCAGTTTTTAAATAAAGTCTCATCCTCCTTAAAATGTGGGTAGCCTATCACTGCAGCAATCATCTTGCAGATGTTCTATAAATGCCATATAATACCCTCTCAGTGTTTGCATTCAGTGTTCCCTGCCTGTGAAATCCTGTGAAGGTTGTTTGGCTGCAGCCCCATTTCACACAGCTCAGGTGGTCCTGCTTTGGTCTGGGTGCAGCACAAGGCTGGCTGAAGGAGATGGGTGACAGGGACCACTCTAGCAGATGCTGCAGGGCACCTGTGCTCCCCAGTTCATCAATCTGTGTCCTGCAGGGTCCCCTGCTTCCTCTCTCTGAAGCTGGGCTGACACAACAGCTGGAGCCCACAGAATTTTCATTGGTAGAACAGCTGGGCACTGGTTTAGGTCCCAGTTAAGCATGTAACTAGTGGTATTCATTTCATGTGCTCCAGAGACTGACAGCACAGCCATGCTCTTCCTGAGCTCCTTGGAACACCATACTGTGGATTTTGCAATAATGATCTTCTCAAGACCTAGTTCTTTAAAAAGGATTGCAGTTCACAGATATCTATATCTCATGCCTGTAAACCTCATATACATTTTCCTCTCCCCCCAGCTCTGCATTATTTCTTCTGTTTACACAAACAGAAAAGAGAGCTCAGTATTTCCAAAAACCAAGACCAAGCTGCCTCACAGTGAAGACTTGAGGTTAATATGTTTGAGATTAAAGCTCAGTAATTTTCTCCTAAGATGTGCACACACTTCTCTTCTGCCCCCTCACTGGCACTCTTTAAAGCTCTCAAGCCCTCTGCAGCTATTTTATAAAACAAGATTCTCAGTCTGTCATCAGACTTCCCCTTTCTCATACTGCTTCTATTTCATTCTCACAGATTGTTTGATGCAGTGATGTTCTTTAGGAACTACTTCTCTCCAGTCTCAACTGCTATATCTATAAATCAAAAAGAAAAAAGTTTTCCCATTTTCTTTTCAAATTCTTTCTCTATACTGTGTGAAAACTTAAGAGCCTCTCTTAACAATTACATAATCTGGCTCTAAATCCAACAAAACAATATTTCTTAAAGATGCTGTGCAAATATGCTTTGAAGTGACTCAGGGTCTGTTTCTATACATCAGTTAATATGAGATATCCAATAAGAACTATACAAGCTTGGTGCAATATGAAGAATTAACTGTCAGGGTTTTGAAATGCTTGTTATGATAAAACATGCATTTTGTGAATTCTGAGGTGAGAGATTATATGGATGCATGGTCTGTGCACAGGTGGACTTCATAACTTCTCTGTTCATTAGAGTATTTTCCTCAATAATATTTCCTCCAACCCAGATGCTTCCTACCATCTTGGCCTGCATCACAAATACCTCAAATATCTTTAAAATAACATAATTAGGAAGGAGGTTTATGTAAGGCTATTGAAAGGATGTAATAATATAACTGAACTGCATTTTAAAGTGCATTTATTTTAATATGTCCAACTTTTCTACTTTGTGTAAGGTCAAAGTGCAAGTTTTAAAATCTGTTTTTAAATATAGTCTTTGTTATCATTCCTCCTTTGCACAAAAGAATTTGGTTTTTTTCAGATCCTGATTGATTAAAAAGCTCCAGTTGGTTATGTAAGAACAGCACATGGAGCACACACCAGGAGCTGCTGGCAGCACTTCACTGACTACCAGAGTGAGAGACCTTTCAGGCATTGCTGGAGCTCTGGGGAGGATTCTTTATGGCAACTGTAAAATGTGTTTTAGGAGCAAGTGCTAACAGACCTCACCAGAGCAGCTGAATTTGAAGGCTTAATCTTTTATTCAAAAGTATGGGTGAACTCCAAGAAAGGGACAGGGGGAGGTACACAGGAAGAGGAATTCAAATTACTGTTAAAAATTGAAATTTGAGCTAGAATAGCATGGGGCAGAGAGAGTTCTCACCTGCCTTGCCTAACCAGATTTTCACACCAGATATATCCATACCCAAAAAAATAAGGATTCAGAGGAACTTCTAAAGGACAGAAAATATCCATGGGAAATTAAAGCAATGCCATCAGCAGAGCTGTGCTGGTGAGGGCACAGCTGAAGGAATTGAAAAGGAATTTCATTCACACTTAGTTTTGCTGCACACAATACCATACTACCTGGAATATATTTATTTTTTTCTCTTTAATCTGCATACTGCCAAATCAGCCTTTTTAGAGAACTGCTAGTAAGAGATAAAAATATGTTCCCTTAGTATAATGCAACTGAATGAAAGAGCTGGAAGGTTACATTTGAGGCTCAGATATATTCGGTAAGGTTTTGTAAGCCTAATCCTCCCTTTTTTTAACCTCATAAAGTGGAAAAAATTGTGCCACCAAAGAAGAGAAATGTGGAAAATAGTGGAGTTACTGCCACAGCTTATTGAAATAAATACTCTTCCAAGTCAAACTCAATCATATTTGTAGTCAATATTTTAGTGAAGCAACAGTTTGAAGGAGCTGCAGAATCACATTTTTTTGTCGTTCTTACCCAAGGGAGCATTTTATTTCCCATTTTTCCAATGAAATTTGCTGACTGACACCTAAAAATGCATGCAAATGTTCTCAAGTAATTTTAGGGTTTGACCATACAGAAAGTCCACACAGACTATGGGATAGAGCCCAGAATTATTCCATAGACATAAGCACAGTAAAGTTTGGGAATGAACAGGAGTTTTGCTTTTCTCCTTAGCAACTAAATAGGCTGCCTGGTCTGAATTTAGTTACTCTTCTGTGTTTCCAACAGTTTGAGAGGATATTAACTGCACACTGTACGTCAATCAATTCAAGGATGTTTTCCTACCTGATCCCTTTCAAATCTGCAGGATAATGATTCTCTACATGAACCACGACCTACTCTGCTTTCAGTTATTCAAACAAATTTTACAACATTATTCAATTGTTCAGAGGTGAAATTAAAAGTTAATAGAAGCAATTACCTATGTCTGAATTAGCAAAACAATCCTTCTCATTCTTTGCTGTTGTACTTGCACTCTGCCTTTTGGCAGGACTGTGTTACACAGTCACCCAACCCCTCAGTGCCAGTTTGACCACAATACAAATGAAGGGAGTCATTAGTCAAAATGCTATCCATCATTTCATCTTCACAAATATTTTTAAGCTGCCAAATATTATAAATATTGTTCCAGCCACTGCATTGATTTAAAGCCACTAAGTAATCATAACTGTGTACTCCCTGAGGATGTTCCAGGAAATTATATACTAGAACCAATTTCCTCTCTAATATAGTTGTGGAAATTCAGGTCAGGTAGCCACTGACCTCATTGTCTGAAATTCTGAAATCTCCACAGTACAAACTTATAATGTGTACATGGCAACAACATTGCTGCTTTGTGCTGATTCCTCTAATGTACATAAATCAAGTTAAACCAACCATATTTTTCATAGAAATTATTGCATTAGCTAAGCACAAGAGCATCCACAGTTCAACATTTTTCCCCTGTTGGCCCTCTTGTAGAATATTATGATAGAGAAAATACAAAACAAGGCAGATAAAGGTACATTTGTTTTTACCTATTGCCTCTTTGTAAAACTTCCATGTGTACAAACTTATTTTCAGTACATATTGTGAAAACTAAAAATCCTTACCAGTTCCAAAAATCCCAAGAGTCTTGCCAAAAACTACTGTAAATAAAAATAGAGATAAAAGAAAGACAGGAATCTTCGACATTATAAAGTCTATAATAAATACCTGAGAATGTTTAGTGATTTATAAATATGAGATTTGCTGAGTCACTGTGATGTGTATCATTTTCTTAAACAGGACAGATTTTGCAGCTTCATGATGAAACATGAAGCACACTTCAGAACTGGCCTCAGTGAAGAGCCTTCCATTTAATTAGCAGTTTCTCCGGTACCATCTGAGACAGCAAGACATGTTACCAACATGACTTCTGTTTCTAATTCAATCATTTATTTTGGGATTATTTCTTCATGACAGGAAGAAGAAAACACAATCCTGGATGCATTTCAAAATGGACTACAAATTAGGAGATGAAAAAACAATCTTGATTTCCCCACACCTCCGCATAAAACTTGACATTTTACTCCACTTTGTTCTCCTCACAGTAATTTGCTTTTACAGCCACTTTTGCCCGAGAGAAAAACAATCTCTGTTGATTTATCTAGACACCTCTGGAAAGCATTAATATTGATAGAGTGAAAACATGTCAAGCAGGTTCCTTTCCACTTAAGGAATTTTCCCCTGAATTATGGAAATGCAGAAGAAAAGAAATAAAAAATAAAGAAATAAAGCTGGGCTTTTTGTGTTCATTTAGAAGCTGTTTGAGAAGGGAGGAGCAAATTTCTGTCAATTGCACTGAAGAAAGCCCAGCAGGTTCAATTCTGGCACGCAAATACAAATGGCAGCAATGGCTTTGTTCTCATGCACCCAGTCCAGAGCAGTTGGAATGGCTGTGCCATGCGCATTCCAGAGCAATGCACGGGGCACAGCGCAGAGAACTCACCCAGCACTGCCTGCCCTGCAGCAGCCACTGAGAACCAAGACATTGTTGCTAAATAAAAATGTCTAATAATGGACATATAGCTAGTATTTTAAAATTTAGACACAGATTAATATCTCTGTTTCCTACCAACTTTTGTTTATTGGTTGGAGTATTTGTACAAAATGTCTAGAATTTATATTAGATTTTTTAAAAGTAGCTTGCACAAAGAAATAGAAGAAAAGCCTGACTGTTTTATTACAAATACAGGGAATATTCTCCTCAGACTCATCTGTTTCAAGAGTTGCTGAACCCCGCCGGGCTGCCCAGCACCCTGAGGAACCAAAGCGGCGGCGAAGCCCTCCCAAGATGGCGCCCGCGTGTGGGGAGGCAGAGGGGCAACGGCGGACAAAGCCCCCTGGGCTCAGCCTCTGCCCGAACACAAAACCGGGCAGCTGCCGGAGCTGCTGCAGCACTTGTGGAGCAGCAGGTGGGAATCTGTGGCACTGCCTGGGAGCTGCGGCCCCTCGGCGTGAGCCTCCCCCGGAGCCACGGCGCTGTCTGGGCGGGGTGGGCGCTGCCGCCCGCCGCCCTCTGCAGCCCCGCGCGGGCTCCATCGCTGCCGCTGCGGCCGGTGCCGGGCCCTTGGGCTGCGGGGGGAAGAACGGCTCTCAGCAAAGGGCCCCGACAGCTCGGGCCCCGTCCTGCCCACAGGCCTTGTGAAATTCAGCCGGCACTGCAGCTGCTCGGCCGCCGCTGCTGCCATCCAAAGCACGCCCAGAGCGAGCCCCGGCCGGGGGGAAGCCAGAGAAGCGCGTGGCCCGCGCGGCCACAGCTCTGCCGCCACCAGGCAAAGGTGGGAGCGCCCAGCGTGGGGCCTTAGAGAGCATCGGCACTCACTGCATAACGTGCGGCTCTGGGAAAATGTGCTCTCCGTGTTACTGCGAAAGACGGCTTCCAATAAACTAGCTGACAGTGCAAGAAATACTTTTTATTTCTTCATTTGTTTCCTGTAAAAGTGTCTTACTCCGATTGGGTATTGGACAAAAGTCCATCAAGTATGCTATTTTGAAACAAGGGAAAATTTTTTTAATGGATTAATTTACAGATTCTAGCATCTTAAAAAAAGAAAAGCCTGCAAACATTGAAGCAAAACAAAGGTTTAATTGAGTAAAAACATTATAATTGAGTAAAGTACTATGGAGATTACAAAGAACAAGACCTTTAGTGGCCATCATAGCACATTTAGATAGCATTACATTTTCTACTTTCATAACTCCAAGTTCTACATGCTATTGATGAACAATTTTACTAATATACTCATTTCATGAAGATATTCTTTACAATATTCTTATATTCTATTCTTAAAAGGAAAACTTATTAAACACCCAGATACAATCTGCATTTGGAAAGGTAAAATATCTAGTCTAACAATGAATACTACTCTATGGCCTAGAATAAACCTGTGCACCTTGACACAGCATTACATTTGCTACTTTTATTGAACTACGTCCTATTTACGAACAATTTTACTTCTATTCCTGTATAATTTTTCTTATATTCCTATAAATATTCCTATTCTCTACACATAAAATAAAAACTTCCTAAACATCTAAAATACAATCTGGTTTTGGGAAGGTGAATACATCCAGCCTGGGAATGAATACTAGTGCATTCCCTGGATGCAGTTCTGTCCCAAACTTTCTTGTAGGAAGGGCTTGGCAGATGCATTGGCCGTCCCTTCAATCCCGTGCCCTCTGAATTCTGCGTGTCCTTCAGAACGAGACACGGATCCGGAGGCCTGACGTCATCCAGCCTGTCACCGCAGTCTGCATCCTCTTCCTCCTCCTCCTTCTCTTCCTTCCAGGCTCTGGTGGAGTTTCTCCGCCGTCTGAGCCGTCATCGTAGCCAGGGTCGCCGTGCCTGGGCAGCCAGTAGGCGGCAAAGAGCACGAGGAGCATCTCTGCACAGACCCAGAACCACCAGTGCTGGCAGGCCGAGAGCCACAGGCTCTCCTGGCCGCTTTCGGGCTCCTCCTGGCTGCGCTGCAGCATCTCCAGCCGCAGGGCCATCTCCTGGCTGCGCTGCTCCTCGCGGCGCAGCATCTCCAGCACCTGGGCCATCTCCCGGTTGTGCTGCTCCTCGTTCCGCCACAGAAGCTCCAGCACCAGGGACATCTCCTGCCTGTGCTGCACCTCGTGCTGCTGCACGAGCTCCTCGGTCACCTGCACGCCCTGGTTATTCGTCTGCACCAGGATCTGGAACACGCTCAGCAGCGCCGTGATTTGGGTGAAGATCCCAGCCATGGTCTGCAGGGAGAGGGACACAAGGGGTTCAGCAGGGCTGCCAGGGACATGGCTCCTGGGCTAGTGGGGCAGGACATGCAGGGCCCCGGCAATGGATGGCAGAGGGAGCTCAAGGGAAAGCTCGGGCCACATCCCTGCGGCCCCACTGCAGCTGGCACCCGCTCTGCCCAAGGTGGCCCCTGCACCCTGAGCCCAGCCCCAAAGCCCCCCATGGCAGCCGCTGCTGCCGGCCCAGGCCTTGTCCAGCAGAGCCTCCCTCCCGCTGCCGCACTCACCGCTGCCTCGAGCCGCACTGAGAGTCAGCGCTGCCGCCCGCTCTCCTGCAGCTCCCGGCGACGGTTCCATGGCTGGGCCTCCGTGATGTCACAGGCCATGGAAGCCAACGGCACAGCCTGGCCATGGAGCCCAAGGGCACAGCCTGGCCATGGCCGTTGGCCCTGGCTCTGCTGCAGGCAGGGCACCCAGCAGCTGCCATCCACGGACCTGAGAGTCCTGCAGGCACCTTCTAGTGCCTCTATTGCTGCTGTCTCCAACAACTCATAAAATGTAGCATAAAATCCCTAGGATATTTTATGTTCTAAACTACTCAAAGACCATGAACCAGACCCAGCAGCCTTTGAACTGCAGAGTAAGCTCATTTTGAGCTGAATAGTTCCAAGCTCTTGTGCTACAATCATCGTTCTCAAACCAGAAATCTCTAGAAACATTCCCTTTACTGTGGCCTTGTCGTTCTCAAAACCAGAAATCTCTAGAAACATTCCCTTTGCTGTGGCCTTGTCATTCTCCAAACCAGAAATCTTTCAAAACATTCCCTTTCCTGTGGCCCCCTGATGTACGCAAAGGTGCAATGAATATACACACACATGCATATATTCTGTTGGAATATTTTCTGTATTTTTCTCCAGAGATAACATTTTGTCATGGCTGGAAAAAATCCCAGGGACTTTGTCACCAGGTTTAAATAGGTACTTGAAAGATTTTAGAGGTACTTCTAAAGTTTTGTCCATTTTTGCTCCAAAGAATAATCTGAGCAAGAATCTCTGGAAATGGAATATTAACAGAATGACTAATTCAGCACCACGTAAGGCAGATGGACAAGTGAGGGCTCTGCTCTTCAGAAATATGAACCTAGTTTTAAAATGATGACTCCTACCCCCACCAAAGCAAACTAAGTTGCATCAATAAGTGAAAAATTAAATGCAGGAACAAACAGATGAAATGTCATTAGCTGCAATACTATGAAAGTGTCTTAGCTTGCTTTTTATTAAGCGGGTCAGCGTGTTGCCAAGACAATGTTTAGGCCCGACCGCAAGAGGCAAAAAAATAACTGATGATGAGGAGCTACAAAGTTGCTGAACCCCGCCGGGCTGCCCAGCACCCTGAGGAACCAAAGCGGCGGCGAAGCCCTCCCAAGATGGCGCCCGCGTGTGGGGAGGCAGAGGGGCAACGGCGGACAAAGCCCCCTGGGCTCAGCCTCTGCCCGAACACAAAACCGGGCAGCTGCCGGAGCTGCTGCAGCACTTGTGGAGCAGCAGGTGGGAATCTGTGGCACTGCCTGGGAGCTGCGGCCCCTCGGCGTGAGCCTCCCCCGGAGCCACGGCGCTGTCTGGGCGGGGTGGGCGCTGCCGCCCGCCGCCCTCTGCAGCCCCGCGCGGGCTCCATCGCTGCCGCTGCGGCCGGTGCCGGGCCCTTGGGCTGCGGGGGGAAGAACGGCTCTCAGCAAAGGGCCCCGACAGCTCGGGCCCCGTCCTGCCCACAGGCCTTGTGAAATTCAGCCGGCACTGCAGCTGCTCGGCCGCCGCTGCTGCCATCCAAAGCACGCCCAGAGCGAGCCCCGGCCGGGGGGAAGCCAGAGAAGCGCGTGGCCCGCGCGGCCACAGCTCTGCCGCCACCAGGCAAAGGTGGGAGCGCCCAGCGTGGGGCCTTAGAGAGCATCGGCACTCACTGCATAACGTGCGGCTCTGGGAAAATGTGCTCTCCGTGTTACTGCGAAAGACGGCTTCCAATAAACTAGCTGACAGTGCAAGAAATACTTTTTATTTCTTCATTTGTTTCCTGTAAAAGTGTCTTACTCCGATTGGGTATTGGACAAAAGTCCATCAAGTATGCTATTTTGAAACAAGGGAAAATTTTTTTAATGGATTAATTTACAGATTCTAGCATCTTAAAAAAAGAAAAGCCTGCAAACATTGAAGCAAAACAAAGGTTTAATTGAGTAAAAACATTATAATTGAGTAAAGTACTATGGAGATTACAAAGAACAAGACCTTTAGTGGCCATCATAGCACATTTAGATAGCATTACATTTTCTACTTTCATAACTCCAAGTTCTACATGCTATTGATGAACAATTTTACTAATATACTCATTTCATGAAGATATTCTTTACAATATTCTTATATTCTATTCTTAAAAGGAAAACTTATTAAACACCCAGATACAATCTGCATTTGGAAAGGTAAAATATCTAGTCTAACAATGAATACTACTCTATG
Organism: Zonotrichia albicollis; assembly: GCF_047830755.1. Taxonomy (NCBI): domain Eukaryota; kingdom Metazoa; phylum Chordata; class Aves; order Passeriformes; family Passerellidae; genus Zonotrichia; species Zonotrichia albicollis. The sequence continues at coordinate 18,513,451 of NC_133831.1, read as the reverse complement.
GCCTAGAATAAACCTGTGCACCTTGACACAGCATTACATTTGCTACTTTTATTGAACTACGTCCTATTTACGAACAATTTTACTTCTATTCCTGTATAATTTTTCTTATATTCCTATAAATATTCCTATTCTCTACACATAAAATAAAAACTTCCTAAACATCTAAAATACAATCTGGTTTTGGGAAGGTGAATACATCCAGCCTGGGAATGAATACTAGTGCATTCCCTGGATGCAGTTCTGTCCCAAACTTTCCTGTGGGAAGGGCTTGGCAGATGCATTGGCCGTCCCTTCAATCCCGTGCCCTCTGAATTCTGCGTGTCCTTCAGAACGAGACACGGATCCGGAGGCCTGACGTCATCCAGCCTGTCACCGCAGTCTGCATCCTCTTCCTCCTCCTCCTTCTCTTCCTTCCAGGCTCTGGTGGAGTTTCTCCGCCGTCTGAGCCGTCATCGTAGCCAGGGTCGCCGTGCCTGGGCAGCCAGTAGGCGGCAAAGAGCACGAGGAGCATCTCTGCACAGACCCAGAACCACCAGTGCTGGCAGGCCGAGAGCCACAGGCTCTCCTGGCCGCTTTCGGGCTCCTCCTGGCTGCGCTGCAGCATCTCCAGCCGCAGGGCCATCTCCTGGCTGCGCTGCTCCTCGCGGCGCAGCATCTCCAGCACCTGGGCCATCTCCCGGTTGTGCTGCTCCTCGTTCCGCCACAGAAGCTCCAGCACCAGGGACATCTCCTGCCTGTGCTGCACCTCGTGCTGCTGCATGAGCTCCTCGGTCACCTGCACGCCCTGGTTATTCGTCTGCACCAGGATCTGGAACACGCTCAGCAGCGCCGTGATTTGGGTGAAGATCCCAGCCATGGTCTGCAGGGAGAGGGACACAAGGGGTTCAGCAGGGCTGCCAGGGACATGGCTCCTGGGCTAGTGGGGCAGGACATGCAGGGCCCTGGCAATGGATGGCAGAGGGAGCTCAAGGGAAAGCTCGGGCCACATCCCTGCGGCCCCACTGCAGCTGGCACCCGCTCTGCCCAAGGTGGCCCCTGCACCCTGAGCCCAGCCCCAAAGCCCCCCATGGCAGCCGCTGCTGCCGGCCCAGGCCTTGTCCAGCAGAGCCTCCCTCCCGCTGCCGCACTCACCGCTGCCTCGAGCCGCACTGAGAGTCAGCGCTGCCGCCCGCTGTCCTGCAGCTCCCGGCGACGGTTCCATGGCTGGGCCTCCGTGATGTCACAGGCCATGGAAGCCAACGGCACAGCCTGGCCATGGAGCCCAAGGGCACAGCCTGGCCATGGCCGTTGGCCCTGGCTCTGCTGCAGGCAGGGCACCCAGCAGCTGCCATCCACGGACCTGAGAGTCCTGCAGGCACCTTCTAGTGCCTCTATTGCTGCTGTCTCCAACAACTCATAAAATGTAGCATAAAATCCCTAGGATATTTTATGTTCTAAACTACTCAAAGACCATGAACCAGACCCAGCAGCCTTTGAACTGCAGAGTAAGCTCATTTTGAGCTGAATAGTTCCAAGCTCTTGTGCTACAATCATCGTTCTCAAACCAGAAATCTCTAGAAACATTCCCTTTACTGTGGCCTTGTCGTTCTCAAAACCAGAAATCTCTAGAAACATTCCCTTTGCTGTGGCCTTGTCATTCTCCAAACCAGAAATCTTTCAAAACATTCCCTTTCCTGTGGCCCCCTGATGTACGCAAAGGTGCAATGAATATACACACACATGCATATATTCTGTTGGAATATTTTCTGTATTTTTCTCCAGAGATAACATTTTGTCATGGCTGGAAAAAATCCCAGGGACTTTGTCACCAGGTTTAAATAGGTACTTGAAAGATTTTAGAGGTACTTCTAAAGTTTTGTCCATTTTTGCTCCAAAGAATAATCTGAGCAAGAATCTCTGGAAATGGAATATTAACAGAATGACTAATTCAGCACCACGTAAGGCAGATGGACAAGTGAGGGCTCTGCTCTTCAGAAATATGAACCTAGTTTTAAAATGATGACTCCTACCCCCACCAAAGCAAACTAAGTTGCATCAATAAGTGAAAAATTAAATGCAGAAACAGATGAAATGTCATTAGCTGCAATACTATGAAAGTGTCTTAGCTTGCTTTTTATTAAGCGGGTCAGCGTGTTGCCAAGACAATGTTTAGGCCCGACCGCAAGAGGCAAAAAAATAACTGATGATGAGGAGCTACAAAGTTGCTGAACCCCGCCGGGCTGCCCAGCACCCTGAGGAACCAAAGCGGCGGCGAAGCCCTCCCAAGATGGCGCCCGCGTGTGGGGAGGCAGAGGGGCAACGGCGGACAAAGCCCCCTGGGCTCAGCCTCTGCCCGAACACAAAACCGGGCAGCTGCCGGAGCTGCTGCAGCACTTGTGGAGCAGCAGGTGGGAATCTGTGGCACTGCCTGGGAGCTGCGGCCCCTCGGCGTGAGCCTCCCCCGGAGCCACGGCGCTGTCTGGGCGGGGTGGGCGCTGCCGCCCGCCGCCCTCTGCAGCCCCGCGCGGGCTCCATCGCTGCCGCTGCGGCCGGTGCCGGGCCCTTGGGCTGCGGGGGGAAGAACGGCTCTCAGCAAAGGGCCCCGACAGCTCGGGCCCCGTCCTGCCCACAGGCCTTGTGAAATTCAGCCGGCACTGCAGCTGCTCGGCCGCCGCTGCTGCCATCCAAAGCACGCCCAGAGCGAGCCCCGGCCGGGGGGAAGCCAGAGAAGCGCGTGGCCCGCGCGGCCACAGCTCTGCCGCCACCAGGCAAAGGTGGGAGCGCCCAGCGTGGGGCCTTAGAGAGCATCGGCACTCACTGCATAACGTGCGGCTCTGGGAAAATGTGCTCTCCGTGTTACTGCGAAAGACGGCTTCCAATAAACTAGCTGACAGTGCAAGAAATACTTTTTATTTCTTCATTTGTTTCCTGTAAAAGTGTCTTACTCCGATTGGGTATTGGACAAAAGTCCATCAAGTATGCTATTTTGAAACAAGGGAAAATTTTTTTAATGGATTAATTTACAGATTCTAGCATCTTAAAAAAAGAAAAGCCTGCAAACATTGAAGCAAAACAAAGGTTTAATTGAGTAAAAACATTATAATTGAGTAAAGTACTATGGAGATTACAAAGAACAAGACCTTTAGTGGCCATCATAGCACATTTAGATAGCATTACATTTTCTACTTTCATAACTCCAAGTTCTACATGCTATTGATGAACAATTTTACTAATATACTCATTTCATGAAGATATTCTTTACAATATTCTTATATTCTATTCTTAAAAGGAAAACTTATTAAACACCTAGATACAATCTGCATTTGGAAAGGTAAAATATCTAGTCTAACAATGAATACTACTCTATGGCCTAGAATAAACCTGTGCACCTTGACACAGCATTACATTTGCTACTTTTATTGAACTACTTCCTATTTACGAACAATTTTACTTCTATTCCTGTATAATTTTTCTTATATTCCTATAAATATTCCTATTCTCTACACATAAAATAAAAACTTCCTAAACATCTAAAATACAATCTGGTTTTGGGAAGGTGAATACATCCAGCCTGGGAATGAATACTAGTGCATTCCCTGGATGCAGTTCTGTCCCAAACTTTCTTGTGGGAAGGGCTTGGCAGATGCATTGGCTGTCCCTTCAATCCCGTGTCCTCTGAATTCTGCGTGTCCTTCAGAACGAGACACGGATCCGGAGGCCTAACGTCATCCAGCCTGTCACCGCAGTCTGCATCCTCCTTCCCCTCCTCCTCCTCCTCCTCTTCCTCTTCCTCCTCCTCCTTCTCTTCCTTCCAGGCTCTGGTGGAGTTTCTCCGCCGTCTGAGCCGTCGTCGTAGCCAGGGTCGCCGTGCCTGGGCAGCCAGTAGGCGGCAAAGAGCACGAGGAGCATCTCTGCACAGACCCAGAACCACAAGTGCTGGCAGGCCGAGAGCCACAGGCTCTCCTGGCCGCTTTCGGGCTCCTCCTGGCTGCGCTGCAGCATCTCCAGCCGCAGGGCCATCTCCTGGCTGCGCTGCTCCTCGCGGTGCAGCATCTCCAGCACCAGGGCCATCTCCTGGCTGTGCTGCTCCTCTTGCTGCCGCAGGACCTCCAGCACCAGGGACATCTCCTGCCTGCGCTGCACCTCGTGCTGCTGCACGAGCTCCTCGGTCACCTGCATGCTCGGGTCATACATCTGCACCAGGAACTGGAACACGCTCAGCAGCGCCGTGATTTGGGTGAAGATCCCAGCCATGGTCTGCAGGGAGAGGGACACAAGGGGTTCAGCAGGGCTGCCAGGGACATGGCTCCTGGGCTAGTGGGGCAGGACATGCAGGGCCCCGGCAATGGATGGCAGAGGGAGCTCAAGGGAAAGCTCGGGCCACATCCCTGCGGCCCCACTGCAGCTGGCACCCGCTCTGCCCAAGGTGGCCCCTGCACCCTGAGCCCAGCCCCAAAGCCCCCCATGGCAGCCGCTGCTGCCGGCCCAGGCCTTGTCCAGCAGAGCCTCCCTCCCGCTGCCGCACTCACCGCTGCCTCGAGCCGCACTGAGAGTCAGCGCTGCCGCCCGCTGTCCTGCAGCTCCCGGCGACGGTTCCATGGCTGGGCCTCCGTGATGTCACAGGCCATGGAAGCCAACGGCACAGCCTGGCCATGGAGCCCAAGGGCACAGCCTGGCCATGGCCGTTGGCCCTGGCTCTGCTGCAGGCAGGGCACCCAGCAGCTGCCATCCACGGACCTGAGAGTCCTGCAGGCACCTTCTAGTGCCTCTATTGCTGCTGTCTCCAACAACTCATAAAATGTAGCATAAAATCCCTAGGATATTTTATGTTCTAAACTACTCAAAGACCATGATCCAGACCCAGCAGCCTTTGAACTGCAGAGTAAGCTCATCTTTGAGATTAATAGTTCCAAGCTCTTGTGCTACAACCATCATTCTCAAACCAGAAATCTCTAGAAACATTCCCTTTGCTGTGGCCTTGTCGTTCTCCAAACCAGAAATCTTTCAAAACATTCCCTTTCCTGTGGCCCCCTGATGTACGCAAAGGTGCAATGAATATACACACACATGCATATATTCTGTTGGAATATTTTCTGTATTTTTCTCCAAAGATAACATTTTGTCATGGCTGGAAAAAATCCCAGGGACTTTGTCACCAGGTTTAAATAGGTACTTGAAAGTTTTTAGAGGTACTTCTAAAGTTTTGTCCATTTCTGCTCCAAAGAATAATCTGAGCAAGAAGCTCTGGAAACGGAATATTAACAGAATGACTAATTCAGCACCACGTAAGGCAGATGGACAAGTGATGGCTCTGCTCTTCAGAAATATGAACCTAGTTTTAAAATGATGACTCCTACCCCCACAAAGCAAACTAAGTTGCATCAGTAAGTGAAAAATTAAATGCAGGAACAAACAGATGAAATGTCATTAGCTGCAATACTATGAAAGTGTCTTAGCTTGCTTTTTATTAAGCGGGTCAGCGTGTTGCCAAGACAATGTTTAGGCCCGACCGCAAGAGGCAAAAAAATAACTGATGATGAGGAGCTACAAAGTTGCTGAACCCCGCCGGGCTGCCCAGCACCCTGAGGAACCAAAGCGGCGGCGAAGCCCTCCCAAGATGGCGCCCGCGTGTGGGGAGGCAGAGGGGCAACGGCGGACAAAGCCCCCTGGGCTCAGCCTCTGCCCGAACACAAAACCGGGCAGCTGCCGGAGCTGCTGCAGCACTTGTGGAGCAGCAGGTGGGAATCTGTGGCACTGCCTGGGAGCTGCGGCCCCTCGGCGTGAGCCTCCCCCGGAGCCACGGCGCTGTCTGGGCGGGGTGGGCGCTGCCGCCCGCCGCCCTCTGCAGCCCCGCGCGGGCTCCATCGCTGCCGCTGCGGCCGGTGCCGGGCCCTTGGGCTGCGGGGGGAAGAACGGCTCTCAGCAAAGGGCCCCGACAGCTCGGGCCCCGTCCTGCCCACAGGCCTTGTGAAATTCAGCCGGCACTGCAGCTGCTCGGCCGCCGCTGCTGCCATCCAAAGCACGCCCAGAGCGAGCCCCGGCCGGGGGGAAGCCAGAGAAGCGCGTGGCCCGCGCGGCCACAGCTCTGCCGCCACCAGGCAAAGGTGGGAGCGCCCAGCGTGGGGCCTTAGAGAGCATCGGCACTCACTGCATAACGTGCGGCTCTGGGAAAATGTGCTCTCCGTGTTACTGCGAAAGACGGCTTCCAATAAACTAGCTGACAGTGCAAGAAATACTTTTTATTTCTTCATTTGTTTCCTGTAAAAGTGTCTTACTCCGATTGGGTATTGGACAAAAGTCCATCAAGTATGCTATTTTGAAACAAGGGAAAATTTTTTTAATGGATTAATTTACAGATTCTAGCATCTTAAAAAAAGAAAAGCCTGCAAACATTGAAGCAAAACAAAGGTTTAATTGAGTAAAAACATTATAATTGAGTAAAGGACTATGGAGATTACAAAGAACAAGACCTTTAGTGGCCATCATAGCACATTTAGATAGCATTACATTTTCTACTTTCATAACTCCAAGTTCTACATGCTATTGATGAACAATTTTACTAATATACTCATTTCATGAAGATATTCTTTACAATATTCTTATATTCTATTCTTAAAAGGAAAACTTATTAAACACCCAGATACAATCTGCATTTGGAAAGGTAAAATATCTAGTCTAACAATGAATACTACTCTATGGCCTAGAATAAACCTGTGCACCTTGACACAGCATTACATTTGCTACTTTTATTGAACTACGTCCTATTTACGAACAATTTTACTTCTATTCCTGTATAATTTTTCTTATATTCCTATAAATATTCCTATTCTCTACACATAAAATAAAAACTTCCTAAACATCTAAAATACAATCTGGTTTTGGGAAGGTGAATACATCCAGCCTGGGAATGAATACTAGTGCATTCCCTGGATGCAGTTCTGTCCCAAACTTTCCTGTGGGAAGGGCTTGGCAGATGCATTGGCTGTCCCTTCAATCCCGTGCCCTCTGAATTCTGCGTGTCCTTCAGAACGAGACACGGATCCGGAGGCCTGACGTCATCCAGCCTGTCACCGCAGTCTGCATCCTCTTCCTCCTCCTCCTTCTCTTCCTTCCAGGCTCTGGTGGAGTTTCTCCGCCGTCTGAGCCGTCATCGTAGCCAGGGTCGCCGTGCCTGGGCAGCCAGTAGGCGGCAAAGAGCACGAGGAGCATCTCTGCACAGACCCAGAACCACCAGTGCTGGCAGGCCGAGAGCCACAGGCTCACCTGGCCGCTTTCGGGCTCCTCCTGGCTGCGCTGCAGCATCTCCAGCCGCAGGGCCATCTCCTGGCTGCGCTGCTCCTCGCGGCGCAGCATCTCCAGCACCTGGGCCATCTCCCGGTTGTGCTGCTCCTCGTTCCGCCACAGAAGCTCCAGCACCAGGGACATCTCCTGCCTGTGCTGCACCTCGTGCTGCTGCACGAGCTCCTCGGTCACCTGCACGCCCTGGTTATTCGTCTGCACCAGGATCTGGAACACGCTCAGCAGCGCCGTGATTTGGGTGAAGATCCCAGCCATGGTCTGCAGGGAGAGGGACACAAGGGGTTCAGCAGGGCTGCCAGGGACATGGCTCCTGGGCTAGTGGGGCAGGACATGCAGGGCCCCGGCAATGGATGGCAGAGGGAGCTCAAGGGAAAGCTCGGGCCACATCCCTGCGGCCCCACTGCAGCTGGCACCCGCTCTGCCCAAGGTGGCCCCTGCACCCTGAGCCCAGCCCCAAAGCCCCCCATGGCAGCCGCTGCTGCCGGCCCAGGCCTTGTCCAGCAGAGCCTCCCTCCCGCTGCCGCACTCACCGCTGCCTCGAGCCGCACTGAGAGTCAGCGCTGCCGCCCGCTGTCCTGCAGCTCCCGGCGACGGTTCCATGGCTGGGCCTCCGTGATGTCACAGGCCATGGAAGCCAACGGCACAGCCTGGCCATGGAGCCCAAGGGCACAGCCTGGCCATGGCCGTTGGCCCTGGCTCTGCTGCAGGCAGGGCGCCCAGCAGCTGCCATCCACGGACCTGACAGTCCTGCAGGCACCTTCTAGTGCCTCTATTGCTGCTGTCTCCAACAACTCATAAAATGTAGCATAAAATCCCTAGGATATTTTATGTTCTAAACTACTCAAAGACCATGAACCAGACCCAGCAGCCTTTGAACTGCAGAGTAAGCTCATTTTGAGCTGAATAGTTCCAAGCTCTTGTGCTACAATCATCGTTCTCAAACCAGAAATCTCTAGAAACATTCCCTTTACTGTGGCCTTGTCGTTCTCAAAACCAGAAATCTCTAGAAACATTCCCTTTGCTGTGGCCTTGTCATTCTCCAAACCAGAAATCTTTCAAAACATTCCCTTTCCTGTGGCCCCCTGATGTACGCAAAGGTGCAATGAATATACACACACATGCATATATTCTGTTGGAATATTTTCTGTATTTTTCTCCAAAGATAACATTTTGTCATGGCTGGAAAAAATCCCAGGGACTTTGTCACCAGGTTTAAATAGGTACTTGAAAGATTTTAGAGGTACTTCTAAAGTTTTGTCCATTTTTGCTCCAAAGAATAATCTGAGCAAGAATCTCTGGAAATGGAATATTAACAGAATGACTAATTCAGCACCACGTAAGGCAGATGGACAAGTGATGGCTCTGCTCTTCAGAAATATGAACCTAGTTTTAAAATGATGACTCCTACCCCCACCAAAGCAAACTAAGTTGCATCAGTAAGTGAAAAATTAAATGCAGGAACAAACAGATGAAATGTCATTAGCTGCAATACTATGAAAGTGTCTTAGCTTGCTTTTTATTAAGCGGGTCAGCGTGTTGCCAAGACAATGTTTAGGCCCGACCGCAAGAGGCAAAAAAATAACTGATGATGAGGAGCTACAAAGTTGCTGAACCCCGCCGGGCTGCCCAGCACCCTGAGGAACCAAAGCGGCGGCGAAGCCCTCCCAAGATGGCGCCCGCGTGTGGGGAGGCAGAGGGGCAACGGCGGACAAAGCCCCCTGGGCTCAGCCTCTGCCCGAACACAAAACCGGGCAGCTGCCGGAGCTGCTGCAGCACTTGTGGAGCAGCAGGTGGGAATCTGTGGCACTGCCTGGGAGCTGCGGCCCCTCGGCGTGAGCCTCCCCCGGAGCCACGGCGCTGTCTGGGCGGGGTGGGCGCTGCCGCCCGCCGCCCTCTGCAGCCCCGCGCGGGCTCCATCGCTGCCGCTGCGGCCGGTGCCGGGCCCTTGGGCTGCGGGGGGAAGAACGGCTCTCAGCAAAGGGCCCCGACAGCTCGGGCCCCGTCCTGCCCACAGGCCTTGTGAAATTCAGCCGGCACTGCAGCTGCTCGGCCGCCGCTGCTGCCATCCAAAGCACGCCCAGAGCGAGCCCCGGCCGGGGGGAAGCCAGAGAAGCGCGTGGCCCGCGCGGCCACAGCTCTGCCGCCACCAGGCAAAGGTGGGAGCGCCCAGCGTGGGGCCTTAGAGAGCATCGGCACTCACTGCATAACGTGCGGCTCTGGGAAAATGTGCTCTCCGTGTTACTGCTAAAGACGGCTTCCAATAAACTAGCTGACAGTGCAAGAAATACTTTTTATTTCTTCATTTGTTTCCTGTAAAAGTGTCTTACTCCGATTGGGTATTGGACAAAAGTCCATCAAGTATGCTATTTTGAAACAAGGGAAAATTTTTTTAATGGATTAATTTACAGATTCTAGCATCTTAAAAAAAGAAAAGCCTGCAAACATTGAAGCAAAACAAAGGTTTAATTGAGTAAAAACATTATAATTGAGTAAAGTACTATGGAGATTACAAAGAACAAGACCTTTAGTGGCCATCATAGCACATTTAGATAGCATTACATTTTCTACTTTCATAACTCCAAGTTCTACATGCTATTGATGAACAATTTTACTAATATACTCATTTCATGAAGATATTCTTTACAATATTCTTATATTCTATTCTTAAAAGGAAAACTTATTAAACACCCAGATACAATCTGCATTTGGAAAGGTAAAATATCTAGTCTAACAATGAATACTACTCTATGGCCTAGAATAAACCTGTGCACCTTGACACAGCATTACATTTGCTACTTTTATTGAACTACGTCCTATTTACGAACAATTTTACTTCTATTCCTGTATAATTTTTCTTATATTCCTATAAATATTCCTATTCTCTACACGTAAAATAAAAACTTCCTAAACATCTAAAATACAATCTGGTTTTGGGAAGGTGAATACATCCAGCCTGGGAATGAATACTAGTGCATTCCCTGGATGCAGTTCTGTCCCAAACTTTCCTGTGGGAAGGGCTTGGCAGATGCATTGGCCGTCCCTTCAATCCCGTGCCCTCTGAATTCTGCGTGTCCTTCAGAACGAGACACGGATCCGGAGGCCTGACGTCATCCAGCCTGTCACCGCAGTCTGCATCCTCTTCCTCCTCCTCCTTCTCTTCCTTCCAGGCTCTGGTGGAGTTTCTCCGCCGTCTGAGCCGTCATCGTAGCCAGGGTCGCCGTGCCTGGGCAGCCAGTAGGCGGCAAAGAGCACGAGGAGCATCTCTGCACAGACCCAGAACCACCAGTGCTGGCAGGCCGAGAGCCACAGGCTCTCCTGGCCGCTTTCGGGCTCCTCCTGGCTGCGCTGCAGCATCTCCAGCCGCAGGGCCATCTCCTGGCTGCGCTGCTCCTCGCGGCGCAGCATCTCCAGCACCTGGGCCATCTCCCGGTTGTGCTGCTCCTCGTTCCGCCACAGAAGCTCCAGCACCAGGGACATCTCCTGCCTGTGCTGCACCTCGTGCTGCTGCACGAGCTCCTCGGTCACCTGCACGCCCTGGTTATTCGTCTGCACCAGGATCTGGAACACGCTCAGCAGCGCCGTGATTTGGGTGAAGATCCCAGCCATGGTCTGCAGGGAGAGGGACACAAGGGGTTCAGCAGGGCTGCCAGGGACATGGCTCCTGGGCTAGTGGGGCAGGACATGCAGGGCCCCGGCAATGGATGGCAGAGGGAGCTCAAGGGAAAGCTCGGGCCACATCCCTGCGGCCCCACTGCAGCTGGCACCCGCTCTGCCCAAGGTGGCCCCTGCACCCTGAGCCCAGCCCCAAAGCCCCCCATGGCAGCCGCTGCTGCCGGCCCAGGCCTTGTCCAGCAGAGCCTCCCTCCCGCTGCTGCACTCACCGCTGCCTCGAGCCGCACTGAGAGTCAGCGCTGCCGCCCGCTGTCCTGCAGCTCCCGGCGACGGTTCCATGGCTGGGCCTCCGTGATGTCACAGGCCATGGAAGCCAACGGCACAGCCTGGCCATGGAGCCCAAGGGCACAGCCTGGCCATGGCCGTTGGCCCTGGCTCTGCTGCAGGCAGGGCACCCAGCAGCTGCCATCCACGGACCTGAGAGTCCTGCAGGCACCTTCTAGTGCCTCTATTGCTGCTGTCTCCAACAACTCATAAAATGTAGCATAAAATCCCTAGGATATTTTATGTTCTAAACTACTCAAAGACCATGAACCAGACCCAGCAGCCTTTGAACTGCAGAGTAAGCTCATTTTGAGCTGAATAGTTCCAAGCTCTTGTGCTACAATCATCGTTCTCAAACCAGAAATCTCTAGAAACATTCCCTTTACTGTGGCCTTGTCGTTCTCAAAACCAGAAATCTCTAGAAACATTCCCTTTGCTGTGGCCTTGTCATTCTCCAAACCAGAAATCTTTCAAAACATTCCCTTTCCTGTGGCCCCCTGATGTACGCAAAGGTGCAATGAATATACACACACATGCATATATTCTGTTGGAATATTTTCTGTATTTTTCTCCAGAGATAACATTTTGTCATGGCTGGAAAAAATCCCAGGGACTTTGTCACCAGGTTTAAATAGGTACTTGAAAGATTTTAGAGGTACTTCTAAAGTTTTGTCCATTTTTGCTCCAAAGAATAATCTGAGCAAGAATCTCTGGAAATGGAATATTAACAGAATGACTAATTCAGCACCACGTAAGGCAGATGGACAAGTGATGGCTCTGCTCTTCAGAAATATGAACCTAGTTTTAAAATGATGACTCCTACCCCCACCAAAGCAAACTAAGTTGCATCAATAAGTGAAAAATTAAATGCAGAAACAGATGAAATGTCATTAGCTGCAATACTATGAAAGTGTCTTAGCTTGCTTTTTATTAAGCGGGTCAGCGTGTTGCCAAGACAATGTTTAGGCCCGACCGCAAGAGGCAAAAAAATAACTGATGATGAGGAGCTACAAAGTTGCTGAACCCCGCCGGGCTGCCCAGCACCCTGAGGAACCAAAGCGGCGGCGAAGCCCTCCCAAGATGGCGCCCGCATGTGGGGAGGCAGAGGGGCAACGGCGGACAAAGCCCCCTGGGCTCAGCCTCTGCCTGAACACAAAACCGGGCAGCTGCCGGAGCTGCTGCAGCACTTGTGGAGCAGCAGGTGGGAATCTGTGGCACTGCCTGGGAGCTGCGGCCCCTCGGCGTGAGCCTCCCCCGGAGCCACGGCGCTGTCTGGGCGGGGTGGGCGCTGCCGCCCGCCGCCCTCTGCAGCCCCGCGCGGGCTCCATCGCTGCCGCTGCGGCCGGTGCCGGGCCCTTGGGCTGCGGGGGGAAGAACGGCTCTCAGCAAAGGGCCCCGACAGCTCGGGCCCCGTCCTGCCCACAGGCCTTGTGAAATTCAGCCGGCACTGCAGCTGCTCGGCCGCCGCTGCTGCCATCCAAAGCACGCCCAGAGCGAGCCCCGGCCGGGGGGAAGCCAGAGAAGCGCGTGGCCCGCGCGGCCACAGCTCTGCCGCCACCAGGCAAAGGTGGGAGCGCCCAGCGTGGGGCCTTAGAGAGCATCGGCACTCACTGCATAACGTGCGGCTCTGGGAAAATGTGCTCTCCGTGTTACTGCTAAAGACGGCTTCCAATAAACTAGCTGACAGTGCAAGAAATACATTTCATTTCTTCATTTGTTTCCTGTAAAAGTGTCTTACTCCGATTGGGTATTGGACAAAAGTCCATCAAGTATGCTATTTTGAAACAAGGGAAAATTTTTTTAATGGATTAATTTACAGATTCTAGCATCTTAAAAAAAGAAAAGCCTGCAAACATTGAAGCAAAACAAAGGTTTAATTGAGTAAAAACATTATAATTGAGTAAAGTACTATGGAGATTACAAAGAACAAGACCTTTAGTGGACATCATAGCACATTTAGATAGCATTACATTTTCTACTTTCATAACTCCAAGTTCTACATGCTATTGATGAACAATTTTACTAATATACTCATTTCATGAAGATATTCTTTACAATATTCTTATATTCTATTCTTAAAAGGAAAACTTATTAAACACCTAGATACAATCTGCATTTGGAAAGGTAAAATATCTAGTCTAACAATGAATACTACTCTATGGCCTAGAATAAACCTGTGCACCTTGACACAGCATTACATTTGCTACTTTTATTGAACTACGTCCTATTTACGAACAATTTTACTTCTATTCCTGTATAATTTTTCTTATATTCCTATAAATATTCCTATTCTCTACACATAAAATAAAAACTTCCTAAACATCTAAAATACAATCTGGTTTTGGGAAGGTGAATACATCCAGCCTGGGAATGAATACTAGTGCATTCCCTGGATGCAGTTCTGTCCCAAACTTTCTTGTGGGAAGGGCTTGGCAGATGAATTGGCCGTCCCTTCAATCCCGTGTCCTCTGAATTCTGCGTGTCCTTCAGAACGAGACACGGATCCGGAGGCCTAACGTCATCCAGCCTGTCACCGCAGTCTGCATCCTCCTTCCCCTCCTCCTCCTCCTCCTCTTCCTCTTCCTCCTCCTCCTTCTCTTCCTTCCGGGCTCTGGTGGAGTTTCTCCGCCGTCTGAGCCGTCGTCGTAGCCAGGGTCGCCGTGCCTGGGCAGCCAGTAGGCGGCAAAGAGCACGAGGAGCATCTCTGCACAGACCCAGAACCACAAGTGCTGGCAGGCCGAGAGCCACAGGCTCTCCTGGCCGCTTTCGGGCTCCTCCTGGCTGCGCTGCAGCATCTCCAGCCGCAGGGCCATCTCCTGGCTGCGCTGCTCCTCGCGGTGCAGCATCTCCAGCATCAGGGCCATCTCCTGGCTGTGCTGCTCCTCTTGCTGCCGCAGGACCTCCAGCACCAGGGACATCTCCTGCCTGCGCTGCACCTCGTGCTGCTGCACGAGCACCTCGGTCACCTGCATGCTCGGGTCATACATCTGCACCAGGAACTGGAACACGCTCAGCAGCGCCGTGATTTGGGTGAAGATCCCAGCCATGGTCTGCAGGGAGAGGGACACAAGGGGTTCAGCAGGGCTGCCAGGGACATGGCTCCTGGGCTAGTGGGGCAGGACATGCAGGGCCCTGGCAATGGATGGCAGAGGGAGCTCAAGGGAAAGCTCGGGCCACATCCCTGCGGCCCCACTGCAGCTGGCACCCGCTCTGCCCGAGGTGGCCCCTGCACCCTGAGCCCAGCCCCAAAGCCCCCCATGGCAGCCGCTGCTGCCGGCCCAGGCCTTGTCCAGCAGAGCCTCCCTCCCGCTGCCGCACTCACCGCTGCCTCGAGCCGCACTGAGAGTCAGCGCTGCCGCCCGCTGTCCTGCAGCTCCCGGCGACGGTTCCATGGCTGGGCCTCCGTGATGTCACAGGCCATGGAAGCCAACGGCACAGCCTGGCCATGGAGCCCAAGGGCACAGCCTGGCCATGGCCGTTGGCCCTGGCTCTGCTGCAGGCAGGGCGCCCAGCACCTGCCATCCACGGACCTGAGAGTCCTGCAGGCACCTTCTAGTGCCTCTATTGCTGCTGTCTCCAACAACTCATAAAATGTAGCATAAAATCCCTAGGATATTTTATGTTCTAAACTACTCAAAGACCATGATCCAGACCCAGCAGCCTTTGAACTGCAGAGTAAGCTCATCTTTGAGATTAATAGTTCCAAGCTCTTGTGCTACAACCATCATTCTCAAACCAGAAATCTCTAGAAACATTCCCTTTGCTGTGGCCTTGTCGTTCTCCAAACCAGAAATCTTTCAAAACATTCCCTTTCCTGTGGCCCCCTGATGTACGCAAAGGTGCAATGAATATACACACACATGCATATATTCTGTTGGAATATTTTCTGTATTTTTCTCCAAAGATAACATTTTGTCATGGCTGGAAAAAATCCCAGGGACTTTGTCACCAGGTTTAAATAGGTACTTGAAAGTTTTTAGAGGTACTTCTAAAGTTTTGTCCATTTCTGCTCCAAAGAATAATCTGAGCAAGAAGCTCTGGAAACGGAATATTAACAGAATGACTAATTCAGCACCACGTAAGGCAGATGGACAAGTGATGGCTCTGCTCTTCAGAAATATGAACCTAGTTTTAAAATGATGACTCCTACCCCCACCAAAGCAAACTAAGTTGCATCAATAATTGAAAAATTAAATGCAGAAACAGATGAAATGACATTAGCTGCAATACTATGAAAGTGTCTAAGCTTGCTTATTATTAAGCGGGTCAGCGTGTTGCCAAGACAATGTTTAGGCCCGACCGCAAGAGGCAAAAAAATAACTGATGATGAGGAGCTACAAAGTTGCTGAACCCCGCCGGGCTGCCCAGCACCCTGAGGAACCAAAGCGGCGGCGAAGCCCTCCCAAGATGGCGCCCGCGTGTGGGGAGGCAGAGGGGCAACGGCGGACAAAGCCCCCTGGGCTCAGCCTCTGCCCGAACACAAAACCGGGCAGCTGCCGGAGCTGCTGCAGCACTTGTGGAGCAGCAGGTGGGAATCTGTGGCACTGCCTGGGAGCTGCGGCCCCTCGGCGTGAGCCTCCCCCGGAGCCACGGCGCTGTCTGGGCGGGGTGGGCGCTGCCGCCCGCCGCCCTCTGCAGCCCCGCGCGGGCTCCATCGCTGCCGCTGCGGCCGGTGCCGGGCCCTTGGGCTGCGGGGGGAAGAACGGCTCTCAGCAAAGGGCCCCGACAGCTCGGGCCCCGTCCTGCCCACAGGCCTTGTGAAATTCAGCCGGCACTGCAGCTGCTCGGCCGCCGCTGCTGCCATCCAAAGCACGCCCAGAGCGAGCCCCGGCCGGGGGGAAGCCAGAGAAGCGCGTGGCCCGCGCGGCCACAGCTCTGCCGCCACCAGGCAAAGGTGGGAGCGCCCAGCGTGGGGCCTTAGAGAGCATCGGCACTCACTGCATAACGTGCGGCTCTGGGAAAATGTGCTCTCCGTGTTACTGCGAAAGACGGCTTCCAATAAACTAGCTGACAGTGCAAGAAATACTTTTTATTTCTTCATTTGTTTCCTGTAAAAGTGTCTTACTCCGATTGGGTATTGGACAAAAGTCCATCAAGTATGCTATTTTGAAACAAGGGAATCTTTTTTTAATGGATTAATTTACAGATTCTAGCATCTTAAAAAAAGAAAAGCCTGCAAACATTGAAGCAAAACAAAGGTTTAATTGCGTAAAAACATTATAATTGAGTAAAGTACTATGGAGATTACAAAGAACAAGACCTTTAGTGGACATCATAGCACATTTAGATAGCATTACATTTTCTACTTTCATAACTCCAAGTTCTACATGCTATTGATGAACAATTTTACTAATATACTCATTTCATGAAGATATTCTTTACAATATTCTTATATTCTATTCTTAAAAGGAAAACTTATTAAACACCTAGATACAATCTGCATTTGGAAAGGTAAAATATCTAGTCTAACAATGAATACTACTCTATGGCCTAGAATAAACCTGTGCACCTTGACACAGCATTACATTTGCTACTTTTATTGAACTACGTCCTATTTACGAACAATTTTACTTCTATTCCTGTATAATTTTTCTTATATTCCTATAAATATTCCTATTCTCTACACATAAAATAAAAACTTCCTAAACATCTAAAATACAATCTGGTTTTGGGAAGGTGAATACATCCAGCCTGGGAATGAATACTAGTGCATTCCCTGGATGCAGTTCTGTCCCAAACTTTCTTGTGGGAAGGGCTTGGCAGATGCATTGGCTGTCCCTTCAATCCCGTGTCCTCTGAATTCTGCGTGTCCTTCAGAACGAGACACGGATCCGGAGGCCTAACGTCATCCAGCCTGTCACCGCAGTCTGCATCCTCCTTCCCCTCCTCCTCCTCCTCCTCTTCCTCTTCCTCCTCCTCCTTCTCTTCCTTCCGGGCTCTGGTGGAGTTTCTCCGCCGTCTGAGCCGTCGTCGTAGCCAGGGTCGCCGTGCCTGGGCAGCCAGTAGGCGGCAAAGAGCACGAGGAGCATCTCTGCACAGACCCAGAACCACCAGTGCTGGCAGGCCGAGAGCCACAGGCTCTCCTGGCCGCTTTCGGGCTCCTCCTGGCTGCGCTGCAGCATCTCCAGCCGCAGGGCCATCTCCTGGCTGCGCTGCTCCTCGCGGTGCAGCATCTCCAGCACCAGGGCCATCTCCTGGCTGTGCTGCTCCTCTTGCTGCCGCAGGACCTCCAGCACCAGGGACATCTCCTGCCTGCGCTGCACCTCGTGCTGCTGCACGAGCTCCTCGGTCACCTGCATGCTCGGGTCATACATCTGCACCAGGAACTGGAACACGCTCAGCAGCGCCGTGATTTGGGTGAAGATCCCAGCCATGGTCTGCAGGGAGAGGGACACAAGGGGTTCAGCAGGGCTGCCAGGGACATGGCTCCTGGGCTAGTGGGGCAGGACATGCAGGGCCCTGGCAATGGATGGCAGAGGGAGCTCAAGGGAAAGCTCGGGCCACATCCCTGCGGCCCCACTGCAGCTGGCACCCGCTCTGCCCAAGGTGGCCCCTGCACCCTGAGCCCAGCCCCAAAGCCCCCCATGGCAGCCGCTGCTGCCGGCCCAGGCCTTGTCCAGCAGAGCCTCCCTCCCGCTGCTGCACTCACCGCTGCCTCGAGCCGCACTGAGAGTCAGCGCTGCCGCCCGCTGTCCTGCAGCTCCCGGCGACGGTTCCATGGCTGGGCCTCCGTGATGTCACAGGCCATGGAAGCCAACGGCACAGCCTGGCCATGGAGCCCAAGGGCACAGCCTGGCCATGGCCGTTGGCCCTGGCTCTGCTGCAGGCAGGGCGCCCAGCACCTGCCATCCACGGACCTGACAGTCCTGCAGGCACCTTCTAGTGCCTCTATTGCTGCTGTCTCCAACAACTCATAAAATGTAGCATAAAATCCCTAGGATATTTTATGTTCTAAACTACTCAAAGACCATGATCCAGACCCAGCAGCCTTTGAACTGCAGAGTAAGCTCATCTTTGAGATTAATAGTTCCAAGCTCTTGTGCTACAACCATCATTCTCAAACCAGAAATCTCTAGAAACATTCCCTTTACTGTGGCCTTGTCGTTCTCAAAACCAGAAATCTCTAGAAACATTCCCTTTGCTGTGGCCTTGTCATTCTCCAAACCAGAAATCTTTCAAAACATTCCCTTTCCTGTGGCCCCCTGATGTACGCAAAGGTGCAATGAATATACACACACATGCATATATGCTGTTGGAATATTTTCTGTATTTTTCTCCAGAGATAACATTTTGTCATGGCTGGAAAAAATCCCAGGGACTTTGTCACCAGGTTTAAATAGGTACTTGAAAGATTTTAGAGGTACTTCTAAAGTTTTGTCCATTTTTGCTCCAAAGAATAATCTGAGCAAGAATCTCTGGAAATGGAATATTAACAGAATGACTAATTCAGCACCACGTAAGGCAGATGGACAAGTGATGGCTCTGCTCTTCAGAAATATGAACCTAGTTTTAAAATGATGACTCCTACCCCCACCAAAGCAAACTGAGTTGCATCAGTAAGTAATCATAAGAAAAATTAAATGCAGAAACAGATGAAATGTCATTAGCTGCAATACTATGAAAGTGTCTTAGCTTGCTTTTTATTAAGTGGGTCAGCGTGTTGCCAAGACAATGTTTAGGCCCGACCGCAAGAGGCAAAAAAATAACTGATGATGAGGAGCTACAAAGTTGCTGAACCCCGCCGGGCTGCCCAGCACCCTGAGGAACCAAAGCGGCGGCGAAGCCCTCCCAAGATGGCGCCCGCGTGTGGGGAGGCAGAGGGGCAACGGCGGACAAAGCCCCCTGGGCTCAGCCTCTGCCCGAACACAAAACCGGGCAGCTGCCGGAGCTGCTGCAGCACTTGTGGAGCAGCAGGTGGGAATCTGTGGCACTGCCTGGGAGCTGCGGCCCCTCGGCGTGAGCCTCCCCCGGAGCCACGGCGCTGTCTGGGCGGGGTGGGCGCTGCCGCCCGCCGCCCTCTGCAGCCCCGCGCGGGCTCCATCGCTGCCGCTGCGGCCGGTGCCGGGCCCTTGGGCTGCGGGGGGAAGAACGGCTCTCAGCAAAGGGCCCCGACAGCTCGGGCCCCGTCCTGCCCACAGGCCTTGTGAAATTCAGCCGGCACTGCAGCTGCTCGGCCGCCGCTGCTGCCATCCAAAGCACGCCCAGAGCGAGCCCCGGCCGGGGGGAAGCCAGAGAAGCGCGTGGCCCGCGCGGCCACAGCTCTGCCGCCACCAGGCAAAGGTGGGAGCGCCCAGCGTGGGGCCTTAGAGAGCATCGGCACTCACTGCATAACGTGCGGCTCTGGGAAAATGTGCTCTCCGTGTTACTGCTAAAGACGGCTTCCAATAAACTAGCTGACAGTGCAAGAAATACTTTTTATTTCTTCATTTGTTTCCTGTAAAAGTGTCTTACTCCGATTGGGTATTGGACAAAAGTCCATCAAGTATGCTATTTTGAAACAAGGGAAAATTTTTTTAATGGATTAATTTACAGATTCTAGCATCTTAAAAAAAGAAAAGCCTGCAAACATTGAAGCAAAACAAAGGTTTAATTGAGTAAAAACATTATAATTGAGTAAAGTACTATGGAGATTACAAAGAACAAGACCTTTAGTGGACATCATAGCACATTTAGATAGCATTACATTTTCTACTTTCATAACTCCAAGTTCTACATGCTATTGATGAACAATTTTACTAATATACTCATTTCATGAAGATATTCTTTACAATATTCTTATATTCTATTCTTAAAAGGAAAACTTATTAAACACCTAGATACAATCTGCATTTGGAAAGGTAAAATATCTAGTCTAACAATGAATACTACTCTATGGCCTAGAATAAACCTGTGCACCTTGACACAGCATTACATTTGCTACTTTTATTGAACTACGTCCTATTTACGAACAATTTTACTTCTATTCCTGTATAATTTTTCTTATATTCCTATAAATATTCCTATTCTCTACACATAAAATAAAAACTTCCTAAACATCTAAAATACAATCTGGTTTTGGGAAGGTGAATACATCCAGCCTGGGAATGAATACTAGTGCATTCCCTGGATGCAGTTCTGTCCCAAACTTTCTTGTGGGAAGGGCTTGGCAGATGCATTGGCTGTCCCTTCAATCCCGTGTCCTCTGAATTCTGCGTGTCCTTCAGAACGAGACACGGATCCGGAGGCCTAACGTCATCCAGCCTGTCACCGCAGTCTGCATCCTCCTTCCCCTCCTCCTCCTCCTCCTCTTCCTCTTCCTCCTCCTCCTTCTCTTCCTTCCGGGCTCTGGTGGAGTTTCTCCGCCGTCTGAGCCGTCGTCGTAGCCAGGGTCGCCGTGCCTGGGCAGCCAGTAGGCGGCAAAGAGCACGAGGAGCATCTCTGCACAGACCCAGAACCACCAGTGCTGGCAGGCCGAGAGCCACAGGCTCTCCTGGCCGCTTTCGGGCTCCTCCTGGCTGCGCTGCAGCATCTCCAGCCGCAGGGCCATCTCCTGGCTGCGCTGCTCCTCGCGGTGCAGCATCTCCAGCACCAGGGCCATCTCCTGGCTGTGCTGCTCCTCTTGCTGCCGCAGGACCTCCAGCACCAGGGACATCTCCTGCCTGCGCTGCACCTCGTGCTGCTGCACGAGCTCCTCGGTCACCTGCATGCTCGGGTCATACATCTGCACCAGGAACTGGAACACGCTCAGCAGCGCCGTGATTTGGGTGAAGATCCCAGCCATGGTCTGCAGGGAGAGGGACACAAGGGGTTCAGCAGGGCTGCCAGGGACATGGCTCCTGGGCTAGTGGGGCAGGACATGCAGGGCCCTGGCAATGGATGGCAGAGGGAGCTCAAGGGAAAGCTCGGGCCACATCCCTGCGGCCCCACTGCAGCTGGCACCCGCTCTGCCCAAGGTGGCCCCTGCACCCTGAGCCCAGCCCCAAAGCCCCCCATGGCAGCCGCTGCTGCCGGCCCAGGCCTTGTCCAGCAGAGCCTCCCTCCCGCTGCTGCACTCACCGCTGCCTCGAGCCGCACTGAGAGTCAGCGCTGCCGCCCGCTGTCCTGCAGCTCCCGGCGACGGTTCCATGGCTGGGCCTCCGTGATGTCACAGGCCATGGAAGCCAACGGCACAGCCTGGCCATGGAGCCCAAGGGCACAGCCTGGCCATGGCCGTTGGCCCTGGCTCTGCTGCAGGCAGGGCGCCCAGCACCTGCCATCCACGGACCTGACAGTCCTGCAGGCACCTTCTAGTGCCTCTATTGCTGCTGTCTCCAACAACTCATAAAATGTAGCATAAAATCCCTAGGATATTTTATGTTCTAAACTACTCAAAGACCATGATCCAGACCCAGCAGCCTTTGAACTGCAGAGTAAGCTCATCTTTGAGATTAATAGTTCCAAGCTCTTGTGCTACAACCATCATTCTCAAACCAGAAATCTCTAGAAACATTCCCTTTACTGTGGCCTTGTCGTTCTCAAAACCAGAAATCTCTAGAAACATTCCCTTTGCTGTGGCCTTGTCATTCTCCAAACCAGAAATCTTTCAAAACATTCCCTTTCCTGTGGCCCCCTGATGTACGCAAAGGTGCAATGAATATACACACACATGCATATATGCTGTTGGAATATTTTCTGTATTTTTCTCCAGAGATAACATTTTGTCATGGCTGGAAAAAATCCCAGGGACTTTGTCACCAGGTTTAAATAGGTACTTGAAAGATTTTAGAGGTACTTCTAAAGTTTTGTCCATTTTTGCTCCAAAGAATAATCTGAGCAAGAATCTCTGGAAATGGAATATTAACAGAATGACTAATTCAGCACCACGTAAGGCAGATGGACAAGTGATGGCTCTGCTCTTCAGAAATATGAACCTAGTTTTAAAATGATGACTCCTACCCCCACCAAAGCAAACTGAGTTGCATCAGTAAGTAATCATAAGAAAAATTAAATGCAGAAACAGATGAAATGTCATTAGCTGCAATACTATGAAAGTGTCTTAGCTTGCTTTTTATTAAGTGGGTCAGCGTGTTGCCAAGACAATGTTTAGGCCCGACCGCAAGAGGCAAAAAAATAACTGATGATGAGGAGCTACAAAGTTGCTGAACCCCGCCGGGCTGCCCAGCACCCTGAGGAACCAAAGCGGCGGCGAAGCCCTCCCAAGATGGCGCCCGCGTGTGGGGAGGCAGAGGGGCAACGGCGGACAAAGCCCCCTGGGCTCAGCCTCTGCCCGAACACAAAACCGGGCAGCTGCCGGAGCTGCTGCAGCACTTGTGGAGCAGCAGGTGGGAATCTGTGGCACTGCCTGGGAGCTGCGGCCCCTCGGCGTGAGCCTCCCCCGGAGCCACGGCGCTGTCTGGGCGGGGTGGGCGCTGCCGCCCGCCGCCCTCTGCAGCCCCGCGCGGGCTCCATCGCTGCCGCTGCGGCCGGTGCCGGGCCCTTGGGCTGCGGGGGGAAGAACGGCTCTCAGCAAAGGGCCCCGACAGCTCGGGCCCCGTCCTGCCCACAGGCCTTGTGAAATTCAGCCGGCACTGCAGCTGCTCGGCCGCCGCTGCTGCCATCCAAAGCACGCCCAGAGCGAGCCCCGGCCGGGGGGAAGCCAGAGAAGCGCGTGGCCCGCGCGGCCACAGCTCTGCCGCCACCAGGCAAAGGTGGGAGCGCCCAGCGTGGGGCCTTAGAGAGCATCGGCACTCACTGCATAACGTGCGGCTCTGGGAAAATGTGCTCTCCGTGTTACTGCTAAAGACGGCTTCCAATAAACTAGCTGACAGTGCAAGAAATACTTTTTATTTCTTCATTTGTTTCCTGTAAAAGTGTCTTACTCCGATTGGGTATTGGACAAAAGTCCATCAAGTATGCTATTTTGAAACAAGGGAAAATTTTTTTAATGGATTAATTTACAGATTCTAGCATCTTAAAAAAAGAAAAGCCTGCAAACATTGAAGCAAAACAAAGGTTTAATTGAGTAAAAACATTATAATTGAGTAAAGTACTATGGAGATTACAAAGAACAAGACCTTTAGTGGACATCATAGCACATTTAGATAGCATTACATTTTCTACTTTCATAACTCCAAGTTCTACATGCTATTGATGAACAATTTTACTAATATACTCATTTCATGAAGATATTCTTTACAATATTCTTATATTCTATTCTTAAAAGGAAAACTTATTAAACACCTAGATACAATCTGCATTTGGAAAGGTAAAATATCTAGTCTAACAATGAATACTACTCTATGGCCTAGAATAAACCTGTGCACCTTGACACAGCATTACATTTGCTACTTTTATTGAACTACGTCCTATTTACGAACAATTTTACTTCTATTCCTGTATAATTTTTCTTATATTCCTATAAATATTCCTATTCTCTACACATAAAATAAAAACTTCCTAAACATCTAAAATACAATCTGGTTTTGGGAAGGTGAATACATCCAGCCTGGGAATGAATACTAGTGCATTCCCTGGATGCAGTTCTGTCCCAAACTTTCTTGTGGGAAGGGCTTGGCAGATGCATTGGCTGTCCCTTCAATCCCGTGTCCTCTGAATTCTGCGTGTCCTTCAGAACGAGACACGGATCCGGAGGCCTAACGTCATCCAGCCTGTCACCGCAGTCTGCATCCTCCTTCCCCTCCTCCTCCTCCTCCTCTTCCTCTTCCTCCTCCTCCTTCTCTTCCTTCCGGGCTCTGGTGGAGTTTCTCCACCGTCTGAGCCGTCGTCGTAGCCAGGGTCGCCGTGCCTGGGCAGCCAGTAGGCGGCAAAGAGCACGAGGAGCATCTCTGCACAGACCCAGAACCACCAGTGCTGGCAGGCCGAGAGCCACAGGCTCTCCTGGCCGCTTTCGGGCTCCTCCTGGCTGCGCTGCAGCATCTCCAGCCGCAGGGCCATCTCCTGGCTGCGCTGCTCCTCGCGGTGCAGCATCTCCAGCACCAGGGCCATCTCCTGGCTGTGCTGCTCCTCTTGCTGCCGCAGGACCTCCAGCACCAGGGACATCTCCTGCCTGCGCTGCACCTCGTGCTGCTGCACGAGCTCCTCGGTCACCTGCATGCTCGGGTCATACATCTGCACCAGGAACTGGAACACGCTCAGCAGCGCCGTGATTTGGGTGAAGATCCCAGCCATGGTCTGCAGGGAGAGGGACACAAGGGGTTCAGCAGGGCTGCCAGGGACATGGCTCCTGGGCTAGTGGGGCAGGACATGCAGGGCCCCGGCAATGGATGGCAGAGGGAGCTCAAGGGAAAGCTCGGGCCACATCCCTGCGGCCCCACTGCAGCTGGCACCCGCTCTGCCCGAGGTGGCCCCTGCACCCTGAGCCCAGCCCCAAAGCCCCCCATGGCAGCCGCTGCTGCCGGCCCAGGCCTTGTCCAGCAGAGCCTCCCTCCCGCTGCCGCACTCACCGCTGCCTCGAGCCGCACTGAGAGTCAGCGCTGCCGCCCGCTGTCCTGCAGCTCCCGGCGACGGTTCCATGGCTGGGCCTCCGTGATGTCACAGGCCATGGAAGCCAACGGCACAGCCTGGCCATGGAGCCCAAGGGCACAGCCTGGCCATGGCCGTTGGCCCTGGCTCTGCTGCAGGCAGGGCGCCCAGCACCTGCCATCCACGGACCTGACAGTCCTGCAGGCACCTTCTAGTGCCTCTATTGCTGCTGTCTCCAACAACTCATAAAATGTAGCATAAAATCCCTAGGATATTTTATGTTCTAAACTACTCAAAGACCATGAACCAGACCCAGCAGCCTTTGAACTGCAGAGTATGCTCATTTTGAGCTGAATAGTTCCAAGCTCATGTGCTACAATCATCATTCTCAAACCAGAAATCTCTAGAAACATTCCCTTTACTGTGGCCTTGTCGTTCTCCAAACCAGAAATCTCTAGAAACATTCCCTTTACTGTGGCCTTGTCGTTCTCCAAACCAGAAATCTCTAGAAACATTCCCTTTGCTGTGGCCTTGTCGTTCACCAAACCAGAAATCTCTAGAAACATTCCCTTTACTGTGGCCCTGTCGTTCTCCAAACCAGAAATCTTTCAAAACATTCCCTTTCCTGTGGCCCCCTGATGTACGCAAAGGTGCAATGAATATACACACACATGCATATATTCTGTTGGAATATTTTCTGTATTTTTCTCCAGAGATAACATTTTGTCATGGCTGGAAAAAATCCCAGGGACTTTGTCACCAGGTTTAAATAGGTACTTGAAAGTTTTTAGAGGTACTTCTAAAGTTTTGTCCATTTCTGCTCCAAAGAATAATCTGAGCAAGAAGCTCTGGAAATGGAATATTAACAGAATGACTAATTCAGCACCACGTAAGGCAGATGGACAAGTGATGGCTCTGCTCTTCAGAAATATGAACCTAGTTTGAAAATGATGACTCCTACCCCCACCAAAGCAAACTAAGTTGCATCAGTAAGTGAAAAATTAAATGCAGAAACAAAGAGATGAAATGTCATTAGCTGCAATACTATGAAAGTGTCTTAGCTTGCTTTTTTTTAAGTGCGTCAGCGTGTTGCCAAGACAATGTTTAGGCCCGACCGCAAGAGGCAAAGAAATAACTGATGATGAGGAGCTACAAAGTTGCTGAACCCCGCCGGGCTGCCCAGCACCCTGAGGAACCAAAGCGGCGGCGAAGCCCTCCCAAGATGGCGCCCGCGTGTGGGGAGGCAGAGGGGCAACGGCGGACAAAGCCCCCTGGGCTCAGCCTCTGCCCGAACACAAAACCGGGCAGCTGCCGGAGCTGCTGCAGCACTTGTGGAGCAGCAGGTGGGAATCTGTGGCACTGCCTGGGAGCTGCGGCCCCTCGGCGTGAGCCTCCCCCGGAGCCACGGCGCTGTCTGGGCGGGGTGGGCGCTGCCGCCCGCCGCCCTCTGCAGCCCCGCGCGGGCTCCATCGCTGCCGCTGCGGCCGGTGCCGGGCCCTTGGGCTGCGGGGGGAAGAACGGCTCTCAGCAAAGGGCCCCGACAGCTCGGGCCCCGTCCTGCCCACAGGCCTTGTGAAATTCAGCCGGCACTGCAGCTGCTCGGCCGCCGCTGCTGCCATCCAAAGCACGCCCAGAGCGAGCCCCGGCCGGGGGGAAGCCAGAGAAGCGCGTGGCCCGCGCGGCCACAGCTCTGCCGCCACCAGGCAAAGGTGGGAGCGCCCAGCGTGGGGCCTTAGAGAGCATCGGCACTCACTGCATAACGTGCGGCTCTGGGAAAATGTGCTCTCCGTGTTACTGCGAAAGACGGCTTCCAATAAACTAGCTGACAGTGCAAGAAATACTTTTTATTTCTTCATTTGTTTCCTGTAAAAGTGTCTTACTCCGATTGGGTATTGGACAAAAGTCCATCAAGTATGCTATTTTGAAACAAGGGAATCTTTTTTTAATGGATTAATTTACAGATTCTAGCATCTTAAAAAAAGAAAAGCCTGCAAACATTGAAGCAAAACAAAGGTTTAATTGAGTAAAAACATTATAATTGAGTAAAGTACTATGGAGATTACAAAGAACAAGACCTTTAGTGGACATCATAGCACATTTAGATAGCATTACATTTTCTACTTTCATAACTCCAAGTTCTACATGCTATTGATGAACAATTTTACTAATATACTCATTTCATGAAGATATTCTTTACAATATTCTTATATTCTATTCTTAAAAGGAAAACTTATTAAACACCTAGATACAATCTGCATTTGGAAAGGTAAAATATCTAGTCTAACAATGAATACTACTCTATGGCCTAGAATAAACCTGTGCACCTTGACACAGCATTACATTTGCTACTTTTATTGAACTACGTCCTATTTACGAACAATTTTACTTCTATTCCTGTATAATTTTTCTTATATTCCTATAAATATTCCTATTCTCTACACATAAAATAAAAACTTCCTAAACATCTAAAATACAATCTGGTTTTGGGAAGGTGAATACATCCAGCCTGGGAATGAATACTAGTGCATTCCCTGGATGCAGTTCTGTCCCAAACTTTCTTGTGGGAAGGGCTTGGCAGATGCATTGGCTGTCCCTTCAATCCCGTGTCCTCTGAATTCTGCGTGTCCTTCAGAACGAGACACGGATCCGGAGGCCTAACGTCATCCAGCCTGTCACCGCAGTCTGCATCCTCCTTCCCCTCCTCCTCCTCCTCCTCTTCCTCTTCCTCCTCCTCCTTCTCTTCCTTCCGGGCTCTGGTGGAGTTTCTCCACCGTCTGAGCCGTCGTCGTAGCCAGGGTCGCCGTGCCTGGGCAGCCAGTAGGCGGCAAAGAGCACGAGGAGCATCTCTGCACAGACCCAGAACCACCAGTGCTGGCAGGCCGAGAGCCACAGGCTCTCCTGGCCGCTTTCGGGCTCCTCCTGGCTGCGCTGCAGCATCTCCAGCCGCAGGGCCATCTCCTGGCTGCGCTGCTCCTCGCGGTGCAGCATCTCCAGCACCAGGGCCATCTCCTGGCTGTGCTGCTCCTCTTGCTGCCGCAGGACCTCCAGCACCAGGGACATCTCCTGCCTGCGCTGCACCTCGTGATGCTGCACGAGCTCCTCGGTCACCTGCATGCTCGGGTCATACATCTGCACCAGGAACTGGAACACGCTCAGCAGCGCCGTGATTTGGGTGAAGATCCCAGCCATGGTCTGCAGGGAGAGGGACACAAGGGGTTCAGCAGGGCTGCCAGGGACATGGCTCCTGGGCTAGTGGGGCAGGACATGCAGGGCCCTGGCAATGGATGGCAGAGGGAGCTCAAGGGAAAGCTCGGGCCACATCCCTGCGGCCCCACTGCAGCTGGCACCCGCTCTGCCCGAGGTGGCCCCTGCACCCTGAGCCCAGCCCCAAAGCCCCCCATGGCAGCCGCTGCTGCCGGCCCAGGCCTTGTCCAGCAGAGCCTCCCTCCCGCTGCCGCACTCACCGCTGCCTCGAGCCGCACTGAGAGTCAGCGCTGCCGCCCGCTGTCCTGCAGCTCCCGGCGACGGTTCCATGGCTGGGCCTCCGTGATGTCACAGGCCATGGAAGCCAACGGCACAGCCTGGCCATGGAGCCCAAGGGCACAGCCTGGCCACGGCCGTTGGCCCTGGCTCTGCTGCAGGCAGGGCGCCCAGCACCTGCCATCCACGGACCTGACAGTCCTGCAGGCACCTTCTAGTGCCTCTATTGCTGCTGTCTCCAACAACTCATAAAATGTAGCATAAAATCCCTAGGATATTTTATGTTCTAAACTACTCAAAGACCATGAACCAGACCCAGCAGCCTTTGAACTGCAGAGTATGCTCATTTTGAGCTGAATAGTTCCAAGCTCATGTGCTACAATCATCATTCTCAAACCAGAAATCTCTAGAAACATTCCCTTTACTGTGGCCTTGTCGTTCTCCAAACCAGAAATCTCTAGAAACATTCCCTTTACTGTGGCCTTGTCGTTCTCCAAACCAGAAATCTCTAGAAACATTCCCTTTGCTGTGGCCTTGTCGTTCACCAAACCAGAAATCTCTAGAAACATTCCCTTTACTGTGGCCCTGTCGTTCTCCAAACCAGAAATCTTTCAAAACATTCCCTTTCCTGTGGCCCCCTGATGTACGCAAAGGTGCAATGAATATACACACACATGCATATATTCTGTTGGAATATTTTCTGTATTTTTCTCCAGAGATAACATTTTGTCATGGCTGGAAAAAATCCCAGGGACTTTGTCACCAGGTTTAAATAGGTACTTGAAAGTTTTTAGAGGTACTTCTAAAGTTTTGTCCATTTCTGCTCCAAAGAATAATCTGAGCAAGAAGCTCTGGAAATGGAATATTAACAGAATGACTAATTCAGCACCACGTAAGGCAGATGGACAAGTGATGGCTCTGCTCTTCAGAAATATGAACCTAGTTTGAAAATGATGACTCCTACCCCCACCAAAGCAAACTAAGTTGCATCAGTAAGTGAAAAATTAAATGCAGAAACAAAGAGATGAAATGTCATTAGCTGCAATACTATGAAAGTGTCTTAGCTTGCTTTTTTTTAAGTGCGTCAGCGTGTTGCCAAGACAATGTTTAGGCCCGACCGCAAGAGGCAAAGAAATAACTGATGATGAGGAGCTACAAAGTTGCTGAACCCCGCCGGGCTGCCCAGCACCCTGAGGAACCAAAGCGGCGGCGAAGCCCTCCCAAGATGGCGCCCGCGTGTGGGGAGGCAGAGGGGCAACGGCGGACAAAGCCCCCTGGGCTCAGCCTCTGCCCGAACACAAAACCGGGCAGCTGCCGGAGCTGCTGCAGCACTTGTGGAGCAGCAGGTGGGAATCTGTGGCACTGCCTGGGAGCTGCGGCCCCTCGGCGTGAGCCTCCCCCGGAGCCACGGCGCTGTCTGGGCGGGGTGGGCGCTGCCGCCCGCCGCCCTCTGCAGCCCCGCGCGGGCTCCATCGCTGCCGCTGCGGCCGGTGCCGGGCCCTTGGGCTGCGGGGGGAAGAACGGCTCTCAGCAAAGGGCCCCGACAGCTCGGGCCCCGTCCTGCCCACAGGCCTTGTGAAATTCAGCCGGCACTGCAGCTGCTCGGCCGCCGCTGCTGCCATCCAAAGCACGCCCAGAGCGAGCCCCGGCCGGGGGGAAGCCAGAGAAGCGCGTGGCCCGCGCGGCCACAGCTCTGCCGCCACCAGGCAAAGGTGGGAGCGCCCAGCGTGGGGCCTTAGAGAGCATCGGCACTCACTGCATAACGTGCGGCTCTGGGAAAATGTGCTCTCCGTGTTACTGCTAAAGACGGCTTCCAATAAACTAGCTGACAGTGCAAGAAATACTTTTTATTTCTTCATTTGTTTCCTGTAAAAGTGTCTTACTCCGATTGGGTATTGGACAAAAGTCCATCAAGTATGCTATTTTGAAACAAGGGAATCTTTTTTTAATGGATTAATTTACAGATTCTAGCATCTTAAAAAAAGAAAAGCCTGCAAACATTGAAGCAAAACAAAGGTTTAATTGAGTAAAAACATTATAATTGAGTAAAGTACTATGGAGATTACAAAGAACATGACCTTTAGTGGACATCATAGCACATTTAGATAGCAATACAATTTCTATTTTCATAGCTCCAAGTTCTACATGCTATTGATGAACAATTTTACTAATATACTCATTTCATGAAGATATTCTTTACAATATTCTTATATTCTATTCTTAAAAGGAAAACTTATTAAACACCTAGATACAATCTGCATTTGGAAAGGTAAAATATCTAGTCTAACAATGAATACTACTCTATGGCCTAGAATAAACCTGTGCACCTTGACACAGCATTACATTTGCTACTTTTATTGAACTACGTCCTATTTACGAACAATTTTACTTCTATTCCTGTATAATTTTTCTTATATTCCTATAAATATTCCTATTCTCTACACATAAAATAAAAACTTCCTAAACATCTAAAATACAATCTGGTTTTGGGAAGGTGAATACATCCAGCCTGGGAATGAATACTAGTGCATTCCCTGGATGCAGTTCTGTCCCAAACTTTCTTGTGGGAAGGGCTTGGCAGATGCATTGGCCGTCCCTTCAATCCCGTGCCCTCTGAATTCTGCGTGTCCTTCAGAACGAGACACGGATCCGGAGGCCTGACGTCATCCAGCCTGTCACCGCAGTCTGCATCCTCTTCCTCCTCCTCTTTCTCTTCCTTCCAGGCTCTGGTGGAGTTTCTCCGCCGTCTGAGCCGTCATCGTAGCCAGGGTCGCCGTGCCTGGGCAGCCAGTAGGCGGCAAAGAGCACGAGGAGCATCTCTGCACAGACCCAGAACCACCAGTGCTGGCAGGCCGAGAGCCACAGGCTCTCCTGGCCGCTTTCGGGCTCCTCCTGGCTGCGCTGCAGCATCTCCAGCCGCAGGGCCATCTCCTGGCTGCGCTGCTCCTCGCGGTGCAGCATCTCCAGCACCAGGGCCATCTCCTGGCTGTGCTGCTCCTCTTGCTGCCGCAGGACCTCCAGCACCAGGGACATCTCCTGCCTGTGCTGCACCTCGTGCTGCTGCACGAGCTCCTCGGTCACCTGCACGCCCTGGTTATTCGTCTGCACCAGGATCTGGAACACGCTCAGCAGCGCCGTGATTTGGGTGAAGATCCCAGCCATGGTCTGCAGGGAGAGGGACACAAGGGGTTCAGCAGGGCTGCCAGGGACATGGCTCCTGGGCTAGTGGGGCAGGACATGCAGGGCCCTGGCAATGGATGGCAGAGGGAGCTCAAGGGAAAGCTCGGGCCACATCCCTGCGGCCCCACTGCAGCTGGCACCCGCTCTGCCCAAGGTGGCCCCTGCACCCTGAGCCCAGCCCCAAAGCCCCCCATGGCAGCCGCTGCTGCCGGCCCAGGCCTTGTCCAGCAGAGCCTCCCTCCCGCTGCCGCACTCACCGCTGCCTCGAGCCGCACTGAGAGTCAGCGCTGCCGCCCGCTGTCCTGCAGCTCCCGGCGACGGTTCCATGGCTGGGCCTCCGTGATGTCACAGGCCATGGAAGCCAACGGCACAGCCTGGCCATGGAGCCCAAGGGCACAGCCTGGCCATGGCCGTTGGCCCTGGCTCTGCTGCAGGCAGGGCACCCAGCAGCTGCCATCCACGGACCTGAGAGTCCTGCAGGCACCTTCTAGTGCCTCTATTGCTGCTGTCTCCAACAACTCATAAAATGTAGCATAAAATCCCAAGGAAATCCTAGAACATACAGCAGAACTTTTATTGCAAATAATCCCTTCATATTTCTGTAGTTCTGTTTCTGTAGGTTTATATATATCTATATATCTTAGGAATGTTTAATATATTTCATAAATATATAAATTACATTTATATTCCTCATCAAGTAGTTTTTAACATGCAGCTCTGTCATTAAATAAGACAGAGGAATTAGGAATTTTTAAACAATTGCCAAAGCTTTTTTCCCCACGTTCCTTCACTTGCATACTGCAATGATTACAAATAGGGAAACTTGACTATTTCTTATTGAGCAAAAGGGACCTGAAAGAAAAAATAAAATGTAATAGAAGTCCCAGTAGTAAACAAAAATTCAGTGGTTAAATTTGGAGCATATATGCTCGGAAAAATATGCGTAAAATGAGGTATCACAAATACCACTTTTCAAAGTGTGACACAAGGTTCATTTCATTTCTACTTTGCAACACTCATGACCAATCATATTTTTTATGGTAATTTTTTCTCAGATATTTTAGTATAAGGAAATATTTCAATAAGGCTTTTACAGCTTGATTGCAGATGAAGATGGCTAAATTCACAATTGAATTTCAATGAGTGGCAATTTCATTAACTGCTAAGTGTACCCAAATAAAGAATGAGATTTTAACATGCATTAAATTGATTACAATGTACTATTGGGAAACAGCTTTTGAAACAACCACCTAAGGCACAAAAAACTGTGATTCAAATAGTGAGCACAACTGTAATTGTGGGTTTTTTTCCAATATCGGTTCACAAAAACAAGATGAATTAATGTAGTTTCTGAAACATTTTATAAAGAAGGATCTTTATATATTCCTCTTCTGACATCTCTCTCCTAATAAAAGACAAAGACAACAAAACATCAAGTATAATCTCAAGAGGGTAGTATCTTTTTGCTCCATCCCAGTGGAACAGAAGGCCTCTGTAATAGATCTGGAGATTCAGATTTCTTTTCACAGTCCTATTCCTCCAAATTTAGTTTTCCTAAATCACTGGGGGCTTTTCAAAATCTGTTACAGTTTTGTAACAAAATGAAACCAAACAATACCTAAAAAGAAAACCAAGTTTTGCTAATGCTTTCTCAGTGCATGCTTTTCCCTGACATCTGGTACCTGATTCACATCCAGTTCAAATGTTCCAAGCACCTAAACTCATTATATTCATAATTCCAACCATTTTAAAATCCAGACTCTGTCTTAACAACCATGACAGATGATTAAATAATAGTCTCAAAATCACATGGTTCTTCAGAGACTTTGAATTTTGTAACTGATCTTGGAGCATACTAAAGGTACTGACCTTTAAAGCCTGTAAAAACTTTTATTATTTGTAATAATTTGTACCATTATTTTCTCTCTGATTTTGAGATACTTATAAAACCCCCAAATCTGCTCCTTTTCCTTATTCTAACCAAGTGACTGATAGTCCCTTAATAATTCTACTCACAATCTCTTTGCTGTTAAAGGTATGTAGACCTTTATGAAAAACTCAGATGTTTCTTTAAGTCACATGTATTTAACTCAGTATTTTCTCATAAATTATTCCCTTATTCTCCAAGGAACTTTTCATGCAGTTTTTTAAACTCATTCCAATTTCCCTAATAAGCATCAATCTTGAAATGCTGATAGAAAGACAGTTAAGAAGAAGCATCTTATGGGACATATAGAACTGGCTGCCATGCCCATGTTGGCTTAAGATAACTATTAAAGGCAACAGTGTCTGTGAAAATGGGACAAAAAAGGCAAATAATCCACCTGATAAATCTGTAACCCCACTGTTAGGGCAAACTGGCTTATTACAGGAAAAAAAAAATCCTGTACCTTGTATATACTAAGTAAAAGCTTATGTCAAGTCAATAACTTGCTGGTTTGTAAGTGCTCAAAATTTCAAAGAGTGCTGCTTGTCCAAAATGTAAGCTAGAAAGTGTAACAATTTATCTCTTCTCATACAATCTGTAATTTTAGAACTAAAGAGAATACCACAGGTCTCACAGTAGGAAACAGCTGCAATTTTACAAAAAACACATCAAAGCAAGATGAAGGACTGAACCTTAGTCATGGAGCTGTATGGTTCAGGGCACACATACTACAATTAAAAATGCACTAAATTTTATTCAGATGGGGAAAAATAAGAAATACTGAAGTCATACTTTCTGATACAATTATGTGGTCTATATACAACCTAGAGTTAGGTATGGAAATTCTTCCTCATGGAGCTAAAACTGAAATATTACAATTCATACTAAAATGCATCCAATTATGCTGCCATTTAAGAAAAAGGGAGAAAAAATAAAAGAGAACGACTAGATTTCAAATTGCTTATAATTTTTTAAGTGAAGAGAACCAAAACTGTGTTGTAGGAACAATCTTATTGTAGCAATTTATTAATAAAATTAACCCTAAGAAAAAAAAGTCTTCAAACATAGCCTGCTTTGTGTCTCAGGATTTCTTTCACACACTTATGTTTCTTAAAGCATATGTTTAGTTGCAGACAAGTCTGTTTGAGATGTGAGTTTGTAGCCTGTCAGAATCCTGTCATAGGTGGAGGCCTGAGGATCCAACATGCCCTTGGTTGTATCCATGTGCTCTTCTAAGCACAACCATCTTTGGGATGTATTTTCCTTCTACTGCTGGATTTGCCTCTAATAACCTGAAATAAACTGTGCAATATGTACTCCTCATGGAAGTACTACTACTTATAAATAGCTCTGTGTTTTACCATGTTTTAATACTTTTCTTCTACTGCTAATAAAGTTACATCACATCCTGTCAGATTTAGCAATCAAGCTGGTAAAGCAATGAAATAGAGAGAGGTCCACTGAGCATCTTCATAAAGAAATTCTCATTAACAGGCTCAGGAGAATGATTGTGTTCCCTTCTGCCATTTCAGGGTGGTGACTGCCTGACAGTCATTTACAGTCCATTAACAAGGGCCAGTGTCTCAGCTGGGGAGGATTGAAGTGAATGAAGCTCTATTATATTATAGCTGCTAAGCATCTGTTACTGAATGTTACAGGCAGCTTCCAAATGGTGAATTAAGTGCAGAATTTTGCCTGTTTTTTTCTCTGATCATGCATTTAAGAGCAAACATTCTGAAATGTTTTGAAATTAGGCATATTTTTTTAAGTGACTAATCCGTGATCTGCATTAAGGGATTCAAAATGCAAATGAAAAATTATGCTATGACTGATTAAACTAATCCAGCTACTCCAGAGGCATGCATTTCAAATTATATAGTTGCTGCTAATAATCAGAGCAAATGCTAATGTGATCAGTCACAAAAGTGATACAATCAGGGCAGCCTGGTACACAGCTACTTTGCTCCCCTTAAGATTTCATCCTTCTCTTGCAAAAAACTTGGAATGAGAATGACCCACTTCCAAACTGCACAAGAGGAGAGCTCTGTATGCCAGTTTATAATAGATCAGTTATTCCCTGACCTGACCTGTGCTGACAAAGGTCTTTTCCTTGGCTGGAGAAGTGGCTGTCAGAAGGATACATTTAAACAGAAGTTTTCTATATTTATATTCCTCTCAACTCACACTGAAGCTCATATATTAATTTCTCCAAGTGTACATTTTGGCTAAACAGTTGATAACTGCAACTTTTATTTCAGGTTTGGGAAATATGGGGTTGCAGCCTTCAAAAAGATTTGGAATCAAATGCTGTAGCCCAAAAAAATTGTTAAATCTGGGGGGAAGCTGAAATCATAAAGGACCTTTCTACCCATTTTCCATCTGCCCCTTTTACTACCTGCTGATCATCTCTGAAAAGTACTGATTAGCTAAACCATTTTGAAAACGAAGAGAAATCTCGTGTGATTTATCTGAGTCAGATAAAGAACAATATGCAGAATTTTAGTAAATATGCAGCACTTTGCCTGAGCAATGGCCATTTTGTCAAATGCTATGAAGTAATTTTGAATGCAAGTTACTAATGCCCACAAGATTGAATGCTATCTTTTCTTTTTTCCTTCCCTTTAGCAGCTTTAAACACCTACAATCCATTTTTTCCAGAATTCCCTGCACTGATATGTCTTTTTCTGTTAAAAATTGTAATTTTAGTGACTCTTGGACTGAAGATGGAACAACTGAAGTAGCAAATGACATAAAATTGAAATCTAAATTTCCAGCAAATTTCCCTAAATTTTGGGATTATGTCTATGAGGTTATGCCTAGCTCTGTGTGGGAATAGTTTCTTATATTATTAGCAAAATCAGCAAAGATCACGAGACAGGTGCCAATGCTCTTTTATGATGATGTGAAACATGAAAATTAGTAACTGCAACACTAACAGAAAAAAAAAAAAAAAAAAAAAGAAACAAAAGCACAGAATAAAGCTTCACAACATTTGTGTGGGATTTAATGATTATGCTCCCTGGAATGCTAAAACTATCTCAGGTAAGTAAACCCTCATCTGATTATGAGCACAGCCTTATAATCACGGATCAGTTGTAATTTTGCTGTAACAGTGTTTTGTCTGGGTATCCATCCTCTCATTGTGTAGTTTGCTCTTCCCCCTGCATAGATGAAAGAGGTCTGGTGATCAGCAAAAAGGAATCATCTCTGTGCTTGTTGTTTATGCCAGAAGAGATATTTATTTGTTGGATGATCCCCTACCAGCAGTTAATGCACATGTTGGAAAGCTTATTTTGGAACAAGGCATAAAAGCTGCTCTTAAATAAAAAATATTAATAAATAAAAACAATACTGTTGGCAATGCTTTGACTACAGGAGGTAAATAGGGGTATTTTTATTTCACTTATGAATGCTGTGGTATAAAATATGCATATCTATTTTCATAAAATAGTAACAATTCTTCAAAAAATGTATGCAAATAAGTACCAGAGAGGCACCACTTTCCCTTTAGAAATGGAACAGAAAGCAAACAATACATCTGAAGGTTGCTGTGGTGCAGGCAGAGGAGAGGGAGTAGCAGGTAAATACAAAGCATTTGAGTTTTCAAGGGGAGAGATATTTTTGTGACAAATTCACTGTGAAGATCAGTAACAAGATAACATTAACATTAAAAACTGATTTTAACTTCATGGCTATTACCTGTTGAAATGAACTGAGCTTATTAGGTCTGTCAGTCTCATCTCAAGAAAAGACCAATCTACATGGTTTCACATTTGTTTCTTTTGATTTTGAATATTTTTCATGGCCTTTGTTTGTTTGCAAAGAGTAAGTACCTTTCAGAAAGTAAAAGAATTGTCCCTAAAAAAATTAGCTGATGCACAAATGTCCAAGTGCCCAACTGTTAAAAAATATAAATCATTAAATAAAAAGAACATTTCCTTTTTCATGTGTGTGGGGTTGTTTTTTCTTTGTTTTTTTTTGGTTTTTTTTTTTTTTTTTGGCAAGCTAACTAATTGTCTTGGATCACCAATGTAAAATAAGGACACTAAATGGGAGCTAACATTTTACTAGTTGTATCACCTCTGTGTGTTCTGCCCACTGAGCATTCCAGAACAGTTTAAACAAAAGCTTAAGCCATCTCTCTTCACTGACAACTCATTTCTTTGAACTTGTACACTGGCTTGACCTGATTCCTGGTTTGCCCCAACACAATCCTGGAACTTGATATTCCTGTAGTTTCAACAATCAGGTAGAAGCACACTTCTACTTCATCACCTCCCATGGCAAAAAAACCCCTCACCAGTCTTTGAGATCAAAAATATTGGAGCATTCCACCTATGACACTGGTAATGGCAGTGAGTTTAGCTATTTGAAGGCCATATTAAGCAATTCCTTAACTAATTGTAGTTTCTGAGTATTCAGAAATCTATGAAATCTATAGATTTCTTCCT
Source organism: Zonotrichia albicollis (assembly GCF_047830755.1). Classification (NCBI taxonomy): domain Eukaryota; kingdom Metazoa; phylum Chordata; class Aves; order Passeriformes; family Passerellidae; genus Zonotrichia; species Zonotrichia albicollis. The sequence continues at coordinate 18,475,759 of NC_133831.1, read as the reverse complement.
CTTGAACTTGCCCAGTCTGCCTTTGGAACTACATAAAGCACAGACAGTAAATTCCAGAGATTTACTGCCTATGCTATAAAGAGCCCATCAGCTTTGGCTCAGAAAAGTTTTGGGCATCCCAATTATCACTGACCATCTCGTTCCTACCCATCTTGTTTGGTTTGTTCTCATCTTTTCAGATCTGTCTTACATCATCCCTTAGCAATTTTCTTTATAGCTTGAAGGTTCATTTCCAGATGACAAATCACTTTTTAATCTATAAAAATTCTGCCCTGCCAGTTCAATTCAGAAAAATAGAAAAGGGGAAGGCAGAGGGGGAAATGGATCTATAACTACTTGTCTATGGAACAAAATTTGGCTTTTGCATTTCTTCTTATTGACATTTTGTTTTGTCAAGGATGAGAAGGGGGAAAATGGAATATCAATGCAGTTCTGTATGCAGACCTACTCATCATTCCAAGTAAGTACATGTAATTTATTATAATTTGTTAGTCAGTCAATAAGCGCTACAAAATGGAAGGAGTACTCACATACAGCAGCACTTAGCAAAGGCAAGGACTCTGTGTTTGAATAAGTACATTTCAAAAAAAGTTCCTGTGAAATAGCTAGCACAAAGGCACTTTTATGTGGTTATTGTGCTAAAGTTTGCTTAATATTGGCAGACATGAGCACAAAAACAGCCACATTTTGTTCTACAAAGCATTTTGGATTGCAGCTCCTGTGAACCACCTGGAGCTCTGCATCCAGCTCCCGGCTCCTCAGCACAAGGAAGTCATGGGCCTGTTGGAACTGGTCCAGAAGGGTCAAAAAACAGTTCAGAGGGATGGAACACCTCTCCCATAGGCAAGAGTTGAGAAAATTGGGGTTTTCTCAATTTTTTTTTGCCTGGAAAGGAGAAGACTCCAGGGAGACTTTATTGGAGTCTTGCAAGACTTGAAGGAGGCCTATAGGAAAGCAGTGCCTGTAGCAAGGGGCAATGGTGTCAAACTAAAGGAGAGTAAATTCAGAGTAAATGAGTAAGGAAGAGGATTTTTATGATGAGGGTTGTAAAACACTGGCATAGGATGCCCAGAGAGGTGGGAGATGCCCTGTCCCTTGAACCATTCAAGGTCAGGTTGGGTGGAGCTCTGACAAACCTGATCTAGTTGAAGGTGTCCCTACTCATTCAGAAGAGTTGGATTGGAAGAGCTTTAAATGTCCCTTCCAACCCTAAACTACTCCATGATTCTGTGTAACTTGACAAATGCATAGGGGCCATGTGAAACTAAAGGAAAGGAAGGAAGAGATGAGGCAACAGGGCTGACAACTGCAGACATCTACATTATGGATACCTGGAGCAGATTATATGAGTTACATCCTTTTACATCAGGTTTGCTATTACAATACAAAAAGTACCACCTCTAAAAGCTCTTACTCAGTTAATCTTCATAAAATGTCAAAAAGCCTCTAACAGGGTGTCTCAGTGAAGCCATCACTCTGTGTAACCTCAGTCTGTAACAGCCTCTCTAATCTGCTTTCACTGATGTTGCTGTTATTTGTGTACAAGACACAGAGCTAAGTGGAGTAGTAGATTTTGCTATGAAATCATCAAATCCTTGATATCCTGACTCTAGTGCTTTATTTTATTTTTCCTTACCTATGAAAGCAACAGGAAGACTTTCAGACTTGAAGAAATTTATTTTCCTTTCAAAGGCATTACTTAAGAAGGTGCTTTATAAATGTTCATATTGTAAAAGCTGTAATAAAATTGTGTGCTTCTCCTATAATTTTTAAACTCTACCATCTGATTCTGTTCTTTCCCATTATCCACAGAATTTACAGAGTCCAGTGAGTTTCTCTGGTACAATTCCCACTGGCAGCCTAATGAACCATTTTTGCTAATAATACACAAGAATTGGATGTGAGCCTTCCATTTCACACTGAGATTTTTTTGCAGCAGTTTGAAATCTTCTTTATTCTAGTCAAAATAGCTCTTGTTTTTCTTTTTCTGCTAATTGCAGTTGCTACAATAGATATCAGTCTGGGGTTTGTTTATACTGTTTAAGTAAGTCAATGTACTATTCCTTCAAGATATTTTTAGTGGTTTGAATTGTCCTTTTTGTTTGACCTAGAGAAATTTATAGCACATCCTTTTGATTTTTAGCCTTAATCTTCAATTCTTTTGTAAAGGGTTATCAGAAGCTGAGAACAGTAGAACCAAGTCTCCTATATAGTAAGCACATTCAGCAGGGCAAGCTGTCAATTATTGTCTGCTTTTTGCACAAAGGGCTCTGGTTAAACCATTTTTTTCTGATGTAGTCAAGTGTCTCTATGTGTGCAGAGTGTGATTACAAAGGTTGCTGTCCAGCACTGCTGCCTGTTCACCCAGAGCCCTGCAGCCATCCACAAAGATCCAGAAATAGGCCGGGTTAGAATGGCAGACTGAAGTGGCTGGAAATTCTCTGCTGTAGCACACTCTAGAGCACCCAGCAATGCAAGAATTTAGAAAATCCAAAGCTCATTTCTCCCCTTCAGTCATCACTCCAGAGAACACAGGTGTCCCCTTTTGAAGAGTGTATTCTTGATTAGGTGTGCTGCTATTCTTCAAGTATCTCTCCCCTTCTGACAATACCTATTAAAGCATTTTCACTCTTTTTCTTGTGTGTTTTGCCACACTTCAATATTCCCAAAACAGTAGTAATGAAAAGACACAAAATAATGTAAGAGAAGTTTTGCAAGGGAAAAGGTCTTGCATTGTTTTGTTATTAGTGTATTATGAGTACTGAAACACAACAGGAGATGATGAATACAGAAAAGGCATGAGTAACATTCTTCTATGCTAAAAGCTGCAGGGAGGAGATGGGGACAAAGGAGACAGAAGTAGCAAGTGCAGACAGAGCTTTCCACTGACCTGAGATAACCTGAAGGGAACCAATTCAAGTGCTGGTAGCTACTCCCTCCCTCAAACAGGTTTTTGAAGGCATCCTAAGATAGATGTGTTAAAACTGCAAGTTGTAAGGCTGTCCTAACTCTCTACATGCCAAACCTACATAAAATTGTCACTCTGCTCAGTGACAGGGGACTACCTTCTTCCTTCTTGCAGATTTCTGAGGGTGCAGGGTATTTTAAAACTCAATTTCACACTAAATTGAAAGCAGAACTCAGCTGATAAGAAAAATCAAAGCAGAGGCCAGAAGAACATGTAGAGTTCTGCATTCTTGGGACATTCAGGCAAAATTCTAGAGCACAAATGGGCAGAGGGCTGTCACTGCACACACACTGCAATATTTCAGTTCAGATCACTGCATGGGACAGTGTCATTAACTAATGATTAGCTGTGGTTTACAGCCAGGGGTTTTACAGTTAGTAAAACTGTTAGTACAGTTTGCATTTCTACTGTTTCAGGTTTTTTCCTGAGAACTATCTAAGAACTAAGAAGAATGAAGACCAGCAGATCTCCACTGCTGTCTCATACAGACTCCTCTGAGCAAGGTCTCACTGTAATTCATGCTATGAAAAAAAGACAATTCTATCAATCAGTAAGACAAATACAGTTGAACATTCTGTATTTAATTTTTGCTCTAATTTAGATAGGCAATGCTGCCTTTAAATTCTGCTGATTGTGGATACTCTAGGCTGATAACCCCATTCAACAGTGTGAAAAAACAGTTTTTCCATCAGTGTAACCGAGCTACACAAGCGGCAACAATCCTGGAGCTTTTTCAATTTACAAATCAAGCAGTAACATGAATGGCACCCATTTCCACTACAGACCTTCTGTAGAATTCAGCACCATGAAATCCAGTCTCACTTTGCCAATCTTTAAACATAATATATATTTTTACCCTTGAGTTTTAAGCAGCCTTTTGAAATGTTTCAAAGAGAGCAGGCTCAGGGATCATTAGAGGGTTCAGATGCTGCTAACATGTATCCTCACAAAAGCTCTCCCGAGGTTTGAGCAGACCCAGCAGGCACAGGAGTGGAGAATTCACTGCAGGTCACTGGTGGTCAGTGATCCATCAGGCCAATTAAAACAGGCTGATCTAGCAGGGCTCCAAACAGGGAGATATCAATGTGGTGCAGAGCAGAGGCGCTCTCACTGTCAGACAGAAATTGGAAATGGGATGGCTCCAACACACAGAGGTTTGATTCTCAGAAACACACAATTTCAGCAAGACAGGATCATTCTCCTCAAACTTCCCATCTCCAGAGCTCCTTGACTAATCTTCTGTCTAATCTGTAGACAAAGACATACATATAAAACTTAATGCATAATTCTCTTTTCTATGTTTGAGCAGAATTTAGCTTCAATTTCCATGCTTGCAAATAATTTTTCACTGAATTTACTGAAGTAATTTTACACATCGATCTGTCTGCCAGACTTAGTAAAAAACAGGTAATACTACCATATTAAATGCTAGTCCTTTATATTCAGTAAATAGAAAAAAACCAAGGAAGTCTCAAGAAAATGCTTCTCAAAGTGATAAACATTCAATTGGCAATACAGGGCATCTTTCTGTGCCTTGGAAAAGGATGTTTGTTGTTCAACACAGTTCTGCATGTAGCTCATCTGCGTGTCACTATTACTGAATATGGATTTCATCTCAAATTAATGTCCTCTATAACATAACGAACTTGCTTTTAATATATTCTTAAAATGAGCTTGGAACTATTTCACTAAAGGCAAAGCATAGGCTGTATTTTCTTTCTGTACCTGTATCCTCTTCAGTAAAGTATGTCCCAAATCTGATTACTTTCTTTGAGTGATGGTAAAAAAATCAACAAAAATCCCAAAAACTCTGGGTGTTTAGGATGCATAAACATAACTCAATTTTTTTAGAATGCATGAGAGAAAATTATTTTCATTTTGATTCATTTCATAAAAGGAATTAGAATGGCTTTCTTCATTATAAGTAGAAATGGGTTACTATTGTCTTATCATCATTGTGCAATCTCAGCTTAGTGCCTCAGGTGGAGGGAGAGATGTTCAGTTTTTGGGGATTTTTATTCTTAAATAGTGTTTCAGCCTGCAAAAATTTCAAATAAGACCCTAACATGCAATAAGTATCTTTTTTCCATCTTAGCCTTTTTCAACTCAGTCTTTATTAAAGTTTAAAAGTTAGATATCTACTAAAAATGAACTTAGAGAAACAAACTCACTTTAGTAGCATTTACTATTTGATTGTTAGTGTTGCTACTATATGTATTTAGTTTTAAAATTCATGCTAAATGTTCTGTTTATTGCCTTTTAATAACTACATGAAATGTCCTTAAAGCAAGAAGGGAGGCCAGGAAAACACAAGATTTCACATCAAACTGAAAATTATTTTTCTAGCTACTGCAGTTTGGCAGTCTCCACAGGCAGTTCTAATAGCTTGGAAATTGCCCTGGGCTCTGCTGTTAAATTCTGTTGTTGATGAGCTTTTGTATTGCTTCAATCTTAAGCAGCCTTTTTCTTAGATTAGTCATTTTTCTTTCCTCAGCAGAGCTATTACAGCTAAAATGAAGAAAGAGTGATTTTCCAATAATTGTATCAGATTTTTTTCTCCTTAAATTATAGCTGAGTTGTCTCCTCCAGGTGTGTGTGAAAACAGGAACTGAAACAAACAAAAATCTACCTCACTTGAGAGATAATGGATTATGCCTTGCTAAGACCTACCTGTAAATATGGCAGCAAGACTCCAGTTTACACAGACACTTTAAATTCTGTTAAAAAGTGATAGCAGTGTTAAAGGCACCGTGCATGCATTACATGATAAACTTTTCCCCACTGTTTCTGAGACATATCCCTGACTCCCCAAAACACTGAGTCACTGAACTCCCCCAAAGGCTGGCCAAGTCAAGTAGAAAATACATTTAAAGATTAGCAAATGAAATACAGAGAAAACAGTTCTGGGATTCTGCTAGTATACATATAAAAATGTAGGTTTTTCTTTAAAAATCTAGCCAGTGGTTATGGTTCCCAAAATGTTAATATTTAGACACTGGGAGAACATGTCCTTTTATCCCCTAGTAGGTTCTGTATTTGGGTGCAGAAAAGAAGGAAAATGTTAATGAAAATACTGTATTATTGAAGTAAAGTGTATGGTTATGGCTATTTTAAAATAATTGGCAATAATCTGATTTTACTAGTTTGCATTTTGCCTTTTCAAAGGTTATCTCTTTGTCTTTCAGCTACAAATTAGATATTTTCTGCAGCTGTAGAGATGATCAGATCTGGTAAGCATTTGAAACAACTTTTATGAAAGACACAGAATGTACTTTGAGGTTTCAGTCTGTTTTCTGATAAAAGCACTAAAATGAATTATGGCATATAATTATCATGAAGGCTATCACAGCAATGCTAAATGACTGCTCTCAGGAGTGCCAGTGTGCTACAAGCAGAACGTGCCCTGCTCCTCTCACCTTTGTGTGTGTGGCACAACACAGCCAGAGACCCCTGACACAACTGGAAAATCAGACAAATGCACAGTGGAGCACAGTCAGCATAAGGAATATAAGAAAAGTATTGCTTTCTAGTTTTTTAACCACCCTCCAGATGTTAAAACTGCCAGGAAACCTTTAAGCAGCTAGAGAAAATGGATGGGCACAGCAGCTACCCTGCATGGCAGGAGCACTGCCTCAAAATTCAGAGCTAATTGAAATTAATGTAGTTGAGTAAGAAATATGATCACTGTAATTATCTGAAACTTCAAATCAAATTCCAAATCAATGTGGCATATAATTCCACAGGTTAATGACACTAAGAGGTGTGAAGCGTTGCATTATTGGTCATACCTCATATATAGTATTTTTCTTATACTGTGTTAATTATGTAGCATTGAAATTATACTGCAGAAGCTGCTTAAATACAGAAATTATTTAATCAAAGGGAAATTCACTGATGATAGCTCAAAATTCAATTATTGCTTCCAGATGCCAATATTTGCCCAGCCTCCTTTACAGAAGGAATCCATGGATTACCAGCCAAGCCCCATCAGCTGCACAGACAGTCATAGCCATACTCTGAGCAGCTAGCAAGGGAGCTCACAGGAGGACCAGGTTTAGCAAAGGCTCTCTAGGGTTTCTCATTTATTTGCAGGACATTTGTTCAACCAAACAGGCACACACAGACCAGCAAAGCCTCCAGCTATCCTCCCTCCGTGCAGCTGTGCAGCCTTTAAACTCCATGCAAACAGAACCATTATTACATTTCTTCTCCTGACTTTTACTTATCCTCCCTCAGGGCTACTCAGACCCTTCTCAAGTTTTGAGCATGAGCAGACAGCTTGAAAGAGGATCAGGGAGGCCTCTTCCATTGAAAAGCTGAAATCTTCTGACATTTAGTACTTCAGCCCAAAACACAGTGGGGCTGGCTGGCAAACCCTGCTCGGTGCAGCCACTCCAGACACCAGCCAGTGGCTCATTTTCTCACTCAGCAGCCCCATTTCCAGCCTCACAGCAAATCTGTCTTGCTGGATACTGAGCAGCAGGTGGTGTGCAAGGAATAGAGATTTTTATTCTATTTTTTATTTAAGATTTAATCTTTTTTAATTTTGTCTCTGAACTATAATAAGGCTGTGGAGGCAATCTTTTTAGGTGTCCAATGTACCTTCTAAATCTCAAAAGCCAGAAGTGTTGTTTTAATGGAGATATGGAAGAGAAGTCCAACTTCAACAAAATGAACATTCCTCAATTCAAAACCAAAGCCCCAAAGATGTGAACATAAATGCTCCTGCTGCCTGTATCTAGACTGAAGAGGCCAGACTGCACACAGATAATATGTCAAATATTACTGACAGGACTTGCCATTTATAGGCTTGAATCCTGCTCACACACAGGGATGCATTTCTGTACCAATTTTACAACAGCCAGACCAGTTCTCTGCCTTAGTTTATGTTTTTCTAGAATTTGACAAATAGCACAGACCAGATTTATTTAATTCCATTCCCAAATATCCAGAATGCAGAGTCCTTTGCTTTCCCATGGATGATCATTCTCCACGTTTCAGATTCTAAGCAGTTCCTGTGGGCAGAGATTCTCAATGTCTCACAACAAAACACTGGCACAGCCACTCTGAACATCCAACTCTCCTACCATTCACAGTGCTCTTTGGATTTCCTCTGCTTACATTCAAAATGGACAGTTTCACCTATTCCATACTCCCAGTAACACAAAGCCAGCTAGCCACAAGCCATTAAAAACATCTGCTCCAATTCATTTTTAAGGCAGGTTTGTTGCCTTATCCCTGATTTCCCCAAGATCTCAGATATGTAAAAGTCAGTTACTGCTTGAGCTCTGTGTTTGTAATCAGTATTATATTACAAATACAAAGGGGCTGGAACAGTGTGCAGCCTTTTCTTTTACAAATAAACAAACACCCATTCCTTTATGAGGTAGAGAGTCTTTCATTCACTAACCTCACTTGACCAGAATAATTGGCATAAAAATTACACATCTCTGTGTTTAGCTCCATTTGAATAAATGTGAGCAATGTCAGTGTTAATTAAGTGTAGATCAAGAGCTATCTCTCCACTATTCAAAATGTAAATTCCCTCCCAAAGAGCTGTAAATAAGCAGTCACTGCTTTACACTGCACAAAACTGTGAATGGGCAAACCTGGAGAGCCACAGAGCCAATGTCAAAGAGCCTTTGACAAATCAGTTGGGTTGAAGATGGAAACAGATTTGTAGATTCAGATATGCTCATTTTTTCCTTATTAACAGTCCTTCCTTAGCAAATTAATTTCAGAGAGGCATCTAATGCAGCCCCCAAACCCTTTCTTGATTCTAGTTTTTTACAAGTGTTCAGATTTTCAGAATTGCTCATACCTATGTTCATGTATATACAACTGGAAAGGATTGGGAGGCAAATCCCTCAGTTCCAGCTTTAACATTTAAATGAAGCTAAACTTTCACAACTCATCAGCTGCCATTGTGATAGTCAATGCCAGTTTTTAACAGGTCAGAATATGATTTTTCTCAGTTTTTTTTTTTTAAATAAAGGAAGTCTATTCTTAGCCCTGTATCCTGCTGAAATGCTAGAAGCTTCCAAACAGACTGAAATGACTTTGCTTTCTGCTTTTACAAGTTGTTACACTAAAATCTACAGGGTTCTCTGCAGCCTTAAGCAGGGTAAAAGCTCTGCCATCTAAGATAAAAGTAGAAAATAGAGGAATAGGATACAAATGATATTTTCTAGCTCTTCCCCCAGTACAGCTACCTAAATTCATCCTAAGTTCATGAGAGATACACAGTGACTGAATCCCAGTGCAGCACTATGTGTTACAGCTCATAAGATGTTTCTCTTCAATGCAAAGAAGAATAATATCCAGAGAGACAGACAAACTTTTAGATTTTAATGTCATTGTAACCAAATGAGAGATTACTCCAGGTTTGGAGTGAATACTGGTTTCTAATTAGAAACATAGTTGCTGTATAAATAATATTTAATATTTAAACATCCAATCTCTTTTTTCTACATAAGACAGCTATAAATCTTAAACTATGTTCAGCATCCTGCTGAGCATCAGCAACTTTTTATTCGTTTTTTAGTTTCACAGACTTCAAAGTGCTTCCCAGCTGCATCAGGTCTGTTCCCACTGAGACTCTGAGCTGAAGATTCCATGGGACTTATTTTGGTGTTTGCAATCAAATTGCATTTAAGGTACTTCAGCAGAAGCTATTATGTAAATTACTGTAGCATTTAACTGAGTCATAGTAATTGTGCAGTCATTGCTATGGAATTATGCCATGCATGATCAGAAAGTCTCTCTCTCCTACTCACCAAACACCCAGACCCTGCTCCTTTTCCAGAGCTGGATGTTTTTCAGCCACTGGGTGCTGCTCTCGTTAGAGAAAACAGAACATTGAAAAGAAAGCTCAGAGATCATTTCATGCCATGAATGTGCAGTTCCACCAGTCTCTGCCAAATCAGCTTTCTCCTTTGGAAAATAGTTTTTAAGAAAACTTTATCCCAGGTTTAGCACAGGGCTTGCTCCACTGGTTTCCTTTAGTCTGGGCTGTGACAGATCTTCCTTGAGATGCTAAAAATGATAACAGGAAACCGGATTGTGCTCCAGCACTTTCTTGCTTTCTTACATTGCAACATATAAAACCAGGCTAAAAATCTTTATCTTTGTATTGAATGTACACATATTACAGGACTCAACAATTTCTTATATTTTTACCCCCCAAAATTTGCCTGATCAGCATTTTCATAGATATAACTTTATTTTTTTTAAAAAGTAAGTACTGTAGTTTGTCTCCTACCAGTTTCTATTTTTATGTAAATTCAATGGAAGTCCTATAATGTCATTCCAGCTTTTTCATTTTCTCATCACAAAATCTTCCCTGCTAGAATTTAGTGGTCATAGAAAGAATTGTTTCTTTGCTAAATCAGAAGGCTTAAGGAATGTACAGAACAATGACAGGTTTAATAATTTGCAGAGAGCATAGGTAATGCAACATTTGTTTCTGGGATAAAACCACTATATAATGAAAAAGAAACAGATAAATATCTCTTACTGTCTTCCTGATATGGCCAAATAAAATGAATTCTCTCTTTGGAAGAAGAACCTTCACATGCTTGTCCCACACAAAAAGTACAGTATAAAGCCAGCTAAACTCTTTTTTTCCCATATGCAATTATCAGTCAGCATTCCTATCTCAAAAATCAGACTCCAAACTTGTAATTGAGAGGAAAATCACCTATCAAAATAATTATTTCAGCAAAAGCATTTACCTCTGTTTAAAGAAAAAAAATATATATTTTAATAGAGTAAAACATGCAGAATAGACCTAGGACTCTGTCCTGGGCCCAAAATACAGTCTTTCTGCTTTTTATGAACACAAATAATATTATATCTCTGTGGGATTGGTGAGATTTCTCCTGTTTATAGACAAAACTGAGTTCTACCACTACAGATTTAAATTACTGGTCATAACAAATCTGACACCCAAATGGGGCTGCAGCAGTACAGACATATGTGTACATCTATCTGCACAGACCCCTGTAATAATGTGTACACCTATAAACAGGTAGATCACATGTATCAGAAGAGACATGTCAGGTATATGAACTGAGAAAAGAATTTGAATTTCACAGCTTCTGCATTGGAAATAAGTGTTCCTTGGGGCTTAGACTGCATCTTGCTCTGTATACATTTTGTGTGGGGAAAAAAACCCAAAAATACACTATAAAAAGAGGAAATTCCAATTAATATTTGGTTAATAGCACTCTGAATCCAGACTGCAATACAGTCACCTGTAGGCTGCTCCATCTCCTCTAAATCTACTCTTCATTTGAACAAAATGGAAGAACTTGTTTCTAGACTGAGGTGACACTGCATGGCAGGACTTGGCAATAGCAAGGGGACTGCTCCTGCCCAAAGGGCTACAGTATGAACCAGCAGAGAAAAGGATGAGACAAGATAAAACACAGAGTTAAAGTAACTGGCCAAAAATCAACTTAAAATCAAATTCTTTTTGCAATTTTTATTTCTGTGTTTTTCTACTGCTTATTGCCTCACCTTGCATTTTCCCAGGAGTTAAACACCCAGGTATTTTTTGCTGATTATGTAGATACACCCACACTGGAATATTCTAGGATAACAGAGCTGGAAATACAGTAACTTTCTCCACTGCCACTCAATGTAAAACCATCCTGTGGTTTGTTTGTTCCAGAAGAGTTTGTGCATGTCACCAGGGAAAGCCTGACTTTGGGCTTTAGGAGTGGAAAATGTCAGCGTGCAGCCAGCCAAGCATGAGGGATAACAGTGAATGAGGACACAGTGTAAGTCATTGTGCATGGAACCACAGTGAGTGTCCCTGTTACTCCATGGAAGCAAAGGGAGGACCTGGGACACAAATCCAGGACATAGCAAGGAGGTTTCAGATACACTGCTCCCAGATTTTTGTCTCATTTCAAGCTGCTGAAATGAATTAACATTTGGTAACGCCCGAGCAGCTCTTTGATATACAACAGAAGTAAAACATGTCTCTCTAATTCACTTTTGATTGATGTTGCTGAGCCTATGGGAATAGGAACGGTACAGCTGGGGTTGCAGACAGCTTTATTACTTTATTTATCCCTGTTCATTATGTTGAAGTGACAGAGAGAAAACGGGAAAGAGCTGTTTGAGATTCCTTTAAGTGTTTCCTCTCCTAACCCCCACGTCCCTCCCAGCAAAGGGCTCCTCAGAGGGGTCTGTCCTGATCTCATACCCATACAGTAATAAACCTGTTTAAGAGCATGACAATAAAATAAATGAGCATGTCAAAGCTCCATTGGGAAAAAGCCTCACTCTTCTCCTGGCTGCTTCACCAAATACAGAACAATGTGGAGTTTGAGATTTAATCCCATCCCTTCCTTGGGGCTTTTGTTTGTTTGCTTTTAAAATACCAGAACTCCAGAAGAATGGCCTTCTTTACATCTCATACTCTATCCCCAAGGCCCTGGGCCCATCTTATTTGAAGGAAGTTCATTCCACATTGAATCTTTGAAAGAACCATTTGCTGCTTCCAGGATTCTCTATGTAAAATAATAAAAGGCCACAAAAAGCTGAAAGCAAGAGCTTTTGTCATGACTGACCTCATGCATTTTACAGACTTCATTAGTGCCCACATTGGAATTGGTCAGTATTTCCCTGTCTCCAGTTCCTGCCACCTGAGCTTTATGAGCTGGATTGAAATACATGGTCTGATTTGACTTTAGGGATTTTTGCTGTTGATGCTTTTGAGTGCAAAAACATGATGAGAAAAAATGAAGCAACAATGAGCTGATTTATGGGCTCTTCAAAGGCTCAAAAACAAATAAGAAAGCCTAGAAACATCACTGGAAGTGATCTGTAACTGCTGATGTCCACTTGTAACTCAAGAGTTTCACCTCACCTATCCACAGTTTCACCTCACCTATCCAGGTTTCCCAACATTTGCATATGAAGAACACAGGCAGCAGAGACACAGAAGATTTTTTAGAACAGTGATACCATTCACAGACATGAGTGAAGTAACTTAATCTAAATGTAGGTGGCTCTGATTATCAAATTAAATGTTACAAGCTATTATAAAGCTTTCCTAAATAGTAATCTAATGAATGAATATTTGTACATCTAAGATACATAAATCCTACAATTTCAGAATTTTCTTTACTCTCTGCTTTTCTGTGCAAATTGCAAGAACTAGGAAACATTTAGAGTATTAAAGATTCATTCTGTATCCCTTAAATGTAGAATTAGCTCCTCAGCCACACTGTGTTGGTAACAGTCCATGAAACATAAAAAGGTGATTTTCTTGTGCTTCAGTGGGAAAGAAAAGGTCAGGCAAAGAGGAAGAAAGGTGTTTTACACTTCTTTCTTGCAGAGTAGACAAGCACACAAACAGAGCACAATCTCACTATTATTTCTCATAGGTTAAAGCATTGGAAAATGCAGATTGTCAGCAGCTGAGCTTTTTCTGAGCAGCTGGTATCTCTACAAACGCCTTACCTGGGGTGGTGAGGGTGTTGACATGAGAATCTCTGCGCCCTGAACATTAATACCAGATGAATTTATTATGACCACGTTATGTCAGTGAAAACAGTGCATCCAAATGAATTAGTGTTGCCATGGATAACTCAGAATGTCAGCTCCAATGCTGTTCATTTCAGATGGGAAGGGTCAATACTTCTGCACTCCAGAATCCTGCTTTTAATTCAAGTTAAATTATATACTCAGACTTTCTTGTTATAATGATTTCTTCCTTTTAAACTACTTTGACCTCCATAAAGTCTGTGCACATCTCAGGAAGCTGACTAGCTGGAAGCAGCAGCAAGAGCATCGTTTGGAAAATGTAAAAAGGGAAGCAATTTAAAGAAGATATTTCGCCTAATCTCCCATACTCTGTTGAAAATATCCAATGAGTTACCAATAAGCCTGAGATTAGTTTCAAGTGAAGTGTCCCACATCACTGTTGCCAGTGGAATTGCTTGGTTACTTTTCTTTATCACACAAAGAAAATTCAAATCCCCCCAGACTTTCCTCACAGTTATCCTGAGCCATAGAAAAATAATTTACCCACCACATAGCTCATTACACTTTTGGAGCTAACTTAAAAATCTCTTTTTAAAATTCTACATAATGTTGAAAGCATCACATTAAAACACTACTGGAGAATTCTATTCCAAACACCAATTTGCTTTGATGTTAGGAACAGTTAAGCTAAATCATGAGCTTCCAATGTGTTCCCAGATCTCTTGTCCTCACTGTGTTTGCCAGACTTTGAAGTCAGGGTGTGTGACTGTTTGGAAGGTAAAGCTCTGCTTAGTGGTAGGATTTATAGCAGAATCCATTTTGGGGTGAATCAAACCACACAGTGATTCATTTCTAAACCAGCCATGCAAAGTAATGAGACATCACAATCCATTCCACACCCTGAGACAGGCAAAGAGGGAACAGAGAATCACAGGATCACTAGGGCTGGAAAAGACCTCCAAGGTCACTGAGCCCAGCTGTCAGCCCAGCAGCACCATGCTCACCACTAAACCAAAAGCCACATCCACACATCTGGGCATTTCCAAGGGCAGTGATTCAGCCACTTCCCTGGGCAGCTGCTCCACTCTACAAACAAGCAGAGAGAGCTGCTGTGTGATGTGTTCAAAGTATTGGGCACAAGCATGATCCAAGATAAATACATCTTTAAATATTTGTATTTCTAGTTCTTCCTGACGTTCCTTTAGAGTTTAGAAATATAGTATCACTGAAAATGTATTCAAAACACTTCACTGAGCATGTGTGTCTCTGTTTCCTGCTGGATTTAATTTAACATCACAACAGGCTAAGTATTACAGTAAAGGAATAAAATATGTTTTCCCAGGATTATTTATGTAGGCTGTACATAGGAAATGTAGGAAATTCACACTCAGTGTAATGGCACAATTAATGATCCCCTAAAAGTCCCCTCCAAGTGCAGCTGGACTGACCTGCAGCTATAGAAATTTCTGATACCTGCAACAGCCAGCTGAAATCACTGTTAACTATTCAACATCTGTATCTTTCAGTAGCTGGACTGGTAGGTGGTACCAGAAACCAGGCTTAGGAGAACAAAAAAGGTGGCCTAACTCTTTCTTTGATGCTGGTCCCAAATTAGACTCATAAGAGCAACTACCTGACAGAAATAGTCTCCTAAAATACATCATAAATACTCACTGGCTTTAATTTGCATCAGGCTGCCATTTACATACTTCATACACTGCTTGAACAGCTTTCTTTGGTCTTCAGGGAACACAAACCCAAGAGGTAAAAACAACACAGCCCACAACAGAGTCATTCATTTGCAACATTCCTGAAACACATCAGAGAAATGAGAAAAATATAAGTCCAGATTTTGCCTTGGAGTGTGTGCACAAACTTCCTGTAAAGCCATTAAAAGTTAGATGCAAGCAAGCAGAAACAACTATGAGAAATTATAATTAAGAATTCATATTCCATTTTATATCACTGAAGCTTCATCTTAATTGGCAGAATCCCAGAGCTCCTACCCAGGGAACACCAATCCCTCTGTCTCTGGTGCAGCGTCCTCTCACCCAGAGTCACCGCACAGCAGAATAGAGCAAATTTAAAAAAACAAACCAACAACACTATTTCAACCTGCCTTTGCACATGCCCACAGGCATTTTGGAGAGTAAAGGAAAAAATCTGGGACTGAGTTCCTTGCATTTAGATATATTGTATTATCAGGAGGGGCCTTCTGTGGCTCTAAAAATAGAGAGGTTGGAGTAGACAGTACCCATTTTATCTCCAGCACCTCATCTGCCAGTTCCTGTGCCAGAAACTTCTGTCTTCCTCCTCTATCCCTGTCCTGTCCCTCAGCAAGGAGCCCTGCAGCCCCAGGGCAGGAACACAAAAATCCAAGGCACAGAAAAGTCAATGCTCTGCCCAGCCCTTTCAGGTCAGACAAAGAGGCTGGACAATGGAAATAATGTGAAGATAAAGAACACAGAGAGCCACTTGGTGGAGAAAGGATTCCAGACACATACACAATCTCAAACATGGCCCTTTGCCATCAGTTTCACTTTTAAATGTTGGGGGGGTGGGGGGTAGGTGGGGACAGCACACAAGCTTGTGTGAAACTGAAAGCTGTGAAGGGCAAAACTGAACCCAAGTTCATTTGCTAAACAAAGGCCTGATTGGATTTTCTGGTTATTGGCAGAAAAACAATGACACATCTGCATGTGTGTATTTCAACACACTGTCTCACAAATAACTATTTCTTCAGTTCTGTGTTCAAAAAGAAGAATGAAAGATGTATTCTGAAAATAAGATGGGGTCCCCACATGAAGAAAAAGGAGGGAAAGGATGAATCACAATCATGAAATAGGATCCTACAGTGAGAGTCAAAGAGTTTTTAGCTGTGTTCTTGAAAAGAAGAGGCATGAAAGCAGTGAAACCATTAACAATTACTTCTACATACCCACTGCAAAGCCAGTATAAATGAAAAGTTAACAGGGAGGCACACATAACTTGATTTAAAATGCAGTTCCAGGAAAGAGACTTTTGTAAAAAAAATAGCTTTTTAGAAATACTGAGGATAATAGGAACTGTAGGTGGATTCACAATATTATGTTCAATCACATTTCTGAAAAGCTTAAGATGAATTATAAAAAGTTACCTTAAACACCAAAGACCTTTCAAATAAAAAAGAAGGAAAAAGTTAATTTTCAGGGAACTTCTCAAAATAGATCACTACCAATGGATGAGATTGTTAACAACTGAAGAATTTTTTCATGATCTGGATCTTTCCATTTGTCATTACAATTATTAAAAAGTCATAGATAAAGAAGTTAATTTCTTTAGTGTCATTCCCAACTCCTATATTTCAAAATTGCCTCTCTTACAGGACACCACTTGGCAATAAAATTGAATATTCAACAGTACATGAGGAGGACTGCAGTTCACCCTCTAGATCAATAAACAATGGAAATATCCCATAATTTACATTTAACACCCACCAGTCAGTCCATTCTGGAAAATTCATGACAAGCTTTACTGATAGTATCAACAAAACAGCCATTCCCAGCTTTCCATCATGCAAAACTGAGATCTCTCAGCTTCTGTAGGAATTAAGGTAGCAAGGTCAGGATTGGAAAGCACATTTTACTTTTGGAAATAATATGTTCTGTTCTAAAACACCAGGGTGATCTAAAATTCAGAAGGAGCAATACAGAGTTCTTCTTCCTGATGCACTTAACAGCAGCAAGGAAATTGCATAAAGTTTCTATCTTTTTACTGCCATGTTTGACATCAAACATCAACTCAATGAGAAAGAGATCTCAAATCAAATTTTTTCATCCCTTGTATTTTTGCCTACATTGCTCTTCCTCTCTCATTTTTCTTTCCTTTCTTTGCATTTCCCAGTGGTTTTTAGCACCTACTATACATTCTCTATACTCTCCACCCATTCCTCGTTACCTTCTCCACCTTGTTTCAGTTTATCTTCCCCCCAATACAGATCCACCTCTTGTGTGGTACCCTGTGGCCACACTACTGCTGATCCAACAGAAATGATATTTTGGCCCAAATATATGATGCATATAAGAATATATCTCTTGTGGGAGGTAAAGAAAAAATGCAGTGCATATGTCTTAATACAGGCAGTCAAAATTTTTTTTAAAAATCCACATGGTTCCTTTACAGCAGAAAGGAGAATGTTTTCTACAGTTTAAGCAATGTAAGTTGGATAACTTAATCCCTTTTAGACTTTAACACTATAGATTTCTAAAAGTCCAAAGTATATTCATGCATCTTCTGAAGAGGAGGATTTTACTGCAAAGCATCTGGGTTTGACTATTAGACATATTTAAATCTAGAATTCTGTGAATGAATCTTTTATCTCCAAGATTTTTACTATTTTTTGACATTTCTCCCTTTGACAGCTACACACTTTATGAAAAACAGTGCATCAGAAAAAAAATGCAAATTCAGAAGTTCTCACTCTCAAGCATTGTTTCACATACACATTTATTTCAATTTTATATATTCTTAAAAATTAATATTATTAGAAGCTTTGATATTTTGCTTTCCTTCATTATGGGACTGATCATGTCCTTGTCCAAAGCAGGGGGGCTTGAATTAGGTGATCCTTAAAAGTTCCTTTCAACCATCCTATGATTAAGTAAACCAAACAAGGATACTTGATTTAATATGACATGGCAGGACAGATCAAATATTTTTCAAGTGCAAAACCAATATTTAGTGTAATAGAAAGGTAATAGAAATCCTAAGTAAGATGCCAAGATAAATTAGATCTAAGGATTTAGATATTTCTAAGTAAGAAACATTTCTAAGTAAGAAATGTTTCACCTATCTAAGTACATTTCAATACCTGATGAAATCCTACTACCTGGTGAATTCCTTTTGCAGCTGTTCTCAAGCTGGACAACAGAAAAACAGATGAACACACAAAATGCTGAAGTCTCAAAAGCTGTGATTTTCCCATAGGTGCAGTAGAGGTCAAATAAAAACTCTGAGTGTGCATTAATTACTTTGCAATAAAGCAAATAACAGTCAGAGAAAATGGTACATTTCAAAAGCAACAAAAATGCAAAACTAGCAAATACTTCATTAGCCACTGGCAATACTTTTCATGTAGCCAACAACAGAAATTTATGGAACATCTATTGCACTCGATTTTACCTTATAGACTACACAGTTTCCATCAATTTAGACTGCAGATAAATTCTAAGGATGAGATTTTTCCAAAATGTGATGTGCTGTTTTAAGAACCAACCATAAATAACACCTATTTGAATAAAACACTGCAATTACATGAAATTATTCTGCCAGTTTTCCAGTCACTATAATTTTAAATGCAAAGTACAAGTTAGAACTAAAAAAAAAAAAAAATAAACAAAAAAGCCTTCAGTCAATTCATGCTTCTGTTCATGCTCAGGGAAAAAGAGCTCTGTGAAAGTCAAGTCAATCACATATAAATCAGAACAAAATTGAAAGCCAATAGTGAAATTTGATATGGCAGTTGAACACATGTATTCCCTTTGTAATAGTGAACTGTTTCAGGTACAAGGCATGGAAATAGGAGAAGGTCAAACTGTCAATAGGTCCAACATGTATGGGCTGACAAATAAACTGTAAATATTTATGAATTCAGAAGAAAATGAATTATTTGGAAGAGAGCAGAAGGACCCAGGTCTATGGATACTCAGCCCACTACAGTGAGATCAGATCAGAGTAAGAGAACAGAATGCAGCACTTTCAGCCAGTGCTGCCCAGCCACAAATGGTGTTTCCAGTTTAGCCAAGTGCTAAAGCCCAGCTCAGCAAGGCTCCACATAAAACTCAGGGCCAGCATTTTCTTAAGCACAGCTCCAGTTTGCACCTGGAGAGCGGGAAGGTCAGACAGAGCAGCCAGCATCTGCCTTCAAACATCACATACACTTACACCTTGATTAACATAACTCAGCATGGTTAGGTCTGCAGCCAAACTAGAACAAGCTGATAGCCAAAGTCCAGCCTTAACTCTAGTCTGGACTAGGAAAAAATTCTTGTAGACTCTTAATAATAGTCAGGCCTGTTAATATTGAATGTTTTATATTGTAGTGATTGTCTTCATGGGAAAACAGCTACTGCAGAACCAGACTAAATTAGAGAAAAGATTTAAGTTCAAAAATAGGTTACCTACAAAGTGTTTGCTCTTCCAATTAGCAACCCCCCTCCCACACACACTGATTTCATAGCAGTTTGCTGTAGGCTGGAATAGGACATGCTTGATTCATTATCACGGGATTTAAAAATTAGGTTTATATTCGATAACCCTTAAAAGAGTAAGAGAGAAGGAAACAGAGTCTTAACAGACTGACTAAACAGAATACACATCCTTTATTCTGGCATAAGAAATCACATCTACAATTTATCATGAAAAAATCCATTAAGAATACCCCACAGCTAGAAAAAAACTCAAGCTGGTGCTAGGTTTTGATTACAGAGGAATAGAGAGGAATAGAGCAGCTGTTCGTAGAAGGAAAATGAGAATACTTTGCTATTCTGCTCTTTTTCATTTTGCCAATAATATAGCTGCATTTTCACCTCCAGATTGGTTAATTTCAAAACCAACAAGCAAGTCAGTAATTACATTTTTGTAATCTTTTTTTTTATTTAACAGAAAAGCCTACTGAGATTCTGCCCAGTCACCTCAAACTCTCCTTTGTCCCTGTTCCAATGCACTTGATCCATTCAAATGTCACGTTTCCATCTCCAAAGCACACAGTGAACATTTTAAATTGGGTCTTTGAGCAAAACAAACCAAGGTGTCTATACTTGTTTCTTTCTTGCTCTTCCTTCCTAAAACCATAGGAATTGCCTTAAGAGGAAAAACAAAAGCATGTATCTTAGCTTCCCAGACCAGCCACTTTCCTCAATTTGATTATTTTCATTTCGGTACTTCTCAATACTGTGAAGTCTGATTTTCCCAAATCCAAGAATAAGAAATGGCTGGAGGGATGGCAGGGAGCACTGAAGAGAAAAACACTTCCAAATGTTAATAAAGACTATAGCTGGGATGTTCTTGTTATAAATTCCCACCTTTTTCCAGAGAACTCAGCTCTTCTAGTGAGTGCTGCATGGTTCTCCATATTCACATACCCTCTCTAATTTGTGTGTGCTGCATGCCCTGCTTCTCCTGTTGGTTTCACCCCTTGTTTTCACAAATTTCTACCTTCTTCCATCCACCCTGGCTTAGCCAGGATATTTTTGGAGATAGCTATCTTCACTGTTATTCAATTCTTTTCTGTGTGCAGATGTATTTACTGTCAGAAAGCTGGGTCCTAGCAAGTGAAATGAAGACTGAGAGGAATTTGTTCTGTCACATTTTGAAACAGAGCACAAACAGCCCTTCTTCTGTGGCCTCTAAACACATGCTGAAATCTCCTAGCTCTTAAAGAATAGGAGCAGCAAAAAAGTGCTCCTGGCTTGGTCAGCAGTTGCTGGGTTACTTTTGTAACCTTTTTCTCCTTTGGTTTTTTCCCTGCAAAATGCAGAGGCAGTTCTGCACTCACAGCTGTCATGGCTATTATAAAAATGAAGTTTAAAATGCTCTGTGCCTTTTAGATTAAAGGTGCTAATGAGATGAGAAGTGCAATCATCATCTCAAGCCCAGCCTGTTGCACTTAAGCTGTTCCTCCTTTGCTTTGATTACACAAAGCTTTATCAATGAGGTTTCTCTCTGGCTGTGGCAGCAGTAAGAGAGCACTGGCACATGCAGAGAAGCACACTGCACATCAAGTGTCTGATTTTTAAAATGCATGTCTAATTTTCACAGGCCAAAGCCTTCCCATGAACTACAATTCAGCTGCCTGAATAATGCATACAAATGAGACAGGACTGCAAACGTAACGATTTTAAATCAGGTGTTATATGCAGAACATGTAAAAACTTTCCCATCTTAGATTGTAGAGCTGTCAAGGCACAGCTTTAGTTACTCTCAGTATAACAATATGAGTGTACCCAGCTGAAAATCTGAAACTCTCTGGAAACTTTTCTAAAATCATCAAATGATCAATGAGAACAGGCTGCTGCTCTTGACTTGATCGTTCTCTCTCTGCCTGTCATATTCGTGCCATGACTGAATTCCAGGACACGTTCTCTGGCATGCAGCCCCTTCTGCCACTCCCAGCCAGATTATTTTAGATGATTATCATAGAATAGTTTGGGCTGGAAAGAACCTCAAAGGTCATCTAATTCCAACCCCCCTGCCAGGAGCAGGGACACTTTAAAGAATTTATCCTAAACCTCCAGTGCTGATCACTTAGGGGGCTGTAATATTAATTTCTTATTCTATTAATAATAATTCCTAGTCATGAAGGGATGTCGGCAATGCTGTCCCATGGAAAGACTGGGTTCTCTACCTTTGTTTTCCCTTGTCACTCATTCCTTCTTTTAGCTCTGGAAAACTGTGGTATTCTACAAAATTTTCCTTACCATGGGTACATGGGAGAAACACTCTCTATTACTGGGTCTGACCTGACCTTTTGGGACACTTGCAATCATTTATTTTGTACGTACTTCAACTTATTCACATAAAATAAAAATAAAATAATGTAATATGCTTAAATATTTATGCATGTCAGAATCTGTTACTGCTCTTGTAATTTCTATCTGTAAATCTCTGAAAAGACAACCTATCAAATCAAAACTTTTTTTTAAACTAAACTGTATTTTCCTTACTGCTATTTTCTAACATAAAATTTAAGGACAGTTACTGATTCAACATCAGTGTGGCATCTTTTTTTCTCCACAGACATAAAGGACCACCAACTGGGACAGTATCCTAAAACAAGATACATAACTAGCCCAAATGGAACTGGCACATAATTATGATGATTTTATGACCTTCTGTGACTTGCCCTGAAAACCCTCTCTATGATGCTTTTACAAACTGATCTCATGCTTGTCAGTCACAGCCAAACTGAGTCTTTAATCAGTGCAGTCCTGCAGTCAGTGAGAGAAATGAACTCATACTCTGTGACAGATTATCACTAGAATTTCAAAAAGAAGATTAATGAAAAAGTGTAAAAACAGAATAAGCAGTTGCCAAAAATGCAAAGGAATAAGGAGATGACCTTAAGGGGCCAAACCCAAAACCTTAGTGTAGAAGGCCAAAGCATCAGGATCACATGGCTTAACATCAAACAGTGGTGATCTTCCAATCTTCATATGGTCACT
The DNA here is from genome assembly GCF_047830755.1 of Zonotrichia albicollis. Taxonomy (NCBI): domain Eukaryota; kingdom Metazoa; phylum Chordata; class Aves; order Passeriformes; family Passerellidae; genus Zonotrichia; species Zonotrichia albicollis. The sequence continues at coordinate 18,453,091 of NC_133831.1, read as the reverse complement.
AATCTACAGACATTAATGTTAATGTATAAATATATTAATATATTAACCTATACAATCTACAGACACTCATCTGCATCATCCACAGAAAAGCCATACACTCCCATAACAAAGGCAAAGAGTTACATGCATGTGCAAGAAGAATTTCCATGCTTACAATTCCAGAGCTGCCCTCTAAATGCAGGTAACATACTTTTCTCAGTCAATACATAATTGCTCAAAATTATCAATGCTAATTAAAAATCAGCACCTCTGGATAGACTTGAGTGAAACAGTGGCTGTTTATTGCAACTTTCAGGACACATATTTGGTAGGGCTTGAGTTTTGCTTGGCTTTTTAAAATATAAAACATACAAAGCTTTTCCCTAACTGTTCTACCATGCAAATCTTGCATTTCCCACAGGCAGAGTATGCCTTAGCATTCATTAGATGGACAACATTGAACTTACTTAAAAACAGGCAAGCAGTGTCATAGCTCATTTGCTCTGATGCAATTGGGAGAAGATAGAGCCTGTATGCTCAACCACAGGGAACATCTGGCATAAAAACACTCAGCAGGAACAAAGTTTTGTATAAAACTAAGCACAGTGGTTTGGCAGGTTGGGATTTTCATGCTGTAGGCAAATGGTAACCTACACCCCTTTTGTTTCTTGCACTGAAGCCTTGGCTGAAATTCAGATGTGGCACTTGGTGAGTTTTAGGAGTTTTCATGGAGACAGTCATGCAACACATGCTTGCTTTTGACTAGCAAAAAACATCCTACATGAGATGGTATAAACTTAAACCAGCCCCAGCAGTGCTGAGAATTGTGCTGAGTTATTTCAAGTGCCTCAACAAATCCATAGGAAAGCACTACCCACATAGACCCAGAAAACAGCAGCACAAGGGAAACATTAGAATTTGACAGGGTTTTGAGTCACATCTCTAATAACATGTATAGCATTTTCTCCTCCTGTTTTTCATACCACTCCTCACTGTTTTCATTATCATATTATGTTGTGCAGAACTGACACCATCATGCACCAAAATCATACATCTGAAGGGTCCTTGCCCCAAAAAGTTTCATGTGTACAGTAACAGAACGCACACAAGTGAAGCTCCCCAGTATGAAACACTGCAGCAAAGCAGGTTTGATGAGAAACCTTCCTTGGCTGCCATCACAGCACGTTCCCTTGAAGTACCTCAACTTCTATGAACCTTTAATAGAACCATGACAGACTCCTGTCAGAGATACAGCTTTGTCCTGGAACTGGATTATTTGGGAAGATGCAGAGTCCCCCTTCTGTGGGTAGACACAGACAGAAGACCTTGGCCACTGATCCCCACCAAGATCACTGGAGCTGCTGAGCTAGAAATAACAACAACAATAATAATAATAATAATGTAATGAATCAAATAATGTGTTTTCTAGGGTTACAAGTCTTCTTTTCTGGACCATGAGCAGAATCACTTCCTAAAACACCTCAGGAAATCTCTCTCTAGAGCAGTATCTAGGATTATTTTTTTTTTTGTTAGCGTGTAAGGTAATTAAGTGTGTGGAAAACCCTGATTTAAATCATGGCTCTTTTCTATATATTAGACACTTGCTGTGATATATATGTGACACTTGCACATGATAGGAATGCTGGTCTACAATTTCTGCTGTTCTAGAAACATCAAAAAGCATTTTGTTACCTAGAAACACAGTAACCAACCTGTAATTTGCTGCATTATTTTCTGAATGCTTGTCTCTTTTTTTCATGTTCAAATCATGGGGCAATCACATCTCTAAACAATCTATGAAAATACCCACATATAATGGATGATTATATATGTAAGTATATATAAAATAAGCATAGGATCCAGGTAAATTAATAATACCTTTTTCTCTGTGTCATTGTGCAGAAATATTTCACAATAAACTAACATCAAACTCCTTAGAGCAGCTGGCTTTCAGCCTCATGAAATACCTTTGCACTGCCTCAGACATTTGTTTTTTAAATTGATCAATGTATGGGTTAGCTCCTTGATTCTGAAATGAACATAAAGAGTTTGTTCAGAGGGGAAAAACAGTCAGTGGGGAATGTTCAGAGAGGAAGTATTACAAGAGCTTAGTAAACAGATATTAAAGTACAGCTTGAGGTAAGACTTTAGACAGCCACAGCAATAATGATGCTTTAAAAGGAAGCAAAACAAGATTTAGAGATACTGTGAGTATAGATTTTAGAGCAAAGAAAATACAGACAAAAATGGAAGGAAGCCTTATGAAATGCAGAAATGCTGGAACCCCAGAGGTCACAAAAAATAAGAGAGCCATGGGAACTGTGTGAATGGCAGGAGGAAATGAGAGTGAGCAGTGGTGACAGCTGTGAGTCAGTAATGCCTTCAGCCACAAGGGTAATGCAGGGAAGGCATTTTTAATCAATAGCTCCAAGATCTTGGAAGGAGCTCTCTGATCCTAGGCCAGCAAAAGGGAAACATTAACAAGGTTCTCAAAATAAGCAGAAGGTGTGTTATTCAGTCAAAACCCTTAAATACACACTTTCTGAAACACAGGTTCTCTTTACTCCCCTGTAACACCCAAAAATTTTCCTGCCTTAAAAGAATTTATGGATGAAACCTTGATAGCTCATACAAAGCATTGGGAAAATTTGTGTTGATTAACAGTCAGGAAGAAGTGAAGAGAACCTGCTTTTGTTCCACTCTTGACACAGGTATGTGTAAAGATATATCCCTAGCATGTGTCTGGCTTCTGCAACTCCAAATGTCTTCAGTTGTTCTCTGAAAGTCTGTAAATTCATCTTGGGACATTAAAACCACCAAGACTGCAATCTTCATAATTCTCTTAACAAAATATTGCTGGTGGATTATTTCTCAGCCCTGTCTTGTTAAGCAAGAATGGAGAGGAGTTTCTCAAATCCACACTTATGTATTCATTGTCTTCTCTTGTTCTTTCAAAGCTTGTTTTGTACCTAATCTGCATTTAGATATCCCTGTGTACACATGTGGCTTTTATAAGTAATAGAAATCTGAGACAGCACCAAGAATTTCCTTTGCCTAAATGACACAATAAGTGGGGGCAAAAAAACCCCACAACCAAAAGAGTTACCAAAAGACAAATAGATAAAGCAAAATTTTGAAATGATAGCATGTTTTAATAACTGTGTTTTGCTTCAATTTTTTCATTATTGGTAGAGACAAGTTATCAAATAAAACAAAATTATCTGAGGAGTGAAGAAAAAAAAAAATCTAACATTTTCCCCTGGACATTGCAAATCAGTACAAATCTGTTTTCTTAGAGTCTTTCAGGTCAGAGGGAGCCTTAGAAGGGGATCTAAGTCCAACATTTTTTCTTGAAATGGGAGAAGCATTGAATTCTGACAAGGTTGCTTAGATCTGTGTGTAAACAGGTCAGAAAAATTCCCAAGACAGAGATTCCACAACCTTTCAGGGCAACCTGTTCCCACCTCCCCCAGTCTCCAACTTTCCCAATACCCACAGCTTGGCAAATCTAACAGAGAAAAGCTCTGCAATGACATCTGTCAGTTCTCTCAGCTCTTTCCAACACATCCCTTTTGGTTCTAGAGACACATGTAGCTCAAGCTCAACAAATCCCCACTGAGTCCCTGAAAGGCAACTACATTTGTCAGGAAAAAGTAGTCCTGGGTGATATAGTGACCTGATGGAGCAAAGAATCACATTAAAAATTAATTTTCTCTCACTAAAATATAAAAACCTTTTGGGCAGAGGGAGAAACCTTTTAGCCCCTTTGTAGCTAACAAAACAGCATCCCATCAACAGGTGGTCAAAACAAAGGACATGAGCTATTTCAGCAAGGCAGAAACTTATCCATCTATCTGTAAGTTCAAGGCTACATGCATTTGTAAAGCATTTTTAGGCTGATATTGCTAACACTAGGTGCTGATTTTGAAGATGAAGGTTGTTCTTAATAAATACTGTTATTTGGAGACAGTGCTTAAAGCCCATATTTGCAGATGAAACATCTACTTTAGCTGAAACAACAGTAAAGAAAGGATAGCTCTAAGAATTGTACTAAGTTCAGTATTTAATAAAACATGAAATAACAGAAATTAGATACTGAGAAGCACTAATAATGATGATGATGATGACCCACATAAGTTATGGCAGCTTTATATCAACATTATTGCAGACAAATGCAACTATCAAATGAGAGTCAATTGATTTCAGTATCCCTTCAAGTGTTATCAGTCTAATAAAGCTGGAGCCATTCTCAGTATCTGAAGTGTTTAAAATATCCCATATATTCTGACATTTCTTCTGTGCAGCAGGATCTTCTATTCTGTCGACTGAAAGAATAAAAGCAGTATCCATATCCACTTCTGTGGATACTTTCATTTCAGAGAGCAGCCGGCCATGAAAAGTTTCATTTATCATTTTTACCCAAACAAAGATAGGATTGAACACAGAAAGTTTAGGGTTTGCACCTCTGATTTGACTGTTACAAGATGTACTTATATACATATAAAAATGTTACAAATTCTCTAAATGACCACATTATTTTGCCTGCCCTGGTCGGTCTTGTTATTGTAACCTCTCAAAAATACTGCAAAATGAAGGCTTTGCCAAAAGCCATGCTAAAGGTACAGCTGATAGCACACTCCAGGATGGAGGGGTGAAGAAAACTCCCCAGAGCACATCTTACACTGAATCACTTTTCTTTAGTAAAACCTACAAAGGAAACTCTCAAGGGTGTAAGCAGGAGATGGAATGCATAGGCCTAAATTTTGATGACAAGGCTTAGGCTTGTCCTCATACAGTTTTAGTACAAAGTTTCAGTTTGGGTAGAAGCCAAGAGAGAGGTTATTGATCTTGTTATTAGCATGTATCACTAAAGCCCACCACACAGGCTGAGGTGCCTCCATGTGTTAAATGTTTAATGCAGTTAGTTTTACTATAAACTATATCTGGCAGGAGGCAAGCAGCCTCCCTTTGTGGCAGTCATGGCCTATTTTGTTTTGCTGATCTAAAAATAGTTGAAACTATTTATTACCACGTTCAGACAATAAATTGCATCCACATATTACGTGTACAAATTCACTTTTCTGAAGGCAGAGTGAAGTCAATGTCAACAACAAGAGATCCTGCCTGAACTCCTGCAGCAGCCAATACTTCATATCTGCTGCAATAGAAAAATAACCCATCCAGAACCACAAGCTGCTATTTGTCTTACAGCTATAACTTAAAATAGTGTCTTTAAATTGAAGCTGACGCACAAGCAAAAAACCCGCAGAGAAACAAAGCCCCAAACATGAGCACTGGGAGTGACAGCACCAGCAGCACCACCCAGACCTGATGGGATAAAGATGTCTGCAGATCTGCTGCCAAAGTGAAAAGCACTAGGAAAATATTACCAAACCACATAGCTCAGAGAGGTAATATATCTTTGACTTTTTGCTCTTAACTGCTTCCTCAGAAAAAAAATCATCCAAAAAATGTAAATACCATGCAGGACAAATGTTAGATTTTTTTTTTTTTTCATGTTATAACTGCCTCCAAGACCAGTAATTGGCATGTGAGCCACAGTATCATATGCTGTAAAAGAGCACAGCAAAATGGCAAAATGTACCTCCTTTATGAATTTGCTTACTAGTCCACATGGAAAGCAGAGATATAAAAAGGGAAAGAAAAAAGAAAAGACTGTACCATAAGCTACAGGGGTAAAGGTCTCCTAGTGCCATGTTAGTGCTGCAGGTCACTGCTCACTTACTGTGCTGGTGTGCTTCATATTTCCAATGGAGCTCTGACAGAGGATGCTGGAATGGAAAGAAAACACAAGGCAAAGATTAGATGGACAAAAGAGCTTGACCATGAACAGAGGATTAAACCATCTCCTAAGCTGCCATGGAGATGCAGTTGTGATTTTCCCTCTCTTCCCCTTCCAATGTGCTCTGAGGTGATTGCACAGCCTGCAGCACTTCCACAGGCAGGGCTGAAACCTCCTGCCCAGCTTTTGACCAGGGTGACAACTCCTCACACACAGACAGGGCCAGGCTGCAAAGTCAGCGACCAACTCCAGTGGGGAGTTTGTGTAAAAGAATAAAGGACTGTGCAAATAAGGCAAAACTGAGGGATACAAAAGCCATACCTGCACCTATTAGGCTTAGAAAATCTTCCTCTTTTGGTATCTAAAATAACATTTAAAGCAGCTAACTTTTTATTTAATGCCTATTCACTTTTTTCTCCTTCTCCTCACATTTCTTCCCTTTCAGCAGGCCCACCACCTCAGTATGTGTAAGTGTCCTCAGGAGGCATTTTCAGGGGGAAGGCCAAGCAATTACACATGAAAGGGAAAAGATCTCAGTGTATTACAGGTACAAACAAAGCAAAACAGAACAGTCAAGTGATGAAGTTAAACCAAATAAATTCCTGGGGTTTACCACACTCACTTACATGCACATTAACTCATCTCTAACGTCACTTTGCTTTTTTCAGGAGATTCCTAGAAGCTGACCTACAAGACACAATATGGGAAAAATTAAGCTGTCTTGGACCTTTAAGAAATCAAACATCAGTAACTGAAATAAAGGAGGAATTTCTAGATAGCAAGCACTACAGTAAACCTACAATAAAACAATTCAGAATGTAAGAAGCCTTACAGATGGCATGAAGATAATTTTGACATGTAATCCAACATAGCATAAAACTAAATTAGATCTGTGGGACTTGGAAATTATAGTTCCATATGGCTGCTGTTACACTGAACCACAAGAGATTACTACCAAGTTTGTCAAGCTACTTAAAATAAAAATTTATTTTCTAAACAAGTAGGTTATAATAATTCTTCAGAAAAGACCCTAGTAAAGAAGTTGAAATTGAATGTTTTACATTTGCTGTGTTACTAAGAATATATGACTGACACTTTTATAAGTCAACATCATTAAAAGATTATGCAGAAACTGATAAAAACACTGGAATCACATAAAATGGGTGTTGTGCATCAGCATTGCATGAACAGGGACAAAGGAGCAAAAGATGCTAAAATTACCATGCAGAGGGACTCGTGTTCTGTGTACCAACAAACTGTGGGCACCTGCTCCCTCACAAATGCATTCCATGCCTAAGCATGTGAAGATTTTTTCACAACAGGAATTACTATCAGATCCATTTGGGAATAAAAACATTTGACATTGCTTTCCCTTGATCAGTAAATTGGCCTTAAAAATCCCAAAAGCCAGAAAAGGGGAGATGATTTCAGGGTGCCTGTGTTGCCCAAGCCTTAAGGGAGAGGAGACCCAAGCAGATACTTCTGACAGCACTGACACTGAGAAAAGGTTGCAGGCAACTGCTTTTCTCTGGAAGATGCAAGTAGATGACAGGCTATAAAATCTGCTGTGAGAACAGCAGATGGAAAACTGTTACATTTTTTAAAGTGCATTCTAGAGTACGTGTTAAATGGAAGCAGCAGGTCACCAACAAGATGTGCAAACAAAACCCAGCCAAGTGATTCGGTCTGACCTAGAAAGTGAAAATTCACAGTAAATTTGTCACATTTGAGCGCCATGTGCTGAATCAGCAATAGGATTTCCTACTCCCTATCCTTCCTTTCTTTCCTCTTCTAAAGAGACCACATCTAGCTGGTCTTGTTATCTAAATGACCACGTATTTTAACCAGCAAATGGTTTTCTTTTGATCCATTCAGCCACCTCTAGCAATTTATCAACAGCAACTTTGGCCTTTCTTCCTTTTAAATTTCCTTTTTTTACAAGATTGAAGCATATTAAAAATGCTTTATATGCCCAGTCTCACCCAAGTACTTTAAAAATACAGCTACACAAACTCTGTAAAGGAGGTGCCACATGTTAATTGTCTTGGCTTTCCATGTTGCCAAACAAAAGTGGCATTACATAACACATTTTCTCTCAACAGTTACACTGTCATCTTGCTTTTTTAACTGCAGGCTGAAGTAACAGCAATAGTATGATGTGGTCTAAAATAATACACAGTAGCTATAAAATGCCACCTTGATGATTTACTACAGCATTTTCAGACATTTGGGTGTGTTTACACAAAGAGTAACTAAAAATTCACCTGTTTCAAGCCAACAGCTTGAGAAACACATGGAGGACAGGAGTAAGCAATTGTAGAATGCAACTCCTGAGCACTGAGGAACACAATCCTCCAGTCAGACAACCTGAATATGCACTCAGAGGAGCAGTCATAATTATGTCAAAAAAACAAGGGAGAATCCTATAAATGATTCACCAGCTATTTCCCCAGCCAGCCCTCGTGTTTCACACCTCTTTCCTTTCAGCAGAGGGAGCTGAAATGCAGCTCTGAGACCATCTGTACAGCCAAAGAGAGGTTTGAAGATGCTTTCAGGTCTAATATGCAGTAAAGGAGGAAAATATTCTCACAGCACTGTTTTGGCTCTTCATATGGCTTGCCAATCTCCCCAGACTCCTGCAGCATTCATGGAAAACCAGGATCATCTAGAGAGGAAGCCTGAATCAGGGTATTGATCACCATTCACATCCTCTCTGTCTTCAGCCCTGGCTGCAAAGCAAGCCTGTAAAAGCTACCTTGCTAACTTAAAGCCAAACAGCTGGGCAGCAGAACAACTTTCCAAAATCTCCACCCAAGATACATAAAGAGCAACCACCACTTCAAGTGACAGCATTTAATCATGGACAGAGAGAGATGTGCATGAAAATCTGCTCAGATGCTCTGCAAAGCACAGCAGGGATACTGAAGAACCCAACAACTGAAGACACACAAATGTGACAATGACTTTGCTTTAATATTACAAATCTAGACAAATCCTGAACACCTTGGATTTGGTGTCCCAATATGCTGGGAAATTAAAAGCAGCATAACACTGCAATAATTAAGTAATGTTTTATAATTTATGTATAGTTATAGAAATGCAACTGTACTAACTGAAATATGATTTCTGTAGTTATAATTAATTAATTCATCTACCAATCTACAGCATATTTCACAGTCTTTGTTAAATGCTCCTCCAGGATGAAAAGATCCCACTGTCATGGTAATTGACCTTTGAAAAAAAAAGACCCAAGGAACCAAACCAAAGCAAAAGCAATCTGAAATATACCACACATACCACAAAGGAAAATATTGCTAAGACAGTGTTAAATTGTTCAGGCATCTTTTACACATGAGAAAAAGAGGGGAAAAACAACTGAGGAAGTTCAATTAACCAGAATGTACTCTTCTTGCTACTCAGAGAAGCAAAACACAAAATTCATAGACTGAATAAATACTTCAGAAGTTTCTGATAAGAAATGTAACTCATGGTAACATGAAGTACAAATGTAAGTTCTAAGCTGTACTTTAAATTCTCGAGTTCTTCTCTTAACCACACGTGGCAAGAACGGAGGTGGTTGAGAAGTGATTGGTTCATTTATTTTTCCTGTAAGATGTTCTTTACATTCAAAAGTCTTGCTGCAGGGCAAGGAACCAAACTGACATGGGATGACACCAATTGCCCATGTGACAGAGCAGACACACACCAAATTTCAGAGATCATTATGTGCTGGATGCTGATTACCTCCCTGCTGAGCCTGATGTCACTTAACTGTTGCATTATGCACTCTGATCAGGAAAAGTGTTGGCAATTTGTTGAATTGCTTTTTATTGAGAAACTGTCAAGACTGCTGTTCAGAACTATAAATTCTGCTTGCTTCTCAACTATTATTTCTGTTCCCAACTCAAGAACAATGACTAACACATAAGGGTCATAAAATGCAATAGGCAAGAATCAGATTTATTTCCTTTTTGTAATTATTTCTAAAAAGCCAAGCCCTGGATGCCAGAGACAATTCTCCCTGGATTAATCTTACTTTTTTTTTTTTTCCAAAGCAAATGTTCAATTTAATGTCTCAGACTAGACAATATCTCCCCTGTTCCTCTCCAGGCTCCTTGTCATATAGACAGCAGCTTATTTTCTTTGGTACAAACTCAACTTTGAATGCTCAACTTGATATGCTTCAGTCCCTCTGCCTGCTCTGTTAAATCCTGTGGGTACAGCAGGGTGAAGATCACTGGGTACAGAGGTGCAGGACCATACTTGGATGACAGCTCTAATGTTCTCTCACCAGCAGTCCTTTGGAGCAGTGCCAAGTGCCTCTCCTGAATAGAAGGACATTAAAAGTACAATAAAAGTTGCCCTCAGACAGGCTCTAGAGTAGTCATTGAAATATTACATTTAATAGCTCTAGCAATTGGATACAAACACATCCTTAATGCCTCAACCAGTATTAGTGATCATAAACCAGTAAGAGAAACTAGCACAGAAATATCTAAAAAACCCCATGAAACTAGCTCATCAGCAAGAAAATCCACAACTAGCTTCTTGGAAACCTCTAATTCCATGATGAAAGTTGGAAAAATAGAGTGTTACATGGAGAGGAGCTTAAAGGAAAGATGATATTAATCTCTCCCATTAGGAGCTGAATGACTTCAAATGCTCATTTTGACTTGATAGACAGAGTGTCAACAATAACATGTAGGTTTTTTTGTTTCCTTTTTGGCTCTGTTTGTTCCATTTATATGGAACCTTAACTGCTACTGAGCTACTGAAAGGAATTCTAGTGGAGTTAAATTCCCAGACACAATTCACTTAGAAATACACTGACAGCAAGCATCTATTGTGTTCAAGAAATGAAGCTGTTTCACTGAGTCCTGTATCAGCAGTGGTGGGGCCAGCAGGACCAGGGCAGTGACTGTGCCCCTGTGCTGGGTACTGGTGAGGCCACACCTCACACACTGGGTTCATTTTTGGCCACTCTCTGCAAAAGGCACTGGGGGCTGGAGCATGTCCAGAGCAGGGCAACAAAGCTGGGGAAGGGGCTGGGGCAGAAGTTTGATGCGCAGCTGGGAGAGCTGGGGGAGTTTAGCTGGAGAAAAGGCTCAGGAGCACCTTATTGCTCTCTAAAACTTCCTGGCAGGACTTTTTGGTGATGTGGGAGTTGGCCTCTTCTCCCAGGTAACAAGACAAGAGGAAATGGCCTCAAGCCGCATCAGAGGAGGTTTAGATTGGATATTAGGGGAAAATGATTCACTAAAGGGTTGTGAAGCATTGGTCCAGGCTGCCCAGGAAGTGGTGGAACCACCATCCCCAGAGGCACTTAGCAGACACAGATGGGGCACTAGGGGCCATGGTTTGCTGGGGCCTTGGCACTGCTGGGTTAAGGGATTCTGTATCCCCTCTACACCATCATGAGGCTGCAGTGATCGTTCAGACAGTGACAGAACACTGAAACTATCAGAGAGCAATAATAATAGAAATGACAAAGTAGTTTCTCTGCCTAAAAGGAAGTAATCAGTTTTGAAGCTCTTTCAAATTTGTCTTTATAAATTTATAGAGAATGGATGTTATTATATACAAGTGTTTCAAAAATTACCTAATATGGAGAGAACATATTACTCTTCAGTGAGATAAGTGTTAAATGATAAACTGCTCCAGTGCTGACACAACATAAATATGCAGTATCCATCAATCCATAAATCTGCAAAGAGCTAATGTAAAAGCTGTGGATAAGAACTTTAGGAATAGTCAGTTTATGTCTCCAGTGATTAATATTGCCATGTATTACATGAACATAAACATGTCTGTCTCCATGGAAACACAATGCAATGCAAGTTGCAAGTCTGCTTGTAGAATACCAACTGATAAATTGTCACTGAAATTAACAGAAATACTTACATGCAAGACTCAAAAGAATGTTGGCATAGCCATTTTTTCTGTAACTGTTCAAATTAATCTTTGGGAAGGGATGACCAAAACTGATGCTACCAACAATATCAAGTTTCTTTACCTCCTCTTCAACAACCAGATCAGTTAATTTTCAATAGTTCATCATGAATATTAATACTCAGTTATGAAACATTGTTATCAACCTATTAGCCATAGAAAGAAAAATATTTAACTTGTTCTGAAAATTCTTTGTAATAATTTCCCCCCCTCTTTCTTTCCTCCTCTCTGGTTCCCCTCATTGCTTGCAGAAGATCCTCCACTGTAACAAAAAACAATGTATAGAGGGAGAGAGAAAGAAGTAAACCTCTCCTGGCTTTTTCATCTTCTGATTCTGAATCCCACTGGTTGTCCCTAGTAGCTACAGGCTTCAAGCAGGCTAAGCATGCCTGCTCAAATCACAGCTCAGGAGGGTGGGTGACAGCTACTGAGAACAAGGGCAGTGGATGTTGTACATCTCCACTCTATCAAGGGCTGACAGACTCCTTATCCCCAATTAGTGACTTGTCAGCTGGGTGAGTGGACACAAGGTGCACTGAAAATTGTATGGTTGGAGTGCCAGGCACAAGGTGCAGCTGGCAGCCAGTCACAAATGGAAATAGATCCCCAGGGACCTGTGGAACATCTTCATTAACAGCCTGGCATTCTCTGCAGGTGTGTGGGTGAGCACAAACAGGGGTCAGCACCCTGGGGTGCAGGGCTGCCTCTGAGGGCAACCTGGGGAACATGGAAAAATGTGGTGACAACAACATTAAGGTTCAACAAAATCAAGTGCAATTTTTTTCATAAAACCATGGAAAGTTTGGGTTGAAAGGGACATTAAAGAACTGATTTTGTGGTTGGTTGTAGTTCCAACCATCTGCCATGGGCAGGGACACCTTCCACTAATCCAGGTTGCTCAAAGACCATCCCACCTGGCCTTGAACACTTCCAAGGATGGGGCATCCACAGTTTCACTGGACAATGTGTTCCAGTGGCTCACAGCAAAGAATGGCCGTGTGGAATGCAGCCAGTCCATGACCAACACAGCTGGGGACTGAGCAGGAAGCAGCCCTGCAGAAGAGACCTGGGGGTCCTGGGGGGTGCAGAGGTGAACACAAGTGACAAACACACCCCTGCAGAAGAAAGCAAGCCTCCTGCAGCCCAGGCTGAGGGAGCTGGAGGGGCCAGGGAAGGTCTCCTCTCCCTCTTTATTTGGCACTTTTGAGTCTGAATCTGGGTTCTGTATCCAGCTGTGGCTTTGCAGGACAGACACCAGAGTGTGTTCAGTGGAAGGACACTGTGATGGTCAGGGACACAAGGACCTGGTGGGAGGATGCAGAGAAGACAGAGACTCTTCTTAAAGGTGCACAACAACAGGACGACAAAGAGGTGCAAAGTTGGAAGAGTGGAAATTCCTTTTTTTATAGCTTTTTAAAAAATCAGATGTGTCAAATACTAGGACAATCACCCCAAGAGTTTATGGAACTGCCATCCTTGAAAGTGTGCAAAATGAGCTGAAGTTTTTTTCTGAGCAGCCTGATCTAACTCAATCTGCTTTGAGCAAGGGGTTAGAACAGATGGGGAACTCTGGAGGTCTCTTCTAACTTAAAATGTTACACATCCAGACTCCTGGATAAAGATTCTTATCTTGTAATTGATTCTACACTCACTGGAACTCTTCACAGAATCCCAGCCCTGAAGTATCACTTCTGGCTTCTTTCCTCAAGTACCTTGTGATTTCAGATTGTGCATTTTATCCACTTTTGAGGGAGAACAGTCAATTGGAACACAGACATTAAATTCTCCCAAGGACTCCCAGGTCTCTAACTTCAAACCAGGGTGACTCCCAAATGAAACAAAGACCCCTACAGCCTGAAATGTATCCACAGACTATAAAATGAAATTGAATCTACCACGCCTCTCTAAAGGCTACAGCTTGGTTTTCCTTTCCAGATTCAAAACCTACCAAAATTAATGAGAAATGATAAAGGTCCAGTAATCCTCTGTATGAGTAAGTCATAGCCTGAGTCTAAGGGATGACCTGGTGTCAGTGAATGTATAAACCACGATGAAGGAATTTTATGGTAACAAAGAGAGTGTGAATATAGCAGAAAGTAAGGGATTGTTGCCAGAGAAACAGAGATAAGCAAGGATGGTGTTGCCATGGCAACTGGGTGACATCAGAGTTTTCCTATTCAGTGCACTGGGTGATAATGAAGTGGTGAAACAGCAGCTTCTCTCTCTGCCGACTTCTGGGAGGTGGGCAGAACCCCAAGTTTGATTGTTTCACACTTAAGACGTGTCTAATTAGGAGGTTTACAGGGTTTTTGACACCACCATGTTAGATCCTCTAATGTCTAGTTCCTGTGTGGGAGTCCAAGGAGAATCACATTCATTCCAAAACAAAAGAATAGCCATTTCCCTGTCCCTCAGGAGCTAAAAGAGAATTCTAAAAGAGAATGAGGAGAGTCAAGGAAAAGATGGAAATATGGCCCATAGCACAGCACTGTGCCTCTCAGGCATCATCAGGCCACAGCTGATCAGCCAGCTGCACAATGAAATTTAGTACAGGATAAAATAAATTAGGTTATAACTCCTGCCAAATCAATGCTTATTTTTAAGCTTGTACATTTTCCAAGGATAATGGTGTCTTCCTGGACCACCTTGCACCATAATGGAGAATGCTTTAAAGACAGTTATTTTAAATTTTTTTCTTTAACCTTGGAAAAACCTCTATGTTGGAGGAATAAGATATTCTCAGTATTGTAGAGGGAGAGTAAATGGAAAAGTATTTGTGATAATATAAATAGACATTTAAAAACCCTTCATATAACCCTATTCATAAAATGCAAAAAAACCCAAACAATATTTTTATTTCAAATAATAAACACATCCCCAAGTAGGGACTTATATCAGTTTAGTCTGCTTCAAGGACTGAAAAAGCTGTGGCTTCAGAGCTGTTGCAGAGAAATCCACAATATGAGTTGACATTTACTCTGCAAGAGGGACTACTGAATCTGCAATAAAACCCCACACTTTCCATCCACCTCAGCCTGGGCTATAACTCCTCTTTATTAAGTACACAACAATAAGCAAGGTCTGCACTTCATACATTGGTAAGTTGAGAGCTTTGTTAAATGAAATTGGGCAGGCTGCTTAGGCACCAGCAGCAAAGTAGCTACAGGATCAGAGCCCTCACTGCAAGCTGCAAAACCTCTCAAGGAGCTGAATAAATACCCCAAGAACTCAGGGAGTTTCTGGCTGCAATACTCCCAGTGAGACAGACAGATGGACAGATACACAGGACACACAGCCACAAGCTGTCTGGCCTGGGCAGAGCTATGTCACAGCAATGCCCCCTCACAGACATCCAGGTAAGAGAGTCCTGGCAGGGAGAATTTATATTATGAGTGCATGAAAAACAGGAGACAGTCTCATAGCAGGGAATGAAAGTTCTTGGTAAAGCAAGGAACAATAGAAATGTTTCTTAATAATTCTGTTACTTAGATTGTGTTAATACCTGGCATTATCTAAACTTCTGAAATGTTTAATATGCTTGATTTCCATAAAGTTGTGTAATGCAGCTCAATTTGCGTAATTTCTTGGTATTTGCAACAGCAAAGAGGGAAAAAGGAATAATACAGAAGGAAAGGTATCTGACAAGTTTTGACTTCTGATCTTTGATCTCTCAGTTCTGCCTAGTATGTAAGCAATTATCTGCAGCCAGAACTGAATTTCACTCTTGATCCAAAGGTGACAGTCCTGGTGGATGTGACATGAATATCTAATGAGAAGTCCATGTGTTTAAACACTGCCTTGTGGCAGAAATGCCATCTTGGGTCAAGACCCTCCTTGGCTCTGACTACCCTGTGACAAGAATATTTTGCCATATCAAGTGGGTCATCAAAGCAGAATTATCTCCTATATAAAACAACAAACAAGTAAAAAGGGCTTTGCAATATAAAAAGTTCAAAGCAAGGCAATTTCAGTTCAAACAAACTTGGACTATGGAAAGTCAAAGAGCTTAGCAGAGATAAATATGACTCAACAAATCTCAGTGTGCCAATACAGAGTTAGATGTATTCAGCTGCAGTAGGGGACTGAAATCCATTTCTTGAGTAACATTTTTAGCATTCAGATACCAGTAGGGATGGTTGTGGATGGCTCAGTTCCTAAGGGAAAAATCCAGGAGACAGACTTTCAACATTCCATGTCTGTCTTTGTAGGATACTGCAAAGTATCTCATTACTTAAAAATCATCTCATGCAGTCATTTAAAGAATTTTTTTCCTCCTTTTAAGTGTTCTTTGCTGGTACCAAGGAGTCATTTCACTGCCAAAGAGCTGGATTCTGACAGCCCACACTAACAAGGAACAATGCAATGCTCAGGTTTAAAGGCCACGCTGAATCATACACCAATGAATTCTGCAAAGTGTGGGCTTCCAGACAGTGGCAATTTTGGATAAAAAAAAGATTACAAAACAAACAATATAAATCAACATTGCAAAGCTTAATCAGGTTACTTTTTAGAAAGTGAAGCTAACTTTTTAAATGCCATTTTACAAGAGGAAACCTTTTCTTGTAAAACTGAGCAGTGCCCTGAATAGAAGCCTGGAGGTAAAGAAGGGCTGGGTTTAGATTTTCTAGATCACCTTACAAGAAATGCAGCCAGCTCCAGATAGCAATTCCCCTCTCCCACTTTATTTTGTTTATAAATTCACATCTGATAAGCAACATATCTAAAGACATTTCCTTTGCATGAAACACAACTAAAATGGAAATTGTTTTGTCTTGGGAAATGAAGTGAGGACTCAGATGCAATAGCTTTCAGTCTTCTTCCTCCCCCAGCCTCCAGAGACAGTGCAAATCTCATTGGAACTCTGTCACCACCAATACATAGATGAAGTCACTGATTTCAGGATCTAAAAGCTACAGAGAATGCCCAGCTATTTCAATGAGGGGCTCTGCTGAAGAGGATTTTCATTTATCCCTCATGTCTTGTGCACCAAGTGATTTATCAACTTGTGAAGGAGGAGGATGAGCACGAGGAAGGGTTTTCCCCAGGACTGGGGGCAGAAGAGAAATGGTACAATCAGAGGAAGATCACATCAAATGACTTGTCATCTCTCCTGAAGATGTTTGCACACAGTTCTGAATATATCAACTACTACACCAGTTGCTCTCTAAAGTAATTGCTAAGATCAAAAACCAGTGGAATTTATCTGGAATCTTTCAGTTACATCAACAGGCCCCACAGCTTCTTTATTTTGTCAAACAGGTGACACATTGAGCAATTTAGAAAAGATGAAGCCTGGCATTCCCCACCTGCAAACCATCTGTATCTAATTATCACAACACTAATTAGAATCATTATCAAGAGAGACTGAAGCAACAAAACCTGATTCTTACAGTACACTTTGCTCTTTTGGAAAGACAAGGGGAGTTGCAATGCAGCTCAAAGGAATTTGTTTCAGTTACCTCTTACATCTGACTTCAGCTGCGTAAGTGGCATTTGTCTTGTGCCATGGCATCTTGAATTTTTCATTGAAATAGTACTATGCAGGCTGGGAGAAAAAAAAAGTTAAAAAAATAAGTACTTAGTGTACAACATCATAATTTCTGATAGTCATATGCACCAAAATGAAAATGTTAATTTTCTACATGAAAAATGTAGAACAAGCTATGTCTTTGGGAGTTGTTCAGTGAGAGATATTCTATGCATGATAAGGTTCATTCTGTGCACATTATAATATTGCCTTTTTGACTGAGGAAACACTGTAAAATCAAAGAAGATGTCTCATTTATAAAGTACAGATTGATAACTTCTTAAAATTGCTCAGTATGTACAAGCACATTCAAGTAGAACCCATAAGGAGACATAAACACTTTCTCAACGAACTCAATAATAGTGTTCTGGGAGAATTGATCATGTTTCTTTCTGCACAGTATGGAAAAGTATTCCACTGGTTAGCTCTGAAAAAACCAGAGAAAAACCATTGTATAACATTTCTCATGCACTCAACACACATATATGCAATATTTCCTTTCTAATAAAAGGAAGCCTTGTTTTCTGATGATAAGCTAATTTCATTTTCATTAGCTTCTTTGGAACTAGTAAGTACTTAGGAGTTCATCTTTATTCAAATTTTTTCAATAAGATGCCCAGTACTTCTGAGAACAAAAAATTTGATGCAGCTGGAATGAATCAAAATATTCCTAATGACCTGATTCATGCCAGCTTATAGAGAGAGCAATGCTGCAAGCACAATTTCTTAATAAACATCAGATCAATAGACAATGCATGGCAACACTGAGCAATTATTCACTAGTAGAGCAGATTAGAAAAATTTAATTGGCTTTTTAAATTTCTACTTTCAAATTTCTTCTTTACTTCTGCATATTTTTTAAGAGATAGTACAGTGGAAGTGTATATTTTCTCCAAAGGAAATAATGTCTTTAGGATATTTGACTTTTTCTTTCTGCAAGCTTTTATTATTTGGCATCACAAATTTCTCATTTGGAATAACCAAGTTCTGTCTTGCAGATAAAGCAGTGGACAGGGACTTTGTAAGTATACTGTCCTGGTTTAGGACAAATTAGGGGGAAATCTCCAAAAGGGAGCCCCCCCCCCCCCCAAAACAGAACAAACCTCCAACCACCCCTCCCCCAACACCGGGTTCGGGAAGGAATTCCTCGGAGGAGCAAAGTGGAAAACAAAACCTATTTATTTACAAGTAACAAAAAGAACACTCCCCAACACAAGAAAAGAAAAGGGACCAGACTGTGTTGTGAGGGCGCCGAGCTTCTGTCGCAGGCTTCGGGTGTCCTGGAGCTCTCAGGCCAGATCCGGAGCCGGTCCAGTATCTTCAGGGGAGGGTAAAAAAGAGAGAACAAAAGAAAAGGGAAAAAGGAAAAAAAAAACCAGCGCAAAAAAAAAAAGCAGAAAGCAAGCAAGCAAGCAAGCAAGCGGCTAGCCAAGCCAAGCAGCAAAAGCCCAAAGCAAAAAGTGCTGCCCCCCCCCCCCCTTCCCCATCCGGCCACAGCAAGACGGCCGGGGGGGGGGGGGGGGGAAGGCACAGCTGCCAGACACAACACACGATATTGGGATAAAGGCTGAAGGCTGTCACCCCACGACAGACACCAATTAGCATTTCAAAGCTTTGTCTTCACTTGTGTATGCACAGGCAGCAGTGCCTGTGTCCCAGTGCCAGGCCTGTGAGAGTTCAGAACTGATGTTTGAGAGCAGCTCAGTGGAGGTGCCTTTCTGAGCCCACTGCCCAGAGCAGCCAGCCCAGCTCCCAGCTGCCCCTCCAGGAGCACGGGACAAGCAATGCTCAGCTGCAAACCGAGAGCACAGCTATGTCTGAGACACTGGCAACCAAATAAAACCAAAGGAAATTCACTTCCAGTGCCAAATCCTCCCCACTGATGCTCCCCTTTTCCTTGAACTCCTAAGAACCTCTGTAGTCACATAGGCAAGCTCTTGTTTGGATCACAAATCCTGCAGTAAGAATTCTGCAAGCTGAGTAATGCCATAGTGTCCGGTTTATCTCGGCTGTTTGTGAGGCCTGGAAAGGCCTGGGGTGGCCTTGGGGCAGCCCGCGTATCGAAGGACGAGAAGAGGCTTCAGTTCTTCTTTCGGTTTTTATGTTTATTAATTGTTTATCTAAAAGATGTTCTTTCAGCCGAACAAAGATCCGCTCAGCAGTCAGCCATGGGCACACTGTGCCGTCCCCCGGACCGCCACATATCTTTATACCCCTTGTTACGTATACAATATTTATCATTTTTCCCCAATACCATCTATTCTTATAACTCGATGTACTCTCAGTAATAACCAATCCAAAGGTGCCACCGTGGCCAAAGAAGATGGAGGAGAGGAGGAAGAAGAAGGAGGGCAGGACACACCCCAATTCCTCCATCTTACTCCTCTAAACCCCCCTGTACATAAATCCTAAACCCTGTTTCTCACCCTCTAATTAGCTAATCTTTTCGCCCTTCACCCCGGTGAGGCCCTCTTATCTTCATACAGGTGTCGTCTCCCGTGTAGGGTCAAAGTCCAGCCACCAGACACTTCTGGCAACATTCCAGGGCTCCCGGGCCCCCCAAGGGTGGTCTCGGGGGCCCGGCATCCCAGGATTCAGACCCTGAGATCCCACACCATAGGAAACAGTGAGAAGCAGGACCATAATTAGCCTTGCTTTTTATGGAATATTTTCCCTGTTATGTGATTCTTTCTGACTTGGACCACAGCCTGTGGTATAATCATTATTGTTACCTTTGAAGCACCATTTCCTTGCTTTATAAGTTACCTCTATAGTTCTTATAAATATGGCTGCACCAAATATGAATTTTGAGAGTTATAACTGAATAAAGTCAAGTAAACTTACTTATTTTTCAGGTTATCAATATATTGATCAGTCCAAGCTGAATATGGAGTCACTGGATAAGCAATTAAGGTGTGTGATCATCACATGGACAGCCAGTTTTGTTTCCCAGATCAATCACAAAAATATAAATATCATAATTCTGTTTCTCCCCTTTTCTTGTTCCTTCTCCTCTTCTTCTGGACATGAGCTGTGGTGACACAAGGACCATTTCTGAGTACTCAGGGAAAGCAACCAAACTGCTTCCCCTGGAGTTAGGTGATCCTCATCCTCTACCCAAAAGTGCTCCATCTCAAAAGAAAGCCTCTTGTCTAATAGAAACCATCCCAATCTAAAGTGTTCTTCTACGAGAAAACAAAATTACTTCTCAGACGCTACAAAAAAGCTCATCTCTGCATGAAAGTTCTTCTCTCCACTTAGAGGGAGAGGAAAAATAAATCATCATTTGATTCTTCTCTTTCCCAAAGGGGAAGCAAAACATGCTCAGTGAAGGTCATTTTTCACTTTCTCCTTTGATTTACCACACAATTAATCCAAATGTGAGGTTTGATTTTAGTTCTTGCTTCCTTATGGCCATATTACTAAAAACTTTAATAGACTTACTATAAGAATTTTTTACAGTTCTTGAATTCCATTTGCAGGGCCATGTAATGTGCTAAATAAAGCACCAGCCAAGTCTCTGACCCCAGCACAAATTCACTCAAGTGAACAGAAAAACTGGAGAAAGACAACAAACAAATTTTCATTTAATTCTGGAAAAATAATAATTTTGGTTTTGTATTATAAATATATTCTTACTACAGCTCCATTTCTTTTCTAGTTTAAATTCTTCAGTCTTCTATATCTTTAAAAGGAAAGCTTTTGTCAAGTGGTCTTTTATGGCTTTTTTTCTTTCTGGAAGAGTGAGGTTTTTAAAACTAGATTGCAATAAGTAAATCCTTACTAATCAAACTTACAGCACAAACATTGTTTCACTGAGGTGGGAAGCTACAGATGTCGCAAGGCTCTGGCAGTGAAATGTTTCCTTTGGAGGCAGCAGCGCACAGCAGAGGGAGCCTGAGGCGGAGGGAACCAGCTGTGTGTGCAGGCAGGGGACAGCAGGAACGTGGAACCAGAGCCCCAGGGCCCTCGGGGCACCCTGCACTGCTCCAGCAGGGACAAAGCAAAGGCACAGCATCCTGCAAGCACTGACAGGCACATCTTGGCCCTTTGGAGTCCCTGCACCCTGCAATGAGGCTCTCTCCTCATTTTGTAATGCAAAATCCACCTCTCTAAACAATAGTTTTTCCATTTTTAAACTTGATTCCTTCACAAACACTAAATCTGTTACTACTGAGCATCCTGCAGCTCCCATGATCATTGATTTCCTTCCTCATACAGTTTTTGATGTGTTCCTACCAAATCAGTTTGCTGCATATCTGTCCTGTGCTATTCAGTGATGTTCAACAGTGAATCCATGTGAGACCCTTGTCCATCCGTACATCCAGGTGTGACACAGCCCATAACCCATGTGAGACCCTTGTCCGTCCGTCCATCCATCCGTCCATCCGTCCATCCATCCATCCATCCGTCCATCCATCTATCCGCCACACAGCCCATAACCCATGTGAGACCCTTGTCTGTCCATCCGTCCATCCATCCATCCATCCATCCATCCATCTATCCGCCACACAGCCCATAACCCATGTGAGACCCTTGTCTGTCCATCCATCCGTCCATCCATCCATCCATCCGTCACACAGCCCATAACACATGTGAGACCCTTGTCTGTCCATCCGTCCATCCATCCATCCGTCCATCCATCCATCCATCCATCCATCCGCCACACAGCCCATAACCCATGTGAGACCCTTGTCTGTCCATCCATCCGTCCATCCATCCATCCATCCGTCACACAGCCCATAACACATGTGAGACCCTTGTCTGTCCATCCGTCCATCCATCCATCCGTCCATCCATCCATCCATCCATCCATCCGTCACACAGCCCATAACACATGTGAGACCCTTGTCCATCCATCCATCCATCCATCCATCCATCCATCCATCCATCCATCCATCCATCCGTCACACAGCCCATAACCCATGTGAGACCCTTGTCCGTCCGTCCGTCCATCCATCCATCCATCCATCCATCCATCCATCCATCCATGTGCCACACAGCCCATAACCCATGTGAGACCCTTGTCCATCCATCATCCATCCATCCATCCATCCATCCATCCATCCATCCATCCAGGTGTGACACAGCCCATAACCCATGTGAGACCCTTGTCTGTCCGTCCGTCCATCCATCCATCCATCCATCCATCCATCCATCCATGTGCCACACAGCCCATAACCCATGTGAGACCCTTGTCTGTCCGTCCGTCCATCCATCCATCCATCCATCCATCCATCCATCCATCCATCCATCCATCCAGGTGTGACACAGCCCATAACCCATGTGAGACCCTTGTCTGTCCGTCCGTCCGTCCATCCATCCATCCATCCATCCATCCATCCATCCATCCATGTGCCACACAGCCCATAACCCATGTGACACCCTTGTCCATCCATCCATCCATCCGTCCATCCATCCATCCATCCATCCATCCATCCATCCAGGTGTGACACAGCCCATAACCCATGTGAGACCCTTGTCCATCTGTACA
The DNA here is from genome assembly GCF_047830755.1 of Zonotrichia albicollis. Lineage (NCBI taxonomy): Eukaryota > Metazoa > Chordata > Aves > Passeriformes > Passerellidae > Zonotrichia > Zonotrichia albicollis. The sequence continues at coordinate 18,430,339 of NC_133831.1, read as the reverse complement.
TCCAGGTGCCACCCAGCCTATGCCAAGCCTGGAGAAAATGGAAGCTTTTTTATGCTGCTTTAGGTAACCTGAGGAAAACCAGTTCAGAACCTTGATTAGCACTTGTCAAGTCGTACAGAAATTGCTGCTATGTCCTAGTACATTCTCAGGCCCCACTTTACAGACAGATTTATGGAAATATGGGGTTTTCTCCCAGCTGACAGGTGCCACAGAATCCCAAATTCAGGAGCAAAACCCTTAATGCAATTTGAGCAACCTCACTCCAGTGTGATTAAATAATTATCAAAGTAACCTGGTAGAAAGAGCACAATTCTAAACCTTGTGAAAGCATCCCTGAACAACCTTGGGTAAATTATTATCTGCTTTGGTCTCAATGAAATACAGATAATGGTATTTCCTTCCACCTAGGGGTACTGTTCACCTGAATGGAGCCCCTCAGGGAACAAGAACAGGCCATAGCAGTGCCCCTTCTAGAACACAAATGTTACACAAGGTCCCTTGAAAAGTCACATTGTTGAAGGCTGTAAAGCATTGTAACAGACAAGGACTTAACTACTTTGCATATAGTCTAATGCATACAGTTATTATAAATCCCTCACAGGAACAGAAACATTCATTTTAAAGATGAATTAATACAAATAAAAAGGACAAAGAACCAAAATTATGGTAAGACATTTTTCACAAGCACAGCAACAAAGAGGTGCACTCAATTGAATACAATGTCTTTGTTCCTTTGTGTCTTTTTTGTGAGCCTCTTAAATTGTAAGGCTAAATATATGGTGTTTAGGATTTTTTATTGAAAGTTGGATGTAGTTAAGCACAAAACTCATTCAGAGTCACTTTTAGACAGTACAATATGGTTCTTAGTCAGTATCTTGTGTAATGTGCCTTTTGACTACTGGATTGCATTACTCTCATTCACAATAAATTTAAAATAAAAAGAAAAAACCCATTAGACCTAGATTTACCAAGTACAGCAAGAATTCAAGGCCAGTAACTACAAAACCACCCTGTGAAAAGCAGCAAGTTCTATTGACTAAAGGCCTTTTTTTTTTTTAAACACCAGAAACTGTACATATAATTAAAAAAAACCCTTTTCTTATGACAACACTCAATATAATATCACTTAGATACTGAAGAAGTTATTTGTGAAGCTGGCCTTTATGGTGTTTTTTCAAAACTCCAGTATTGTTCAGAGATCTTTCCCAATGCTGACAACTTAACAGTCTCCAATATGCAGGGAAAAGCCCCTCAGAGAAACTCTGAGCTCTCGGGTGTTTAACACTTCACAAATGGGGCCATAGCTGAAATAAACCTGCATTTACTGCAGAGCATCAGAAGCAAACATCTGCTTCTAGATTTCATCTTAAATCTTGTTATATTAAAGACAATAAAAAGTGGGTGGGGAGGGAAGACCAGTACAGTAGTTATGGAACACAGTCATAGCCATAAAATGTTAAGATACATTCAGATTCACAGAACTACCAGGAGTAAATTTTTTTTTATAACTGGTATGATACTGATGCAAAAAAAATTCTAAATCTGCTAGAACAGAGTATAGAGCTGTTACATAATGGTTAAGGGGTATTCTAAAAGGTTTTGCATTAAATGAATTATCTACATGGCTAAACACCAGCCAAATTTTACAATATTTCCCAGTTCTCCCAGGCATATTTTCAAAAATCCCAAACTCTGCAACTACATCTGTACACAGTCCTGGGTACAATTCCACAGTGACATCTTTCTTTTAATGACAAGGCTGTGATTGAGACCTCTTATGGCAAGGATCATTTCCTTCAAGTTTAGATGATATTCAAATCAAATAATGCTTTGAAGGGGGAGCAAAGAAAACAGAAGAAATAAATTCATTTTTGTAGAAACAGATGGAGAAAATGCAGAACATTGTTATATTTCATGAAACTGCTGTCTGTGTAAGAAATGAAGCACAATTTATTACGTATTCATTTTGCCCATCTGCTAAGTGCATCATTAAGACAATGAATTCAGTTCATTTCCTTCACTCCCCAGCTAAGCAGTGCAATTAGAGTTTTAGAACACAGCTACTGATAAAAGGAACTTTTTTCCATTATTGTCTTTATTCCAAATATTCTATCATTAAATAGCTTGAAAGGTTTTCTTCCCCTCTTTTATTTTCTCTTCTAGTCTCACCAACTTCTCTTCCCTGTTTTCAGACATTCTGAGTTGTAGGGTTCAATGCCCTTGGGGGCATTTTTTTTCCAAGTGCATTTCTAGCCACATTAGAACATCTAACATCACTCTTAATACCACAAAAAAAGCTTGTTTTGAGTTGCTGAAGTTTTTTCCTTCTTTTTAAGAAACAGTGTAATTTTCTGTAAAATGTAACAGTTCAGAGATGATAATGTCAATGGTGCAATATGATAACTCAGTAAGACAGGGCTCTTTATTGGTGTTACATTGAAGGTGAGAGGTTGTGGGCAATAAACAACAACAAATTATAAATGTCTCCTCCTCAAAGTGGAATCTCAAGAGCTCAGGGATCACAGAGTGCAAGAACCAGGACATTACCTGCTCCACCACTGGCAGTATAAGCAGCTGGAACAGAGGATGGGGTGGGAACCCTCACATCACCTGGGTGGCTTTACAGGGCAGCACAAGAGTTCCACAGAGCCTGTGCCACTGAGAGTGATAAACATCAAGCCAAAACAGAGTCAAGCTGGGCCCATCTACCATTTTCTTCTGCCATTTTCATTGTTTTAACAGTATTTCAACACATAAAATAGCAGGAATATTTAGTTATATGTGGGTGAGGTATAAAAAGCCCCAAGAACAGACTTCAAAGCTAGCAAGGTAAGATCTTTAGGAACATGATTTCTGCTATTCAAAGTCTTGGGCCTTGCTCACATTGTAATGTCTCTTCTTGATCTGTATGAGGATCACTCAGCACAGATCCAAGAGGGCTGTAATTAGCAGCTCCAACACATCCCTATTTTTGGTAGTGTAGAGCAAGCAGCTTTTGTCAGCACAGTTATGTTGGACACAAATTATCCCTCAGATGCCACAGTGGTGTTTGTACAAGCGTGGTTTGGACACCAAGCCAGACCATGCAGCTTCTCAGCAATCCTGTTTTGGCAGCCACCCTGATAGTTAAAGCTTTATCTTTGACAATTCTGACTTTAGCTTTACTGCCAGGCATCAAATATGTTATTTCATTAACTCCCTGTGCAAGCTCTCCAGCAGTAAAGGCTTCAGATGTAAAAGTACTTGCAACAAAGTGATCAGGTGGTCTAGTTCCACAAGAAACCCAGACAAACAACAAAACAAATTTTAAAAATCCAACCACCAAAAAAATATGCAAAACAAAAACAATTTGAAAAAAAACAAGGCAAACCTTCCATAGTAACACACAAAAAGCACATCGTTCTCTCAGGATAATGTGCTCCATATGGCTAAAACATTAAGGATGCCAATCTTTGTACATCAAGAAAATTGTTCAACAGAATTCAAATATACTGCTACTGAAAAATGATTCACATTAAATCATTTTCAGCAGAAGTTCCAACTAATATATGCTAGCCACAAAGTTTTCTAATTGTAATCAATGTGCACTACATCAATTCAGCTCAGATGCATTCTTTGTTCAGCTCTCTAGCTGTTCTGACAAAATCCCTTCAAAAAAGAACTTGAATAAGACAATTAAAAATTGTGCTAAATGTCCCTTTCCTCAGTACTTACATCTCTCATCAACAGTTATCTTTGCAGATGTAAGAGCAGCAGTGATCTCTTTAAACAAAAACAATATTCACAAAAGCAAGAAAATTCCTAATTAAGGTTGATATCTCCAATTCATCCTATCCACCCTCCGTGCCCCTGCTTTCAGAGCCTGCCAAGCCTGAAGACTGAAGCTGCATCACAGGATTCAACAGGAACTGAGAACAAGCTGCTTTGGAGCTCTCATGCTTTGAAATGGACTTGAAATTATATCAATCAGTAGTGGCTCCTGTGACACTTAAGATTTATTTCTCAGTGAATTGGTTTTCTTTTCACAGCATCCAAAATGTCCTTCTGCACTCACAGCAGATTTCAGTTCTGGTTTCATGCAGATGTTTGCTCTGACTCCAATACCAGTGCTGCATTCCATGCATGTACTCCTTCTCATCAGGCACCCACTCACTGCTGGGGTCTGAACAGGGTCCCTGGAACTCAGCAAAGCAGTCACTGCTACTCTGAGTGAAGCCATCTGAAGAAATCTGATAACAATAACTGGGGGTTTTCCAGGAAGAGCTGACATTTTTCAGGCAGCTTCATTACACCTAGATTTTCCCAAATATTCTTAAAGCCACTGAAGACTGAAGCAAGAAGTAAGTTTTAGTCAAGATGAAGTATTATTCCATTGTATTTACCTATTTGTGATGCAAAGGAAAAACTCGGGGGAGGGGTGGGAAATCAGGGGATTCTCAGGTTTCTGTAATGCCCATTAAATGTTAAGGCAGAAAAAGTATTTTGACATTAAATAAAAGGACAAACTCCTAATATCTTCCCTCATTTGTTTGTATTGTTCCACCATATTGAGCAAAGGAAGTTAAGAAAAATAACTTGGATCAAAATTGAAGTTATTTGAGAGCATTCCTTGCATCAAAGAGAGGGAGATGCAGCAGGGAAAAGCCAGGTGAGGTGAGAAACTGCAGGCTCAAGCCTTGGTTTTACAGCTCTAAATGTCTGGTTTAGGAATGCCTGGAGCTCTGAAATGGTAGGAAAGGATATGTTTGGGTAAAGAGAAAAATCAATATAAATATGGCTTGCCTTTGTCAAAGGAGGGGAAATACAGAACTGACTAGTGAGGTCATCTTGTTTACATCAAAGTGCTGCATGGCTTTGTTGATTAAACTGGTGAATATGAAATTGGCACAAGTTATGATAAATCCAAAAAACTATTACTTCAAACAGGTAAAATATCAAAGCATTCCTTCACTTAATGGAATTTCTGCACAAAAATTTCACAAGCCAGCATCTTTAAATTTTGCTGAACTGCAGCACAGAGTGTGGAAAAAATGGAATCCCACAGTCCCATTACCTAAAGACAGCTCATCCATCAGACAGAAAATTGTTTATCACTGGGGTAATTGTTTGAGTTATTCCCAGATCCCATGGCAAAACAGGATGCCCAGATCTAATTTTTATTGTACAAAATAAATTCTCCTCTGGAAATTTTGCTATAAAAAAAAGTTTTTCTGGAGCCAAAACTGTCACATCTTAACATAATTTGGGATTACAGTCTAAAAGCTTTCTCCTTAGGGGAGGCCAAACAGGATCTCCCAATAATGTAAAACTGTTTCTGATAAATTAATAAAGAGTAATTGTGGGTTCATTGACTCCTGAACTTTTGCAGTCTGTTCATGCCCAGTGGCTGTCAGACATTCCCAGCACAAACTGCCCAATGTAATCCACTCATGGCGTGCAGGATGTTCATCCCACGACTGCAAAAGTGATATTTGTGCACATAAAACCTCACCATGAGGAAAAAGGCTTTATTGAAGCAAGAGTATCAAGACGTTAATGAATCTAAAACAGACAACTCATCCAGGATTAAAGGATATTTTCCCTTATTCTCTAAAAGACAACTATCCAGTGCTAAAAGTGACAAAGTGTGAAAACCTGGAGCTCCAAGTGAGGAGTGTGGATGCTGGATCCTGATGGGCCAGCTGAGCCCAGGATGGGGTGGCCACACCAGCACACCCTTCTCCCACCCTTCTCCTCATTCCTGAAAAACAATGTGAATTCTGCTGCAGTGAGAGCTCATTAAAACAGGTCACTTAGCCAAGGAGAAGCACTAAATATCAGTAGCCTGGAACAGAACTAAAGCAGAACTGCCCTAGCATGGCTGCAATTTTGTGAAAATATTTAGTGCATACACTTTTCTCAAACTGTTCTATTGCTTTATAAATTAAAACAGATTCATGAAAGGTTCTGCTAGAATACTGATGAGCACACAATGAATATTACTTTCTGGTTCATTTCTTGATATTAAAATATTCCCCACAAAGCAAAAGACATTTTTAAATGACCCCTGAAAGAATAAGCTATTTTCCAGGTATCAGTAAACAAATGTGGCTGTGCCATTTCAAACTGCTGATTTCTGAAGCAGATCTCCAGCACCTTTATCACTACAGACCTGGCTGCATTTTCCTTCTTATCCTTTCAGACACAATGTTTTTTGTTTTGCTTTGGGTACTTTTTGAGCTGGAAATCAATCAATTAATCTTTGGCATGACAAATAGTTTACTTGCAGTGCTTCTGCGCTGGTGGAAGCAACCCATTAAAATCAGAATTTTCTTTTTATATGTGAGGTAGCTTTACAGCTTTGCTTTCCAGCAAACACCACAGCTGAGAATCACATTTCCCCCCTTTTTCCTTGCACTGGCAACAGCTTTTTGTTATTAATTTTATCCACTAATGTTTTCTGAGTCACTCTGTTTTGCTGACAAGTATGGTCCCTCCCATAATGAGAAGATGTGCAATCCATTGTTCACTAGAGCCATTTTGTTTTTGACAGTGACAAAATACCTACTTTATGTCATGTCCTACTGCATGGCTAACAAGAATACAACATTTGAGCTGTACATCTGTATTCTTAAAGCCTCAAATTACCACCATTTTTAATATAACAATAATCCTATTAGCATAATTTCTCTGCTGTCGAATGATAACACACTCAAGTTAATTTAAGTGGTTGAAATTATAGACTTTTATAGATCATTAAGACTATTAAAAAGACCAAGCTAGCCCATTCTTGATCCAAAATTACATATCAGTCACCCTTACTATGGTTTGAATGCAGACCCAAATAGTCTCATGTAATTTTTTTTCTAATTATTTCCAATTTGCTCAGTTCTACTCCTTTGCAGTTTTGTAACCTCCACATTATTATATCTGTTGCAACCAGGAATGTTTACACATGGCAGCTGATATTAAAGAACTGTATAAACATTTTTGGTTTTGTAAGCATTCACAAAAAGCTTTGGCAATTACAGTCTGATAATGCAGTTTGAAGGTGTCATAGCCAATTTTGAAAAAAGTTATGCTGATGAACATCACTGGAACTGATATTTAAATAACTCAAATATTCTTAGTTATATGTTATATCCTTTAAATGAAATATGTTAAGTGCTTTTCTTTCCTGAGTGTACAAAATGGAAAGCACAAACAACTTTAACTTTTTTGGGGAATTGTAGCACTTCAGTGCATCCGTCTTAAAGCATCAGCACTCTTACATTTTGTTCTAGTTTTTCTCTACATAAACCATGCACGATCTTTTTTAATTTGTAGTTTCCCCAATCCCTAAGCTCCTGGGAAAGGTCCTGTGGGGCCTTAGAGCCCTGTGGTGCTTTGTCCCTCCTCCTCCCTTGGCAGGGACTCCATCACTGCTGGAATCCCTTCCTCACCTGCTTGGCACCCACCTCCATCCTATGGCTGCCCCCTCCTCAAGGTGCATCCTCAGCCGAGTGGGGAAAACGGGAATTGCCCCTCACAACTTCTGGGATTCCTCACCATCCTCTAGGCAGGAATTGTAAGGAGAAGGCCGAAGTGAGGCCGCTCCCAGGGCAGGCCAGCTCTGCTCCCTCACCAGAGCCCCAGGTGAGGACGTTCTGTGGAGCTTTTCCCAAAGCAGCGCCTAAGAAGGGAGCACAGCCCCAGAGAGAGGAGTGAAGACATGGCAGCCGACACGGAGGGGCAGCAGGAGCTTCCCCCGCTCCTCCAGCGGCCATCCCTGCCCTCAGGTGAGTGGGGCGGGCCCGCTGCCCCTCAGCTGAGAGCCGATCCCGGGCACGGCAGGGACGGCTCAGCCCTTCCCTTTTGCCTTTTCCCTGCCCTGCCCGCCCCGGGCCTTTCCCATAGAGCTGCTGGGAGCCCCGAGGCCATTCCCGCTTCCCGGTGCTTCCCTCAGGCTCCCCCACACGGCGCCCAGCGGCCTCTCGCGCCTTCCGTGCCGGGCAGGCCCCTGCAGGGCGATGAGGGAGGCTCAAACCAGCTCCCCTTAGCGGCTCCTTCCTCTCAGGGTCCCATTTTACCATGTAATACCTTGAGAAACCAGCCCTGCAGCGGTCTGGGGGCTTTGCCTCTCCCGGGTGGTGCCAGCTCAGTGTTTGACAAGAGGACTTTGGGCAGCTCCCGCTCCTCCATCCCACAGGGGCTGCTGCTCCTGCTCCTCCAGCTGGAGCTTTCCCAATGACTCTGGAAAGAGCAGCACGGAGGAAATGTCTTAGGTACAGTCCTTATATTTTTTCTTACTTGGTGTTTTACTGCCCTGGCAAGCTGGTTGGTTTTTAGATACATAAATATGTAAATCTCTGTAGACAGGTTGCATAAGGTGATGTATAGAAAGCTCTCTATATTTTGGTAGCAACATTTTAGGTGCAGAAAAATGAAAATTGCTGCAGCTAGTAGAAGGGAATAAAGATACATCGGGTTGGTTGGTTGGTTGAGTTTTTTGGTTTTGTTTTTTCTTTTTGTCATTCAATATCTACTGCCCCTTTTCATTTGGTTAGTGGTTCTAGCAACAGAAATCTCAACAGTTAAATATCTTGGCTTTTCCCCAGTTTTATATCTTGTGCAAGATTTCTGCCATGACAAAATCATAAATGTGGACACTATGTAAGAATAGAATGGACGTTGCTCCAACCACTCTCATTGATTTAGCAGAAATAAATGGGGACACAAAGAATAGGTGCATCTAGAAAATAAACTTTTAACAGAATGAAAGGACTGAAATTGAAGAGTAGGTATGAAGTTGGATGTACAAAGCTCTGCTTCTGTGCATGTGTAGAGCTGTGCTTGGCATTAAGGACCATTTGCTGCTTTTCTCACTGCTAACTCTGATAAATATCCCTAAAGTAGCCATTTTTCTGCCTAAATCCAACATACAAGATCAGTAAGTGATGAAAAGCACACTGAGGTTGTGCCAGCAGGAGTGGTTGCTGCACAAAACCCAAAAGCATTCTTATTCAAAGAATAAAGCATCTTATATTAAATTTGTGTAGAGGGCAAAAAGATCAGAGCTCCTCTATCAGATGAATTTTAACTTTGGTGACTCAGATTGCTCTAAGGAAGTCATAGTTTCAAAATTAAAACAAAAAACAACCAACCAAATGAAAACAAACAAGAAAGTCAAATCCCAAGGGCCACAATAGCGCCAAATATTTAATTCTTAAGGGAATGTTTGGCTTATGTAAGATTGCACCAAGTGCAGAGAGGGCAAAGAAATAAAATAAACCTGCTACAGGTGTTTCTAAGGGTGACATTTCTTCCATCCCTCTGAGTGGTAGAGGTGGAGATATCATTCTAAAACACTGCACAGATATTTAAGAAATGGCTAGGAGTAATGTTTGCAGGCAAAATTAAGAAAATAAGATGGGAGGGAGGTGGTCATAACTTCAGGAAAGCTTTTAGCTCTCTAGAACTGGTGGGTTCTCTTTATCAGAATAGCAGGAAAAGGTTAACAAAACTATCATCATCAAAGTTTTAGTTATCTTTTTGCTGATGCTTGAGTGTTATTTTCTTTGAGCTAGCTGTGCATTTCTCCTTCTGTCTCCTTGTAGTTGATGCATAACAATTTTTAATTTTAAAATATTACATCCCCTCAGTCTGTAAATAGCAGTTTGGCACCTGCGGCTTTTCCAGGACTAATTATGGAGTTTTATTTCCTGATGCTTTAATTAATCTTGTGCAAGCTGTAAATGTCAGTACACAGTTTTACAGCATCTTTGCTGTTGGGAAGTCAAACAGTTGAAGGATTTTCTAACAGAATAACTTCCTCTTCCCTTTCAATTTCCTGGGTCTAAATTTATGGCAAGATGCATCTGCCTGAAATGACTGCAGTGATTTTAGTTGTGCATTTCCAAGCCCTGTTTCTTTGCATGCTGTCACTCAGTGTTTTGTCTGTGCTCCATTGGAATCCAAGTGATCCATGTTTGCTCAGACTCTATATCCTCTTACCTTCACTCACAATGCCTCCAGGCTGGAGCTGCCCTTCTGATGTTGATGTAACCTAAAGTTTTCCTACTCCAGAAATAAAAATAATGCTTCTGCCCAGTCACACTTGGAAGAGTTGTTAGCCAGAGAACTGCATAAGAAGCAATTTCCAAACTTGTATCTCCTCTGGCTATGTAATATCAGAATTATGAGAACCAAATGTCTGATAATGAGCTGCCTGTTTTTAATGAAAACTATGTGCCAGTCTCACTGATAGCTCTTCCCTGCCCTTTTGCCAAAGACTTTTGGCCCCTTTATGTTCTAGATAAAACTTTCAAAATCTACCCAGTGTGCTTTTGATCTCTTCTTCACATGCACAATCCAGTGTTACATTTTCTGGGAATTGTTATAGCAGACATGTCACTGTCTGCTATTGGCAATTAGTTCCTAGTTAACTTTCAAGGTTTATATTACCCTGTCATCCCAGCAATACTTTGCTGGTTTAGAGCTGAAGGCTGAATTGCATTTGAGGGTTTGGCTTGTTGGTTTGGGGGTTTCCTCCTTTGTATTGCCACTGCCACACAGACAGTTCTGTTTAGTTGCTTCATGCAGTTTACTGAAGTTTTGTGATGAAACCTAAAGTAACATTAGAGCAAGGTAAACTCAAAGATTTTGCCTTCAGGTCCTGGGCAGTAAATAACTTGTGGCCACATGTGGAAGCAGCTTGCCAGGAACAGCTGCACATCCAAATGATGCCAGCAGCATTTTTCTGGTTATGGAAACAGTGATCCAAAAGATCCCTGGACTTCAGATGTTGATGTCAAAACATCTTTGCCAACCAAGTATTGTAACATCCATGACAAGCAGATCTGAGTTTAACAGTTTGTTCAAGTCCTCTAGTAAAATGCTCTACCAAAACTCTCAACTTGTTTCATGTTTTTGTGTGTCCAAGGGGATTTTTGGAGAACATTGCTGTATAAACAAATATGTTAACATCAAATATTTCAGAAGCAATAGGGACTCATGGGAATAAGATCAAAGATTACTTTTTGATGTCTTGAGATAGAAGCTAGACAGGGATTTATGGTTCATGTCATCAGTAGGAAAAACATGGCAGAAACTAAACATGAAAAGCTGTTGTCTGGTCTGACTGCCTTGAAATGGAGCACACCAAGACCTCTCAGTGAGCTGCATGGTAAAGTAACAGGGGCCACGGAGCCTTTTTCATGTGTGTGAAGTTAAAAGTAGTTTTGCTTTTCATTTTGCTTCTCTCTGTGAGTCCTACAATATGCACTTGCATTGATACATTCACAATGTCCAACATAGTTTTAAATAAAATGGATTTACAACAGTGTATCTGAGAATTGCTGAGAAAGATGCTCACTTGCTATTTTTAAAAAACAGCATGTCTCCAAATAACTTTAGGTTTGAAATGTTACTTTCTGCTTCAGTTTCTCCTTTTTTAAAATTTTGTGATATCCCAGTGTCTGTACATCATTTATTTTCTACCACATTTTTCCATTTAATGCTGGTTTTATTTCTTTTCTGCTTTTCTCTTAATTTTTCTTTAGGATTATCTCGAGCGATTGATTTTCATACCAGTCTACTTTTAAAGCAGTGGTTTATAGGACTGTGTTGCCATCCAGAAACATCTTTCTTTTCCCTTCCCTGCTATGTTTTATCAGCTGTGCTGGCAGAGATGTGTGTGAGCGAGGCAGAGGATGAAATCAGGCAGCAGCCTGAGGGGATAGCCACGGTGGCACTTCCACATCAGGATCAGATGGGCCCTTGCACAAGAGGGGCAGGGGGCACTGGGCTCCTCTGCTCCCTGGTCTCACCTGCTGACAGTGTCAGTAGAGTCAGTAGTTACAGACTTTTTTGCTGCACTGCTGCATTAAATTATGTGGGGAGCTGGGAGTAGAACAGAGCCATTTTGGACTCAGAAGCTGTTGTGCTCCTTGCTGACTCCTCTGCTGGAGCCTCCTGCTTTTGGGTGTAATGTCAAAAATGCCTGAACTGATGCAGTGGTTTGCTACCAGTGAGGGCAGAACCACCTCTCACATGGATTGACTTCAGCAGCTGTAATCAAGAGCCAATTTGGCTCATTAAATGTCCTCATGAGAATCTTAGGGAAATATAATGAGCCCATGAAGAAGTGTCTTGTGGAATCTTCTTTTTGCCTTTTTCCTTCTAATGGGGTCATGTAGTTCTGTGTCTTTAGCAGCAACGCTGGCTCATGTCAATTGACTGACATCATTAACTTCACCATTAGCAAGGCTGACAGATAAGGGCACTCTGGCAATCTCTACAGACTGAAATGGGTGTCAAAATGCTGCATGCACTCTTTGGATATTAAGGTTTTAGTTTCATAGATATAGATGAGTTTTATGTCTGTCAGTACATGAACTATAAATGCAGATACACAAGCCTTGGGAGCAAATATTGATTTGTTTCACGTGAACAAACTTAAGAATTCTGCTCAGTATGGTGCTGATGGAATCTAAGTACTTGCTCACAATAGAGTAAAAGGGGTGAAAATCTGTTTCTAACTGAACTTCCAATGTGTGATTGATGCTGCTGTTGGTGTGTATTCATAGATGCTTGGCTCTGGATTATGCATGAACTAATACATAGCACCAAAATGTCAGCTGAACTGGTGTGGAATTTATGTCCCCCTGTGCAGGAGGATGGCCATGATGGTGATGCAGCTGAACTGTTTAGAGAATGCAGGTGTCAATGAAATATTTTATCTGGTAGTGGTTTTTCCTCAGATATTAAAATATAAGCTGATGTTAAAAATAAAATATGTTTCATGTCACTGCAGCATTAGAGAAGCACTTTTTCAGATTTTACAGATGACAACTCAGGTTCTGTTAAGTCAGGGTGGATTGTGTCAGCCCCTCTCTGTTACATAACAGGATATGAGTGATAAAAACTGACAGTGTGCTGTGGATGGGAAATAAAATCTAGTTTCCTCAAACCTGGAATGGAATGAATGCAAATTCTCATGAAGCATTTTGGTACTCTTCTTGACACGGAGAGAGCTCTTAAGCAGAAATAACTCTGCTGATGTCTTGGAACTGGTTCTCTGCTCTGTGCACCAAGTACTGCTCAATGCAAATAATTCTGCTCCAGTGGTGCTAACAAGAGAGTTTTGTTTTGCTGCTTATTTGTGTCTTTAAAGCAGTCTTTTCAATAACCATATTTAACTCTTCCTAGTTCGGAATTAAAAACCAATATTTTGTGCTTAGATTATTCTCCTAGCCTGCTTTTATTTCCTTGTTGAATATTCTTTCTGAGGTGGTTTTGCAGCCAGAGTAGTAGTAACTGAGGTAGTAACTGCAGCCATAGAAACAACTTAATGGCTCATTTTGCTCTTTGTCTTTTAATATCTCATTTCTTTTTTGTTTCTGCATATGTTCAGAACCTACAGCATGTCAAATACCAATTTCCTATTTTTTGTCCAATACAGATTTTTGAAATGTTGATGTTTTAGTTTAACATAAGCCTTTTAAATATTATTGTATTATTCTTTATGTTCTCAATTCTAAATCTATTGAGGCAATTAATTTCTTTTTTTACAGAATCACTCCTGTGAATAGTGTAGATATTGCATATACTCCAGAAAAACACAGTTTTGAGTACAATAAGGTATAAGCTGCACTAAAAATTTTTTTTGAACTGGGCTTGGTCTGATGATGGTATGCAAGGACTAAAACAATTCCTGGTCAGACTGGTAAATTCTCACTGGTTTCCTGAGCAGTGCTGGGTCCTTTCCTGGGGCTGACCTGCCCCAGTGTATTCCTCAGGCAGCACTGTGCAGTTTGTCCTGTGCTTTGGGGGGGCATTTTCAGCAGCTTGCCCTAGAAGGGAGGATATAAACTGTAATTCCAAGGCACCTGCTTTTTCTTACCTCTGTCTCTTTGAACTTTGAATTGATCCCTCTGATTCTCCTTTATATGGAATTCTTTCCTGGAGGAACAACTCCAATCTCCTTTCAGGGTTAATTCGAGACTTAGTGAGGAGACAGAGCAGTTTGGGGCACAGAGCACCCCAGTGATGCCCTAGTTAACCTCAGAAGGAAGGCAGGAGTGCAATTGCAAGGAGGAATATTCTGAGTCTGTGCTGGTTCAAGATGTGGCGCTATGGCAGGTGAGGAGCACGGGCCCATGGCTGTGCAGGGCAGTTGTGGGGGCCTGAATATATGTTGTATTGTAAGACCTGTGTGGGTCCGAGTTGCTCCAAACGAGCTACAGCTGCAGGGTCCTTAGTTGGGCAGCAGCTGTAGCTCGTGAAGGTAACTGAAATAAATAGGGGTGGGTTAAGAGCCCAGGAGGAGCCCCTGAGAAGACAGGAAGGACTGTGCTGCAGAGAATGGAGAAGAGCCCCAGCAGAGAGGCGAGAACAACGCTGCAGCGAAGATTGCAACAACTGGTGACCCCGTGTGATGAAGAACGCACAGCCAAACATCACAAGAAGGTATGGATTCCCCCGGACAGCCGAGAGCTGTGGCAGCCTGAGAGCTGGGACTTTGGAATATCAGCCAGAGAGCTGGGACTATAGAAGATAGGACAGCTGAGAGCTGTGGCAGCCTGAGAGCTGGGACTAGAGAAGGTATGGAATCCCCTGGACAGCCGAGAGCTGTGGCAGCCTGAGAGCTGGGACTGTATAGGGATATGTATATATTCTATGCATGTATCTAAGACAGCTGAGAGCTGGGACTGTATGCATATTATAATTGTATTATTGTTAAAAGAAAAGTGGTGTTGTATTGTAAGACCTGTGTGTGTCTGAGTTGCTCCAAACGAGCTGCAGCTGCAGGGTCCTTAGTTGGGCAGCAGCTGTAGCTCGTTTGGAGCAACTCGGACCCACACAGGTCTTACAATACAACATATATTCAGGCCCCCACAGGCAGTCATGGCAGCTCTTCCCTGCCTGTGGCCCTTCCCTGAGTGTTACACACGGGCACTGGGAACTGTGTCACTAAAACACCCTGAGCACAGACAGCAGCTCAGTGTGAGCCCTGCCTGCCTGAGAGCTGTGCTGGTGATGCTGCACACTGCACACCCTGAACTGCATTGCTGCTGCAAATGTGCTTTTCCTGTTTAACCTGCCAGCCTGGAAGTTGTGATTAATGCACAGCATAGCAGGTGCCACACTTTGGCCATTTTCTGTCCCTTCCTCACACGTGGGCAGCTCTGGGGGCTGAGAGTTCCCAGCTGCAGTGCTGGTTATGTGTGCTGCAGTTTGCTTTAATCCATGTGGTAATGCTCAAGCTGCAGCTTCCAGTTTTCTTCCTCTACATGCTGAACAAGGTTTTGACAATATTTGGTGTTTGAGGGATCACACCCCCTTATTTATTTGGTTGGAATTGATACTGTCCTTTCATGGTGGTTGTTTTTAACACTGATATTATCTGTGTCAGTCTCCAGGAATTTCCTGCCACCCTACCAAGCCATTCAAGGTGTCTGTGTCAATGGGAATAGCAAGTTTGGTACGTAACAAAGGTACAGGCTGTGCCCTCTGCATGCACTGCATCACTTGTACTCTTTTCTTTTTGATATTGTGTGATGTGTGTCCCTTCTCCCCCTTTTTTTCCACTTTGGACAGTTGACCTCATACTCTAGTTTCCAGTCGTCACCTGATTTTATCAACTGTATATAAGAAATAACACAAAGAAAACAAAAAATTAATAATGGAAGGAGGTTTCTGTTTTGTTTTATTGTTTTTTGCTGTTTTTAAAATTTAAAGTTAAAACCATTTCACTGAGTGACTTATAGCCCTTGTTTATGGAGGCTTGTTTCTGAATTTTGTTTGGGTCACTGTGAAAAGTTTTTTCCTTCTGTATTTCCTCACAATATGCATTGTTATACCCAGTTACTAGTGAAAAATACTTCTATACCTTTATATTTTGTGGTAATACCTATTTAATTCTCAGGTATTACTTGTTCTCTAATGACCCAAACCCTGATGTGTTTCCATTCTCTGGTTTCAGATCTCTTAGTTTTCAATAATTTACCAGCCCACACAGAAGAATGGCTAAATCAATAAGCAACCAAAGAGCTCATCCAAGCTACTTAATATTTACTTTGTTAACTGATGTTGGTGAAAGCTACACATTGCTAGAGCCTCTTTGGGCTCTGTATGAAAAAAAAAATAATTCATTTATACTCTTTATCTCTTTGTCACCAGATACCTTTCATATGTGAAAGCTATTAAATATTCCTTCCCCCCCCCCCAAAATTCTTTTAAATTTGCTTATGAAATATGCTGGCCTAGGTATTCCTAGCAGATTTTTCTAGATATGTTTATGGGATACCTGACTGTGTTTCCACTGAATGCTACAAACATAACAAATGATATTTTCATAGTAACGCTGCAACATCGACTCTCAGTGGAACTCTTTGAAAATATGCATGAAATTAACTAATTTATTTTACATTAAAATAGTTGTATTACAGGATTGCTACAAGTCAGATTTGAGAAGAAGAATAAAAAGAACTAAATGTAAATCTTTTCTTGGAAAACTCCATAGAACACAAATCTAATGCTTGCCCAGAAACCTGCATTAATGCATTAAGGGCCTTAGCATCCCAGTTCAAGAGAAATTATTGTAATGTAATGGAAAAGAATAACTGAGATGGACATGACCCCAGATTAGTGCACTTTCATTGACTATTATATACTGTTGACTTAGTCTGAGAAATTCATTTTCCAGCTTTAATGGTTTTATGTTCCAGGACATAGTGGACTTGAGGGTTTACACTTGCTGCTAAAGGGCAGAAGACCATTAAGGTTGTCATTTGATTTTTGTATCAATGTCATATTTCCTTTGTGAAGTCTTGAGGGCTTGCCAGCAAGATTCCAAAGTTTGTGCTTTGGGAGCAGGGCACAATAAAGCTTTTGGAAGTGTATGTCTCTGCAAATGGTTCTGTTTTAATGCAGATCTCAGAGCAACATTTTGACATAAGGAGAAGATCTGACTAAAGGCAGGTTTGGTATTAAAGGGACTCAAATTCCTTAAGTATCTTGGATCAGCATAATCTTTTCAGGATAATTGCACCCCATTTTTTCTTGTGCACAAGAATATTTAATGTGATCTCCATAAAACATTACTCACCAAAGTCGTAGAGCAGGGTTAAAAGTTTGCCTCAGATATTGTAAAAAATACTAATGAATTAAAAAGAAAAGAGAACCTTAATGCCTTACTAATTACCCTAAAATTGTTCCCATTATCAGGGAATTACAAAATCGGTGAGTTAATTATCCTGTGTAAGGGCAAATGGAAACCTCCAAGGGTAGCTGAGGTATTTTTAGATACAGAATGTGCCACATCTGAGGCTGAGGAGAGATTTGTTGTTCTGCAGAGTACATTTTGCTGAAGCAGGAAGGGCTGTGATTGCCTCAGTTTAGGAAATAAAGGGGGGATATCCATCCTGGAGAGGCTGGTTGTGTTTGGGAAAGAGATCTGGCTGCTGCTGACTCACTGTGAGGGGAGGAGAAATCACTGCAGCTTTCTGGTTGGTTCTTGAGAGAAGCTTCTTTAATTATTTTGTAGCACTTCCAGAGTATTCCACCCTGGGGAAACAGAAGCTGTTCTCTCCTGTTTCCAGAGGCCTAAAGAGAGTTCCATGAGAAGGGAACTGGATTGAGCACAGCTTTACAGAGTTAGTCAGAAAGCTGGGTATAGTACTGACACCCCCAAAATTCATGTTGTGCAGTTTGCCTTGAGGCACCCTGGTTCTGCAGACCTAACAGCAGCCCCAGACACTGCAGCAGAGGCTGCTCCATGGGCAGGGCTAAAGGCAGAGGCTGTTCACCCTGTGCACACATCAGTTTGTGCACAGATATACACATCAGTTTGTGCACAGCTGTGTACATATATATATTACAGTGGCCTTAGACGGTCACTGTGGTGAGAGAAGGACGAGAATCTTGTTTCTTGATCAGAAGGCTTGATTTATTGATATATGATATATAATACATTATAACTATACTAAAAAGAATAAGAAGAGAAGTTGCAGAGAGCTGCTCAGCTAAGAATAGAATAGAAGGAATGAATAACAAAGTTCTGTGTCCAGGGAATCTGTCCCTGAGCTGCTCCTGTGATTGGCCTTTAATGGTACACATGGAAGATGAGCCAATCACAGGGGCACCTGCTACATTTCACAGCAGCTGATAACAATTGTTTACATTCTTCTTCTGGGGCTCTGCTTCCCAGAAGATGGACAAGTGTGAAAGAAAAGATTTCTATGAAAAAATGTCTGCGACATATATACACATCAATTTGTGCACAGCTGTGCACAGATATACACATCACTTTGTGCACAGATATACACATCACTTTGTGCACAGCTGTGTGCAGATATCCACATCAGTTTGTGCACAGATATACACATCAGTTTGTGCACAGCTGTGCACAGATATCCACATCTGTTTGTGCACAGCTGTGTGCAGATATACACATCAGTTTGTGCACAGATATACACATCAATTTGTGCACAGCTGTGCACAGATATACATATCACTTTGTGCACAGATATACACATCAGTTTGTGCACAGACATACACATAATTTGTGCACAGATATACACATCAGTTTGTGCACAGCTGTGCACAGATATCCACATCTGTTTGTGCACAGCTGTGTGCAGATATACACACACGTGCAGCACAGCACTGGGGCATGACTGAAACCTGTGGTGGATGTGCTTTTGCAGCTCATGCTTACAACACCAAACTCCTCAGCTTTAACATTTTCCTCTTTCTGCAGAGGCTGAGACATGGTTTGTGGGAATCTGACTTGGCCCTCATGTTTAAATAAATCCTGGGAATTGGGGGAGGATGTGAAGTGTCCAGGTCAAGATGAAGATTATTAAACTTGTTTAATGTGAAAGGCTTTTCTTTTGCAAATGTCTGTGTGAGAATGGGGTGCCATTGATCAGCAATGAATCTGAAATACATGCTGGGTCTTCTTTTGGCTAACATATATGATTTCATAATGCAGGTTAAACCTTGCAGTATCTAGTGCAATACAACAAAACCTGGCCTCTTTTTACTTACAACTTGTAATTTTTAGTGTCAAAACTATTTGTACTTTATATGGAAACCGTAAAACAACTAATATCACTGGTAGGATTTGATAACAATTCTTGCCTGTCTAGGCACTGGAAAAATGAACAGATGCAATAGATGCCATCAAAGTAATTTTTTGGAAGTAGTGGAAACCCTCTTCACCTCTGGGTTCCATTGCCTGGCAGAAGTGCTGTTGATGCCCAGCTTTCCTCTTATTCCCATAACATTTTATGTTACACTACATTAAAAAGCTCACTGGAAGAAGTAATAAACAATCAAAATTTTCATGAGTTAAGCTTTGAATCCCCCATTTGTCTAGCTGATATAGCCTGGATGTTTACTGATATAGCATTCCATGAGAGACAAATTGTCCTTATGTGCTTCTAGGTATCCCCAGAAATCTGTAATAGCAGGCTTTATAGTGACAGCAAGCTAGGAACATAGTGTGTGGCAGGATTAGACAGGGAAAGCTATCTAACAGAAATAAATTCTGCTTCCCCAGAATAGCTGATGCTATTTCAGTCTTTAAATCATTTCATTTAAACAGTTCCTGTCTTGAATTGTTGACAGTCTCTACATTAATGTCTTAGGTTTTTTTAAACCTTGCCATGTAGACTTCTGATGAATATGTATATATATATCCCCTGCCCTCTGGTTATGGAGTGAGACACTAAAAAACATCCAGGAGTCTTTACTTAATTTTCAAGGCTTTCTTTAATCTGTTATTGGACTAACTTTTGTAGCACATAATATAAATTGGTCCTCTTCCAGTGGCCCAGCTCTCTCCTTTATACAAAGAAAAGGAGAGATGTAAACTTGCCTGCTTAAATTGTAGAGACAGGAAAAGAAAATACAGCTGTGCCAGTGAAGCTGTGCCATTCTCTGGTGGATTTTTCCTTTTTTTCCATTTTCCCACAGTCCTCCATGCCTGTTTTCCTTCTGCTGGTCCTTGCTGACTCTCATTTATAGTGAATATAGGGAAAGCTGTTTTAGAGGGGAACCTGAACAGTACTTTTTCTCTAAAAACAAATCATGTTTGAACTGTTTTGTCATTCCAGAATTAGGGTTCCACATTTCCCTTCTTCTATCTTAATCATTATGTTGTATCAATTGTTCTAACTATTTTTGTGGTCTGTTTGAAGTGTGAAGCAGGGGGATTGTTTTGGTTTTGTGGAATTGTCTTTGGATTTGGGATAGACTGCTGTTCATTCCTAGTAGAAAATTTTGCTGCAGTCAGACAGCAAAGATTTGGGTGGAAATCTTTATAGAATGGGGTGGTTGGAACAAAAATATGCCCAGGCACCAGGTTTGCAATGTAAATAGCAAGAGTAACAAATTGTACCTTGAGCTCTGAGGAGGCACAAAAATCTTCTGAAGTGGAGCTGAGTGCAGCTGCCTCCTTCGTCCTGAGAGCCCAGAGGAGAAGTGAACCAGGAGCAGGATGTTTGCAGCTGCTCCCACTCCTGCTCCCTCCTGGGCGGCCTGTGGGCTCTGGGCTGGGGCAGGAGCAGGGCTGGGACAGGAGGGAGGGTGCCAGCCCTGTCCCTGCTCCCTCTGGGTCCCACAATTGGGGTGCCAGCCCTGTCCCTGCTCCCTCTGGGTCCCACAGTGACCATTGGGGTGCCAGCCCTGTCCCTGCTCCCTCTGGTGTCCCACAGTGACAATTGGGGTGCCAGCCCTGTCCCTGCTCCCTCTGGGTCCCACAGTGACCATTGGGGTGCCAGCCCTGTCCCTGCTCCCTCTGGTGTCCCACAATTGGGGTGCCAGCCCTGTCCCTGCTCCCTCTGGTGTCCCACACTCACAATTGGGGTGCCAGCCCTGTCCCTGCTCCCTCTGGTGTCCCACACTCACAATTGGGGTGCCAGCCCTGTCCCTGCTCCCTCTGGGTCCCACAATTGGGGTGCCAGCCCTGTCCCTGCTCCCTCTGGGTCCCACAATTGGGGTGCCAGCCCTGTCCCTGCTCCCTCTGGTGTCCCACAGTGACCATTGGGGTGCCAGCCCTGTCCCTGCTCCCTCTGGTGTCCCACAATTGGGGTGCCAGCCCTGTCCCTGCTCCCTCTGGGTCCCACAATTGGGGTGCCAGCCCTGTCCCTGCTCCCTCTGGGTCCCACAATTGGGGTGCCAGCCCTGTCCCTGCTCCCTCTGGTGTCCCACACTCACAATTGGGGTGCCAGCCCTGTCCCTGCTCCCTCTGGTGTCCCACAGTGACAATTGGGGTGCCAGCCCTGTCCCTGCTCCCTCTGGGTCCCACACTCAATATTGGGGTGCCAGCCCTGTCCCTGCTCCCTCTGGGTCCCACACTCACAATTGGGGTGCCAGCCCTGTCCCTGCTCCCTCTGGGTCCCACAATTGGGGTGCCAGCCCTGTCCCTGCTCCCTCTGGGTCCCACAATTGGGGTGCCAGCCCTGTCCCTGCTCCCTCTGGTGTCCCACAGTCACAATTGGGGTGCCAGCCCTGTCCCTGCTCCCTCTGGTGTCCCACAGTGACAATTGGGGTGCCAGCCCTGTCCCTGCTCTCTGTGGTGTCCCACAGTGACAATTGGGGTGCCAGCCCTGTCCCTGCTCCCTCTGGGTCCCACACTCAATATTGGGGTGCCAGCCCTGTCCCTGCTCCCTCTGGTGTCCCACACTCACAATTGGGGTGCCAGCCCTGTCCCTGCTCCCTCTGGGTCCCACAATTGGGGTGCCAGCCCTGTCCCTGCTCCCTCTGGGTCCCACAATTGGGGTGCCAGCCCTGTCCCTGCTCCCTCTGGTGTCCCACAATTGGGGTGCCAGCCCTGTCCCTGCTCCCTCTGGTGTCCCACAGTGACCATTGGGGTGCCAGCCCTGTCCCTGCTCCCTCTGGTGTCCCACAATTGGGGTGCCAGCCCTGTCCCTGCTCCCTCTGGTGTCCCACAATTGGGGTGCCAGCCCTGTCCCTGCTCTCTCTGGTGTCCCACAATTGGGGTGCCAGCCCTGTCCCTGCTCCCTCTGGTGTCTCACACTCACAATTGGGGTGCCAGCCCTGTCCCTGCTCTCTCTGGTGTCCCACAGTGACAATTGGAAGGGTTTGCATCAACATTCAGTTCCCCCTCTCTGATACTTGAGTCTAGCATAACTTCTAAATCGAATTTGTCTCCTTATTTAGTATGAGACATTCGGTCTTTAAATTTGCATGCTGTGAGAGTCCCTAAAACCCAGTTGTGCCACAGCCTGTGACTGTGTGCTCTCTGGTGTAAATGCTGCCTGTTTGCCCATCAAAGGATCCAGAGAGTGCTTTGTGGAATTTGTACAAAGTGTCTGAGGGTAGAACACTCTGAAAGGGAGTTTAGTTTGTGTTGCTAGCCCTTCAATTGGGAAAACTCAGAGAAATCTGAAACCGCTCGTACAAAAACGTTATTTGATGTAATAACAAAAAAATGCAATTAATATTCAAAATATATTGCACTTTCAATTTAAAGAGATCATTGCAACCTTGGTTTTGGCTGGTTAATGGATATAGGCTTTGCATTTCTGAGTTATGAATGTTTTTAAATCATGGAAGAATTAATAAAGGATCTCAGCACAACAGTTCTTCTCAGAGAATTTAATAATTAATATCAAATCTGTAAGAGGAAGCTGTTTGTGGTTCCAAATAAATTATAGGAGAAATCAACAGAGAAATCTCTCCTGGCAAACTTTGTTTATTTATGTCTGTAAAAACAGTGCCTGATGAGAAGGGAATCCAAACTTTCCTTCCTTGCATTCAGGCAAGCATTCATTTCATCCTTTCATTTCCTGCATCTTGGAGAAGGCTGAGCTTTTCAGCTGGCTTCCCACTAGAAACAGAAGGCATTGGACTTGTTACACAATGATACAGAAACCACAGTGGATATCTAAAACAGCCCCTTAGATACCCCAAAGGTAACAAAGCTTCTGACAAACTGTCCTGATTACCCAAGATTATTCTTGTTTTGAGATTTTTGCTCAGCCTTTATCTTTACAAGTTACCTGCTTGCAGTTATTGCATATTCCTGTTACTGGCTCCAGTGTATGAAGTATTTCCAGTCAGTTCAATAATTTTTTTTTTTTGCTTGGCTCAGATTTTGTGTCTGTATCATATTTTGAGATCAGCAGAAGCAAGTTGGATGTATTTGCAAAGCTCCTGTTGCAGTTCTCCTGAAAGTACATACAGCTTCTCTGTGGTGTTGTTGGTTTGGTTTGATTTCCCCACCCCACAAAAGAAGGTGAGCTTCTTTCTAAATTTTGTTGCTATTGCAAAAACATCTGTGTAACTTGAAATAATTTTAAAGTAAATATTAATAATAATCTTTCCTTTGCCATGTAGTCTCCCTTATCTAAAATGAGAAGGTAAAATGTTGGATTTATTTTCTTCTCTTATACAACCTTTATTTTAACAGTGTTGCCTCTGTGGGTAGGCTTTCAACTAAAACATTTCAGTATTTTTAACATGTCTATTGTCACCAGGATTTTTGTGCAGAGGGTGATGTGAAATACTATTCATTTGAAAATTTCAGCTGCTTTGTTTGTGCTGATCTAATTGTTGTATCCATGGAAACTGGAGGGCTAATTCCAGACAGCTGCCGAGTTCTCTGCTAAAATGTTATTGAAGTTTGTCAGTACAGAACTTCATGGGCCAGTTGCCAGTGTGCAGGCTGGGATATTGGAGATTTTCTGAATGATTTTCTAAAAGGCATGGTGAATATTCGAAAGTAATTTTTTGTTTCATATCTCCCTGTGGACTGTTATTGAACAAATTGAAGATTTGAGCTGAAAGCCTCGAACACCCAATGCTGTAACCTGTGGAACAGCTGGATGGAGCAAGGAGCAGAGAGGAGTGACTGCAGTCACAGGAGGAGTCAGTGGCAGCCTCAGGGGAAAGCAAATCTGGGTAACACTTGGGGAATTGTTCATCATTCACTCAGACACTAATGGAGACCTTACCATTGGTGTAGCAGAGAGCAGCATCCCACAGTTCAAGTGAATTTATTTGAAAATCCTGTCCAAAAATATCCCCCCTTGCTGGCCTGGGTGCATTTTTAATAAAAGTAGTTTAGTAGTGCTGTAGTAAAACTCATGAATTTGTTGTAACTTTATGGCAGAAGTTTTTTAGAAAAAAAGTAAAATGTGGTGTGCTGAATTACCATGAACGGGCTGCAGTGGATTTCTGCATTAAAGAACTGTTCTAGGGAAGTCTGGGTCCAACTAATGCTTTAGTATAGGTGTGGCTTTATTCATGAGCTGTCCTGAGTCTCTGTTACCAGGGCTCCTCTAAGACAGGATCTAAAATAAAGTTTGTATCAGTTTTCACTTGACTCTTTGATCCAAACCACTGTAGGTTTCAGAGGAAGTGTGTTTTGTATTGAAATTTTACATTGAAAGTGATTTGTCAGTGGGGTTGTATTGGAGTGACCTTTCTGTACAAGACTTGGTTTTCAGCAATCTAAAATTGATTCCAGTTCATCTGCTAGGAAGCTCTGAGTAAATTAATCTTACTGCCTTAACAGATCCCTGACTGAGATGCAAATGAAATGTTCCCCATCTTGTCAGTGGAATGAACACAGGAATTGTTTGTCTCAAAGTCCAGTAGAATTTGAAGTTCTGTGGAAGATCTATAAGAATAGAATACAAAAAAATTCCTATGCATGAACTCTGTCAGCTTTGAACAACAATTGAAAGCAGACTCAAGCCCTGCAGTGACACCTTTGTGGGGTTTTTGCTTCCTTGTCTTACACTGGGCCTATTTCCTGTGGAGGCCTTTGCACTGATGACAAAATCCTCTGCACAAGCTGTTTTCAGGAGAGGGCTGGGATGGAGCTGTGCTTTGGGGTGAAGCCCATAACAGGGTTTGGAAGCAGACCAAGTCTCCCCTGTAGGTTATCTACAGTGTAACTTGCTTATGAGTGCAGTGCAAAGGGAAATACTGCTTACATTATGCCAAAGTGGTGAATTTCTTTCATGGAGATGTCATTCCATCTTCCAGCAGTCATTACAGAGCATTAATGTTGGAACTGGTGGCTCCAGTTGGCAGTGCCATGTAACAATCTGCTCAGAGCCACAGCATAATGCAGGTACAGCTCTGAGGGGGCTGCACAAAGGTTTGTGCCAGCTCAGGCCAGAATGACTTTGGTCATGTGAACAAGGGGGGCCACTAACAGAACATCCCACAAAGGCATTTTGGCTGTGTCTGCTCCTGTCTTTGTAGGAAGCCAAATGTTTTGATATCAGCTTTAAATATTTGCATGTGAAATTTTATGTATGGAATTTGCAAGCCCAGAAACTGTATGTGTAGAACTGGAACTCAGCTTAAAGGTGTGCAGGAATGCAGAAGAGGTGTTTGCTGGTTTGTTGACTGCAAATTTGAGTCTTTTATGCTGCTTTTTAGTCTCTTGATATTGATTTCAATCAGTTAGTGATGGTTTGGTTGTCAGTTAAAGCATAGGTAATTCCATTCCAAAGCAATGGCAGCAAAAGTCTTAAAATGATTGGAAAGAATGAATGGCTACTGTAATGTACCTGTGCAATGTAAGGACAGGTAAGCAGCTCTTGATTTGTCCTTGTCCTCCATCTTCTCTCTTACATAACATCTTCCATCTCAAATTCTTGCTTTGCAAGGAACTGCAAAATACTTGTTAAGCAATAATTTCTGTAACTGAAGCTTGGTTCAGAGCAGCATTCCAGTCTGAGAGTGATTTAGGTATAGAAGAAATAATAATGTATCATGATGGACTAGAAGAGCTTGCTGACACCCATGGACAAATATTTACCTCTGCTTTACGCATTTTTTGGGTGGGTTACATTAAAATTAATGAACTGCTGCTCTCTTTGAAGGTTTCTCCTTTTCTAAATGCAAGTTGCAGTGTCATTAGAGCAGTTCCACTGCAATCTGTGTGAGGGGAGAGGTGTCAGTGACCACAGAACATCCACTCCAGCTGCCCCTTAACCTCTGTTATTTATATCCCAAATGTGCAATTTTTGTGCATTTTGTTTTATTTTCGCATGACCCGTAAAATATTCTAAAACAAAAGCATTTCAAGCAAAGCAGAGTCAGGTCCAATACAAGACTTGATATTGTAGCTGGGTAAAGAATTTTTTAGTCAGTTGAGGCAATGGGATATTTAATATAAAGGCTTCAAGATACAAATGAGTTCTCATGAGCACACAATTAACCTGATCTAAGGTAATGAATAGGAGGCAGATAGCGTTAAGTTGAAAAAATAAATATCCAGAAGCAGTAAATTCATTTTGTCACTTGAGGCTTGATCCAAAGCTTGTGTGAATCATGGAACTGAAACAGAGGCTGACAGCACTGAATCTGAAACCTGCATTGTGAAGAAAGCTTAATTTGAGAAGAGTTGATGAGTTTTCTCTGTCTTGGCCAATGCCTCAAAGGACAAGGAGGACATTGCAATTTCTGCATGATAAGAGGATTTGGGAAACAACTTAAAAGATAAATGAGATCCAAGTACTATTACTTGTTTTCATATTCTCATATCTCACTACAAAATGTTTTTAATACATCTAACAAAAATAAACTTTCAAGGCTAAGGTTTCCCAATGTATTTGCATTTTAAAATGTATATATTAGAATATTCCAATACTTTTTGTTTATATGTGGCATAAAAGGTGTTAGCAGAAAATATACAAGAGGAGGGACTGTAGCCTCCCCAAATATTGTATTTGAGCCTACTACTCATAAAGGAGAGGCACAGGAACCTGCCAGGGCTCTGGAGCAAAAGTCTCTTGCATCTGTGCTGTAAAACACCTATGCTTTGAAGAGAGAGCATTTATTGCAGCTAGAAATGCAACATTTTTAACTGGGTGCTGTGAGGGCAGTTACCCATTGGTTGGTTGGGAGAAGAAAAATTTCTAACCATGGATCAGGTTCTCTCCAGCAGAGATCAGAAAATCAGACTGCCAACCTGGACTTCTCATTTTGAAGGATTCCTGTGAATACAATAATTTACCATTTCCAGCAGCACACCAGTGAGGTGTGTACAGTCTTTGGGGAATATTTTTGATGTTGGCGCTTTGGCTGAGTGAAATCAGGCACAGGAACATGGCCAGAGTGAGGCTGATGTCCAGGAGCAGCTTAGGAAGTTTCCTCTGATCCTGCCCAAAATCCTGTGGCCTCCCAGCCAAGAGGGAGCATATGGGGGCTTGTCAGCCTGAGCCTCCAGTGCAGAGCTGGCTGCTGACAGTGGTGGGAGTGCACTCAGGTGAGGATGAGGTGATTCATTGGTGTTTTCACTGCCATATCCTGCAGATGTGCTCTGGGGTGCAGGAGCAGGCTTGAACATTGATGTCCCTGTGTGTGGTGCTTGCAGGGCTTGCAGCAGCCATGCTCAGCCATGTGACAAAACACCTTTCTGGAGTTCCTTTGCCTGGCTCTCTGTGCCTCTCTTTTCTCTAGTTTTACACTTGGGTCTTCTTCATCCTTGGAGAAGAGGAAATCACCAAAAGTAAGACCAAAGTACAGCAAGTGCTTAAATCCTTTCACTTGTATTTAAACCTCTGAGGTCCCTAGCACTGCAGAGAAAACAACATTGTGGGAGGGATATTTGTTCACAAAGAAAAGCATTTTGGATTTAGTTAGCTAGCTCAGTCTGGAGACATGACATGTAACTGTAGGGGTTCATTTTTGCATTCTTAAAGGCAGTTTTCTTTTTTCTTGCAAGGCATTTATGTCCTAGCCAGCAATGTTAAACACCTTCCAAGTACATGAGAGTCTTGTTAACATTTTCTTTCTGCTTTGTTTTTATTACTTACCATTGATTATAGAGAGGATGCATAAACACTCAGCTTAACAGGATGTGCTGCAATCTTCTCTAAGCACATGGTTAAGGTTTCCTTTAGAAATGTTGCAGCATAATTTATCTTAGGCAGTGCAAGTTCAGCTGAGCAGCTCACCTCACTGAACACACCTGGCTGTCACAGGAACCCAGAAATCTGCTGGCTTTGCTCAGCCACAACTCAGATTAGTCCTGTGAGGGTCTGAATGCAGCCAGGTGACCCCTCCATGGGCAGGAGCAGGAATTCCAGCTTTCCTGGCACTGCTGGCAGCCCTGACTGATCCAGGAGCCCCAACAAGCAAAGCAGGAACCTGAGAAGCTTGTGGGCATCTTGGGCAACAATGTCAAAAAATATACACTTGGACAAAAAATCCCAGTCCTGTTCAAAGAGCAATTATGTTTTAGGTTTTGGAACATAACCCAGGGGGACATCCATATTTTATTTTTGAGTGGTGGGGTAGAAAGTGGGTTTAGGAGGTGTTATTTACTGGAAAGTTCTTTTTTAGTAAATTGTGTTTCCTGCCAGAATGGAGTGATAAGCAAGGTTTAGGTCTGTGGTGCAGGTACAAACCAGCATGGTGCCCTCTCCTCATGCAGGCCCTTGCACCTGGGTGGATTTCCTCAGTGATAAGTGGATTTCTCAGTGGATTTCCTCAGTGGCAAGTGGATTTCTCAGTGGATTTCCTTGCTGTGGCAAGGCACAGAGACCTCTTTCTTTTGTTTCACTGGTAGGAAAGTAAGAAATTATTCCTACATAACTTTTTTTTCCTATGCATGATGTCACCCTTTCCCTCCTTCTGTCCTGCCTCAATTTCCCTAAAAACACCAACTATGGCATTTTTTGTGGGCTTTCTGAGCTTCCTGCAGCTTTTCCAAAAGGACAAGGCTGAGGTGAGATCAGTCCTTACTGTTGGGTGGTAGCAGGACCCCCTGTTCCAAAGGACATCTCTTTTGTCTCAAAAGGCTGGCTTTTTATGAAATTAAAAACTTAATTTTTGACCAGATTTGAAAAAAAGTAGCAATTATCCTGAATGTATTTATGTGAAGGGGGGAAGGAAGTTTTTAGTTCCTGTCTCCCTCCCCTTGTCAGAAGCATGCAGTGTTATGGAAGGTTACAGAAGGAACCCTTGCAGCCTTTTAGGAGACTGATTCAGGAAAGACCCACTACATGTAGACTTTTACATTCCTTATATCTGCTTTTTCTGCATTTGTTTTTGTTCCAGCTCCTGCCAATGTGCCAGAGGAAGAAGCATGTTCAGGTGGAGAGAATACCATTGATAGTTCCAAAAGTCAGAGTGCTGCATGGGTAAATGCAAAGAATGCACATTCCTTATTCCACTCCCAAAAAACCCCTGGGGGGATCCTTTAACTTCTCTCCAGCCAAGGCCCCAGCTGGGTTTCCTCCTTACCTTCTCCCCATATTCACACATCCCCATGACTGGAGCTGAGTGTAGGTATGGACAGTGGATATAACAGCCCTGCACATTTCCTGTGGGCTCTCAGCTGTGTTTTCCAACATTGTTGCATTTTGTGTTTATAGCACAGCAAAGATTTTCTTGCTCATTTAATTTTCTCTTCCCATGCTGCAAGGCTTAGTTCATTAGCTTAAAAGACTGTCACGCTTCTGGAGAACAGAATATATTTGGCAGGAGTGGATAGTAATTATCTAAAAATTCAATCAAGCCATTTTTTGATTGATTTTTGGGATGAAATATATGGGCTTCAGTGGAATTAATTGCATCCTAGTATTTTTTAAATTTATGTTTTAAGCATCAGATTGCCCCAGCACTCCCACTTTCTTTGGTACTTTTATTTTTTCCTCTTACCAACTATATACAAAATCTCTTGTAGGTAAATGCTCTGACTGTATTGATTTTTTAAAAATTACATATGTCTTCCACTTCCAGTGATATTAGTATTGTAACACTCATGTAGCTGAAAAGAATTTTTACAGAAGGATAATTTTCAGTCTTAAAAATGCCACTGGCCAAGCAAGCAGACTTTCTTGAAACCTACAGAAGGTGCATGACCATAACACTGATTCTGACTGATGACCATTTCTTCAGGAATTTGTTTTCATGACATGAACTTAATGTATAAGGCTTAAGGAAGTATTTTAAATAGCAGTGAAAACAAAAAATATGAGACCTAAATTACAAAAGCAGAATGGTTTTATGACAGTAATGCTAAAGCTGCTGTTATCAGACACTGCTTGCTGATGGACCTTGATGAGAAAACATTGCTCAGAAAAATGTCCCATCAGTGTTGTGATACCATCACATCCCCTGCTCCAGGGCTGAGCCAAAAAAAGCCTGCTCAGATCTGCATCTCTTGCTACATTCTCAGCTGTGATGGATTAGGAAGTAATGAAGAAGATTTCTCAGAGACTGATTTATTATTAACCTGATTGTGCATTTTTTCTGGAACTGTTCTGTATCAGTTGTGCAGACTGATTTGTAAGAGAATAAGACTGAAAATTCATGTGGAGGAAAGCAACAAAGCCAACAGCAAAAATGCCAAGAAAGCCTTGAACTGCTTGAGTCACCTTCTTCCCTGCTGAATTCTCCTGAGGACTCATGCAGTCTGAAATGTCTGATGCACTGGGAACTGACACCTGCTAGGGGCACAGGATCCAGTGTGAAGACTGGTTTTGGTAAAATGGAAGGTGACTGAGTTTGGGGGTGGAGAGGGGAGTGGGGTTATGTGTGTTTAAATCAGGAGTTGATACTGGAGATTGGTATATCCTCTTTTTCTAACAGGAGAGGAATTTTTTTTCCTATGGTTTACTTAACTAAAATAATTTGGTCTTTTCAAGAGTGTCTGATAGAGGAATCTGGAGAAAAAGTGGTGCTAAAACCAACCTGCATTTACTGCACAGCTGAACTTTAAGTTTTTCAGTTATTGTTTTCCTATCGTTTTAATGGATCTTTCTTGCCCTGGAAGCAGAATGGGTTTTCAGGCTGTGGAGCACTGTGAAGGTGTGGAATAAGGGAACTGAATGGTGTGAGCCCTTTGGGACATTTCTTTAACACCTGGACCTGGAGCAACTCTATTGCCACCAGGTCCTGCAAGTACACAGGCACTGCAGTGACTGCTGCACTGCAGGCACTCCCTTGTAACCCCAAAGGAATCTCCTTCCTTATCCTTTTGAGGCACAATGTTTTTAAAAAAATTAGGACCAAGTTTGTTAAATATTAACCACACATCACTTGGGATGTGACTGTTTAAAAAACATGTCTGGTTTACCCAGAAAAATATTTAATATATTTTAGTTTCTATTCCAATTGCCTTGTGTTATCTTATAAAACTATCATTTAAAAGGTTCTACAAGAACCATTTGTGGCAAGCTCCTGTGTCTTGCTCCTGCTTCACCAAGAGAAAAATTAATGGTGTTGTCCCTTCAGATTCAAGAACCTTTTTCAGAGAATATGGACTCTGCTGGATTTTGGTATCTTCATCTTCCCATTTATCCTTATTTTGACAGCTGAAAAACTGTCCCAGTCATAATTTCATAAACCATGTGTTCAAGGTGATAAAGGAAAACAGGAACAGTTTGCATGGATTTTCATTCCAGGTTTGTATAAGGGTAAATGGTCACTGGCATTTTCATTCATTTGCAGTTCCAAAGTTCAGACCAAGATCAGTAAACTTGAGGCTTGCCAATAACTGAGGAGCAAATGGAAGAAGAGAGAAGGAGAAAGCCAGGGGTAAGAATTAAACTGAGTTACACTTTAAATCATGTGCAACTGCAAAACCAGAACCTGAGCTGCTGTCTAAGAACCTCCAGTGCTCCTGGAGTCATGTGGAGGGTTTGCATGTAAAGGACTGTTTCCTTTCAGTAGGATTTGCAGTTTGCAGACAAGAGTTATGTTCTGTATTGTATGGCCAGAGATATGTTCATTTCAAGTATTATTGTTAAAATCTGCTGGAAGCAGAGATCTTGCTGCTCATGAGATCACTGAGCCATGGCCAGCTGCAGGCACCATGGAACAGAAAGGACAAGTGGAGTCCAGTGCAGTTGGTACCTCACTCCCAGGGCAGCGATGCAGTTGGTACCTCACTCTCAGGGCAGTGATGCAGTTGGTACCTCACCCGCAGGGCAGTGATGCAGTTGGTACCTCTCAGGGCAGCGATGCAGTTGGTACCTCTCAGGGCAGTGATGCAGTTGGTACCTCACCCCCAGGGCAGCGATGCAGTCAGTACCTCACCCCCAGGGCAGCGATGCAGTTGGTACCTCTCAGGGCAGTGATGCAGTTGGTACCTCACCCCCAGGGCAGCGATGCAGTTGGTACCTCTCAGGGCAGTGATGCAGTTGGTACCTCACCCCCAGGGCAGCAATGCAGATGCCAGGCCATGCTGCACTGCAGAAGCAGGGGCCGAGGCAGCGCTCAGCACTGCTGCCAGCCGGGGCTGCTGCTGAGCTGTCCCCTCCTTGCTGCTCCAGGGACAGGCACTGCCCAGCCCCCCCTGAGCCAGGGGGCGTCCCTGGCTCTGCTCCCCTGGGCCTGGCACCCCTGCTTGCCAGGGAGGTGTGCTGTGTCACTGCCAGGGGACAGCAGCAGCACCAGGGGCTTTGCCCTCTGCCAGCAGCTGCTGTGCCAGCAGTGTGCCAGCAGCTCCTTCCCAGGGAGCTGCAGCTCCTCAGCAGCAGGTTAATTAGCAAAATGTTTAAGGATCTGATCTAGAGCTTAATTGTGTTGTGTGCTGCTGAAAGTGGCACTTCAGTGCTGCCAGGTGGGCCTGTAGCAGGTCAAAGGTGGCCACTGCAGTCAGCAGGAGTCCTATTTGTACGTCAGAGTATTTTTGACAGGTTTTTCTTTTTTACAAGCATTTGCTTTTTATTATTTTCAACAAAATAAAGCATATAGCATACAGTGTTTTCACACGTTTAGGAGATAAATAAGTGTATCTTGAATTAATACCATGATAACATATGTAATACAAAGTTACTTCTTCATTGATTTTAATTTAAATACAGCTTGTTTGCCTTTTTTTAAAAAACAAACTTTTATTGTGTTACATTTCCCTTGTTAACTGACAGATGTTTAAATAACAACTGGGAAAACACAGTGATGTGTATTGCTAGAGATAAAAAGTTGCTCTGTTAGGATGAAACCTGTATATCAAGTTACCAGCCTGTAAATTAAAATACCCAACACATTAAATGAATGCTCTCACTTGAACTGATAAAGAAAACCTTAAGAGAATAACAAATACTTCACCTCCAATTTGTTTGTAGAATAATAAGAAAATAATCCAGTTTTTGTATTTCCACGCTGATTGGTATGCATATTAATTTATCTTCTACTTGTTTGCAATTACAAATAAATAGAGGTATAAAGACAAAATCTCATACTGCCTTCCCTTGAATTTACCAGCTACAGTAGATGCACTTTTAAAATCATAAATACATTTCCATTCAACTTCATCAAATACCACAGGACTAACTTCATGTGCTCAGTTTCATGCTGCATAGCTGAGAAAGGAGAAAATCTGGTGGCACTTGGTATCTTTAATGGCACTTCTTTCAGCAAAGGAGAGGATGCAATTGTGTCACTAGCCAGGGTCACCCTTCAAACCAGTCCCTTACAATTGGCCTGACAAATACATGGAGCACTAAGTAAAGCAACAACTGCTGTGCTGTGTGCCAGCCTTAGCTGATGGTGCAAGGATCATCGTGGCTTGATTTCATTTCCCCTTCCAGCAGCAAAGTGATCACAGCCTTGCTCAGGTAGCTGCAAGTTCCCTTCTTTCCAAGGGGGTGGGTGTTGTAGAATGCAGTCATGTCCCCCTGCAGAGGGAACAGAGGCTGCCATTAGTGTGAATGTGCAAAGCAGCCACACACAGGCAAACCAGAGCAACATCAGATATGTTCAAAATGCAAATGTGCTTTTTGGACTCTAAAACTAGAGAATAATTCTGCTCAATTTTCAGAAATCTCCCATATGTACTTACCTGCTTCTCCTTCCTCACTGAGTTTTCCAGGACTGCACAGATTCCACCTTCTTAGCATTTCTGAAAATGTCAGAGCTGTCAGAGAACAACTGCTCTGCTGAAACATGCAGCTGTGTGGTGGAATGGTGAGCCAGGGCCTTGGGTGTACATGAGGTGTAAACTGACTGAAGATTTATTCAGAAGGAAAGAATCCAAGATCCAAACCACAGGTAGCACATGAACTCATTCATTAATCAGATCACCAAAATAGGTGTCCTTCACTGAACACCTGTTTTTCTCAGTCAGTGACATTAAAACACCTGCTTACTCTCAAATTATGTATTAGCTGCTCTAAAAAAGGTTTAATGCCTTAATTCAGGAAATTGGTTACTTTTATTAAATCAAGGGCAGAGATTGTGTGGAGAAAATAATAAAACTTCTGTAGTTTTAGGGTGTGTCTGAACTTACTAGAATAAATACTTTGGATATTTATTACATGTTAACAGGGAATCAACAAAGTTCAAAGTATTTGCAAATCCATTGAAGGGAAGACCATAGTTGAGAGAGATCAGGAGTTTTTAGCAGTGTTAGGAAACCTTGAGGCAGCACCCTAAGAACAATCCCAGACAGGGTTACAGCTACTGACTGCCAGCAGGGATCCACCTGGGAATATGGGAGAGCCAGGTGCCAGAAAACTTTAATGCAAGGAGCTGAATTTCCAACAACAATCTTAAATATTACTCCAAGCTCTGAACTGGGGGCTCTTTCTAAGAGACAAAAAGGCATTACTGTAAGTGAGTCTGGGCTTGGAGAAAAAAAATTTATCAGTTCAACAGAGGCCAGGGCAGCACCAGTAAAAACTGAGGTTTGCATGGAATTTCCCTTTCTGTTTGTAGCCATTGGGGATTTGCAGCTTGTCACAAAAGTCAGCAGCAAATTCCAAATTCCAGGTGCTGTGTGGAGCTGGCACTTGAGAGCCATTTGGGTGTATGATGGCCACAGAGTCACTGCCCTCCAACATGGACCAAAAGGATCATCACTTCTAGGAAATTGTTCTTTTCTAAACAAAGGCCTTGTGCAGATTGACACACTGCTGGGGCTGCCTATCGGCCTGGCTTTCAAATCTTAGTACAAAAAATCAGTGGCACAAGAGTGAGCATTGAAACATTTGAAAGAGCCCTTAAGCAGCACATCCTTCCTCATCTTTTAAAGGATATAAAAATTCAGCAAGAGGAAGGGCTGCTGCATGTCAATGTTATGAATCAATACATCCTTCAGAGCTAGCATAGACAACTTCAAATATATTGTCCACAATAAAATGCCAGCTGCAGTGAGGAGGATCATCCTCAGTAGCTCTGGGACTGTTCCCACTGTTCTACTCTCATCTCCTCCTTCTACCAGGCCAATAAACCTGGCTTTATTACAGAATTTCAGAGCTTTGAGGCACCAAAACTTGTAGTGAGACTATCCAGAGATCTTTAAAGCATAAAACCTATAATTCTAGTGAAGAAAATATTAAAAGCATTTATTCCTTTATTTGAATTTTAGCCAAACTTTTGCCAGTTCATGAATGCAAATCTAACAGAAAAATCAGTAACTAAGAACAGTTCTGTATCTCAAGTTCTTACTTTAATACTGTCAATATGAATTCTTTGTTATTAAAGTTTTCTTAGTCTCTGTGTTCATAAGATCCTAAGTTCACACTTCCTTGCTGAACTTTAGTTTCCTTTGTTATTTTTAACTCTTCTCAGTTTTAGTGCCCCTCCTTAATGAATCCTTTCCCCTTTGAGGAGAACTCTCCCAGCTCCCTGCTAGTCCCATTTCAGAGCCATGGAACACAGAGTATTCTCCTTACTGTAGCATTTTGAATTTACAACTCAGCAATAAAGTGCACCTCTTTCATCTCTGCTTAGAGGCTCTTTGCAGACCTAGGCAGCACTTGGGTATATTAATTTCTTATTTGTGTTCCATTCTGAACTTCTGTCAATTGCTTTTTACTCTGAACTGCACAGAATTAACATTTAGAAGTAACTTCAATAAGAATGGTAAATTTGGTAAGACAGCAATATTTTACTCACTTGATTTTCAGCTCCCTTTGGACTGCTGTGATCTTTCTGAAAGTCATGAAATGCTTCTTGCACCACCTTGTCCAAGTCCACTTTGTCCTGGAACTCTAGCTCAGGATTTCTCTCCAGAATAACAGATATAACCATCAGCAACTAGAAGGCAGAAAAAGATTGTAAGGCTTTAAATTTCATTTTTTAAAATTCAAGTTACATAATAGCACTGTTAGTAATTGCATATGCCTCTTTCAAGCAGGAAGCCATTTAATAATGGCATAGGTAATAATGCACAGATAATAGAATCCTGACTTGGATAAAAGAATCACTGGAAAAGCAGGCTTTTAGCAAAGGTTACAATTGCTGGTGACTGCCTGGGCAAGGGCATGGTGCAAATGATGGACATTAACATCCAGCTTGGCTGGGAGCCAGGGAAGTTATTTTCCATTTTATTCAGTTCACTCTGTGCCTGCACAAATCCTGTGGAGAGAGTGAAAGGCAGCAAACACTGAACCTCAGCATTTGGTGTTCTGAGGCACAATCACAGATGCTAAAATTCTGTTATGACAAAGTTTATCAAAACCAAAGAGAACAGCCAGCAGTAAAGCCTCAGCTCATCAGAACTGATGTTACTTACATCTGAAAAGGGTTTAAAATAGGAAGGTGAACATGAAGAGTGTTGTAACACCTGCAGGCAAGCAGTGGAGTCTGCACTGGTCACCATGGGTTTGGGAATTCTGTTATCTGTTAGCAGAAACTGGGGGTGCTCCAGCAAGCAGGCTGAGCACGAGCTGAGGCAGAGTTTGGGGTGGGATGTTCCTGTGAGGGGCACAGACCTGGGCACCAACAGTGAGTGCTGCTGAAGGTACCAGTACCAGCAGTGCAGTGCTCCTCAGCTGTTCCAAAGGCAAACCTTGCGTGCACTGGGGGAAGGATTTGAACAGCACTGGGGGAAGGATTTGAACAGCACTGGGGGAAGGATCTGAACAGCCTCCTGCCCTCCTGTGAGGATGGGGAACACAAGGAAATGGGAAGGTGGCTGACTCAGTAGTGCAAAGCTGCTCACTAGGCAGCCTCAGCACAAAGGGAAAGAAGAATCGTTCAGGGGGCAAGCTGGTTATTTTATTTCAGTTTTCCTTAGATCTGGGAAATTGTTAGGAAAAGGCACAGGCTAAGGACTTGAAGGAAAGCTACTCTGGAATTATTAGATTTTTACCTCCTCTGACCTAATTGTATTGCTAGTGTCATTAATATTTGCTGAAGGGGAAGAACACCATGAACTCACTCTGTTCTGAACATGTAACAGGAACCTGTTTAATCATCAAAACCTCTGAACTAAGTGTTTCTATGGAAAATCCTGTTTCTTCAGATATTTGAGTCTAGGTTATTTTTTTGTTTTAGGCTGTAACATACTAATGCACAGTATAAAATGTCAGTGATTATTGGCCACAGACCTCCACAATGATCTGCCTGTATTGAGGCTGGTCAATGTTCTGCAGCATATCTTCAACTAGGAGGGAAAAGTTCATTTCATACATCGTCATATCCGATAAGGTTGGTTGCTGAAAAACAAACCATACTTTTATTAAAAGACCACATGCATTAAATCAAAGCCACCCCCAGGCAGAGCCTACTGGCTTGCTGAACAAATAATATTCAACTAAGAAATAATAACCTTTTTGTAGGATCAAAAAGGGAGCAGATTTCAGAGTTCATGACTTGGAAAGAATCTTCTACACTTACAGTTTTATAAATGTGCTTTAATAAAAATTATTTGCTTTCATTCCATTCCAATTGTATTTTACTCCTAATGAAACAGAAAAACCTGGATTTTTTTCCCCAATGAACAAGTTACTCTAAGTAAAACATGATGGCACAAATAGCCATTAGTGACAAGGTGTTTGACCATGGCTGGGCAGGTGGAAGAGCAGGGGCTGAGGCTGTGTGGGGTTACCTGGGGCAGGAACCTCCCTGCCACGATGAGGCCGTTGGGGGTTCTCTCCAGGATCTGCCACACGCGGTCGTAGAATCCGGCGGGAGTTCTGTTCAGGGAGCCGTCCAGCTGCCTCCTGTTCAGCCAGCTCCTGGGGACACAGCAGGGACAGCTCAGCACAGCTGCACTCCCAGCCTGCAGCTGAGCAGGACACAGCACAGGGCTCAGCATGCACAGAGCACAGGGGCACCCCTGGCGCTGCACAAGGAGCAGCAGCTCTGAAATCCACCCAGTAACAGATCAAATTCATAACGTCTGATCAAATAAGAAAAATGCATTGCAGCAGAATTGTTGAGGGCAGGGGTTTTTCCTGATGGTCTGCAGAAAACAAGTGGTCTGCAAATTGAGAAGATTCAACAGAATGGTTTTGTAAAACTAAGGCTTTGAGCAAACTGATTCACATCTTCATGAATCACAAGTCCTGTTTGCCTTCAGAAGTATACCAGCTTTTTTCTTTTTTACTTATGCTATCAAGTATGGAATTTAATTTTCCTATTTTTTCTTCTCAGCGTTACTACAGGAATGAAGCTTTAGCCAAAATGTTTAAAACACCAGCAGTGGAACTTGAAGAACTGGCATCCATGGGTATGAATTAATTACTGGATTCACCAGGTAAATTTAAGTCTTGTGTGGCTGTCCTGAATGTATTTGATAGAGAGGACTTTCTCAAGTGAATTAGTCCTTAGATGCTTTTTGAATTTTAAGAAGAAAAATCAATACACATTATTTTTTAGAAAAACTACAATTAAATCCCTGCTTTGCAACATGCCTCCTGCCTTTCTGAGATCTGGTTCTGGTAGGCTGCTTGGAAAAAAAAAAAAAAAAGGGAAATTCCCTGGTCAACTTGAACAATGTTGTTTTGCAGACCTTTCTCAGCCTGGCTCAAATGAATTCAGCACTAATAACCTTGGGGGTTTAGCTTTTGCTCCATATGTACTGGGAGATTAACATGACATGCTTAGAATAAAAACACTTGTCTATAAAATTATCGGTTCCTGCAGACACCAGTGTGCTGGATGAAATTGCTAAAATATCTTGCATTAAAAAACTCTTATTAAATACTGGAGAAATTGTGAGAATTCCTCCTGAGATACAACCAGTAAAGAAAACACTAATTCTGACAGCTGCATGCATGGTTTTACAGTTAAGTTTCTTAGTGTAGTTCAGTCCCAGCTACACCACAAGACAAAGTAGACAATGTGCTGGTTTAGGTTTTTTTCTGTGGTTTTTTTTTTTTTTTTTTTTTAAGAATAAAATGGAAAAAATTATCACTAGGTGGTGCATTTTCTGAGCAGGTTTGAGCTCTAGGTAATTGGGATACACTTTCTGAGAACAAAGGAGATGTTTAAAGTTAACCCTATAAAGCCAGAGCTAAGCCAACATGCAATGTGGGCTCTTTCCCTGTATAACTGTATTGGATAAACATGGCAAGGTAAGAAAAAATTTCTCATAAATCACCTCTCAATTAAACACTAAACTACCAAATAGTTGTGTCTACTATGGCAGTTTCATCTTATTCTCTGTACAGCTCTGTCCTTGGATTAGGATAAGAAA
Organism: Zonotrichia albicollis; assembly: GCF_047830755.1. Classification (NCBI taxonomy): domain Eukaryota; kingdom Metazoa; phylum Chordata; class Aves; order Passeriformes; family Passerellidae; genus Zonotrichia; species Zonotrichia albicollis. The sequence goes on along the minus strand of NC_133831.1, from coordinate 18,391,005 downwards.
GCTTCCATAAAAGCAAAAAGACCAGTGGTGTATTAAAAATAACAAGTTGTTTTCTTAATACAAAAAAAGAAGAATTTGAAGATGTCAAAAATGCTCTGACCCACCTACATTATAGGGTCAGGAAGAGAGTCTTGCAAACTGAATAAGCAAAGTGAGTTTCAGAACTGTTTGGACCATTAAAAGAACAATGCTCTGTTTAAAAAGAGTTTCTTGCACTCTTGTGAGCCACATAAATAGATTAAAAAGTGTAATCTGTGGAGTCTGTGCTGCAAAAATGTCTTCTGTGAAAACTTGGAGAGAGGTTAGTTGTGGAGAGACTGTTAGGGAGGTAAATAGACCACTAGCCCTTTCTGTATGACAAATTAATTGGCAGTGAGCTATGGTACCACATTACCAGAGATTTTTTTTTTTCCTAAAAACATCACAAGAGTAGGAAAAACTGTCCTCAAAAAGAAAAAAAAAAAGGAGGAGGAAAAAGAAAAGGAGTATTCTGTATTTCCTGTCAGGAAGAAAACTTGTAAAAACAAGTCACTAATGGGCAAGGAAAAACGAGTTAGCAATACTGTACAGGAAGAAGTTAGAAAAGCAGTCAGAAGATTGAAAGATTTGAAGGATATGCTGGTGAGTTTTTGTACTCAGATAACCCAACAAAGAATCCTCAGGCTCAGAAACTCAAGCCAGTGCCCTTCAGTGACCTACCCTGTGTGTTACAGGCATCAAAAGCAGCAGCTGCTGTGGAGTGCAGGTAAAATCTGTGACAAAAGGTGGTGCTTGAATTCCTTACTGAGACTGAGCAAGGGCTTCCTAAAGAGCATTAACACTGAATGGAGAATGCTGCAAAAGGCTCTGCTGTGGCTCCACAGGACTGTGGCAGCACCAACACGAGCAGAGGCAGCAGCAAGGGCTGCTCAGCACAGCCAAGGCTCTGCAAAGCACCTGGGAGCTGCAGAACAGAGCCCGTGGCACTGAGATGAGGCAGTGACTGAAGGAGCTCCTTTCTCAGGGATTACAGACTGGGACAGACACAGGTGTGTTTTCAATGAAGCAGGAACATAAACAGCAGGAAGTGTGCTGTAATTCCTCTTTGTTGAGAGGAAAAGCCCATCACCCATTCAGTCAAGGACTATGGAAATTATCAGCAATATTATGTGCCAAAGTTTAATTTAACCAGAAGTAAAACCAAGAGGAAAAGTTTTGACTTCACTCTTATCAATAAAGTTAAGTGGAAATATTGCAATTCTAACTTTTGTCTTGCATACCTGGTATCACAATGAATGTTCTTTTTGCAGCTGGTTACAGCTTGGAGAAAAGATTCCAACTTTCAGGCAGTACCACTGTCTTTTAAGAATTCTAGAGAACATCTGCTCTTACTCATATAATAATCTAGAAGAAAGCAGGCACTGAACAGATAAACTGTTCCTCCAAGTCACCTAAGTCAAGGTACTGGGTAATTTTTGGATTCTTTTCCCACATCAAAGAGTGTAACAGTTCACATTATAGCAGACAGATCTCTATTCTCTGGCAGTAAAGAGATTTCCACAAAGATAAAGCTGAAAAGGGAATATGCAATAGAAAAGAAACAATTCTATAACCTGGGCCCATGTGAAAGAATGAAAAAGTGCTTTTTTGCTATCTTCCCTTTAAAAATGACAGATGATTACAGATGCCTGGTGATTTCAGGTGCACACAGAGCAGCTGAGGAATGAAATGCACTTGAACATGAGTGGATGAGCTGAGGAGCCCCAGCTGAGCCCCCGTTACCTGCCCGGCTGCTGGGGCTGCAGAATGTCCAGCAGGAGCTGCTTCACCTCGCTGGGGGACATCTGGTACAGGTCCTTGGCTGGCATCTCCCCAGCCCTGATCTGCAGCTCATACTTCATAGCATGGATAATCCATCTGCACAGGGAGAGGAATAGAGTTTGTCATTAAATACAAAGTTTCCAAATAGGAAAAATTAGTCTAATAAAACAGCTCCTAAGAATTCCACACAATCCTGCTATTTGGCTGTCAGGACTTGCATAAAATATCAGACAAATATTCTCCTACTCTTCCTGTTTGATTGGAACATGATACAAGCTGAAAGGGATAGTGCAATTAAGAAATGCGTTGTGGACCATGTTTTCCATAGAGAAGATTGATTGGACTACATTCCCTGTATTCCATGTTCATTAAAACCAACATTTACCTGCCTTTTGATGTTAAAATTCCTATTCAGAATTATGCTCTGCCTATATATGCATTTTGCTGATGAGTTTTAAAAAGCCATAAAATTTACAATATTTTACATTTACCAAGACTTCGGGGCTTATTTCTAGTTTTAGCCTTTGAAATTCAATTTTGCAATCTATCACACTTTCTTTTTCTGCTCCTTTTTGAAAAAAAATTTGATTCAATAAAAATATAGCAACAGCGAAGATTTTTAGCCTGAGGTATCAGAGGGGCAGAACTTGGCAAAGTGTTGAAGGAAAATGCTGAGTTTTATTGTGCACATTATGTAAAAGCAGTGCTTCACCTCTGATGCAATATCAAAGATGAAACAGGGTACATCAGAAGGCAGATAAGCACAGAGCTCAGCTCTTACCCTCTCCACTGGTTCAGTTCCAGCAGGCATTCCTAGCAAAAGGAAACTGAACTAGCTTTTCTTCAAACAGACCTTAACAGCTGATCAAGGCTTGGGTACATCAGAGCCTTTCTGTGTTTATCTCCAAATGCAGTGAGAGATTCAGGCCCCACATTCCATGGTCATTTACCTGTTCAGCTACCCAGGTGCAGAATGTTTCTGCTTACATAAGTCAAGCCACACTCCTTCCTAGGGAGTTCTTAGGAACTACACACAATTTGGAGATGCCTGGCCAGCTGATGCAGTGTTGATTACATCTGAGGTTTCCAGGACTGTGGAATGCAGGTGCAAGATACCAGGGAGTATTGAGGTCCATTACATTTGCAGAACACGCTACTTTCATTTAATTTAGCAGGTGATGAGCCCTTCTCTTGTTACTGAGATGAACAACACAGCTGGCTCAGGAGTTCTTTCCCCCTCGTGCCTCAGCTGTGTCTGTGTGTCAGTCCCTCACTGGTGTTTTCCCTTTGCAGTGGCCTGCAAACCACACCAAAGTCAAAGGTGGACCTTCTGCTGAGCTCTTCACTGATAAGAGGTGAATTCAAGTCACTTGGCTGGGAGTTTTTACAGTAATAGGGCTGTCAGAAACTTGATCTATTTCAACATGAAACCCTGAAAACAAATCAATAACAAGACACTAAATCAAATCATTATCAAACTGGAACGGCATTTCTGTGAGAAGGTTAATTTTGCTCACTGGAGTGGGTGATAACACTGAAATAAAGGAAATTGAATCTCTAGCATTAACCTTGGGAGAAAGAAAAAAAAATTGCAAAAAGGATTAGCTACAGAGAATAAGGAAGGGGAGGAAAGAGGAGTAACATGGATCTGTGGAGGGGACAGAAAAGCATTTAAGTGCAAAAGGATACTTCCAGTTAAATGTAATACAGGCAATTTTTTGTTTTATGATGACTGGAATGTACTGCTAAAGAAGAAATATGAATCTTGTATGCTAGAAAAAAGGCTGCTGGTATCTACCTCCACTGCTGAAATGCTGTATTTTTCTCTATGGAAAAAAATATGGAAGATGCTGATTCTAAAGCATGCTCAGTGATTCAGTAAATCTCAGTCAGTAGCACCTGGCCTCTTCAAAGAAGTGCTTATTCAAATGCATGTCTCTTCCTAAATGTGAAAAAAATAATTAACTTCTGTGGGTAGCAAAGTAAGTGCAGATACATGGAATGTGACAGCACTCCAGCACAGCCTGTCTGTAGGTCACCTTGTCAAAGAACAAAAGAGAACAGCTGGGAGGTAGATGATTGTAGTAAACCCCTCAGGTTTAGCCAGGGCCCCTTGGAGAATAGAATGCTGACACAGCAGCAAAGAAGTTTCCTGTCTCCAGGGACATCCGCCTTGTACCTTATCCCTATAGCCATGTAAGGCAATATTGTGTTAAACCCTACCATTGGTCACTTATGGTCACTCTAACACCTTTGCCATTGGTCAGGATTGGATCCAGGCCAAGGGTATAAAAGTAGCACACTGTACCCCTACTAACTCGGAAGAAGAAGAGCTGAGACCCTTCACAGACCCCTACAATAAAGCCACACTCGTGGAACAGCCAGCGTCTTCTGCTTCTCCTCTCTCTACCGTCTGCTGGAGCCTTAGGCCAAGGGAAAAGCTACCTAGCAAGCAAAGCTGAAATCACAAGAGCTGCCTGATCACTAAGAGCTGAATATCTCCCTGCTTGCTAGGGGCTGACCCGCGGCCTTGGTCTGAGAGCGAGCTGGCTTCTGGCACCCAGTCCCCTTGGGGACTGAGCTCTGGAGCTGTAACAGCTTGCATAGGATAAGACCAAGCAAGGCTCATTTAGATGATGGTTGAACCTTGACTCAGGTTTGTGGCTCTCTGAAGTCTCCATTCCCCTGCTTTACTGACCCAATCCGTATCTTCAGCATCCCACTGAAGAGTTCTGGGGAGTTGGAGATGATCCAGCCAATGTGGATGACCAGCTCCTGCTGCAGCACAGCCTCTCTCTCGTCCTGCAGCCGGCGTTTATCGTAGATCATGTCCTTAATGACGGCGGGTGATAAGGGGTTGGAGATAACGGCTTCCTCCTGGCCAAACGCTCCCAGCGTCACCTGCGGCACAGGAAACCGTTCACAGGCTGGGGCTGCAACAGCAGCACTGCAAAGCAATTCACAAACTCAACTCTCCTTTGCTTGTTAAAAGTTTCACAATGCAAGGGTGATTTTATGTCAATGGCTGATGCTTGTTAATACTGTTAATTGGTTGCTATTGGAAGTAATAAACTTCAATAACAACCACAGTGAATATGGAATCTATTTTTCCAAATTAAAATAAAAATACAAGACCACTGCTTTATAATCAGGTTATAATCAGGACTGTACATTAGGTTTAGACAGTTATATAATTTCATACATTTCAGCTGTAGAACTCAATTAAAATTCAGAATTAAATTTACAGTTTTGTTTTCTTCTTTCTACTAGCATGCTAAAAGTTACAGCCTTAATTTTAAGAAAATATATTGCTGGTACCAGATTGTTTAACCACAAAAAAGGATTTTATTAGAATTCTGTTTTGTTTTTAACCTACTGTCATTAAGACAGCAACACTAGTTTTTCTGCTGTAATAAAGATCAAGGAAGGGATGTTAGGTTAAAAAGTTGCCAATAGCCTCAAATTCTGCTGCATGCAGGTGTGACCTCCTCTACAGCTGAGCAGCACCAGAAGCACAAACCCAGACCTCAGTCTGGAGTAAGACAACAACATTGCATATAAGCAGGTATACACATACACATATTTAACACAAAAATACAGAAATATTCAATTTGTATTATTTAGAAGCAACTGTTCACGAATTTAATTAAAATTACTGTGCTGGGGAAGAAAAACAATGTTCTCCTCAGGAAAGGAAAAAACAAACTTTCTTTGAAACAGAAAACGCTGACAGACCCTTTGCTCAGCTGCCACCCATGTGTTGTGTTATGCTCAATCACACAGAAAATGATTACATTTTCATTAAAGAAGTCTCTCAAGAGATGCCTTTATACTTCATCTACTTTTGTCAAGGAAGAGGGCACATAGATATAATCACACAAAGGTTTGGGTGGGAAGGGACCTTGAAGATCATCATGTTACAACATTCCTGCTCCAAACCCCACCCAACGTGAACATCCCAGGGATGGGGCAGCCACAGCTCCTCCAGGCAGCCTGTGCCAGGCCCTCCTACTCCCACAGGGAAGAGTTTCTTCCTAAGATCTAATCTGAACCTGCCCTATTTCATTTTAAAGCAGTTCCCTCGTGTCCTGTCTCTACACGTCCTTGTCAGAAGTCCCTCTCCAGCTCTATGAGCCCCTTTGGGCACTGGAAGGGTTTCCAAGGTCTCCCCAGAGACCTTAAACCCAAGGAATTTCAGAAATTGTGCCCCTTCCTGTCTTCCACAAATGCTGAACAGTCTTTTCAGTCTCATTCTTTCATTAATTAAAATTATTATTCAATTCCAAATACAATTATTAAACACATATTTATTTTCTCTGGATTTCTCTTCTTTGCTAAGGTTTTTTTTATGCCATTGCATACTTTTAAAAGAAGCATCAGAGGCCTTGAAAATGAACAAGCCATTTGTTTAGTTTCTGTTATCATTCCTTAATGCAGTTCTGAGGAGCAAAGACTTACCTGCTTGCCCTGAACTAAAACATTAGTAATAGATGGTGCAAGGCTGTCCACTAGTTTACCTAAAAGACTTGCTGCGAAGCGCACAACAGACCTGAGGGCAGAAAACAGAGCAATCCCACTACATATCACATGCTAGTTTAATGAATTCAGCTAGAAAGCTGCAGTCTGCCACAGCAGAATCTCAAAATTAACTCACTGAATACATACAGTATGTACAAAGTGGAATTTGGATCAGATTTTATGCAATCTTCTGTAGGTTCTCATTTTTTAGTTCAGATATAGGTTAATGGATCAGAAATATATTTAGTTAGAACTCATTAAACTACCAGTTCCATAAAAAGCTTCTTGTTCTCTTCTCAACACCATCTTAACCAAAGGCAGGTAAGAAATGCCAGCTCCTCTTTTATGACATTTTCATCATTTTGCAAAATAACTTTGGTAATTTTTAAATCTATTTAAAAGAGTCAGAAAGATTTTGCAAGAGAAAGTATAACACATAACACCAAAGCCTTGCTGTGTGTTCCATGCTGAGGTAATATTTTGCATGTGCAGCATGAAAAGAAGAGGCTTGTGTCACCTGCCAGGTTAAAACAAGCTGTAACTTCTAAGAACCACATTTTTCTAGGTATGCAGTAGGTGGTTAAAGATATGAACACATTTAATAGTAATTTCCTGACAAAATACAAACGTAACAGAACTGTAATTGAGCTTTTCTAGCATAGGTTTTGAGGCTACTAAGAATCATTTATTCACAGAGATGAGGAATAAGCTGTAATATTCTATGGTGTTAGTAAAAAACTCAAACAGTTGATGTTGATTCCTGTGAAAACTGCTACACACTCCTTACGATCAAGAGCAAAGCATTTCAAAAATGCATTAGCTGATACTATCAAAATGCAAATAAGCAAAATAAAAAAATCTCACAGAGCTGCACTTCAGATTTCTGGGCACTTTACCTGTTTCCCATGTACCAGTAAAGTAGTAATATGTGGGGTTATAGAAGAAGAAAATTTCTGTGCAAATGCAGCACTGTAGCGCAACACCAACCTATATGTGTGTCACATGGCAATCAGGGAAGAGAAATGAAAAAAGTTTACATATTTTGTTCCTAAAAATACTTCTGATTTTTATTAATTACAAAAAATACCATCAAGGTATTTTGGGTCTACCTCATTATTGGCAAAGGCCCATTTAACTGTACGTAGAGACAAAAACAAAAAACAAATTTATATTTACTGACCTGTCAGGAATAGTTACAGAGTGAGAGACCTGAGTTCAGGACAGGCTTGACTTTGATAAAAAGAAATTAAACTTCTACTGAGCTTCAGGGCAAAGAAATTAATAAACAACATGTAAATATCAACCTACTTGCTGAAACCTTTTAAAGTTATTGTGTCAAAGTCAGGCTCAAAGCAAATGACTTCAGGGCAATAAATCTGAGTTAGTGCATCAGTTTAAATGATTTATATCTTATCACCAGCCTTCCTACATGGAGCTATTGACAATATTTTACCATGCCCTGTAAGAAATAAGAATATTAACATTCTTCTCACATGATTTCAATGTAATGGGGCCTGGGTATTGGCAACAGCACTGAGTGCAAAACCAGCGTATTGGTTTTGGATTTCAGAAGATAACAGTAAGAAACTGCTTCTTCATTTTTTAAAGCCTATTAAAGCAACCTTCGGCTGCCATGCACCAATACAACTGTCAGGAAAGCTGCCATTTTCCCCTTTAAGTGTGTGAGAATCCAGCCTTACTTTCTATAAAAAACAAAACTGGTGTAAGCCAGAAGGAACATGGTATTCGTATACAAACCAGAGCTTTCTGCTGCCAGCTCGTCTGTAGATTCTTTCAATGTGCTCAGCAACAGTACCTAAAGGGATTGAACAAAGAAAAGAAAACAAAACACAAGCAAAAAAAGATGCACAGGCTTTCATTTAATAGTAATAAGGCAAGTTTGATGAGACCAGTTAATTCTGAAGCTGCTTTAGTAAAGCACTTATCTATTATGCTGTACATCTAAAATTCAGATGCAATCAAGTCCCCTGTCTCCTAGTTTATGTTGTTATGAAAAATCCAAACCAGATTTCAGCTGAATTTGCTGTGCCTGCTGTAGAGACACCTATAATATCACCTGCTCTTGCAATACACTGGGGAAAATTAATCTACATATAGATTTGGCCTATAAAGGTACACCCCATCACAAAGTACATCCTCATACTGCAGAACCTAAAGTTCTTCAGCCTCTGTGTTCAGATTTGTGTTTTATTGATTGGGTGGGTACTAATGTCAGTCTCAGCAGTCTCCATGCAGAGGACTCAGTCAGTGACTCAGCCCATCCAGCCCAAGGTGCAGGTTAAAAAGGTCATCAGCACCCCCATTCCACATGGGATGGCACTGAGAGGCCTGCACAAGATAGCTCTGAGCACCCAGAGGCACAACTGCACATTTTTGGGATTTAATTGATTTCAACAGCGGTTTTAAGTTCATCATCACGACCCAGTGGTTGTAGTGGTAACACTGCCTGCTCACAGGGGTAGGGAATCTGCCCTGAGCTGCTGTTTCTCGAGCAAAGAACACAACCTACAAAGGACTAAAGGAAGCTCCTGAGCTCCCAAAGCCTCCCAACACTCCAGGTGACTGCTGCAAAAGGCCACTGCAGAGCCCACATGGCCTAATGTGCAGACTGCAGCCAGGACTTGCAGCAATGCACTGGGTTACCAGCCAAGGGGCTTTATTCCCTTGAGGTGGCTTTCCAGTCCTGTGGGCAATTTTGGGCACCACAGCAGAGGAAAAATAAAAAGATATTAGAAAGTATCCAAAGGGGGCACAGGAAGATGGTGAAGGATTTAGCAGGAAGCCATGTGAGGAGTGGATGAGGTGATTTGGCTTGTGGAGCCCAGAGCAGAGGGGACTGAGGAGAGACCTCAGTGGGCCTGCAGGATCCTCAGCAGGGCAGCAGAGAGGCAGGAGCAGATCTCATCTCCTCACTCTGTGACCAATGACAGGACTCGAGGCCATGGCTGGAGCTGAGGCAGGGGAGGTTTAGGTGGAGATCAGGAAAAGGCTCCTCCCCAGAGGGTGGCTGGGCACTGACCAGGCTCCCCAGGGCACAGCACCAGCCTGCCAGAGCTCAGGAAGCTCTCAGGCACATGGGGGGATGGCTGGGGTGTGCTGTGAAGGATGATGATCCTTGTGGGTCCCTTCCAACTCAGAATATCCTACAGATTCTATTATCTTTTTAACACAGCAATGCAGATAAAATGTATGCTTATGTCAATAATTCTCCACATTAAGCAGCCATCTCATACTAAAATTAAGAAGCAGGGCTCTGTAACATGAGGTGGGAAGTCCCACTGCTTGAATAACTAAGAGTATATTATTTGATTTGAACAGCCCTCTTTTTTTCTGAGTAGTCATAGATAAAAAGGCAACTAAAAAGCAATCTTTGGGAAAAAAGACAAAACAGCAAACTTTGCAGCACAAAACCCCAAAGCCTCAGTGGCCTTCTCAGAATTACATTACAGGAATTTAGACCCTGTGCTCTAAAACAAAGCCGTAACACAAAACTAGAACTTCACAGATACAGTGAACTGAAGTGAGATTACATCAAAGCAGAATAAAAATGCAGTATAAAGCCTCATATAGTACAGACTGTTACAGACATTTAGACTTGTCTTTTGTTTCTGTTTTCTTTGAAGGGCAAATCCTGTATTTTTTTTCTAATCTATGCATTCAAAATTACAACCAGATACAGCACTGGCCTACAAACAGTCTAAAAGCATTCATATATCCAGCAGCTTATTCCCCACCACACCATCAATCTGCATCTCCTGTTTAATGCAGAAATTGCTCTAAATGGCTGAGAAAAGAGCTCCACAACTGCTGGCAAGCACAGCTATTATTCCTGTTCATTGCAAGTGAGCACAGAGCTGCTTCCTCAGGACAGTCCCATGGCAGGAGCTCTTACCTTCCTTGGTGATGAAATTCGGCCCTTCCCTTTTGAGCAAGATACTGGAGAGTAACACTTGGCTTGCCAGGCAACTGCAGTCCTTAAATAAAAAACAGCAACAGCAGAACCATAAACTGCCTTCAGACTGTCACTGAAGCAAAGCCAGAAGAGCTATTAAAAATTTCAGGTGAAACCAAAGGGCCTTTTCTTCTTTTCAATTTAAGGAAAAGTATAATTCTTTTATTTTCAAGGGGATTTTACAACTATTCCACCCTGTGTGTGCTGTATCCTTGTCACTGCTGCTTGCAGAGGCTTCTCTGTGAATCATGTTGGAAAAGTTTCCTGATTTTCCATTCTCAAGTCCTTTAATTTACAGCAGAAATGCTTGTAATGAAATAGGAAACCAAGTAGAACACTTGGGGTGTTTGTATCAACACCAGATCTAGAACAGTCACTGGTAGTTTTCCTCTAGGTACAGGAAACAAGTGGCAGATTGGAACTGTCCCTTGATGCCATTAAGAAGTTCCCAGTCCATCCCAGTAAATACCCACTGCTCAAGTCTCTTTTGATTAGCAGTTTATCAATAAAATATCTGTTCTTAGGACACATGCAAATGGATCCAGAGGGGCACCTGGCACCAGGGATGATTGGGGCACCTGGGAGAACTGAGAGCCAACAGTTACATGAAGGGCCAGGAAGCTCTGTGATGAGATTAAGAGGAGGATTCCCTGAGCATGGAGAGGAATATCAGATATTTCATGTTATTAGCTGTGCCCCAACACTGATCATATGCTGATCTAAGCAGGCTGCTGTAAAAAGCGTATCAGCACAGAATTTCTTATTTCACAAGAATGAAGTTACATGTACTTTACCAAGTTTTCTTACATTAAGTTTCTGCAGGATCTCATATGTTGACTTGTTTTTCCAGTCATTAATATTTACATCTGGTTGCTGCTCAAGTTCAGAAGCATTGGGAGTACTAGATTGTCTCTTGACTTTTGAATGTTTTGGAAGATCCAGCTCCTCCAAACTCTTAAATACAGGAGCCCTGAAAAATAAGTATTTAATTTCTTCATGGTTCAGAAAGTATTTTAATAATCACATAAATCATCACCACTATTTACACATAGCCTTACTCTTCTGTTTCAGTGATGCTTAGGAAGTCAAGTTGTTCAACAACTGCTCCAGATATTAATGTCTGCAATGAAAAATTGAAAACAAAATTTTAAATATATAGATAACTATATAGCTGTCTTTTAATCTCAGTATGTTGCTGGTGGTTTCCATTGAGAAAGTTTTTTTTATCTAAAGTTCCAAATATTTTATGCTTTCAGAGTATTTTTGCTCTTTCATGAGGAAAAAAAGCTCAAGGCAGTAGAAGTCTCCTGGGGCTGCTGTCTCCTTTTGGCTCACGTTCCATTGTTCTTTTGTCCTGTCCAGCTTCATCCAGCACTGCCCACCCCAAAATGGAAACACTGAGACTGAGGATTTCTCTTCCTCAGAGTCCTGCCCAGTGCCCAGTTCTGGAGCCCAAAGCTCATTGCTCCAGGCGTGGCTGAAGGCCAGGAAGTTTTCCTGTCAGCCTCACTGATGTTTCAGGCAAGCACTACAAAGGGCATTCCCACTCTGTGCTCATTCCCTAATCCAAGCATGCCTGGCCTAAGTTTGCACATCAAATGCAGCTTACAAATACATCTCAAAAGATTACAGAGCTGAAACTCAGCGCTGCATTTATCTGATGCAGTCATTACAATTCATTCACTCTGAATTTATAGGAATTCCCCATGTATCTACTGCCAGAGGAAATGTATTGTACTACAGCATTTTAGGAGTGTTTTGATTGTTCTCATTAGCTAAATAAAACTGAGTGTGTTTTGTGAACTTTTATATTCCATTTTCATTGTACATGAGTTGCAGTAAAACATTGATCTGTTACACTGTGAGATGACAGAATATAAAAACCCTGCTTTGCTTTTATTACTGGTGCCATTCATTCTCTGCCTTGCACATCTGCTTGAACATGTGATGACAAAGAAGGTAAAAATCAGAAAAGAGCTACAAAACTTCTGAGCATACACATTTTTAAATCAGATTTTATATACTTTATAGGAGAAAAAGAGCATTCACCAATTAGAGATACACATTCTCTCTCAGGCATGTTTAACATGTGCACCTAAATGAAGCAGCTGAATGCAACTGACAAAGATCAATATATATTTTGTTGGAATAAATGAATTATTCAAGAAAACACCAGGAATTAGACATGTCCCTTGTTCTTTTGCCACACCCTCCCCTATAATGAAACAAGACTGTTAATAAAATGCCAGCTGTGCAGTAAGACAGAGATTGCAGCTCAGCTGCTGCAGAGGCACAGGGTGCCCAGCAGGAAAGGCACCCACCACCTTCTCCACTGGCCTTCAAGCATTTGTTTGGATCTTCCCATGTGCTCTACTTAATGGCTAACAAATAAATCAAAGACCAGTCACCATCTTAAACTCTTTAAAACAACTCCTTACTGTTTATATTGGAAAAGGAATCTTTCAGAAGGTCAGTGAGTATGAGGGCAAAGTTTACTCCCCAATGGCTGTCCAGTGTAGTGCTTAGAATAAGGACACAGGTGGATGGAGAAATTTCTTGTCTGATAAATCTTTCTTGCAAGGCAAGAAAGTCATTGCAGTTAAAGTTAAAGAACAAATAACCAAACCACAAGAACAACAGCCCTGTAGCCCAATGAAAGGTTTGCCATGGGCAGTGATGGCATCTGCTATAGGAAGAGTCAGTGGTACCAGGAGAGACTCCATGACCTGCATGTGAGCAGGAGAAATACATAAATACTTAAAGATAGCAAGGATATCTCAAACCCTCCCAGCTAGAAGCATTTCCTTTCCCAAGCTCTTCTACAAATTAATAATCTTGTAGGAAACAAGAAGTTATTACTCCGTCCTTAGTCTTCTCTCTTACAAAAAAAGTATAGTTCAACAGGTGTAAACTCAGATTAACTACCACACAGGAGTATGTAAAATCAGCACCTGTCTCGGTAATTTTCACATTTTAATGAAGGAATGTTTGTGCTTTAAGATTCATTCAAACAGTAAAGATGTTAAAACTAGATCTTCGTTCTTGTAAGAATTTTAATATATGTGAAGCACCTTTTTTCCCCCCTCTGTGATTACCTAATCAAAAGAAATCCCTCAGTGCTTGACACCGTGGCTTTATGCTTTGGTAGTAATTTCACAAGATTGCCTAACAAAAAACACCCCTTTCCTTTCTGAAAATCTGCTGTGAAGATTATGACTTTCAAAAGACACATCAAAAGGAATGAAAATAAACCCATGTTTCTGTTGAGACAAAACAAACAGTACTAAATGTCTTGACTTCTTATCTTTATTTTTTATAAAACTAAATAAAATCAGAAGTCACATAAAGCCCTACAGTGGTAAGAGTACATGCAGCAGCACCAGGAGGGAAGAACACAAGAGTCAGGAGAGACACCTTACCTGTACTCTGTCAACGTGAACCTTCACTCCTCCAACGAGTCCCTTCCTAAAGGCTGCCAGCATATCCAATATGGGATTGAATCTGCTCCCTCTGCAGTGTGAAACAGAACTCCATGAATCTTGCCCTCAGGTGAGCCCCACACTGCAAATGCTGCTTCTCTCCCTCCCTACCTGATGTTGTCCTCCCGGATGAGCACCACGAACAGCGGCCGGCCGTGCATTTTCCAGTACTGCTTAATGAACTGCAGGGCATTCTGGGCAGGGAGAGCCTCAGTCACAACACACCCCAGAGAACACAGCCAGCACAGCACACAGTGCAAGGCAGCAGAGCACCTACAGCCCTGAGAACCCAGCAGCCTAAAAACACCTCAGCTACTACAGCACCAACACATTTCTGCAACAGAAAGCTGCCCTCAAGCCCTGCTATTCCCTAAGTGTTCTGAAAATTCTCCTAAGAAAAGGCATGGATCATGGAGCAAAGCATGAGACAGGGCAGTGCTCTGAACCACAGGCAGCAACCTAGAAAATGTGTGTGGGGATCCAGGGCCTGAATCCCAGCCACCGGCATGGAAGCACCAGGGCCACCTTCTGTGCATGTGGGGAGTGAGCTCTGAGCTGCTGTCAGCCTTAGAGCAGGTTTAAATATTTGTGCAAAATCAAGTAGTGTTTCCTCCATGTAAGGCTTTCATATCTCCTGTAAACACCAGCCTTGTTCCTTTTTTCAGGCAAGAACATTTGTTCTCCCAAAGAAACTAATGATAATTTGCTTGCTGCCCTACAGCATTCCCAGTCACTTGGGGGGCAGGATTTTTTGTCACAGAGAGATACTCCCTAGAACTCATACTGGGCTGACAGGGTATTTGTCTCAATATACTTCCTAGCTGCAGGTTTATTTTTGTATTATAATAATACACTCTGTACTGCATTCCCCTTTCAGTCTCCTGTTTCATCAGACTGCACAGTTAATTCTTCTGCAGACTATTTTTGTCAGTTACTCAAATGAAAAGTTACAAATACCTTAATGTCATCAATCAACATCATAACATCCTGAGACATGTAGAAATCACTGAGATCAAAAATGATGGAGTAGCAAACTACAGTCTTGCCCAGGATTCGATAAATCTGTTGAGAAAGAAAACTTCCATTAATCTTGTCCTTAAAACATCCATCAGAACCAAATACCAGGACTTGAACATCATAAAATATGCAGAAAATAACATTAGATTTCAATTCTAGTTAAAATTACAGACACTAAATGTTTATCTGAAATATTTATCAATAATGAGAACATAAACTTTTCTTGTAATCACCTTTGATGTTCCAAGGCATCCTATGGGTCTGTCCGGTCTTCCAGATAATCCCAGTTTCTCATTGACTCCCAAATGGAAGTAAGCCTGTGAAAAAGAGTCATGAAAACTGATAAAAACCTAGATCCCAGCCTTTTTCATCTCCTGCCACATCTCACAAAGAAAGCTGTGTGCAGTCTGCTTTGATTAGAAAATGATTCAGAAATGTGGCTGCTATTGCTGTTCAGGGCTGTGTTTTCTAAAAAACACTTGTTTCCTATAGCAGGTCTTCTTTTTAACTTCTTTCTCTGATTATTTTTCTATTCTCTGTTAGTTAAATATTTATTGATTTTTCAAATTGCTTATTGAAATAATTTTAAAGGATCATTTGCATTTATTGGCTAGTCAAATTTGCCTTCTGTAATGCTTTTCCAGAGCGGATACCAAAGTAAAAGAGTAATATAGGAACCCTTTAAATATCTTTGTACAAATTTGTAAAATTAATGCATCAGCAACACAAGCAAGAGGGAATTATCTCATTATTCACAGCTTGATTCTTATTAGTTATTTATGCCTGTCATTCAACTGATACAATTTTGCAAAAATAATCTTCCCTTATTACACTGTATCAGTATAAAACCGTAAGAAAACAACTAATCTGTGAGCAATACAGTATAAATGCATCAGCTAAACCTGACTGAAAGATGTAATTTTTCCTTACTTGGCCTGTTTTGGGTAAGAAACACACCATTTCTGCAGAATATTCAGAATTTCCAAAGTTCAATCTTTCTTTGTGTTATAGGAAGATAATTCAGAAGCAAATGAAAGCAAACACTTGAACAAACATTACAGTCAACAGCTTTCTATTGCTGTCAGCCTGGGGCCTTCCTGATCCTGCCCATGCTTCTGCACTAACACCAAGAGCTGTTTAAAAAAGAAAACAAACAAAATTACCTATAAGACCTGTTCATCCAGAGCAAGGAACTGGATTCACGTGGGGCAGGATGGAGACATCAGAACACTGACAGCCTCAATAACCCACCTGTACATAACAAACAATGCTGACCCTCTGCTGGGGTAAATAAGGGAGAGTGGAAGAATGGCAGCAGTCAGGGCCAGTTAATGCTACAAGGACCTTCATTTTGCTGGAATGCAGAACATGAAATGCTTTCTTAACAGAAGCAGAGCTGCATTAGCATTGCAATATTGTCTGTTTCCTGGAGGACTCTGTGGCTGGAGGCCCCTGTTGGCACACAGGCTGCTGCAATAGTTTCCTCCTCTAGGGAGAGTTCTCCAGCCTGATCTGTTACAATCAAAGCTCAGATGCAGCACCAGGCACAATTCCTTCAAGTCCAGCTGCTTCAAGCACCTTTGGGTTTTTTTATTAAAAAGCCCTTCAATTCTGGATTATTAAGCTGCTAATAGCAAGAAATGGCTGTGAAAGCAGACTGGGCTGTGGGGTTGATTTATGAGCATGACCCAAAATGCAGCTGTCTCGCACACCATCTGCTTCTGTGCTCCCTCTCCTGCTCTCAGTCCGTGCCCAGGGGTTCTGCTCCTCTCCTGTGCTGTAATTCCACTCCACATGTACTTTTTTCCTGTGTATTACATGTATCTTGTCCCATTTTATTGTTTATCTCTTTGTTCTCTTTTCCCCACCACCCTCACTTTGTGGATATCTTTACATGATTTCAAGTTCTACGTTCAGTCCCCATCCATTTGTTTTACAGCACTTTTTTGGACACATGCTCGTTAATAAGTCTAGAGATTTAAACTGTTACCATGTGCTACTAGAGCAGTTCAAAGGTTTCTGATTAAATTAAATTCTCCTTAGAACTGACAGCATCAGAGTAGGAAATCTTGAGATCCATATTTTCCACAGATCAAGCTTCTATTCCCCAAAATACATTGACTGTTCCACTGTTGGCTTCCTTTCCCCTCAAAGGATGACAAATACTGCCAGGAGCTTTTGTTTGTTCGCTTTTTGGTTCATTTTGGTTATTGGCATAAGCCCCAAGATCAAACCCCAGTTTTCATAACACCCCAAACACTCTCTTTACTTCACAGCTCTGGCAGAGCCTTTATTAGAAGCCCATTAAGAAGAGGTTTTCTATCAGGTGAATTAATATTTTCATGGCACTCCTTCACAAAGTAAGTTTTGATGAGGCAGCTGTACCTACCCATCACCAGGATAAAGGAAGTGTCAGAATTGCCAGATGTCTCAACAGCTTTAGAAAAATAAATCCTAACACAGACTTTTCCATAGATAGGAATTTAAGTGATAATAATAAAACTTAATGAAGGTCTCATCTTTTTGGCAGGGAAACCAAAAAAGTGATGGGTGACAGACAGACAATGCATACCTCTATAGCAAAGTTATGGAGTATTCATTTGTTAAACCAATGTTTCAGTACAGAACTTCAGGACAGATACAGACAGAGAGAACATATTTTGGAATATAGTATCATGAAAGCTAGTGAGTAAAAATGGGTTCAGAAATGAACAAGGATGAATGGAAACATGGATTTTTCTCTTCCCCCTGTTTTAGTCCTTCTCAGGTGTTAGTGGCAGCCATTATTTGGGGTAAGGATTTTTCTGAATAAGCCACAGCCAGGTTTGGCACATCCTTCATATTCACAAAGTTAAGAAACCTGAAATATGTTGCTATATTCTCTATTTTTGGGTTGATTTTTTTCCTTGTGTCCTACAGACTCCAGATACATCATGGCACTGATTTCTGAGGGAGAGCCCTACACAGAGCTCTGTTCTGCAATGGGGCTGACAAACAGGATTTGTCACTGCACTGCCCCAGACATTCATCCCTCTCATGTGTGACACATTTGCACAACACAGGGGCAGCAGGAGCTTTGTGTCTGATGCACAGCCAGGAGCAGCAGGGCCAGCCCAGGCCTGGAAGGATGTGATTGACCCTAAGGAGACTCCTTGCCCCAACAGAAAACAGATTCTTCAGGGAGGATGAAGGGGATGCTGATGATCCTTCATCCCAGTAATGTCTAACTGTGCTATGTTAATAGCACAGTGCTCAGCTAAAGGGGCAGACCAAGAAGGATTTCAAGCCCAAAACTTCCTGGATATAGTCAATCCAAGGGAAACAGTGACAGAGATGTGGATATTGCCTGTTCCAGGGGCTGCACTATGAAACCCTAAGATGGTTTATGCCTACTGCCTTAATCCATTTCTTTGACTATTGCTCATTTGCTTGTTTCTCCATCAAGATTCATTCAGTTTACCAAGCTACTAATGTTGTTAAAATTTTATTATTCATTCATTATACTTTGAAAGTGGCTCAGGCAAAAGTCTAATCAGATAAATCAGAACATGTGGGCTCCTACATTTCCCTGGAAGCTGCAGGAATCTGTAACTTCCAGTGCCAGCACACCTTGCAACTGCTTTAGGAGGACAGAAATATGTAGACAACAGCTCAGGGAGATACAAGGCCAATAGCTTGATATAAATCCTTGTTTTTACAAAAGAAATACAGAGATGGATAAATAATTTAAAATGCAGAATTCCTTACTTTGACAAGTTCTTTCTGAGCCCATATCTGAATTGGTTCCACCTGCTGGGGGGTCTGAGTTTGGATTCCATATGTGTTCAGAAATACTTGCAGGCTACAAATGAAATACAGACACATTTAATGACAAATCACAGAATAGTTTCAATAATTCTCTTGGCAGCAGATGTATACAAGTAGCAGCATTTTATTCTACACCATTTCAGATGTATTGTTTAACCCTTCCTTAATACACAGGTACTCAACAAAAGCAAATACATACCGCTGGCTTTCTGCTATCAGGGCCACATGGACCACCAAATCATTTTCTAAGGGACCCTGCAAAATAATGACAAAATCATTACTGGCATTGCTAACTAAAGATTTTATTCAATATAGCATGACCAAGGTCAAACAATCCACAACTATGACAGACAGCACTGCCTGCATTGCTTTTTCTTGTGAGCAAAGGCGTGAGCAAATTGAAAGATTTATAAAGCTTAAGACTACAGGAAGCCTGTCCTACCAATAATACTCTGGAAAACACATTTTGGAGAATTAGTAATAAACAGATTTCTGGTAATCATTACACTGCTTGGATTAGTTTGGGGGTTTCTTTAATTAAGAAGAACTACATAGGGAAAACATTTTATTTCATACAAAAATTTGGAATTTTTCCAATCAGTATATCTCCTATATGCCTGATATGACTCAATGTTTTGATAAATATTTTTGTAATGAGCAAAATTATTCAGCTTTTTGGGTAAACAATAAAATTCACTTAGAAATAATGACCTATGATTTCAAACCTTTACTCTGAAAAATTGTCATCACACAGCTGCTCTTTAGTGACATGAAAGACATATTACATTTACTGCAGACAGCTCCATTTCCTTGCACTGCTTATTACACTAACACTTCATGTCTGAAATAAACACCAGTATTTTTCATCAGGAAACCACACAGATAGCAGTGAATTCAACATGTTGGGTGAAAGCACTGACTTGACTCCCTGGGTCCCAGTCTGGCAATTCACCTTTGCTGTCTCTGGCAGAATGAGCCCTGAACACTCCCTGGGCCTTGTTCATCCTCTGGCATTCACTGACTGGAGAACAACACAACTCAGAGCAGCTCACGTTTTCATTGCTACAATGCTTTTGTCTAGAAACTACCAGAACACAAATGACAGAAGTTAAACACATCTTCTATCAATTGTATAAAGAGACAGCATTTTTTGTGATGATAGAGGGATAGACATTGACTTAGAAGAAGTTCAGAGGGAACACTTGCTCGCTCAGGCAGCTGTGAGCTGTGAGCCTTCATATCAATAAAGATCTTAGGGATTTGCAGGAGAAATTCTTGGTAACTTTTCCCCAGAAGTCTGTCAGCACCACATTTGCACTAAAAATTCTGGATTTTTTGCCACATGAAATAAGTTTCTGATGAAAGTATGTGCACAGAGACTAGATGAAGCAGTCAGAAGTTCAAACAACATTAGATTTTCCTGCTCAGAATCACTTGTATTTATACAAACAGTGGGAAAACTCAACCCAAAACTCAGCCATAATCATTGTGCTTAAACAAAAAGCAGAAGCCCCCTCCCCAACCTGAAAATGAGAGAGCCCTTCCAAGAGATTCCAAGATTTGCAGACAGCCTGTGATCCAACCTGGGCAGTGGCCTTTGAGCTAAGACTCAGTTCCCCTCTCACTGAAGAGCTGAGCAGGCCTGTGTAAGCACAGCCTGTAAATTGTGCATAACCCATGAGTTCTGCCTCTCACACACAGCCAAGGACAGGATTCACTTACAGCCAATCAATGGTGGTTCTAACACAGGCCAGAACTACATAAATGCAGCTACAGCACAACTGGCACAACACAAAATCTGTGTGAAAAACTACTAGACCTTTGAGAGTATTGTGGAAAAAATATAACTATCATTGCAGTACAACTACAGGACTGCTGCAACATTCAACACAAAGTTACTCTCACTGTCATTTGACATGTCACAGCCTGGAGGATCACAAGTAGTGACCTAGAGAAACACAGATCAAAATAATAGATAAAACACTCAAAAAAAGGAAGTCACCTTTTCCAGTGGTGATTGTGCTATATAGTATTTGCTGTATACTTAAAAAAAAGAGATATGGAAAAGCATTAAACTGCTAAATATTCCACTAAATAAAGCATCTTGTTAAAAATTCCATTTTAATGTCTTGGCTTCCTCATTTCTAATAAGGCCAGCTCAGGTATTGTTCCCACAACATCCATCACTGTCTCCCCAAGACACCAGGCCGGCCCCCCTGCCCAGGCTCCCCCTCCTGCCTTGTGCTGCCCCTTGGATCCTTGGCAGAAGGGCTGGTTTCAGCTGCATTCTGCATGCTGTGCAGATGATAAATACACTTCAGAAGAACAAGATAAAAGACTGATTAGTTGTTCTTCCTCTCCAAAGGAGAATAAAAAAAAGCTAAAAAAAAAAATTCACAGTTTTTAACAAGGTTATAAACTGCTGGAGGTAGGATAAAGGGAAAAATCCCTGACTCCATTCCTGGCACAAGGAGACAAAGCAGCTCAGTATCAGCCTCTCACTGCACAGATGTTATCACTGTGCCCTTCTGCTTCCACTGCCAGGAAACCTCAGAACTCTGAACAAACCCCATTCATTGAGCACGTCAGAAAGGGGGCAGAGCACTGAAGAGCCCCGATGGAAATGGCACCCCCTGGGATTCCTGAGCACACCGAGTGAGGAGAGGCAATGGCAACAGCTCACAACAGGAGAGGCTGCACTGCCCCCGCACGGCCCTGGCTGCTCCTGAGCCACACCCCAGCTAACCCGGGCTGCCAGGCACCACTGAGCACTGCTGACCACTGCTGAGCACCCTGTGCCCACTGGCACTGAGCTCCTGGCACTGCTGACCGCCCTGTGCCCACTGGCACTGAGCTCCTGGCACTGCTGACCGCCCTGTGCCCACTGACACTGAGCTCCTGGCACTGCTGACCGCCCTGTGCCCACTGGCACTGAGCTCCTGGCACTGCTGACCACTGCTGACCGCCCTGTGCCCACTGGCACCGAGCTCCTGGCACTGCTGACCGCCCCGTGCCCACTGGCACAGACACACCAGCCCCTGAAATCAAACACAGCACACTTATGTGCCTCAAATTCCAAACCAGCACTGGCAGGTTTCGAACTGTGTTAACTGTGGTAGGCAATTGTATTAAAGGGAATAAAGCAAGGACATGTTTACAATTAACATGACAAAACAAATCATCCAATATGGCTTCATTCAAATTAGACAGGCTCTAATCCTAAACATAAAAATCTTAAAATATCTCAGTCTATCTACAAGTAATAAATTTAGTTCCTTATTTACATGTTATCTATTTCCCTGAATAAACAAAATAAGCAGTTTATTATTTTGACTATTCTCTTCCCAATTCTCTTCATCACTAGGCATTAATCGTAATTCCCAGTACCTGAAATTAAATCCTTACAAATGCTTATTAACTCTACACAGCAAAACATTAAAAGAATACAGTCATTACATGCAGAGAATCCACTTACTTAATTGTAACCCTAAACACATATTTCAACTTAACTCTGAACATAAAATAATCCTACTCTGGCAATTTAGTCAGATTATGATTTTTTGTTAAAGGTGAAACGAAACACAAGACAGCAATAAATCAGCTTTCACATGTGCCAGTAAAATACAAAAGAATTCCAGAAAAGCCCCACCCTAGCTCACTTCTCCAGTGTTATCGTTACCATCCAGGCCCTCTCCTACACCACATCCTCCCAAAAGAGAATGCAACAACCCCAACCGAGTTCGAGTCTCCTGAATGTGGAGGCACTAAAGAGGAGGCTCAGGAGAAGCTCTTGAAGGAATTCAGTTCTGAAGAGTCTCCCTGAAGCAGAATCCTGCAGGATCTCCTTTCACAGGGAAGGGAGCATGGCTGGTTCCATTTCTCTGACCTGCCAGGAGTGCAGAGCACACACAGAGTGTCCCGGTGTGCTCTGACACAGACTGAGCCCCAGACACAGCCCTGCTCCAGCACCACACTGGCACTGCCCCAGGAAACAACATATGGGCACAGCCTCCTCCAAGTGGGAAATAACAGCTTCTGCCATTGAATTAGGTGAAAACACATTTCCTTCAAACTATAAACACACCAAACGAGTACTGGTAGCCATTATGTTTTTACTGTACTGCTCATTTGATGCCTCTGTTTTCTACAAGCAATGAGATTGTCCTTGATCTGATTTTCTGATGCACTCCCACTGGAATTATACATAGTTATATACACAGCTTTCATAGCACTTTTACCTTTGGAGGTCTATATGACCTTACTTTCCTTTACCTAATTCTTCATTGATGCTTCTAAGCTGTAAAAATAAGGTTGGAATATTTGAAATACTTTCCATTGCTTGCTTAAATCTACACTATTGTGTGGGTATCAGACATATTTTTGTAGTGGCACCAAAGCCACAAATATATTAAATTAATCACATTTTCAGTGGCAAGTGTTTAGAGTTTATAATTAATGCAACCACAAAATAAAAATATGCCTACATGGAAAACATATTTCTTGAAGAAATATTTACTTAGCACAGAGATTCAAATAAAAATTTTAAAAGTCTTCTTTTTGGTACATGTCCTTTCAAAACACAGTATCACAACAAAATTTATATATACAGGCTTCTGAAATGTTTACATACCCTTGTTTATTGCTTACAGGAATAAAATTTAATACAAATGGAAATAGTTTTCTGTTCAATTTAACTGACTAATTCTTTAGCTATATGGAAAAGAGAAGACATCATTAAAGAGAAGAAATTACTTTTGATTTCTAAAGACATCATTAAGATGTGCTGTGTTCTCATTTTGTATGGTATTTTTAGTCATTTTCCCTGCACTTTAAGGCAAATATGATACTGATTTTGCATAAATTAGCTCAATTAGATAAAATGGCATAATCAAATATTCAGACAAACTGGTTAAGCAAATCTAAAACATGGATTAAAAAAGCCAGACTCAAGATTCTTGTCTGGAACTGGAAGACCTTTGCTTTAACCTTCTCTTAACAAAGACCCATTTGACATCTGCATGAAGGAATATCTTGCCGTGACACTGTAGCAGTAAAACCACCCAAAATACTGCAGCAGCTGTTTCAGTACAAACTATCCCAAAGACATCCCACAACCTCCTGGCTGCAATGCCAAAGGCCTGATGCCACAGTCTCCATTTCCCACTAATTCAGAAGGGCATCCCTTCCTTCTCACCCCCACTGGGTACCACATCTGGGATAGTTTTGGCATTTCCATTTCAAAGAAACACATGCACAGTCATCTCTGGCAAAGGAGTATCACCACTGGGAAGAACACAGCTAGAAGCAGACCTGGGCATGCCCAGAATTTCCTTTCTTCTTCATGTACTGTCTGAAGATGAAGTAAAATATCAAAATGCAACTGTTATTCTCAACACTGTTGACTTTTAAAGTCCCTACTGCATTGCTGAGTTTTACTGGGTAGCTGCATTTTACTAAGTTCTTTAGTGACTCACCAAGTGGCCCTCAATGTCTAAGCCATGAGAAAATAAATTGTCACTGCATTATTTATTATCACTTTTGGGAAGCTCTCGGAGCAGAGGCTATTTCTCTCTGAAGATCTGGAAACTGCCTATCACATACTGGGTACCCCAAATAGTTGCAGAAGTGCTTTTCTGCTGAGACACTTCCTGATGAGTCACAGGAACACTGCAGAACAAAGCCTCATCTTCTTCCAAGTGCTCAGCTGTGCCATATTAAACCTGACTGGTTTGAAGAATCAAAGCAAGAGGAATCAGATGGGCTGACTCAGCACAGGCCCCTCCTGAGGGCACCCCAAAAGGGCCAGCAGCCCCCAGGTTCTGTCACATTCATAACCCCATGATGTAGAACAAACAAAGAAACCAGCAACAAAGGACATCACTGAGCTTTCATTATGTCACAGGAACATGGCAAGTGCTGCACTGTGAGCAATGAAAGTCTCCTTATGAATGAACCAACATCAGGCACATGGATTACCTTGGAAACAGGAAATAGTAGCAAACTGAGGGGATAGCAGCATTTGGATAGAACAAGAAAAACACTGTTCAGTTCTGAACTTGGAGTGAATCTTAAGATAAATACTTCATCTCTTATGCTTCAGTAACAAATTCACAATGCTGAACAAGGAACTTCTTAAATATACATTCCTCATACAAAAATAAAAAGGCTGAAACATCTTTGAGCTAGACATTTCCACAGTTCTTATCTAACTCAAGGAGTTTCCTACACACAGACATGCACATATCTTGCTGTCTCGTTCACTACAGATTTGAATTACCATGTTTCAAGCATTCCCCATCCCTGGTCACTAATTCCTAATGTGCACTCAATCCAAACAGAGGAGCACATGGAATCATAGAATTATTAAAGGGCCTTTACAGTCATAGAGTGCAACCATTGAGCCAGCACCCCTAAACCCACTGAACCCTGTCCTTAAATGCCACATCTGCACATCTTTTAAATATCTTCAGGGATGTTGTATCAACCATACAAAAAGAAAAAATAACAAAAAACCCCCCAAAAACCCAAAACCAACAAAAATCCCCCCCAAAACCCCCAAACCCCTCATTCTTATAGCTCTTAAGAGCTCCAAATACGAAAAATATTAATATATTGCAGTTCAAATTACTTTGAAGGAATAAAAAAAGCAGATTCATTCTTGCCTTCCTGACACAACTTAAAACTCAAGACACATACCTGTTTATTAGCAGTTATTTATATTTACATTTTATCTATCATTTTCACTGCATCACTTAATTTGAAGGCAAACGCTCATCGCTTCCTCCAAACTGAAGGTGTTATAATTTCCCTCTAAAAGCAATCCTCCATCAGTTCAGAAAATGTACACAGACTGAATATTTTCTTTGCACTTTAGCTGCAATGTTAGAGGAGCATGCATAGCACCTGGATGACAATTTTTCAGCACAAATGTAACAGCAAGCTGATGCTGACCTGGTTGGAGAACCTCATGCTGACGTTGCGCTGGTCCTGGGGAGCCACGTAGCGGCCAATGGGGTCCAGATCTTTAGGGCTCACTAATTTATCAACTGCAAGGAAATGAGGATAGAAATGCAGAATGACTTCAGTACTTTCTGCAGCTTTTGTGAAGACATGTCAACTTTTGTGTTGTAGTTGGTTCTGCTTTGTTTTAGATCAATGATTCATAAAAGCACATTTTGAAAAAGTCAGAATTCTGTTAATTTTAAAATGGATGACTCAGGCTTGGTTCTTGCCACAGCTAATTACAGCACTGTGGTATAAAAACCCAAGCCTTTATTTGCTCACAGGGATATGTTAATAGATTATATGCAGACACCAGACTCCACAACACAAGTCACTTAAAAAGCCCTTAATCCACAACCATGGAATTATTCTAGAGCTTTAACTATAAACTCAATAACCAGCAAAACAGCCTCTATCTCAAGGTAATCACATGACTTGAATCCTGGAAAGAACAAGAGATATCAAAGGTGCCTCTCAATAGGTTAATTCAGCAAGAAATTGTGAAAAAACCTAATGAAAAATATTTGAAATCTAGCAGTTGCTACATGGAGTTCTTTTACATGGGGGAGAAAAACCCCACTAAAACTAAAGCCCCCAGTATTTTATCCTTCTCCTGAAAAAGCACTCCAATAAAAATACACTATTCAAAACTTTCAACAAATTCCTTGAATACAGGTTCATAATCTAGTATGAACTATTATACCCTTTAAAGAAGCTTTCTCCTACCAAAATTGTATTTTGACAGGAAACTGTCCAAACTCAATCTAATTTCTAACACAGAGTAAGTCACAATATATCAATAGACTAATATAAAGCTTCAGCTAACTGCTAGTGAATATTCATCACCATTATCTCAAGTAAAAGTGTGCTGGACTGCAAAAGCAGGTTCCTTTGTTAGCTCCCTATCTGCATCAGCAGCAGCTGACAACATTTAATCCATTTGGTTTATAAAAATATTGCTAAAATTCTTAGTTCTAGGCAGCACTGAATCCACAGAACAAGATATAAGAAGTCTAGGGAAAAACAACACAAAAGGAGCTACTACACAAAAGACTGAGGGAATTTTCAGTTGCATGAAACAGCTAAATACCAGGGACTCCTTTCCCTTGCTCCAAAATGGGGACCTTAACATAAAGGTTTTACAAACCTCATCCAAAGCAAGAAGGAAATTCTGTGGAAAACAGCATCACCACCTGCAAAACACATGCTTTTTTCCTTCATAAACAATTGTTTCAGTTGCAGAAATGTGCCCTCCAACAGCGACACACAGGCACTTTCACTCTGTTACTCAGCATTTGTAAGCAGGATCAAGATTTTGACTTCCCAGTTTCTGTTTGCCCCTGTGTGGGAGGGTAAGGATTGACTCAGGCTCACGTTGCTGCATTCAGAAATGTTTGCACCTCGAGAGGCAGAGCCCAGGCCCAGAGACAGCAGCAGGGGCTCCAAAGGTGCTGCTGTGTGCTGCCTACACAGCACCAGCAAGGAGGCTGAACAAACCCAGATTAACTGATACCCTGGAGGCAACACAATGATTTCTGAATGGATAATGAAATGGGAAACCAATACCTTCCCAGATATCAAAGTATTTGCAGCCAGGCTTCCACTTAATTAGCAACCACCAACAAGCAAAGTAAGACACACAAACACTTTCACCAAGGACAAGATTGTTATTCCAGTAGGTTTTCACCAGTAAGGAGCAAAATTGAATGCACCAACTCTAAATTAGCAGGAATAAATGGAGTCCCTGATATAACAACCTCTGATAAACACATTGCTGTAAGATCTCCAAAGACTATGAGAGAAGCAGGGAAAAATTGTTCTGAAATTTTGCATATTTTGAAAAAAAATTTAAAAAAAAAGCCATGTGTAAGAATGTTCAGCAAAGAACTGAAACACAAGAATGTTTACGTTACACAAACAACAGCTAGCAAACTATAAATAGAACTTATTTAACCAGCATTCTGCAGGTACAGAAACACACAAATATCAGTACAAGATCAATACTAGCTGAACTACTACAGCAACCTACACACACACTGGAGGATTACTTGGCTAATATTCTTATAAGATAAATTATTGTTTTAATTAATAATGAGATTGCCTACATTTACTTTGAAGTGTTGGCAAAAAGAGGAATTTTGCAAGGAATACAGCAAAACCAAACAGGTGGAGTACCAGACAGACTGTCCCTCTATACCTAAAGATACATGCACTGTTCTTGCCAACTGCTGAATTTTTAAACTCCTCTTAAATTTCTCTCATTTTTATTACCAACAACCTGTTTCCCTTCTGTGTTAACAGAAAAACAGTTCCCAGAACCCCATCTACTGATTACTAGGTAACTGCTGATCATGTTAAAATAAAGTAATATATCTTTCTCCTGAAAGCAATGCTAAAGAAAAAACCCAACTGTGAAGATTTTTCTGGATTAACCAATATTTTTGCATCAGCATATAAAATCATTCCAAGTGAGACTGAGAGTTTGTGACTGAAATTCACCATAACAACCTTCACTGGTCAAACTTTGACACACACATTCAATTGCTCATACAATTGAAAAAGGGTAAAAATAACACAGATGAATGAATCATTGCCTTTCTCTGAGACTGCAAGTAATTAAAGTTTCAACTTGTCTTGCTTAAGCAGTCAATAATTGGAATTAAAGACTATAAATCATTCACAATGTAATGTTAGTTCATAGGTGTTTGCTTGAGGAGAGGAGGGCTAAGGAGAGGAGTAGTGCAGTTGGGGTGATGATTTTTAGTGTATCTGTACAGTGATGAAGCTGACACACTTAACCCAGAAAGCATCACATTAATATATTCTGTCATGGAGAAAAGGAAATAAGAGGGAAAGCCAGAAAAAATAGCAAACTGTCATCATGTTTAGGTTTTCAGTACTCTATGAAATATTCCACTAAGCTTTATAGTACGCAGCATAAAACCAAGAAGACTGCAAAGCAATTTTTATCCGTGCCAGATAAGGGCAGTGCTGGTTTGGACAGAGGAGCAGGGCAGGGCAAGGTGCAGGAGGCAGCTCTCACCCAGCAGCTTGGCAATGATGTACACGGCCTGGCCCCACAGGAACAGCTTCCCGTCCCGCCCGTTGTTGCTGGGGAAGCGCCGCTGGCTGCCCGGGCTCCTCTGCTCCGCCTCCACGAAGTCAGCAGGCACGTAGTAATACTTGGGGACAACAGGGCACCCTGGGGACAGCAAGCACAGCCACAGAGTAAACAGCACTGCCAGCACTTGACTGGAGTCCCCTGAGAAAGCTGAAGTGGATCCAGAGCAGGAAATCTTGCACCTCACTTTGAACAGAGATTGTCATTTGTGTTATCTCAGTGAGCAATCCCAGGGCAATGTTAAACCACTTTGGATTTCACCAGACATTTCCTCAGAGTTTCTTCCCAGAACAGGTATGTTATCTGTGCAGCACCTTCTGTGCCAACTGAAACTAACACAAGTCACCTGAAGGAAAATGCAGAAAGCCTTAACCAAAAGCCATGAAAGCTGGGTCCCAGTGAATCACTCAGGGTGCTGTGCCCCCAGTTAACACAGGCTCAATTTCAGACAACTCTTTCTAACTAAAACTCCTGCTCAAAAAACAGTCAGCTTGGTTTTGGATCATTTCATTCACCAAATGTTTAAAATGATTCTTGAAACATCATGAATCTTAAAACACCATGAAACAAAATGGCACAACTTCTCTACAAGATACATACCTTGTACCTAGAATTATGCCACAGGTATTGCTGATCATTTTAAACTTTATTTCAGAAATTTTTAAGTGGACATGCATCAGGAATTTAGAGACATGATTACAAATGATTGACCTAATTATATGAAATTGAAAAGCAAATTAATATGCTTCCTGCTTAATTAAATTCCACCTTAATATTGCTCTACTCTTCAACTAATTTGGAAAAACAACAGGTGATAAACAGAATAAAGCTGTAGTGTCTTGCTATTTGCTTAGGAAAAAAACCAAATTACTGGGAAGAAGCAGAGAAAAAATGGAAAAGCAATAGTTAAATTAGAGATATTAGATTCAAATGAGTGAGGCACCAAACAACACCCAGAAATTTTAAGATGTGACATTTGTGATGACATGCAACAAAAGGAACCACAAGATTAATTTAGTGTGCACGAACCTTCACATACTCATTATTAATCAGAAAAAAGTGACAACCAGCAAGAAAAATTTGCTACATAATGCAAATTTGGTAAGGGAATGTTTGACTGCCTTACAGAAATTAGCTCACTTCAAAAAGTTTAAAGAACAAGGCATATTCTGCATGCACTTGTGTAACTGTACCACAGATGTAAGAACAGGTGACTTAAATGCTGAGTTTTAAAATTGGATTGTTCTGTTCTCAGGCCATTTCTTTTCCTCCCACTCAAACTTATGGCCTTTTTCTTTTTTTAACTGAAGTTTGGATGGCTGTGCCTCTAGGCCACCACTAGCCTTTTCTGCAGTGCCACAAAAATTCTGAAGTGCCCAATTTAAATAAGAGAACATTTATAATAAAATGATTATGTAGCCACTTTCTCAGCTCTAAGGTAGAAACAATTTCACATGTATATACCAAATTATTTTTTAGAGCTTGCAAAATTAAGTGACAATGAATGATGAGAGTAATTCTCAGCTGGGTCCAGGTGGGACATTGAAACAATCTGACTGCTGGTAGTTAATATTTGCCTGAAAAGGAGAAGTAAACAATGAAGCAGAGGTGAAGGAGGGGAGGAACAAGTGAGCACAATGTAAATCTTACTTTAGGATCACATAAATTGTGATAATTAAAGTAACATTTCTCTGGGAAAATGCTACTGATTTTTCCAGAAAAATGTTACCTGTATTATCACAATTTATGATGCAACATATCTATATAAAAGGTTATTTTAGAATTAGTATTTTTCCACTAGGAAACATGTTGATGCCCTTACTTCTCATTTGCTCTGACCACAATATACATTAGGAAAGCAATTAATACGTTAATAGGTAAGTCAGGATTTTTACAATTTCATGTCAATAAAAAGCTACAATTGTTTCAGAAGAACAATTTCCAGATAATACCTTCAGGTGTGTGTTGAAGCAAAGGTTCCAGAAGATCCTGATATTCCTTTACTTGTGTAGGATTTCCTCTAAAAATGCCTAAAAATAACCAAACAATAATTGATTTAATGGAAGAAATAATTTTTCCATGACCTCAAGGTTCATAAAAGAGGAATTAAAAAAAAATTCCAGTGTTTACTTTTCAAAACTAACTATTAAGTGCCTAGACAGTAAATAGCTCACAAAAAGGAAAAGACTGAGCTGTAGATCACAACAGTCAACTCCCTGATGCTGCTTTTGGGGAGACACTGATGTGTTAGGGACCACCAGTCCCTCAAAAGCTGTTTTAGCAGAACTTCCCAAGATGAATCTGATGAATGCTAGCATGAGTAATGTTCAGTTCATGGAAAGCTCTTAAATGAAAATATATCTTAACAATAAAAAACCCATTTCTGTTCATCAAAGAAAAAACGGATCTATTTGACAAGCCAGGTGAGGTTTCGAAGTAGAATATTTTTTAACATTCAAAGAGGAACGAGCTATAGATAATAATAATAATAGATTAATAATAATAATAATAATAATAATAATAATAATAATAATAATAATAATAATAATAATAATAGTAATAATAATAGTAGATGAAAACTTGGCATTATAAATCTTATACTAATATTCCCTTCTTCAACCATCAAATTTTTTTTTCTTTCCATGGCTCTTTAACACTCCATCCAAACTCAAAGTCTGACAAGTATTGTTCACCATACTTTCAAACCTTATTGAGTATATACACAGGAATATTTACAGCTATCAAGAGACACAAATGCAATCAAAGTTTGCACACAAGAAGGTGTGTGACAAGTGACACACTGAGCATTTCCAATCACTTGAGGGTACTCATGACATGGGAGCAATCTCTGCTCCTCCCACATCCTTGTCTTTCTGCCATTGCTGCACTTCAGATTTTGCATTAAGGAAGCTTGTGGCTTTGGAGATATTTGCACAAAATCTACCAACAGAAATGTTCTCTTTCCTAAAAGTGTGGTCCAGGCAAAAAGGACAAGGACAGTACATGCAAAGAATGGCATTTTTAGGATTTTTTGGATACAAGGAGTGTAAAATGCTTTTTGTATTCTTTTGTTAAGCTCAGTGGAAGATGACTATCTTTTTGTTCTCAAAACTGCAAGTGGGCAGCATTAAATGTCAGTGCCTTTCTCCTCAGTTTTGGACCTCACTCTTTGAAAAATGTCAAATATTTCTTTAGAAATATCAATTGTGAAGCTTTATTATATCTTCAAAGACAACATTTTAATCTGTGGGTGGCCACTGAGCAGTTGGGGCTGATGGAACATTTCTGTGCCCCTCACTGTCTTCATCTGCAAACTATTCAACATGCTAGAAAAGATGGACAGATTTTAATCCATTAAAAAAATCTTTTTGACAATTGTAACCCTACTCAAGCTCTTATTCAGACTTTTGTTTTATGCAAGTTCTTGCTTCCATCCTGAGATCACCCCTTGAACTCCTTTGGTGTGTCTCCTGTGCTCACGTCAAGACCGAGGGAGTGTCATTTTTGTTGGTTTTGATTTTTTAAATTTTGTTTTATTATTCAATCAGACTGACTATGTGAAAAGTTGTGGCTAGAAGGAACCTTTCCTGGTTGCCTTTCTTCTCTTCTGAATTCTGATTGAATTGCCACACAGTGCTCAACCTGAGAAGCCCTGGTGCACATTGAGTGTGGCAGTGTGCTCTCCCTCCCTTTTCTTTCCCGTGCTGCTGTGAAGTTCTGATACATCTGAAAGTTTTTCAGGCTTAAAAGGCAATGCAGGACAATGCCACAGACTGAAGCTTTTAACAAATCCTTACCAAGTTATATTCTAAAAACAGTTCACATTAGAAATGCTGAAACACAGCGGGTTGGCATGCTTGGGGTTTTGTGAGCCAGGAGGCAGCACTCTCACTGAGATATTTAGTGCCACTGCATTATGGTTTATTTTGGCAGGACAGGAAAATAATTTGGTATCTTTCCTCTAAAAGCTCATTTCTCTTATGCCTTTAAGGAACAGGAATGTAAAACTATACTTACCATCAATTATCATGAAAATAAAAAAAATAGGGAATTCACACTCAATGCCATCAAAAAGCTGCAAAAAAGAAAAGTTCATCAGACATTTCATAATTTTCATTTAAGTAAATATATATCTGAATAATCCTGCAGAGTAATTTCCTAGCAACAAAAGGCAAACTTGAATGCAAAAATATTTTAGTGCATTTAGTATCAGTTAATTCTATGGGCACTTTAACTGTGCCTTTACATCTGCTGTGGCTCGTTCTCAAGCAGAATATTTAAATAATCTACTTTTCATTTTTGAGAGAAAAGCTATGGGGGAAAATATAAATAAATTTTCATTTAGATAACCTTAACTGATAAATACTGTGATCAAAAGCAAAATTGTTTTCCACACACTCAAACTGTAGTCAGCTGTGAAATTAAATGCAACGATAAATAATTTCCTTATTTGTTAGGTGAAATCAACTGTACCCTAAATGTAAATGAAAGCACATTCATTACAAAACAAGGCAATGCCTCAATGCTGACTGAGCAATCTGTGAAAATGCAGATGCAAATTCCAGCAGGCCCCTCCTTGCCTTGGAGGCCCTGGAGCCCCTGGGCAGGGCAGGGCAGGGTTTACCTTGATCTCCGCGGGTTTGTAGTAGCGCCGGGTCCTGTCCTCCAGCGCCGTCCTGTAGCCGTCCCTCAGAAACCTCTTAAACCCATACCTGCCTTTCAACTTCCGAATAATTTTATCCAGTGTTTGACCAAACAGAACCTCATCATCCAAAGCAAACCCAGGATAACTGAGGCAGGGCAGGAGAGCTGCATCAGTATTCTGTAGGAGAGGCAGAAATGACATTATGAATTTAATTAGATCCCTGACAATTATTTGATGCACAAACTGAGATTGTTTAACTTACTAAGTGAAATAGACATTTGGAACATTATCTTATCAAAATCATAGTGCTAATATAGGAAATAGTGTGCAAAATAAGACTTCTTAGGAAGTATCAAGATAAACTACAAACCAAATGTGCAGATATACAATTTAGAAGATAACTAATTTAATTCAGAATGTCACCTGTTTTACAGCTGATAATGTGCAGGCACATTTGAAAACATAAAACTTTGTGTTTTGGGATTGTTTGTTTTAAAAATACATTCTCCAGATTATTCCTGGAGGAAACACAAACATTTGGGTGTCATATACTCAAAAAGAAGCACAAATATTTCATAAATGCTGAGAAGTAAATGTGATTAAATCATCATTTCTGAACAGCTTTTTCAGAAACATTCTTAGGGTGCTGGAACAAACAAGCCTATCTGATTTAAAATTAAGAAGATAAGAGAATAATTCCAGGAAAAATATAAGAAATCTTCTCAGGAACCATGTGGATCTCTTATGAATTAAAAACACTTGAAAAATTACTAACTAGTGCGTCACCTCTACAGGTAAGCTTCCAGAAACAAACAGAAAAGTATCATTTTCTGCTGATATAGTCAGGATACCTAACTATTTAAAATTTCTGCCAATATGACTGACATGAACCCAACAAAGGAAGAAAAGAACACAAAGATTCATATGGGAGAAGTTATAAAATCAGCTCCTGTTGGAATATTTCAAGTCTCCAGCAAATAACAAACAGCAAGAGTTCTAAAAGACCATTTGACTATAGAAAAAGTAGCTGACAGTGCCTTTTATTTAAATTATCCAGCACTACAACTCTGCTATAATTCTTCTACACAATAAGTAAACTATTAATGTTTCAGATTAATAGCCTGTTTCATGAACAAAACTGCTATTATATTCCAGAATGAATAAAAAAGCAGAACCCTATTATCACTCATTTTAAATTACTGATTCTCTACCACAAATTTACCTTTGATGCTAGCACTGAACTAGATGTTTTTTTAGCTAATCGATATTTATGTCATTTAGATTTACTCACTAAGGAAATACATTTGTAACGGTAGTTTATAACAACAAGAAATTGTTCATATTCAGCAATTTATGATAAGCCAAGCTTAAAGGCTTTTTTCCTAGACAAAAGAAAGAATTAAAGCTAAAACAAAGGGTATCAAAAGTGCAGACACTGTGTACAGTGGAAACTAGGGCAAAAGAAAAAACAAACCCCCAAGGCAGCAAATCTCACTTAAGTTATTTCAAATTTTATTTTTAAATTGTCTGGAAAGCTACCAAGAGGTTACCATTTTAATCTAAGTATTAAAAAAATAAAGAGGATCATATTAATTCCATATTAACTACATCACAGTGACATTTAACAAGCAGAACTTTAACAGCTTCCCAGCAAATTTCACATTTATCAAGCAGATCAGGTCATATGCACTTGTTTCCCCCACACTGTGCTGAGGTGAATTTCTTTAAGGACTTACATGAGACCGTGACTCCCGGGGCAGCAGCGAGCACAGGGTCTGTCTGTTCCGGTTATGGGCATCGAAATCCACAAATATGACAGACCAAGAGCAGCCCTGGAACACAACATGGCAATTGTTTAGGCAAAGGGAAGAAGCTTGGTGCATCCTGCTGAAACGCTGCTCCTGTGTTTAATTTAGGTTATGTTGTCGTTGCTGAAAATTCTAATCAGAAAACACAGCACAACATCAAGCTGAAAATATTTTGATTTTTCAATATATTGAAGTATAGCCAAAATTAGATGGCTTTATCACTGATTAGTAATTATATGATTCATTCAAGCTGTTAACTCTTCTATTAATACTTGAAAAATGAGGCCTGTATTAAGGACAAACAAAAAAGAGTAGTTGTTCTTCCCTGTGAACACAGGAAATGTTCTAAACAGTGATGCTGCATATTTCATTCCAAGTCAGTTAGAACACAAACAATTGGATATTCAGCACAGGTACTGCTTTGGAAAAGGACTTTCATAGCAAACAAAAATGGTCTGCTTTTCAGTTATTGTAAGGTTTGCATTATCAACATCTATTCCCTGGTAAAATTCACTTCCTAATAAAATCAGTAATTTTACACTGTATTTCTCTGTCAACTTCCTGATACTTCCTGAAGCACTAAAAAAAAATCCCCTGGCTGAGACAGAGTTTAAACAGAAACAATATAATTTAGAACTATTACCAGGAGGCAACTTCTTCTTCAGGTGTGTTAATGAATAGGTATCTTCATAAGTGTTGCAACTGATAATGAATCTCAGTCAATGTGAATTCATTCCTCAATGTGAATTCATTCCACTAATGGTCACAAATCCCAAAAATTCTCAAAATCCACCAAATTTCTCCTAAACAGCAGCCAGTTTTTTTGTATACTACCTTCCTAGGAAGACTGTTCCAGAGCCCACCAT
Source organism: Zonotrichia albicollis (assembly GCF_047830755.1). Classification (NCBI taxonomy): domain Eukaryota; kingdom Metazoa; phylum Chordata; class Aves; order Passeriformes; family Passerellidae; genus Zonotrichia; species Zonotrichia albicollis. Next base: position 18,354,969 of record NC_133831.1, on the reverse strand, counting down.
TCTAATTATTAAAAATTTCAATTTCCAGTGAAGTTTCTACATAAATACCTCACCACCCTTCTTTGTGTGCCAGTACCAACATCCACTAAGATGCTTCTCCAAAGGGTTTTATTCTTACTTATACTTTACTGCACTCTAATTATATATAGTTATCACAAAAATGCACAGCTTTTGCTTTACTAGGGTAAACAAAACCCCAATTTTTTCCACTGTCCCCATGGGAAACAATCTGTTTTCTCAGTCATTCTAGCAAGATACACACTGACTAGTGCTGCAATAAGAATGTACACAAAAAAATCACATTGGCTTTGATGGTTTTAACTTTCTTCTTAATCCAGATTCTGATTATTCACAATTCTCTAAACTCACCTACAGCTCTGAACACAACCTGCCTCCACGTGCAGTTCCAAAGTCTGTGCTGCAGGGAAGGATTCTCTGGGGGTTCAGGAGCAGCCTCATCTGCATTCCCTAAACCCACAAGCACCTTGTTTGACAAATGAACTATTTTTCACTTCTTTAAAAACTGTAAACTTCTGGAGTAAGAATGCCCTACAGAGACTTGATTTATGAAAAAAAAATAATTTAAAAAAATTGGTTTTGCCCAACCCAGTAGAGGGCACGCAGCTCATACACAAACAACCCTGGCCAGGTCAGGCTTCAATGTGCTGCTCTTGCTGTGAGCAGGGCTCCCCAGCAGGGATTTCTGCAGGCTGTACCTGTGCAGCTGCAGGGCCAAACAAATCTCTTGAGGGGCTCAAGGGGATTTCTCAAAGCCACTGGAACACAGCTGGAGCTAAGCACAAAGGCAAACTCTGCACAGACTGAAGGTCAAAATGGGTTCTGTTCATGCCAGCTACAGATCTCAGAAATAAACTCTCAAGGCATTTAAATGGGTCTTGCTTCAGCAATTTATTCATCCTTTTCAGAATTCAGAAAAAAATCTGAAAAAAACCTCAACAGCCACATTTACTGGTGCTTGAAACTATTGGGAAGGTAAAGATTATAGATAAATGTCATTTCTGAAAGAATAACAATGCATATACAGTGTGTGATCATTACTGAAGATCCTTACTGCTCCTAGTTCTGAACACCTGACATCAGCTTTTAGAATGCATGGCATCTCTCTCCCATGTATACATTTTCTAAACCATCAATTTGGAAGATTTTAGCTACAGACTACTGTATAACACCAAAGACAAAGGTGCACACAGAAGGGAAATCCACAGCAGATATAAAAGTCTCAGAAAAGGCTTGCTTCCCTAATTGATCCAAGCCACATAAAGGATGAGAAAAGACTTTATACATGTGCAACACACTGAAATTAAAAACAGGTTAAAAAGTGGGATTATATAAAAGCAGCTTGTTTAAAGTCTTGATCAAAAGGCACATGAAGGAAGCAGACAAAAGGAAGGTAATGCTTGAAGGGAGAAGTATATTCTAGGATCAGCAACAGATACAGTTCTGAAGGAAAAAAACATTTTGGCAACAAAATTCTTTTTCAGACTAAGCTACAACCACTTCAGAATTTTTCTAAGGAAAAATCTCAAGTGATTCTTGATAGAAAGGGCACTAATGATTTCATCAGATAAATTCTGTACCTGAAACAGCAGCAAGCAGTTTGCTGACTTTCTTTAAAGCTGGACTCTAACAAACTGTGCTAGACACTTCTAAATATCCTCTGATCTACCTGGTAAATCATTATTGCTAACAACAAAGGAGGGAAACAAGCACTTCTATTACCTGATTTCCAAAGAGATTGAAACCATTAATTGCTTCTAAAGCTGCTTTTGCCAGTCCCACGGAGCTGAGGAGAAAGCAAAACAAAAGCCAGAGGTATCACAATTCAAGCCCAGGCTGAAACTTCACACACTTGTAGCTTTGAGTGCCAGGATCTTTTCTTGATTTGAATTTCATGCTTAACCTTTATGTTACTAAAATGATGATGCAGCAGATTTGGGGTTGGTTTGGTGGTAGGTTGGGTTTTTTCCTCTGAAGTACTACCCAGAATTTTTATTTGTCTTCAAATGTCAGAGACCATCTCATAAAAGAACTTCTGTTCTCACCTTGCTATCAGACATTGGCATTATGCATTTCAAGGTCTTGCTAATAGCATAGACAGAGGATTTAATTCAGCACAATTTTTCAAGCCAGCTCTCGAGCGTTAAACTTTAGAAGACTGATTTCTAGCTTTCAATATCAAAAAAGAGCTCATCAATCTGAACTCACAACAGAAGGATTTTCTGATGTCAACCATATAGTGACACATCTTTAATTTCACTTCATCACAAAGAAAATAGGACCCAGAAATTCCATCAACAATTCCACTCACATTTTAAGACACGGATTAAAATCACGAATAATTATATAATTAAAAAGATCAAATTATATATTAAAATTATTTATTAACCATTATGTAAATGCCACAAATAAAATACATTTTAACAAAGTTTTCAACATTTTCATTTAAAAAGTGTCATTTTCTATTTTCCTTGTGAGAATTATTAAAAAGAGTGATGGAGCATTCTTTTCCTTTCAATTTCACTTGTCTTTTTCTCAGTTTTTAAGATTACATAATTCTAGATAAATATTCATATAATAAGCACTAACTACACACTTCTGTGTAAAAGGTGTTGTGACTGTATTGACAAACAACTTCATCATCCAGCCCCCACCAAAAAATTGACAACAATTAAATTGGCAGAAATCTGCAAACAGGGACTGCTTTAATCTTTATTTATTTTTCTATACTCCATGCAGCACTCTGGGATGGAAGCAAACACTTCACCTTACTCTAAATAAACTGATTTTTACTATCTATTATTGTAAAATATGTAATTTCAAATGATTACAAACAAACTAATATTTTAAACATGGGGTCTAATTATGATTACACAGGAAATACTGAAAAGAATGAAAATAATTCAGTGCAGTTCCAGAATTTGGTTTTTTAAGTATGACTTTACCTGTGTTGGTTCTAATATTAGAAATAGTTTGTACTGATTTCACACTTTATCCTTTACAAACCCCCCTGTTCCTCTCTGACACTGCCAGGAATGATTCTCCTGGGCTCCAGCTCTAATTGCTCAACAAGAGAAGGCTGAAGCTGCCCAACCACAGCCTGCTCTGAGCAGCTGCCTCTGCCTGGTGCCTTCTGATGCTGAAAGCTTTGAGAGCTGCAGAATGAGATGAAGAAATAAACTGAACTCAGAAGAGCTGGGAATGTAATTATTTTTCTGGCTTTGTTTCATACCTAAAAAAAAAAAAAAAGGTAATTGTTCTAAAAATTGCTTTATTCTAATTATCACCTAGCCATTGACCAAATAAATTGGCATGATGACTCAGAACAGAACTTTTCAGAGGAATTCAGTGTTATCAAACTGCACATTTAGAAGGTAAAAATCAGAGAAATCTTGCACACTTGAGGTTGTATCACAGGTTAAAAATCTTGTATTTTCCTTTCAAGTAATAGTCCTAATATCAACATGATCTATTTTCAGAGTGAGAAAAAAATTTACTGATAAAAGGTAGAGAAGTAATAAATGCTCAGTTGGTATTCAGATAACATAAAACTACTCAACCTGTCTACAAAATAGGATGATACTGCTTGAATGACATTCAAGGCAAACATGCATTCCTTCCTTGAAATCATCTCTGCTTTGCAGACTCAATCATTATTCTACAATAATTGTAGTAAAAAATTTAGTAATTTACTGTAATTTATCAGCATTTTTCTACCTCTAGTTATTGAAAGCCCCTGGAAACTTCATTATTCTCACAATTACTTGCCAGTGACCATATAAACATCCCAACATTGTCAATCATTCTCTTCACCACGCACACAAGCACTACTTAAATTATCAAAAGTTTTATTGGGTAAATGACAGGAGGAAGTCCTTTAAAAGAAAAAAGAAGTCTGTGAAGAGCCTTTGTATCAAGTGTGTCTTTACAAGAGTGAACAATCACAGCACAGCACTCTTCAGGACTGTGATCACACTTCACACTCATTTCATTGCTGCTGATTAATGCCTTCCTGTTGGGAAAATTGCTAAAGAGGTTCTGTAATAAACATTATGCTTGTGTCTTTGTACAGAAAATACATTCCTCAGACTCTACAATTTAGTAACAAAAGAAATGGAGTGTCTTAACAGAATGGGTGAATGGCAAAATGTATTTTAATAAATGTGTTGCTTCTTCCACTCATTAAGCCACTCTGAATAGACCATACTGACCTGTGGGACTCTGCCTGGAGAAAAAGGAGATGGGCCCAAAGCAAAACCTCACCCAAACCCTCTTCAGACAGTCCTCTGAAAATGTCACAGCATGATGGAGTCATTGGCCAGAAGGGACATATGGAACTCCTCCAGCCCAACACACAACCTCACTTGAAGCCAATTTCTAACCAAGACCAGTTTAAGTAAACCCCAGCCTATACCAGACAAGTCTCACAAACCTCCAGGGATGGTGACTCTGCTTTCAGCATCCTGCTCTTTCCTTCTCTGTGCTTCAAATGAAAAGGTTTCTTCTTCATGATCCCACTGAACCTCACCAGGTGCAATTCTCAGACCTTACTGGAGCTGCCAGTTATTTCAGTGTGTCAAGGATTACCAAGAGCAGCCTTGCAATCATAATGCCCCTGGGTAACATTTGACCTTGAGCCGTATTTAGGGCAGGGCAAGATGAAACTAACCTAGAGAAACCACTTCCAGCTTGCTAAAAGAGATTTAGTAAACACACTTAAACAACATTCACAATTCTCATTACTTTTTAATTGTTGGATTCAACCCCTCAGTAAAATACCTAAGGGCAAACACTAAAATTTGCACATTTTTAGCAAATGTAAATCAAAATACACCTTCAAGTATATCCATCCTTAATCCTCCTCCTATTCAATTTCTTGCCTCTATCTGAATGCTGTGCATTTCAACTGGAACATCAAGCAGATGAGAAAAATAGGCAAACAAGAGAAAAGTTTCTACATGACTAATAAATTTGTAACTCTATAACCCAAAAAAGAACAGGGAGGGACAGCACTACAGCAATGTGCTATATACCCCAGAGAAGAGCATGACTGAGGCCCTGCAGCTCCACCTTTGGGACATGAGGCTGCTGCACTTTGGTGATTTGCTGATTCTCAGGGTGCAGATGGGAGGTGTCAGAGGCACTTTGCACAGCTCCTCAGCAATGCCTGCACAGCAGCTGGATCAAAGAGCTACAGGACAAATTCATTTCTGTCAAGTTCGGCCGTATGGGAAGGGATCACACGACAATAAAAGCTGTTACAAATCTTGCCTTTGAACCAATAAAAGACATCAATTTGCATACATCAGTGCAGATGTGCTCCACAGAGTGTTCTGCTATTTATCATTTATCACAAGTGTTTGGAGCTGTACTAAGAGACTGTGAAGGCTTAAAATATCTGCATCTTTTAACATGGGCCATAATGTGCAGCTATTATTCACAGACTTCCAACTGTAAAATATCTTCTTTGAACAGAAAGCCTCTTTCAATAAAACACAAGAATTACCTACTTATTCTGAAAGCAAACACAGCCTGTATGGAGATTTCCATCACAGAATTTAAGGGTCAGGAGTGCACCATCCTTAACACTGGCCCTGAAGAGAGCACTTTGGGGTCCATAATCACAGGAGACCCACAGACAGCATTTGTGAGTAGACCTGATATTCATAATTGCTTCATCAATGTGAAACAAAAAGGGGTTTATAGCTCTCTTTGGTAGATACAATTGGAACATAAAGTATAAAGAGCATTTCAGTGTACACAGAGCTTTCCTCAATAATATCTAAAAATGCCTTTTGATGCATGTTGCCCTTCCATTTTTCCTGATTTATGAGAACCAGGGAAATTGCCTACCAGCTTTCTACAGTGAAGCAGAGTATCCACATGTACACCAAGAATGATAAATAGAGGCAATACTTGTTTCTGATGACCAAAGTCTACTTCTTAGATTAGGACCAAGCTCTGTGCTTCCCCTTATGCTAGCTCAATGATCTGTTAGATTGGCCCAGTCCATCTCACTAAACTTTACCCTTAGAAAAACCAACCTATAAATGTCAGCCTAGATTAAGATAAAACAACATGCCCATTTCCATCTGTTTAAGAGATGCTCAGTTTTCCCTGAAGAAAATTCACATATTGAATAGCCAGAATGCTGCAAACAGGAGACACAGGAGTTTCAGTGTTCCTTTTGCACATTTCTACAAGGTGAGATCTGGAAAGAAGCATTTGTTTCTCTATGTAGTCATGTAGTCTGGCATTTGACAATTTTACAGACACAGCAGGAGAAAAGAAAATCAGCAAAGTCATAAAGCAGATTATATAACAACTCAATTTTTTTTTTTTTTTTAGCTCTCATATTGATAAAAAGGTTCTATAAAAGCCCTGAAAAAAAGCCCTACATTAATAGTTTTGCTGCAAGGACATGTAAGTATATCTAAAGGTTAAAATATACATGCCTGCATGTGGGCTAAGAAAAAGAATTCATTCTCAAATGACAAGACAGATTTCTTTGGCAATATTGAAGGCTGGAAGAAATGTGTATTCTTTGCAAGCCCTTGATAATAAGGATGATCAATAATGTTTTCAAAATCCAAAGATATCCAAGCTACAGCCATTTTTATGATTATTAAAACCTCAGAAGTCAAAAGGTGAAGGAAACAATAGTAACACTGGAAGAATCAAGTTGTCAGATTACAGATGTGATCCTTCAAGGCAGAGAGCACATGAGTGATTCCACTGAGGTGAGCAGGACAGCTCCAGCATTAGAATGCTCCCAGGATTTCTCCCTGTCCCTGACAGGACTCAGAACTTGCAGCATCTGAAGAACCTGGAAAAGAGCTTGGCACCAGGCTGCTCTCCAGTGCACAGCATCTCCTTCCCACCACAGTGCAGAAGAGAAAATCTCATCTCATGATTCCACACCTTTTTAAAGCAGGATATTCCTAACCAGTTTTTTGAATATGATTCCAATCCCACTGCACATGCCTAAAGACCCTGAGCTGCTCTGAACACAAGTTTCAGAATTATATACATGCAGCTGCACATAATTACTGGAATTTGAATACTCAAATAGCTAAGCATCCATGTGGTTATTTCAGCATGCATATCATGATGAAATTATCCTCACATTTTCCCAAAATACATCCCTCAGTCTTTAGAGAACCTTAATCTAGTTCAAGCAGTATTTTCATGCATTATTATTTTTAGCTTACCCATTATGAATTCTTGCCATTGATTTACTTGCCCTGGCTAACAGAGCAGCATTTGCTCACCCACCTTGAGTGCAGCTCTGGACAGCCATTGTTGTATTTGCTGCCTCTCTCCCAGACACCAAAGTCTGGCACACGATAGGCTCTCTCCACACAAAACACAAGGTTCTGGATAAAGGACACCTACAGGAAAGAAAAGTGACTGAAGGAAAATGAAAGCACATCTTTTCTGGTTTTTTTTTCCAAAAGATAAACTTGCTATTCCTTGTAACTCTTCTTTCCATCCTTTTCTGTCTCAGCTCAAAGGATGATGTTCCCAAGTTCAAATATTCTCCTTAAAACCAGTTTTTAATCACAATATGTTAAGAGCTGTCCCAACTGATGTGTGAATTTACACAGAAGTTGCAACAAAGGCAGGGATAAAAATAATTTCATATTCAAGACACATATTTGAAGAGCTCCAAAAAGCTCTTCAAGAAGGTGATATCCAAAAAGGTGATATTTTGCTATTTTCAAAAAATTTATACTAACAACATCAGAAACCAAAACAAAATTAGAACACAGAAATCCTGGTGCTTTTTCTTAATTCATTTTAAGAGAATTGATATGCCAAAGTTTTATTAAATAAGCTCCAGATAATATATATTTATGCAGATTCAAACACACTCCTTTATAAACATAAATAAAACTCTAAACCAATTTATTATAATTAAAATCTCTTCTTGGACCAACACATTTCAACTGAATACCAAAGTACTGAAGGTATTTAGGATGTATTCAACTATGGCTGGGAACTTATTTCAACAGATAATTTTTCCTGATTTACACTGTTGAAAGAGACATTTGGAGTTGCTTGACTGTAGAAAAATGAAATTGAACATAAGTTTTATAGTTCACTTTAAAGAGTCCACAGATTGGAGCTTAGAGAAAATGTAACCACAAGCACAAGATTTACACTGGTTCATCTCCAAAGCAGGGATTTCATCCCCTCCTATCCAAATTATTTTAGGGGACTGTGGAAAAGAAAATACTGCAATGGCTGTAAGTAAAACTATACTGAGGAACTACAGAGAAGCATTCACTTTGTTTGTTTTTTTTTCAATGAGCTATGTAACAAAACCCCAATCTTTTACTGAAAGGTATTTGCCTGTATACCTTTGCTTTGCCTTTTTTCTCCATTTTTCTTTAAATTTTAAAAATTTACTACTTCAGATTTACTCTTTATATTTTTATATTTACTCTTTTAGCTCATATCAAAATTATAATTCTAGACACACTGGTCTCTCTTTATTTAATGTCTCTGCTAAAATGTCACTATGAGGTGACAATTGCCTGCACACTAGATCTGGTCACAGTTCCTGCTTCCAAGAAACCTCTGTCTCACTCTTCAGCTGTGCCCAGCATATTCATCCCTGTAATTTAGAATTTGATTGCATTAAAAAGAACTTTCTCTGAATGAAGCCAAACACCCAAATATTAAGAGTGTGGTTTTTCCCATGCTCTATCAGTAACTGAAATTTCTATGAAGGAGCAAATAGCAGCACCTAGAATTAGCCACACAAACCCAACAGAAAGTACAGGTCTGTGGTAAAAAAATCTGAGTATGAATGTCCATAGTGCAGAGATTTAGAGGGGACAGTTGCTAGGATAAGGACATCCTGGCAAGGAAGAGGAGAATATCCACTGACTGGAGTCTATAAACATGCACTTCTTCTGCAGAATCTGTAATTAAATGCAAACATCTGGAGGATAACATAAATTATATATCAAGCTAATTAAATCCTTAATTATATACATTTGCCTCCTCACAGATATAAAGGCAGTTCAGAGGAAATAATATAGGCCTATCATATGATCTAAGAAAGAAAGAAGGCATGTTGCAAAATTTAGTTTTGTAATTATCTAAAAAAATAGATTACTGAAGATATATTATACAAAAATAATGCAAATTTACTATTAGTGGAAAAATCTTTCTTTTTAATAGTAGTACTGCAAGCACATTTAAGCTTTTTAAGGCAATACAGCAGCAACTATCAAACAGAGCAGATAAATTTAAACAAATCCAGATTAAGAAAATTGGAGAAAAGAAGAATTAAACAAGTATGTACATCTGTGCTTTCTATTCCAGTTTCAAAACATAACCTCATTTCAGAGCAGGCCAGCAGGTTGTCCTGACATGACTTGTACTCAAGCCAAGGCTATTATTATCTTATTTACAGAGGAGTTAACACTCTCTAGAAACATCCTTTACTATAATATAAAATTCTTTTATTTTCAATTAAAGATACAGCAAAAATTCTTAACACCCATATTCATATTGTTTGAAGAAAGCCCTGCAGCTTCCCTGAAAATTAACCCCAGTATTTATTACACTGAATTTTCATTGGGCAGGGTGAACAGACAGAGTTTGAAATCATGTGAAAAGTGAGAGCAATGTAAGTAGAATTTAATTGTCCTAACATGTTGGAACTCTGACCTTTTAATTCTTGACATTGCAGCTATCAGAAATAGCAGAGAACTATGAAACTTTCAATGTCATGTTATATTTACTCTTTGCACATCTAACACGGTTTTAGCTGTTATTTCACTATCCATTCATTCCATTACTTTTTCTGAGTTCCACTCAAAGCATAGAATACCTGCAGCATATTTTCAGAACAACTACTTTGCAGTTGGTAATGAAATAAAAGCCAGAAAAAACAGAAACAATTTGCAGCATGTTTTAGGACAGGAAATCAATTTGTACCTCATCTGTGTTGTAGATAATCTGCAGCCCCGAAGAGATCATCTCAACCAAATAGAGAAGAAATAATGACAAAGCATTGATCTGGAGCAATTAAACACAGAAAGGAAACTGTAATTAACTTTATGTTCATTGGAGTCATGTAAACAAAATAAACATGGAATAATTCACTAACAAAGATGGTCCCACTGTAACACACTTGTGCTTCTAAAAAAGCCTGCATCTAATGATGTGGAAACAATCAATAGGAAAAGGTGGCACAAACAAGCCTTGTCTTCTAGGACCACTGATGTTTTATGATTTTTAAATTTCAAACTGTGCTAGGAAAATGTTCTCCCTTAGGCACATGCTTTGACCCACAGGTAATCACTTTGTCCCAAGCTGTTTTCGTGTTTCCATACATGACAAGTCACTAGCCAGTGGGTTCCCAGAAAGGCAAGCAGCACACTGAACAGTGCACAGCACAGCCAGAATGCAAATCCTTCTGCCCTGGTGGCAATTTCGGCATTATCAGCTGACATGAGGAGATTACAACATTCAGATATGATCAGATATTGAAAAACTGTATTTTTTAGTAGCCATACACAGCATTTATTGTAAACAGTATTACCTTCAGCAGCTGAACATCATCATGTCAACTCACTGAGGAATCAAAGGAAGCTGCTGGTTTGGTTTTTATTACAGAACTTTCCTATACTTGAGAATTTCTATAACTTCAATAGAGAAACTAAGTTTATCACAGGATGAGTATAAAATAACAATCTCATTACATGAAATTTAAGGAAACCATCTAGAACAAAAAAAGTGGACTCTTATCTGGAACACAGCAGATTACAAATTTGGTCCAAATTCTAAAAATCTATAAATATTTAAAGACAATTGACTCCAGTGTCTTAATACAAACTGAAAAGCACCAAATACAGCAATAAGGGCTAGATCATATATTCAATGTTTCCCAGCTGAGCCCTCTCAGTTACTCTGTACTCTTGTCTCCACAGAGCTGAAAACCCTCTAATTCTTGAGGTATGCAGATGACAGATGGCAATGTGCATTCATGTTTATGGGAAGGGTTGAGCTGCCACAAAAAGCAGACTCTAAACTGTCATACAGTGCTCCCCAGGTCCCCAGACTGTCTCCTCTCATAGATAAAACATGTGCCTTTTCATGAAATTTCCCACAGTCCAAAATGCTAACTTAGGATAACTCCATAAAGCATTTTCCCCAGAACATACAATTTCTGAATCCAACACATTCACTGTACAAACTATTTAAGTGATACTGTCACCATGAAATGAAATAATCATCAATGCACTGTGTCAGTTCTGAATAATTTCACTAGCAATTTCTGAGCTAAAAGTTGTGTGCAGACTTATGGAATGCAAAATAACAAGATCATGAAAGGAAAGGTGGGTCTGAAAGTAAAGAGAATGGGAAATAAAAGGAGTAAAGAGTAAAACTCTGGAAAATGAGAGACAATAAAACAACCAGTTATGCAATTAGTCTGACTGGGAACCACTATGCAAAGCAGTGAACAATTCCTAACTGTTGTCAATGTACATTAAATGAATGCAAATTGCTCAAAATGATGGAAAATGAAACTGGGAATATTCACCGTAAGATTACTCTAAATCTTTCACTTTCCTGACTACAACATTCTTTTGCCAGGATTATTTATTGACAGCCATCTGTTGGTCTCAAAAAGAAGCAACTTTATAAACAACCAACCATCTACCTCTACAATCTCCCAGATATCTCAGTCCCTTCTGACCGAGCACACCATTCAGTTCTGTTTCAAAACACTCTTTTTCAGCAGAAGATGCAAAAGGAAACTGACTCACTTTTACCACACACAGCACACCTAACACAAATCTAACCAAACTGACACAGCTGCAGTATAGAAGAATGAAGACAATATTATTAAAAAATCAGCCCAACTTGGATTTACAACAACATGGATGTGTTACCTGAAGGTGTCCATACTCCTCATGGGAGAAGACCTCATCTCCAGTTTGTGCATTGAACACAGAATGCAGACATGCAGATGGTTTGGGGTCTTGTTTAAATTTCTGAACCTAAAGGTGAATGAAAGGCAAAACATAAAAGCAAAGACAATAATTTCAGTATGTTTGACAACCACAAATTCACCATATACCTTATTTAAATTATTATTAACATTGTTATTATTTCCAAACTAAAAAATTTTTTAATTTGACCACTATGTAAACCTTATCATCAACAGTGTATTTTCAGAACAATTACTTTATAGCTGGTAATTAAATGAAACCAAGATAACTCTTTAAGTCACATTTTGCTCTTCAACAAATTTTAAAATTTTATAACCATCATTGCCAGTACCTGATCCACATTTTACAGTATTTTCAACACTGATGCCACCTTCAGAGGATTTTCTTCTCTACCAACAAAACACAGCACGTGCCTCAGAACAAGCAAACAAGTACTGTATTGGAGTCTGCTCCACAAATACATTAAATAGACTTCAGGTCATGACTCATATGTGCATTGGCAATAGAATGCAACATCTGCATTTTTGCTAAAAGCAGCAGGTTTTGCCTAAGTCATGTCTTGAACAAATAGAACTAAAAAATATCTTCCTTTTATGAGGCCACACAGTCTCTCAGAATAAAGTCCAGCTTGACTTCTGTCTGTTAGCTACCAGAAACTGTTTATTACTGCACTGTAGGAAGAGAAAAGGACCTGTAGTAAACAAGGCAAAAGCAGACAGGCAGTGTCCCAGCAGTGGGACACCTCTGGTAATTTAATGCTCATTATTCTTATCTGGCACTCCTCACCCCAGAACAAAAACTGCACATCACAGAGAAAAACAACAGCTTAAATGTAACAAGATCAATTTAGGTCAAGATTATTTAAAGATATGAGACTCTCAAGAAGCAATCCAACACCCCAGAAAATCTATGTCAGCATAGATACAAGTGGCAATACAATACTTGCTCATTATTATTGTTACTGATACCCCATACCTGTGGATTTCCCATTTCAGATTGTGTGTTCAGCTGTGAGGGAACCTATGGACTTACACAAAAACTATTTCTAACAATACAGTTAAAAGTCAGTGACCTGAAACTTCAAATAACCACATGGAATATGTGTATCTAACTACTTCTAGATCTGCTGCAAACCAATATGCAAAATTTATCCACCACACCAAATTTTAATAAGAAGGCCTGAATATTCAGAGTATATTCACAAGAGAATTAAGGCCTGAATAAATCGACTGTGTTGCAACATAAGCAGACTACTCTGTTTCCTCACTCATTTTGGAAATGTCTGCCCTTCTGAAGTTATGTCATTAAGTAAAATAGTGCTGGAAAATGTCTGCTAAAGAAACCAAGCAAAAAATTAAAATGATCATCTAGGTAAGGAGAACAACTACAAACACAATAACCAAGATAACAGTGCAAAAAACCCTCTCCAGCCTTAACAAAACGTAGTTCCACATTTTCCAATTAATCACTATAAAAAGACATAAAATCCCCCACAAGTACTAATGGTGTAATATTTGAATGGGACAAATAACTGCAAAATGAACACAAAGTAGTTTCAAGCGTACCCTGCACTTTCCTACCCAAAATGCTCACATGTACACCCTAAACTGATGCTGCCACAGCAATGAAGCAGCTGCTCTGTCAGGGGCACCCTAGCAGTGTGAATTTGCTGGGTATTTAGGCTTTGTTTCCCAGCTGAATGAACCCCTGGAGGAGGCAAGGCTGTGCCCAGGGCAGTCTCACCTTGTCGGCCTGGCGCATGTAGCAGTAGAGAATTCCCCGCATGCACTTGATGGCAGAGTGCTCCAGCTCGTGGGTCCTGCCCTTGTCGTCATCAATGCGCCTGCACAGGGACAGAACTCACAAACAAACTGCAAATGCACCACTGGGGGGAAAGGGAGACACTGGTGCTTGGGAATATTCAGTATTTAACTAATGCTGGTGCATAGTGGTGCCCTCACTCGTATCTATGTATTTACAGCCCTAGCCATCCTTCCTCGTTAATAAAAACATTAATAAAAATAATAAAAGGGTTTTTGTCTGGCAACTTACACAAGCATTCCTCTTTCAAAATTTAAGAATTAAAAAAAAGGCCTTCTTGATATTATAACATCCAGTCCCTTGCAAGTAAATGATTCTCAGGACCAGCAACAAGGCTGCCAATGCCCTGAACTCCCCTGCTAGATTTAAAAGTATCCCCTGAGTACAATTTGCCAGAAGAAGCTCTATTTTTAGTAGCAGGCATTAATTCCACTGCAACAAATGCTGGCACCAATTACATTATATGAAAACATGTTTACTAACCTAAAGAAGAGTGACAATTTTAACCTAACACCTTCAAAAATATTTTTACTGAGATTTGGAAATGCACCATTTTCTATGGGTTTACAGATCTATTTTTGATAAAGCTTCATCTTTTAAAACTTTCCCAGGGAGCTGAATAAGAGAGGGGTAACCTGGCAGCGACATGAGGGTAGAAGTTATTCACCTGTAAGCAAGGGCCAGTGCCCAGGCACAGGCAGCACAGTAAAGGCTGTCATGGACTTTTGCCCTTTGGTTACTCCCAAAAGTCTTGGTAGGGAACAGACCTGTGGTTGGGCTTTGATAGACCAGCAACGTTGATTTCACTGGAAAAAGGAAAAATGAAAAAGATTGTTAACAACATTTATATTTCTTCCAGTTTCTAAACAGATTGTCAGGAACAGATCAAGGTGTAAACAACCTGTTAGAGCATGCGCAAGGCAAAATAAGGGAAAGGAGAAACGCACACAAAACTTGTTACATTGTTTTTTCAGACAAATTAGACCTTTTTACACAAAAACCCAGCAGTATTCAAAACTATTTCTGTGACTGTTCTAGCACAACCCACTTTGTACAGAATTTCTACAAAGCGACCCAGTAACTTCCTTTCTATGAAAACAGAAGAAAAAAGTGACTACAGGATGTCAACTGCCCCCCAGTCAGTTAAATGCTTAAACTCTCCAGAAGTCTACATTCATAAAAATTACATTTTTTACTCAGGCCTGATGATTGTATCAATATTTATATAAGTAGAGGGGAGTAAGCAAGGAGAAAGGACAACTACAATTATTTAACTCAGTGATATGAAAATAGATTAAGACAGGAATTTTCAGGTTGCCAAAACCAAAAATACATTATGGCACCATTAATAACAAAAAAGAACTGCCAGACTGTTCCAAGTACTACACAAAAACTTTTGTCCATTTAAATTTTTCCTCAGCTGGATCTGGTCAATTCTACAAGCCTAAGCTACCCCTTTATACAAAATAATTTTAAATTCAATCTTACAGCTGAACTGGAATTTCAACAGACATTTTGATTTACAGAAAAAAAATGTAATTCAGCCCTTCTATTTGCACCTTCCAAACTGCCAGCAGAAGTTTAGGAAACTATCCTTAAGTAGGAATAATGTAGAGCTGATATTTATCATGCAAATATCAATTCTAACTCACATCTGGGTTAGTTCAAGCATTATTAACTTACCAATTCTATAGTAATGATTTAATTTGTCCCACAGAGTTTCCCCCTCTGGCTTTGGGAGGTTAATACATTTAAGTGGCTCATAAATTGAACCTAAAATAAGAAGGAAAAAGAATACCAAAATCAAGATCAGAATGAGTTTCATAGCTGTAATATTGCTAAAAATTACTGTGATAAGGCATTTCTTCATGTTTGTTATGCAAGAGCACAATTTATCAAATTTCAATTGAAACAAAACAGTTGTTATCTCTACAGTCTCAGAGAATTTTTTCCACATTACCTGTCTACACAAACCAGACCTCTACCTGTATCTCCAGTGTCTTGTAGATACTCAACTACAGCAAATACTACATAAGGGTAGAGTTAATTATTGAAGACAACTACTAAATGTTGAGAATTTTCTATAAACATCTTCTTAGAATTTAAGTACATTACAGAGAAAATTCCAGAAGATATGTAGGAAAACAGAAGAGAGACAAAACCAGACCATATTCAATTCTTACTGCCCTACCACCTAAAATGGTGAAGGTGTCCAACGCCCTCAGTGTTTCACCTACCCCAACCCTGTTTGCACCCACCAGCCAGCCCAGCTGATGTCACGTCAGAACAGGGATTGGCTTGTTCCCACATGCTGCTAAAGCTCAAACAAGTTATTCAACAGATAAAGCCCTCAAGTCACCCATATTCCAGAGAAATCCAATGCTATCAAATCCCCATCTTTCATTCTCACTTTCATTCTCACTACTTCCCTATCTGCACCTGAAAAGTCACTTTTGCTGAGAGCTGAAATGAGCTACCCATTCCAAATTATGGGGGTGAACCATTTCCAACTTCTGATTTCAGAGTAATCCTGCTCTCCCCCACAAATCACCAGGATTTATTCAGTGTCCTGGATGGCAGGATCCCCACAAGAGCCATGTGCTGACAGAAGAATGAGAATTTCCCTTCCCAGCCTGCACGCTGCCCTTTGGGACAGCTCAGGGGATGCAGTGCCAGGGCAGCCCAGCCAGCCAAGCAGTTCTGGCAGGACACAGCGAGTGCTCCTTTTCACAGAGCCTCCCTGGCAATGCCAGCACCCTCCCAGGCATCACACTCGTGACTGTCCATGCACAGGACTCTCAGCCCAGCAAACAAAAAAACAAAATGAAGAAAAAGAAAAGTGTTCAAGAAACAAGCGGATGTGGGACTCAGTGCCCTGCCCAGTTGCCAAGATGATGTTTGGTCAAATGTTGGAGTTGATGACCTCAGAGGTCCTTTCCAACCTAACTGGGATGTGTGCAGAATGGTGACAGAGCTTCATGAATCCAGTCCTTTGGGGGAGAATGAAAATGTCCAGCCATTCAAGAATGCAAACCTCACCCCAGGTTAGACTGCCTTGGCTTTGCCAGCACAGGAGAGAAAAAACCCCATCCCTCCCCAGGCAGGGCCCTGGGTGCCTGCTCTGCTTGGGTGTCCTGGTGATGCTTCCCAACCCATCAGAGCTTCCCAACCCTTCTGAGCTTCCCAGCCCATCGGAGCTTCCCAACCCATCCGAGCTTCCCAACCCTTCTGAGCTTCCCAACCCATCCGAGCTTCCCAACCCTTCTGAGCTTCCCAACCCATCCGAGCTTCCCAACCCATCTGAGCTTCCCAACCCATCCGAGCTTCCCAACCCTTCTGAGCTTCCCAGCCCATCCGAGCTTCCCAACCCTTCTGAGCTTCCCAACCCATCCGAGCTTCCCAACCCTTCTGAGCTTCCCAGCCCATCCGAGCTTCCCAACCCATCCGAGCTTCCCAGCCCATCCGAGCTTCCCAACCTTTCTGAGCTTCCCAGCCCATCTGAGCTTCCCAACCCATCTGAGCTTCCCAGCCCATCCGAGCTTCCCAGCCCATCCGAGCTTCCCAGCCCATCTGAGCTTCCCAACCCATCCGAGCTTCCCAACCCATCTGAGCTTCCCAGCCCATCTGAGCTTCCCAACCCATCTGAGCTTCCCAACCCATCCGAGCTTCCCAGCCCATCTGAGCTTCCCAACCCATCTGAGCTTCCCAACCCTTCTGAGCTTCCCAACCCTTCTGAGCTTCCCAGCCCATCAGAGCTGCCCCTCCAGCCTTTGCTCCTTGGGAGAGGTGAAATGAGAAATAAACACCTGCATGTGGGAAAGGGGCTGAGAGGGAAGCACAGAGAGCCCAGTGTATTTGAACTGCCTTAAAGAACAAAGGCAAAAGAAATAAAATTATTCTGTAATGGAAAAGAAAAACTTGTAACATATCACAGCTTTTGTATCTTCTATTAAAATAAATAACTAAATAAATAATGAACATTCTGAACCAGTTTAAATCCATTTTTGAAGCTAATTTGTTTTCTACTTCTTTTAGCCTATGAATCCCTGTCCATGAAATGATTAATAATTTATACAATGAATTACTGTTACACAATTAATTCTGTTATCTTGCAAAAGCACACAATACAGTGAGCTGCAGTAACTGTAATCTTGTACGGTGTTGGAGTGAAAGGATAGAATATACAAAAGAAAAAGTCTTCAATAAGTCAGTGCATAAAAAGCAGCAATTTTATGAGAAATTCACTCATAAATTTTCAAAGGCAAAATAACGATTCTAACGCTTAGATGAGCTGACTGAACACCACATGCACATCCACCACTGTTTGTGTGTGAAACAGGTGCAGAATGTTCACCTCCTGCAGGCTGCCCACCCCAGTGTGGCACCAGGACACACACACAAGTCAAAAGGTCCTGAACTGAAATTGTTTTCATTTAAATACTCACCAGACAAACTGTGACCCTCTGTGGCCAACAGAGAAACAAAACAAAGGTATCAAGAACAAAAAGCAAGCACATTCTTCTATTTCAGAGCATTCAAAGATTTCAACTTAGTGTAGAAAGAAGATTAAACAGAACAGAAAGCATGAAAATGTCAAAATGTCACCACAAATTACATTATTCTAGATGTCTGAAACTTTAATACAAATATAGTAAAACAGTCAGAGTAGAGTGCTGATGGAACAGAAAGCTGAACAGAATTCAAAGTTTGAAAAACTGACAAAAAACAGTTTTAAACTTTTGAGTATTCCCTAAAATTACTCCTACTATAAGGAGGAGAACTTGTTTAAATCAAAGTTTTTCACATATTCTTCATTAATTCCTTATTAGCATCTATATAGTTTATGTTTTGCTTGGGTGTCTACAGCATTCTCCTGGAGAAATCATGTGGTAAATTGCATTTCATTATTGCCACAACCTAATCAAAGCAAGGAACAGTCAGGACAAACACGAAGCTGCTCCTTCCTGGAGCTTTTGCAGAGAGCCCATAACAGAGGAAGCTATTTTAAGGATGGCTAAAAAAAGCCTGACTCCAGTCTCATCTAAAATCTATTTGAGTTCATCTCAGCAAGATAAAAACCTGTCATAGAAAGTTATTTTCAATTACATATTTAGAATCAATTTTCAAACTAAAGAAAAAAAAATTAAAGAGATGACAACAGCAAGACTGCAGCACTCTAAACATAACAGAGTGACATTTGCAAATGGGACCCTGGAGCTCTCACTTTGTACAGCAGCATTCAGAAGAACCAGAATGAGGACATTAATTTTAAATACTGTTTTTCATTAATACATCACTTTATTATAACCATACAGGGGGAGCTTTATTTTAGGCAAACAAGTAGGTATGCTAGGAGGAACACAAAAACCTGTTCTGTTGATTTACTATTTTGTCTGCTGTCTAGGGGTGTAACAACCCCATCCAACATTTAAATGGGTTATTTGGGAGTTCAGCTTTTCTTCCTACAAAGAATGAAGTGTGCCCATTTTTCCTTACACCACAAGTGCATTGCTGCAGGCAGTAACTACTTCAAAATCAGTAAAAAACTGATTAAAAATCCCAGTGTCACTTCCTGTGTTAATATAAATAATGTCTGATAAGAGAACACTCAAAGTCTTGACCCCAAGTCCAATTAAATCCCTGTTTGTCTTCAGACATTGCACTGACTAAATGCCTATATTCCTAATCTGAAGGAAAACTAACCCCCTTTCATTTCCCACCATTTACAGGTCCCAGAGTAAAATGATTTCAATTCTCTTCAAGTTGAATAATCACTAAAAATATTAGAGATTCCTTTCAAAGTAATAGAGAACAGGAAGAAATTTCAATTCTATGTACAACCTCTGGATACTGAATAAACTGTGTCATCCTGATGCTACTTTCCCATCCACCTCATTTTCATTCCAGTTACACCTGAGATTAGCATTAACTGCTCTTCAGGGAAGAGATATGACCTGTCCAGATGTTTGGATTCAGAAGCTCTGGCCAAAATGACTTTAAAACAACTCTGTTCCAAATTTGTATATATGGAAGCTTTGGACAGACACACATCCTTGGAGATAGCAGTAATTGTGCATATTTAAGAAAAATAGGGATAAGAATGGAATTATGCACTGAGTCTATGGATAAAGATTTGCATATTTCAACAAGGACAGTTTATTCAGATCTTTCAAAGTACAGAATTAATATAAACAAATACTTCCACAAAGCCAATCCCACACAAATGGAAGCAACATGGCAAGAATTTTTTCTAATATTTCACATGCCAGAATAAGAAAAGAAAATGTTGGTTTGCATAATTATATCAGGCCAGGCCAAAAGAAAAAAGCTGAGAACACAAGATTTCTTTGCATATTTGATAAGAATAAAAACTGGTCACAGCCCCCAATGTGACATTAGGTCTGGATATAATCAAACACTTGAGACAGAGGCAAGCCCTGCAGCTCAGATCCCTGTTAATTTTCATTACCCAGTAAGGGCAGTGGCAGCTTCACATCACAGAAGGCATTGGGACAAAGAGGATTTGATTTCTACTCACAGCAAAGTTTAAGAAAAGATATCCCAAGGGGATTTTAATCACTACATACAGGAGGAAACCATGATCTCAGAGTTGATCCTGCTTTGAGCAAGAGGCTGGAGTAGGTGAGATCCTGAGAACCCTTCCAGACTGAACTGTTCTACAAACCAGGGGAAGGAAACACCAGGAGAGGGCTTGGAGAGGCAGACAGAAAAGGTATTAAAGTATTCCTCTACCTGAATATACAGCAGAAGTAAGCAAAAAGTATGAATTGTTACCTTAGTTGAGTGACAATAACAAATCAGTAAAAATAAGTAAAATCTTGTAATAGTTTAATTTAAATAGCATTAAAGAGAAAAGCTTTATAATTGATCAAGAAAAATCATGTGTTACACTGTGCAAGTAATTCAGTTAGTATTTCACAGAGTCACAGAACATCCAGAGCTGGAAGGGACCCACAGGGACTGTCGAGGTCCAGCTGCTGGCCCTGCACAGAGCAAGCCCAGAATGGCCCCCTGTGCCTGAGAGCATTGGCCACACCTTCCTGAGCTCGGGCAGGCTGGGGCTGTGCCCACTGCCCTGGGGAACCTGTTCCAGTGCCCAGCCACCCTCTGGGTGAAGAACCTTTTCCTGATATCCAACCTAACCCTCCCCTGACACAGCTCCAATCATTTCTTAACTGATCACCACAGGGGAAAAAGAAAAAAAAAAAACACACACCAATTTATTCTGTCCTTTCTCTATTTCCTAATCATCCAAAGGCAGCTCTTTGTCAAGTATATTGCACTTAATGGAAACTATGATTTCAGGATTTACAGTAACTAACAACACAAACAACAAAAGTTACTAAACACCAGAAATAAAATCCTGACCATCATGCCAGTACACAGGAGCTTCACACAACCAAAATGCCAAAGTCTATCACACAAGCCTTGTAAATGCTACAAGGCTGGAAACCACTCAGGATATTCAAGGCAGGCATTGGTCCTTTCTGAGAATTCAAAACAATAGGTGTCAAAACTACTCAACATGTTTATTGTGCATCATAAAGGAGAAACATCAAAGATCTTTACAATAATTAGGAAAGAGTAATTTTTCTTTAATGCTGTCAACACATGACATTTTTTGATGGGTCAGAGATGCAAAACTGAAAAGCCACAGGAAGGACAGGGAAGTCCAAGCCACCCAGTTGTGTTGCCTTACACTTGTTCTCCTACTGAGTTTCAACAAGGACTACCCAAGAGTTTCCCCCATCACAGAGTGTCACATATGGATACACCTCATCCCAAACTCCCTTCAAAACACACAGGAATGACCCTGACAGCTTCAAATATTCCAGCTTCTGCCGCACCTGAGGAGAAGCTGTGCCAGGGGGCTTTACTTTGCTTCCACTTAATTTCCAAATGTCCAACTTTGTAAGCAGTGACTGAGTGACTGGAAATTTTATTTCTCTCTAAACTTGTCACACTGAGGTTTTTTAGGAGTCAATTACAAAGAGCATTCCTAATGCACCTTTCCCATGACTGTCATCTTAAAAGAGAAATGGGAGGTCAGAGGTGATTGCACTGAGGGATACTGACAGGAACACTAAACAAACAAAACAGGAAGATTTGATAGCAGATTTCAATCTAAGTAGATTACAATTGTCAGAAATTTTTACTGAAAGAGTTCAAAGTTTTAAGTTCTACTGTACAGTGCTAAAGAGCTACTAACAAAGAACACTGCATGAAACAAAACATACAATTATTTTTTGTTGAATTAAATAGCCACAAACAAAAACAAAACACAGAACTGCACACTTACCAAATTTTAAAAAAGCATGCGCAGAGGAGGCTCTGTCATCATCCAAACTGGCCATTTCAAATTGGTGCAGCTAACCACAAACGGCTCAGGCTAAGCTACAGTCATTTTCAAAACTGTTTAGTAAATGTTAAAGGCAATCAGCATTAAATTAAGTGAAAGCAATGTTAGTGGAGTTATTAACACAACACAGTGCACAGCACAAACTTTCATTACATCTTCTGTTTCCTTCTTCTACACTGACCTCTTGGTTTTATTTACACTGACCTCTTGGTTTTATTTTGCTTTTACTTCCATAAAACTTAGTAGTTTACTCCTTATGAGTGACAGGACACAGTTTACAAAAAATCCATCTTTTGGATATTGACATGAGCTTCCTTATTCAATAGGGAATTAGCTACAAACACCAAAAGGTAATGAATACCA
Organism: Zonotrichia albicollis; assembly: GCF_047830755.1. Classification (NCBI taxonomy): domain Eukaryota; kingdom Metazoa; phylum Chordata; class Aves; order Passeriformes; family Passerellidae; genus Zonotrichia; species Zonotrichia albicollis. The sequence goes on along the minus strand of NC_133831.1, from coordinate 18,332,412 downwards.
TCTGATATATTTCTAGATACTGATTTAACTAGTGCACACTAAAGTGTTAAGTAACAGTGATAAGGAGCTAAAACTCTGCTTATGCACAGTGCTGCTTTCATCCCATGTGAAATCCACACCAGGATGTTTCCTGCAGTCATACACATTACTTATGGTACTGAATATCTCAGTTATTAGGGGTAGGACATCTCCCACTTTGGAATATACAATAGGAAAAACGTGCCTGTAATTATGATAACAAGTTTTTCCAAATCTTTAAAGTTTATCTTTTTTAAAGTAAGAAAAAATTTGGGGGCTTTTGACTAATTAACTACTATATTTAGAATCTGCTCCTAATCAGAGTAGCAACAAATGAAACAGTATTTTATTGCTTCAGGAAGGGAAATGAAAATTTCTGAATAAAATTTGGTTTTACTGGAAAAAAGTAATTCATCATTTAATACACATAAACATGAGATACAAATTCCCTCCTACAGGATTTGAGTCTTACATGATCCATTGCTGCAGGCTATAAAACATGAGTCACTGGTGCATTTCAGGCACGTGTGTCTATACTTCATGTTTACTACATCTTGCTCCAAAAAGCACACTAGTAAAAAAAAAAACCCAAATCAAACAAAATAGTGCTGTCTGTGAGCTGGTACTCCAGCACAGGCCTCAGCCAAACCAGGAACATGTGGAAGACTTTCAGTCACTTTCTATGACAATCCCAACCATGTCTCCTTCTGACAGAGCCAGGAAGGAAGAAAAAAGCCCTGAAGCTATACAAATTTCAACATAAAGATGCAGCAGTAAACTTGAAATGTAAGAACATTATTCTTATTTTTAGCTCTGAATGTTACCTGAAAGACATTAAATAAAATTTGATTTTTAAATCAACTCTTTAATCAGAAAAACTTTTCAACTAAAAATAACGTTTATTTCTTGACCAAATTTATTCAGTTGTTATGTAAAATGCCATGAACAAATCTCTAGACAATCTCTGAACAATGGGAAAGATGGAAGTGAACTACAACCTGTCATTGCTCAGAATACAATTCTTTATACATGTAACAAAAAAGTAATAGGCAGCAGCAGCAGCAAAGAAAACGTGGAGTGTTTGAAACCATCAAACACCTTCTGCAGGCAGGCCTGACCCTGCAGGGGATTCCCTTAGCCCTGCTCTCCCTGAGGGCTGACCCTGCAGGGGATCCCAAATCCTTGTGCTCCCTGAGGGCTGACCCTGCAGGGAAATCCCAAACCCGAGTGCTCCCTGAGGGCCGACCCTGCAGGGAAATCCCAAATCCTTGTGCTTCCTGAGGGCTGTCCCTGCAGGGAAATCCCAATCCCGTGTGCTCCGTGAGGGCTGACCCTGCAGGGAAATCCCAAACTCGAGTGCTCCCTGAGGGCTGTCCCTGCACGGGATCCCCAAACTCCCGTGCTCCCTGAGGGCTGACACTGTAGGGAAATCCCAAACCCGAGTGCTCCCTGAGGCTCGGGATTCCCGATCCGCCCGGGGCTGCACTGCCCGCCCCGGCCCTGCAGAGCCCACGCTCCGGCTGTCAGTCACACTCCCGGCCCCGGTAATGGTAACCGGCCGCCAGTGGACACCTCCTTCAGCGGGCAGTCCCCAGCGCGGGACTGCCAATCAATCTATGCAGAAACTGAACTTTTAAAGCCAAATTAATCGTACCAGACTTTAAACAACCAATTCTTTGGAGCCCTCCTAAGCCCCGTTTTGGTCTCACAGTGTCTGATCAGTTACTAGCAAAACAAAACTAACCAAACATGCAAATAAGCAACAACTGAGTGTTACAAGCATGTGTGGTGTATAAATAAACACAGGGATCTTCTGGAAAACTTTTCCCGTTGCAACAATTAAACGCCTGGTATGACTGTACTTTACTTCAAATTAAAAAAAAAAAATCAAAACTCTAAGTTTTTTGAAGTTCAGAAATTCAGGCTAACTCAGCAAACATCACCCTTCGGTTTAGGCCAGAACGAGCTGCCCCACGCTCAGAACACGGAATTCCCACGCTGTATAGCAGTAAGAGAAACCTGCCAAGAGCTGGGACTTTCCCCTAAACACTGTCTGCTCCCCAGCCGCAACACTTTATACAGCTGCGGTGCTGAACACGCTGCCTTTGCTCTCGTGGGCACAGGTGGCACCTGAGGGCACCGGGGGCTGTGCCAGCCGAGGAGGGCTCGGGCGGGGCCGCCACCCCCAGCTGTCCCCTGCGCCCCTCAGGGCCGGGCCCGCCCGGGCACCGCCACCCGCGGTGGGGACGGGGAAACAGCCCCGGGCCGGGCCGGGAGCGGGGCGGTGAGTGACAGGAGGCACAGGGGTCCCCGGACCTCCTCCCGGGCAAGCCAAGAGGTCAGACCTGAGCGTTTGGAGCGAGCGCGCAGCTCCAGCATCTTCCAGCTCACGTCAGCCATGTGAGTCGCCGCCATGGCGGAGCGGTCCCGGAGAGCCCCGGGCGCGGGTGCGCGGCGCCGGGCGGGCCCTGCCTGGCTCCCGCCGTAAAGCGCTCGCGCAGGCTCCGCCGCCGCTGCCGCAAACCGCGGCCGCTGGCCGGGCCCGCCCCGCTGCCGTCAGAGCGCGGGCGGGGCGAGGCCGTGCGCGATGGGGGCCCGCGGGCCGTGCCCGCCGCTGGCCCCGTTGCTGGCCCTGGTCCTGCTGGCCCTGGCGGGGCCCGCCCGAGCCCTGCAGAATGTGACCGCTCAGCTCTTCGGGCCCGAGGCCCGCGGGACCCTGGCGGCCTTCGGCGACTTCAACTCGGACAAGCAGACGGACCTGTTCGTGCTGCGCGGCGGTGAGTGCGGGGCCGCGGCGGGCCCGGGGGCTGCGGGGCACGGGCGGTGTGAGCTGCGGGGCACGGGCAGTGTGAGCTGGGCTCCCCGTCCCTCAGCCAAGGGGGGCAGACACAGGTGCCGCCGCCCCCGAGGCCCGGCAGCCCGTGCGGGGTGATGGCAGGGCTGGGGCTGCGCGGCGGCTCGCCGGTGCCAGGGATGGGCTCCCAGGGATGGGCTCGCTGCTCCCGGGGATAGGTTCGCTGGTCCCTGCGGTCTGACCCTTACCGGCCCGAGCACGGCCCGAGTGCCGGGGCTTGTGCTGCCAGGGCCGGCGCGGTGAGCACAGGATGAAATTGACACTTGCTTTGCTCCAGGTATTTCCTGTGTGACATACAGTGTTCAATTTGCACTAGAATGGTTCACATAGGGCACATTTGTCCTTAAAGCTGAACTTCTGGTTGTGAAATAATGTAGAGACTTCATCCTACAACTTGAGTGGTCACAAATTGTTGTTGTGCTCCTGCTTTCACTCTGTTTTTGGAAACAAAGATGAACATTTCACAGATGTGGAGGAAAAATTGCACATTGTTCTACTCTGACCATTAAAAGTTAAAGTGCCATGGTTGCTGTCACTTGCCACATGTTTCTCTTCAGGCTTCAGATATGGGGAGACCTCAAATCAGGATTTATTTTCAGTGGTCAGTGTTATTTGCAGACATTAATCTTAGAATATTTTACTTTCTTGAAGCACATTAAGATAGTAAATCTATTCTCAGATTCACCTTTTTTTATTCCTTCCATCTCAGAAATGTTTTTCTGAGTAGCTTTGGTAAAGCATGAGTGATTTTCCCATCTAGTTGAGTTATTGAAATGCATGGCTCCCTGGAAATGCTCCACTGGCTCATCTACTGAAAAAATGGTCAGATTTAAAATGAATGTCTATGATAAGAGATTTAATTTTTACTTTCTTATCTTTCAGATGAGTGTGTATAAAAATGTGAATAGTTATAGGTTTCAGGAATGAGATTTGTGATTTCTTTAGCAGCACTTGATAAATAATTTTCCTGTGTGGTACTTACTGTAAAAATCTGATTGAAATAACATGGTTATTCAAACATTATTTTTCATAACTTAAGTCTTAGTGAAAAGTAACTACAGAATACTCTCAAAACAAAAGGTAGTAGTTCTAAATGGTGGGATTTATGGCAGCCAGTTGTAAACAGCATGAGGAGATGAGCACTGGAGGTGACACAAGATTTTGAGGAACAGGAGTGTGTAAAGTAGCCTTGTCCTAATAATCCTGACCCTTAATAAAGAAATGGGGATGATGCCTTGGACCTTTGCCTGGATAAATATTCTTTTTCTGATCTTGCCTTAGTTAGTTGAGTTAGAGTAATGTTCCCTATGCTCAGATGAATAAAAGAAATTCAGATTGTGCTGATACCTTTGTAAGAAATAGTCAACTTGCTGAATGTAAGGGATAGTCTGGATCCAGAAGTATCCCATTGCAAGGCCAATTCCAAAGTACCAGTGGTCTCTGGGTTTAGTCACTTTTTGAAACTCAGAATCTACAAATAAATGGAATTGTGCGTACACTTACCTGTTTGTGAGTCTGTGCGTGTAACAGCTCAGTGGGGAAGCTTGTGCTGGTTGCTTTTTCATGTACCAGCTCCTGGCTATGCTTGATGCCTCTGCTGGGAGTGAGTGAGCATTCCCTGTTCACCTGCTGCATTTCACTGGGGAACTTGGGAAACTTCTGTGCCACTTATTTCATATATATATATGTGTGTGATATATGTCACACAGATATGTCACAGCCTGAAGACTTCTAATCTACATAATTGTTGTTTGTATGGAAACTGTTCCTGTTTTTTCACACCCTCCAATGCACTGATTTTTTTTCTTACTGTCCTCTTATCTCAAAAAGAATACAGAACTGCAAACAGCTTTTAGGATTGATTGTAGTGGCATAGTAACTCTGTTTTCTGTTCATGTAATAAATCATTTTTAATAGTTAATTTGCTTTGACTTGAGCACTTGAGACAGAGTAGAGATCCATTCTGAATTAGGTGAAGTGTCTAGCAGCAGTGAAAAATCTGTGAGGCCAAAGCTGAAGGAAAAACTCACATGCCGGAGACAAAGAAAAACAGAAAAGACCACGAGGTCAATTTGCCCCCGACCTAGGAATTCCTTTGATAAAGAAGAACTGGCGATAAATGTCACGCGGAATGAATATGTATGAACCTATTGTGAAACTGTATGCATATGCATTTGGAAGGGGGATAAAAGGAGGCCTGAGATCTTCAGGGGTACGCATGCCTTTTGAGGAGAATTTTCTCCGTATGCGTCCGGCGCCGTAAATAAACATACTTTTATAAAGTTGTGAGGTTTCTTCTTTTCTCCGCAAAACACACTGAGCTGAAATTTTTATATGTCCGTCTTTAATGACCAAAAAAATCTCATTTCTCAGTGTTGCAGCTAACTTGGAACCTGATATGTGTAAAAACGCTGCTTGATCCTGGTCATTACTTTACCGAGTAAGCAGTAAAAAGGCAGGTGAGAGTGGGAGGTGTGAGATGGGAGCTGAGGTTCAGCAGGCAGCCCCAGGGGAGCTGTCCCAGTGAGGCAGCCCCAGGCTCCCAGCCCTGGCCTGTGCCAGGCCTTTCCCTCCCCCAGGAGCGCGGCTGCAGCTCAGGCAGTGCCGCTCTGGCCTGAGCTGGCCTCTCCGAAAGGGCTCCTCCTGGTCATTTACTCATCTGCTGCTGGATTCTCCTTCTCCTCAAGAGGTTTGTGGCAGGAGCCTTGTGTTCCCTGCTATTTCCCAGCTCTGAACTCTGCCACAAAACAATACTCTAAAAAAGTACTGTGGTAGCTCAAGTTTGGAGCCTTAGAATTATTCTTTAATAGAGAATGATTTTGTGGTGCTGGAGGTGGGTTTATTGGAGAATGAAGCAAAGAAAAAATACTGTTGTTGCCCTGTGAGCTACATTTTACTTACAGAGGTGTGTTTTGTGGTTTACTGACTGAAAATTTTTATTTCATCACTGAAGTTAAAATTCTTCCTTTGCTCCCTGAATTTCAGTTATTTCTGCAACATAAAATATGGGCTTTTATTTAGATTATTCTGAAATAATGAAACAATACTTATATCCTTGTCTCTAGATGGGGAGATGCTGCAGGGAACCAAGTAAATTCTGAGTTTCCGTTAAAGTGCTTTGGACAGCGGACATGGGAAAGCAGTATCAGATCCTGCTATGTGAGACATAGTATTAAAAGAATTAATTTGAGTTAGCTTTTAAGCTTTAATTAGTTTTGTGGAGCTGCTGCCTATTATTTTTCCATGTGTAATATTTCTTAATTCATTACAGAAAGTTTTATTTTGAGCAATGTGATAAAAATAACAGAGGGAAAGTTCTAACACTAAACCCCCAAAGAAGATTTGTGATATTAGCATTGCTTTGAGATGCAACTGGCTTTGTGTTGTGCTGGAGAAGTGCTCCTTTTGTCTCCTTTTGGATGAGGAGGAAGAAGTGGTATGAGATGTCTTTGAAAGTTCTTGCTGCTGTGGGGAATGGTCATTTTTGGCAGTTTGTATATAAGCCATTTCCAGTCTTCCTCTGTTGCTCATGGTCTGTTTGCCTTGGCAGGAAATGAGCTGGTGATTTTTCTGGCTGACCAGAAGGAGCCCTACTTTAAGCCCCGTGTTAAGCTACCAATGAAGTGAGTATGGCTGTTCAGTGTTTGCCTTGGAAGGGCCTCTCTGCTCTCAGGGGGAGCTGCTGCACTTGTCTGTGCTCTTGTTGCCTCTTTGACTCATTGTTCTCTGGTTCTTTGACAACTTCCTGATCCATGCCCTGATGCATTTTTGTTTTGTTGGTCACGTGACAGTCTATGGAGATGAGTTGTGTCATTCATGTTGTTTACTAATAAGTGTTACTTCCCAACCCTTATGGACTATTTATGGTTTAGTTTTTGTCCTCAAATCAGTATTTAAAGTACCCATATGTTGAAATATCTTTGCAGTTGATTTGGATTTTCAGGACTGTATTTCCTAGTGAGGTAAACTGTCATTCCATGGCATACATAGGTCTTTGTGGTGGGTAGGTTTAGTATCAATGCCAAGACATGTTTTCAGGGAAATTCATGCATTTGCTGTAGTTACTAATGGAATCCAGCCAATATCATCTGATTTAGAAGAGATATGAAAGAGAGTGTTCTGGTGTTTCTGTGTAGAGATGTTCCTTTGTCAAGTTTACATGTGGCCTTTAAAAAAACATCAGTTTTTAATAAATGTGAACCAGTCTGTTTATATGTGCATACATATATGTCTAGCTTCAATATCCTGTTATATTATTATGGCTATTGCTTAGGAATAATGCTTACCAATAGTATTATGTTTATTAAAAGTTAAAATGCCTTTATAGCTCAGCTTCATCTTCTGTATTCTGCATATTTTTATTTTTCCTTATTTCCTCCTGTCTTGGAAGGAACTAATTTGTTCAATCATTAGAAAGGATCTGCTTTTAATCCTTAATGTGACCTGTGTTTGTGTGTAAAAAGCAGAGTAGGTAAGCAAATAAAAAAAGATAGAACAAACAAAGGTAGGAAGGAATAGTAAGACCTGGCAGAAGGTAGGAGGAAATGGAATTGTCTTTTAAAAAATCCACCTGCGCCTGACTCCTGCTGTTTAAACAGCTCCTGTTGCCTTATGTTCTTGCTCTTGGAATGCAACCAGAAGATCCTGCTCTCTGAAACACATTTTGGTTGACTGGTTCTAAACAAATGTGAGGATTTAATGAAGTGTAGGTAGCATTAACAGGATATGGCTGAAGAATGTCTGACAGCTAAAGTTTAGAGTTAAAATGTCAGTTTCTTTAGAAAGGACACCCTATTAGGTGCCTGATTTTGAGATACTTTTGGAATAGGTAAGGACTTGATCCTAAACCAGGTTGTTGAAGGGTAAGATTGTAGTGGACCAGCTAATAATAATAGGGCAAGCCTTTGACTACACAAGTGCTTTTTACATGCTCACCTTTTTACCATTATTTGCGTGTGGGGGCTTTTGTTTTTAATTCCAGATCCCTTGGTGTCACCATAACCAGTGTAGTTCCTGGAGATTATGATGGAGATTCCCAAATGGATGTGCTCCTCACTACCCAGGCCCCAAGTCATGGCAAAGATGAGCTTTCAGTGTTTATTTTCTGGGGACACAACCAAACCTTGGGTGAGTTGCTGAGACTGGTTCTTAGTAAGATTGTTAGATTTCTTAATTCAAAGTATTGTCAAGAAGTTACAACTCATTTTTACAGTGTAATGATTGTTTTTAGCACTAAAATAGGGATTAGCAGCTATTCAGCTGCACACCCATATATTATCCTGCTATTAAACTGTGTTCAATAATTAATGAAAGAGAACAATACTTGCACTGTATTATGCAACAGATAGAACCAAACATTATTCTGATTTGGCAGTACCTATTAACTGAAGAGCTGCTTCTCATGGCTTCCCCATCATGCACGTCAGCTTCACAAAGACTATCTCAAACGATTTATCTTCAGTTTAAAATGCACAGGGAACCTGCTGTGAACTTAAGTGCATCAGCTTTCAAAATCACATCCCTAAACCTACCACCAGTAATATAATATTTGTGTTAAACGCAATTCTTTAAAGACAGTGACACACTAAAGTGAGTATTGGAAGAAAGGTTTCTAGAGGCCCTATTGCTGAAAGTTTTCAAGACCTCTAGAATTGATTTTTCAGGAGTTTCTTAGCTTTGTTCAAGGTGTAGCTGATTCTGTCTTGGGGTAGAGTTATGGATTGTGTGAACTCTTGAGGTCTCCTCTGTTTTCTGTTGACTTTGCTAGGAAAGAGTTTGGGGAGGAATTTAGGGTTTGAACAAGGACAGATAAGCAAAAGAAAATACTGTTTAATCCACAGAAACTACTGAAGAATAATCACTATTGTAAAGAACTGTGTCATGGCATAGTTACAGGTGAGGCAAGTTTGCCTCAGACACCATTGCTTCTGGCTTTGATCAGAGCTGAAACAAGCAACCTGGAAAAGTGCAGTGCATCAATATTAAGTGAATAGCAGGTATCTCTAGGATTGGGAAGAATATGAGGACTTGGATTAAGTTATTCTATTCTGTTTCAGAAAAAAAACCCAGGTGTTGAGGGAAACACAATGAGCTGTGGGGCCTGGAGGAGGAGTCAGAGGTTAAAAATTCAGGCAGTGGTTGGTTGGTTTGTGCTGAGGCCACGGGCAAAGTATGGGGTGTCCCCTTGGGTAATAGGAGTGTAACACACAGGTCAGTAGGAGGGGACTGCTGTATGAAATGTGGAAATTGTAAAGACAAACATTGTGGAGAGAGAAGGGAAATGGGAATAATCTGGCAAGGAGTTTGGATTACAAGTACAAGTGAAGTCTAAGGTGATAACCTGATTGGAGCTTAGTCCTCACTTCCCATTTAGAAAGTCTCCCTTTATTGCTTATTTCAAATACTCAGTGTGGATAATTAAGAATGTTATTTACAATAACAAAACATTAAACAGAAATCTAACATACAATGAATGTTAAACTTTTAGCCTGTCTTCATCCCAACTGTTTCAGTTTTCCTGTATCTGAGTGATTGCAGTCATACACAGAAATAGGTTTCACTAAGATCTACTTGGAATAATTTGTTGAGGAGTTTAGTGGAAAAGGAAAAAGCCTTCAGTGTTTTAACTGTAATTCACCTTTACTGCAAAATTCAGGAAGCCATTTAGTTCTTTATATTAAGTGGTGTCTTTTTTAAATCATAAAACAGATGGTTTTAAATTAATAGAAAAATTATGTCTCAGTTGCAAATGCAAATGTCAGAATATATTGGTAACTGAATCAAGTTAATATTTTCATTTTTCAGATCTTAACCATAAAACTGTGTTAAATAAGACTTTTCATGATGAGCCTCTAGTAATGGAGTAAGTACAACCTACTTTTTAAGAAAATCACGTTTATAATGGTGACTAAGAGCAACCTAAATATATTTTAATGCTAAAATTTGAAACATATGCTCATGTTCTTTATCTTTTAAGAACAGGGTGGTTTGTGTAATGTCAACTGATCCAACAAAAGATGATGAACCGAAATGGTTATCTTTACAATTCTCTCTGTTGTATATTATATTATCCTGGCAATAGTAACTGCATGATCTTTTAATTTCTTTCATTTCAGTACTGTGAGTATTCATTAAAAAAGCCATTCATTTCTCAGTGAATTTTGTAAAGCAAAAACCTTACTGGCTTACCAAAATGAGCAAATGTCCCTTTCACAACGTGCTTGCCTGTGTGTGAAATGCTGAACAAAAGTGGAGGGCAGTAGATCTGTAAGGCAAAGCACAGAGTGGGAAGCACTGACAGACCTTTACTGCAGCTCAGACAGGAGCCAAAATTCAGAGCCACAGCTGAGAGCTCTGCACAGCCCAGTGGGAAAATGTCCCAGCACAGATGAGTTTGAGAACAGGTGGTCTGAACTCCTGTGGGGACTGAGGTGGCACTGACATTGTGTTCCATTTTCAGCTTCAATGGAGACTTGATTCCTGATGTGTTTGGTGTCACCAGTGACTCGAGTAAGCCACAGATCCTGCTGGGAGGGTAAGCTGAGGGCTCAGCATGGCTTTGGAACTTGGGCATTGTGTATCCACTTCCACTGAAGTGTAGGATTTGTGTGTGAATCTTCTTATTCCGTGACACTCTTCATCTGCTCTTTAAAGTGCTGTTTTGTAGGGCAAGTAGAAATTCCATGAGAGCTGGGAAAACAAAGCCACTGACAGTAGACATCAGAAATAGCAAAATTGGCTCTTGGAACAATTGGTTCCTAGAAGTTATAGTCCAGTCCCATTTGTTTAGTACATTTTTGGTATTTAGTGTTATGGAACTTGTGCTGTATAAAAGTTGCTTTCAGGTTGATGCAAGAACTACTGAAATAGATCTTATAATTAAAGGGATGGCAAAAGGAAAATCTGCAGATGTTTGGGGTAAACTTAAAAAAACGCTCTCATCTGGGAAGTGATTTGTAATGGGAAGGTTGTGCACCACTGGAAATCAAAAGCACAGGAAGTGCAGGATGTAAAAGTATTGGACTATATATATAAAGAAAATAAAGAGGAAGAGATTTCTGAGGTGGCATAAAGCAGAGGTGACTGAGTAGCAGCATAAGTGTGCATACAAGGGATGTCTGTATCACATCCCTTGTGTTAAGGAATGCCTCAGGCCACTCATGGGCAGATAGAAGCTGACTGAAGCCTTATGAGATGAAATTGCAGCAAAGGGGACTAAGTTTCATGATTAAATTTCTGCTAGCCCTGAAATTTCTAGAATGGGCCCAGTTATCAAATACTGGAGTAAAAATAATGGCATACTTAAATGCTTAACAAGGACTGTGAAAATGGTTATTTTTAACTGTTTTGGATATGAATGCTGAAATCAAAATATAACAAAAGATTTGCTCTACTGGCTCAGAAGAACCAGTCTGTAACCAAGTAATATAGAGTAGCAAAGTCTAGTATTGGGCAGGATGCCAAAGAACTTAAAATCTATAATTTGAAAATAAAAAACCTTATACCTGTAGTTCCTGTCTCTTTTCCTTTCCTAGGATAAATAACATTTGACTGTGTCAGTGGAAGCTGTGCCCTTCTTGGCAGCGTGCTTTTGTTCATTAATCCCAACTTGAATTGTATCACCATCCTTGTACTGGTGGCTTATGAAACAGATTTCAGGTTCACAAGGATGTTTCTGAGCACTTGGTAATGATTATATATAAAATAAATTGTATGAGCTCTTGAAGAAATGGAGAAGTGGGAAAGATTTGTTGCATTTTGTTGAAGAAATTCTTTCAGGACCTTTAAGATAAAAATAAAATTACTCATCAGAGCTCAAAATGAGACTGAGTGCTATAGGTAATAGTGTAACCCATGTCTTGTTCATGGAAAACAGCCTTGTCATCTGCTTAGAAAAGCACTTTTATATTTTAATCCAAAATGTTTTAAGATTTATTCTAGAACTTTATGACTAACTTCAATGGCAGTCTTCAAGACTGAATACATAGAAAAACCTAGAGAAAATAATTATTTCTTTAGGATTAAGTGATGCATTTTAACATTTCTAAGACTTAGTTGTGATCTTTGGGAAGTAATCAGAATATTATTTATTTTCTTACCATAAATTAGTCACAGAAGATAAGGACTTCAGTAAAATGTATGTAATGTCACTGGAATAAATAAAGCAGCTCCCAACTAGTAGTAGTAATATTTGTACCTGCTGTTGTATAGTGCACATTGAGATTTTCCTGAGTGTTTTAGGTAAGGGTTCTGAAAGTCATATTGTGACTTTTGAAGGATTTGTTGCCCTTCAAATCACTAACAGGGAGGTGTGCTGGAATTTCAGCCATTTTTAGAACAGAAACCAGCAGGATATGTGTATTTATAAATAAATAAATAAAAGTATCACCTGCTTGGGAAATTACATAATTAGCTAGTAGTCCATCATAATGTGAAAGTTTAATTCATATGTTGATTTTTAGGTGAGCTGAAATAAAGTGAATTTTCAGGCAGCAGGCATGAGCTGCTCTAACAGCATGTGCTTACTTCTGCTCATGTTTATTAATCAGCAGGTAAATTCCAGAAGTACTTGCAGCAGTAAAGCTGCTTGAGGAAACTGAGAACAGGGATCCGTGTCTCAGGAGCCTTGGCACTAACTATGACTTTGTGGCTCGTAACACTGTTCTGTGCAAAACAAAAAAAGTTGCTTTAGAAAATTAATAAAATGGAACTCACAGAATCTTTCAAGCAATTACTGGAGTTACTGAGTATATTGTAAGCTAAACAGGAATTTTGTCTTAGCATTGGGAGAACATGCTTTCTGTCCCATTTTTATTTAAAGTTTCACTGTTTTTTAAGCTATAGTATCATGATTAACAGTCCTTACACATTGATGAAATATATTTTTATTCTTGTCTGTAGGAACTTGTCATGGCATCCTGCACTGGAAACTCAAAGTAAAATGTATATACCACACTCCCATGCCTTTATAGATTTAAATAATGACTTCACTGCTGGTAAGTCATAGAAGTGTTAGATATCATCCTAAAAATAATTATCACTAAGTGTCAATGTCATGTGTTGCAGCTTCCTTCAGTAATTATATGATTTTGCTACTTCTGATTCGGGTTTTCCAGTTACTTAATTTTAATATCTATGATTTCAAAATTCTGTGTTTTAAAAAACAACTTTTAAAATAAATATCTTAATAGCATTTGCTACTTCTTGATGATAATCATAACTGCTGCATGTTCTGAATGATGTTGTGTTCACCCTTAAAGTGCTGTTTCCTGCTCTTCACAACTCTGTACTCTAGTTTTTGAGGCAACTGCATCAGGGCTGCAGTTTTTCATTTGAGTATGGAAATAGGTAGTTTGATTCAGCAGAATGTTTTTAAGACGGGACTTAAAATTTGTTTTCAGGATTTCATTATGGCTTCAGTCTATGATGTTGTAGTTAATTCTATCACTGATAGAACTAACTGTGTTCTCCCTTTATTTTGTTGGGGTATTTTGTCAATGTGATTCAGTTACCATGGTGAATCTGTTTATCATTTCCATACCTGGCTCATATTTCCAAGCACATTTAAATATTGTGATAAACTTAATTTCTTCACACACTAAATTAATTCTGAAGTGCTTTATCTTCTGCTAGATGTGCAATGTACATCAATTCATATATGGTAATTTTGGAAAGAGAGCTTATCTTTTTCCTGTTTAGTTGCATGGGAATGAGAGAGGAATGATTCCATAAATTTAATTAAGATGCTTATAAATGCTGGGGATTAAGTTAATTGCTTTAGTATGCAGTCAGACCTTAATATCCAGTTCTGGCACATTGCTATGTGAAGCTGTCAAGTGGAAATTCCAACTAGAAAATTAAATATATGGTTGCTTACCATAATCAGCGTCATGTAATAACCAGTTCTAACACACTTAGCTCTAGAAGCCTTCTGGAATTTTTTTTTTAGTGGCATAAACAGCATAGATGAGCATTCTAGGTAGCATTTTGAGTACATTGAAATCTAAACTCAGAGGTGAGTGAAGGTAAGAAGTGTAAGATCCTTACATTGATCGGTCACAGACTGATCAATTTTTCAGGGTTTTTGACAGCTGCCAGACTAAAGAATGTTCCAAGAGTTCTGGTTAGTGCTGCTGCTGTGGAAGCTTCTCTATTAAACAGAAATGAGAGTCAGGATCTTTGTGTGGGTAGTGCTGGGAGCTTTTATAGAGTCACATCTATTTTTATATCTCAAGATGGGAGTAGAAGCTCCTGTGAAGCTCTTCCCATAAAGATCCTGACTTTTACTTTCTTGTAGCAGCAAGGCTGTGACACCTCAAGCTGAGCTACTATGTTAGGGTGTTAATGTTTAGTGCTGTGGGAAGTGTTTGTTACAGGAACCTGGGGAAAATTGTAAGGAAAATAATTCATCCTGACAAGAAAACTGGAGAAAGTATTACAGTATTATTAGTTTCTTAAGTAATGTTTTACTTCTAAGGTGGGAATGATAATTTTTTTTACTGTCCCTATGAAGATGGGACTAACCAAAAATAATGCTGAAAAATAGTATCAGTATATCTGATATTTCATGACTGATGTGTTTTTCCTGCCAAAATGAAGAGTTGCCAGTTTTCTAGTCCTGCCTGTGCATTTGTGGCAGTTCCCTGACATCAGCTCTAGTAACTGCTTGGAACTGGGGCTGCTGAGGAGCACAGTTCATTGTCACTGGAGTTATTAAGTTGATCCAACTCCCCATGCAGGATTGTCAGAGCAGATGTAAGCACAGGGGAAAGGTTGACTCCTCTTTTAGTAGCAGCAGTTGTATGCTGCCTTTAACCAAGCATGAAATTGTACCTTGAATCTCACTGTGCCTCTTCCAAAAAATACCTGTGCAGTGTTCTCACCACGTCTGCTCTCATTTGTGTGTCTGTACAGGGCTGGGAAGTGACTCATAGGCAGTCATCAGAGGAGTCAGGTGATAGAAGTTCAGGGGAAAAGGGCAAAACGGCAGGAGATGGAAGTGTGTGCAGGACTGGTGGATGCCCTGGGGCAGGCACAGCAGTGCTGGGTGCTGTGTTTGTCCGTGGTGGATGCCCCGGGGCAGGCAGGCACAGCAGTGCTGGGTGCTGTGTTTGTCCATGGTGGATGCCCTGGGGCAGGCACAGCAGTGCTGGGTGCTGTTTGTCCATGGTGGATGCCCCGGGGCAGGCACAGCAGTGCTGGGTGCTGTTTGTCCATGGTGGATGCCCTGGGGCAGGCAGGGCACAGCAGTGCTGGGTGCTGTGTTTGTCCATGGTGGATGCCCCGGGGCAGGCACAGCAGTGCTGGGTGCTGTGTTTGTCCATGGTGGATGCCCCGGGGCACGCAGGGCACAGCAGTGCTGGGTGCTGTGTTTGTCCGTGGTGGATGCCCTGGGGCAGGCAGGCACAGCAGTGCTGAGTGCTGTGTTTGTCCATGGTGGGTGCCCTGGGGCAGGCACAGCAGTGCTGGGTGCTGTGTTTGTCCGTGGTGGATGCCCTGGGGCAGGAAGGCACAGCAGTGCTGGGTGCTGTGTTTGTGGGGCTGCTGGGGAGGGAGCGCTGCTGTGACTCAGAGCTCACCCACACAGCCACTCTGCAGTGGGAACAAAGCCTCGTCAGGAGCCCGGCTGCTGCACGTTAGAATTGTATTAATTAAAAAGGAGGCATTCACAAGATGCAGGGGAATCATCTGCCTGCTGAAATCATGTGGCCCAAAACACTTAATAATCATGGGATTTGATGCTGCTGTGGGATTTTTGGACTGCAATATTCAGGCTGTTTACTCACAGGCAATGCTACTGTTCATGATTATAAGGATATAATTACACCTAAAATGGATGGAGTGATTTTTGTTTACAAATAGATCACCAGGACATGCCATTTTACTTACTCTCCATGGGTTTTTTTGCAGGTATTTTAAAGGTTTTTCTAATATTCTGCAATATTTTGGCACTCTTTGTATTCTGTAACAGATGCAGCCAATTTGATGATTTTTAGCTGGGCTATTTTTGGCAACTCTATCATTATAAACAGCTTAGGAGATTTAAAGTGTGCTTGACATAAAACAAAAAATCCTCTCTGGGCTGAGAAGCTTTTTGCTAGTTTATTGCCTAACCCGTTTTCAACCTGCTGATATTAAACACTCAGAGCAGAGCTTTTAATTGCCACACTTCTCATGCTCTGGGTGAAATGAAGTTGAATTGTTATGATTTCATTATAGGAGAACTTGCTCATAAAGATGTGTTTAATCCCTGACAATGCTTCATGAAAGGCTAACAGTGTAAGGATTTTATAATCCAAAAATCCTCTAACCACAACAAAGATAATACTAATCTTTCTTGGTCAGAGATAAACTGGGCCATTTCAGAGAGTAATGCTGCTGCTGTTTTTAAAGAAAGCATCTTCATGCAGAGGTCTCAGCTCCCTATAATTATTAATTCAGTAAGGAATTCTGAGTTAGACCAGGAATTTCATTAAAACCATGCAAAAATTTGCAGTATAAAACCTTTACTAAAGGGTCTGTATGTGCTTAATGGCTAAACTCAATAGCAAACTTTAAAGTATTTTTTGCATGCATATTAAGCATGTGTTGCTCCAGGGAGGGGTATCTGCTTCCCAGAGAGGCTGGGCTGGGAGGGATGTCTGGGAATGGGCTGCTCCCATCCCTGCCACTGCTGGGACGTGGCCCTGAGGCTGCAAGGTGAGGAGCAAATGTGCTGGCCCCTGGTAGAACAGGGCTGCTGGGTGTCTGCTCATTCATACTCACACTTGTCATTAGTTCTTTTTCACTGCTGGCTTAGGACAATAATCTCCAGCTAATAATAATGATAGGCTTGTGTGAACAGATTAACATTGGGTGTGTTGTACAAAGCAAACAGTCCAGGTGAGCATTTCCAAAGAAGGATCATAAGTAAGAGGCCTGTCTTAAAAATATCACAGTTGAAATTTTTACGATAGTGATTATTTTGCTGTGTCATTTTTTTCTAATTAGACATCTTCATTACTTTTATTGTAAACACCCTATCATGTCAGATATTCACTTAGTGCTAGTGCTCTCTTTTTAAACTTGGGGGGAAAAAACCAGAATTATTAAACCATAGATTTGTTTGCATTCAGAAATACAAGTCTCCTACCAAGAAGTTAGGCCCTACAAACACTTTTAAAGTGCTCAGATGCATGAGACAAGCTGCCTTGGACTGTGAGTCCCACTGTAACTTCATACTGTTCGTGTGTCACTGTATCCTTGAATGCTGTGAAAAATAGCTGATGTATTAAATACTCTGTGTGTCACTTGGATATGTGACTCCACAGCTTGGAAGTCCTGATCTCATGTTGAACACTAGCACGTGGTGTGTAAAGTTAGAGATATTTCTGGAGCTGTTTATATAAAATGAAGGAAAAATCATAAATTTGGGGTTGGGAAAACTAAAGTGGAAAAATCATTAGTCAGAAACAGCTTGCTGTAAGCTAATTGCTAGTCTCTTTACTGATTTCTGGTGTTAATTTTCTTATGTTGTTTTGCTTTGGGAATTTAGAAACCTAATGTACCAGAACGTTCACAATGTGTTTTCTTTTTGATTCCCACTTAGTTTAAATGTATAAATGTAGATAGTTTTCTTCTTGCAAACCAATCATTCAAATAATGGGTGATATTTCTGTTGTAGTCATTTAAACCTAGATTCTGAAAATAGTCTAATGCTCATTGTCAGATTCTCTGGTCATATTTTCAGTGAGTTTGCTCTTCATGGAAGCTGGTGGTCTCTCTGCAGCTCATATGACCAGCAGAGCTGATTTTCTGCAGGAGATCTGCATTTATGCACTATTCAAATCACTGGCACACAAAGTATCTGGTGGCATTTTAAAACTTGGGTGGGGCATGGGGGATGTGTGCATATATTTGAAGTCAATTTGTTCTCTGGTTCTGCCTCCTCCCATTGCTGCCCAAGCAAATATTCAGTAAAGCCATGTCACTGTATCATTCTTTAAACAGGTAAAATTTTAAAAATTTCTTATCAGAGTTTTAGCTCCGATAGCAGAGCTTACCTCTGAGTTCACTGCAAATAATAGAGACAAAAAATGTATCATTTAAGATAGACAGGATATATTTCAGAGGGCTTCAGTCTGTAAAGTTTTGTTTGTTTTTCCTTATTTCTACTCCTTACATGTTCGTTATGTCTAATTAAAAATACTTTGGGTTATATGATTCCCTGTCACCCTTATTCCTCCACTTCTGCCTTCCCAGTGTTCAATCCCACAGGAAGTTCCAGCTCATAAAATCAAACCAGAGCTGGGTTTGGCTGCATCTCCTCCTGCTGCTGGGACTGACTTTGGCCAGTGGCATCTCTTACTCACAGCTCTCCTTGCAGAGAGAACCAGAGGATGGGTAGAGATCATTAGAGAAAAGAAAGAGCTTTAGGTTTAACTTTTTTCCTAATCTTTCTAAAGGAGCCCATAATCTCTGCTATCTGCTTAGCAGTTTTAATTTTAAAATTGCCATTATGAAGCATCTCAAAAGCTATTCCTTTTGCAATTTTTAATTATATACTGATATAGTTATATACACTGGGGAGTTATATTATATTTTTATGGGAATCAATAACTTAATACAGGTGAGAAATAAATTGGTTCTGCCCCAAATAGCATTTTGTTGAGAAAACAGGAATGTGAAAATGGGTTCTGAAAGCACTCTTGAGGGACATTATTTTCTGTTCCTTGAAACAACGTTGTTGCCCATATTTTGAAAATAAAGAGCACTTTCTGTCTGAAAGCTCATGTTTAACAAGTACCACATGTAGAGGGTTTCTCTAACTGAATAAAATACTTAGGAACAGAAGCATGAAATTTGTAAGATTTTGTTTTCTATTTTGATGCAGTAAAGAAATAAAACTTATTATATCTAACTTTTTTGTATAAAATTAGTTTTGTGCATAGTAGAAGTATTGTACAATTAATATTGTGTAGTTACAACACAAAAATTGTAAGTAATGTTTGGTTTTGAATACTTTGTTTCCTACCAGTGTTCAGTCTGTAATGTAAATAAACTTATCTTTCATTTTGCCTTGGGTTTTAGGGTATTTAATGATTTTAATACAGTTGTTACATTACCATTCTGTCAACACACTGCAAAGCAGAGATTTTTACTTCAGCACATTATTTACATATAGATATAGCAGGCACTTTTATCTCCAAAAGTAACTCCTGCTAAGAGAATATGCACAGACACTCCTGTTCTTCCACACTGACAAAATAATTTCTAGGCATGTTTGGAGTGTTGTACACATGAATGTTCTAATTGGGTACTGCCTTCTCCATGGCAATAGTGTTTATAAAAAGGGCACTTCCCCCCCTCCTTTATCAACTTAAACTTCTGAAGTCAATGTGAAATCAAACAGTTACTTCATATTGCTTGTACCCTGGTGGCTTCTCAAGACAGTCAGGTGCTGGGGGGTTTTATTCTGAAATAAAGCCCTCTGACATTAAACAGAAAGGTCAAAACAGTCATTAGTGAAATGAATGCTCCATCTAAAAATAGCACTATTTTTATAACACTCGAAAGTGACAGAAAATAACAAGGGCAATCAGAAGTGAACTTGGAACAGGTTCTGTACAGTTCAGTTTTATTGCAATTTCTAGTTCTAGTAAGTAAAATCAGGGGAAGCAAGGTGAGACTGCACTGTACTTTTTTACCCTAACCTGTTTTATTTACTGTTGATTAAAAGGTTCATTGCAGCTGAGCAGTGTGAAGCAGGTTTCAGAATTCTCAGCTGGGGTGCTGTTGCTGTTTTCCTTACTGGCTCTCAGTGCCTTTCTCAGGCAGCCGGCAGGAGAGGCCCGGGGCTGTGGAGCCCTTCCCTCCACGGTGCCTCTGGGCTGTGGGCACTGTTTGGGTGCTCAGCTGAGGGCAGGGCCACAGGCAGGAATGGCTGCACAGGAGAGGGGAGGGGGAGAGGAAATCCAGGCTGAAGGCAGAGAATTTAGTTGGAGATGGTGAGGAGCAAATCCTGGATGAGTTTCTATAAAAAAAGAATGTTCATTTCAGACGGACTTGAAATTCTGAGGGGAGGACTGACCTAATGGTGTGTGGGGTAAGGGAAGCACAGCTGCAAAAGCCTGGGTTGGGAGAAGTCTAGGAGTGGCTGTGTGAGAAAAACCATGGGACATGGATCAGGGCTGGGCCTGCTGTTGGGTATGGAGGTGGGTGGTTGGAAACTGCCTATATGTTTATTTCTGCAGCAGAAAGATTTACAGGAAAAATAGAAATGCTTTCATATTTAAGGTGTTAGAGTGCTGTCCTGCATTTTAATCTTTCTTCTTTATGGATTTCCTTTGTCATGTTACATAAGCAGTTGCAATTATCACAGAGTTGTTTGGGTTAGAAGGTACCTTAGATCTCATCCAGTTACAGCCCCTGCCATGGGCAGGACACCTTCCACTATCCCAGGTTGCTCCAAGCCCCATTCAGCCTGGCCTTGGACACTGCCAGGGATCCAGGGGCAGCCTGTGCAGGTCCTCACCTCCCTGACAGGGAAGAATTTCCTCTCTATTTCTAACCTAAACCTGCTCTCTTCCAGCCTAAGGCCACTCCCCCTTGCCCTATCTCTGCATGTCCCTGTCCAAAGCCCCTCCCCAGCTCTCTTTATGTCCTGGAAGGGGCTCTGGGGTTCCTCCTGCAGACTGAGCAGCGCCAGCTCCCAGCCCACCTGCACAGGAGAGGTGCTGCTGCCCTGGGATCACTTTGGTCCAGGCACTAGGTTCTCAGCAGCTGCTTCTCTCCAGTGCAGCTCTCTGGTTCCCAAGCCCCATGGCACAAAAGCTGTGCTCTTGCTGCCCAAGGTGGGCACCACACACAGTAGAGCTCCTTTAGGTACATTGCACAAACATTGCCAAAAATGTAGCTAGCCCAAGGTGGGCTGTGCTGGGGTCAATTTACAATTTTAGTGTTTGTGGCTGTGTCTGGGGTGACTTGGACATTGATACAGGGTAGTTCTAAATGCACTAAATAAACTCATTGCAGTCTAGCCAGTCAAGTTTTATGTTGCTTTTGGGGGAGATTTTTCAGTCTTCAGTGGGCAGTATGTTGATGCAGTGTCAAAATTCCCTGATCCTATCAAGAAAAGATGGATGGGAGTGCTGTGCTTCCTCTGGAGCAAGCTTTAGGTTCTTGGAGCTAGGAGCACTGTACTCAGATAGCTTCCCTTTTACAGGCAGAAACATACATTCTAGTAATCTTTCCTTTTTTTTGTAAGAATGAATGCTGAATTCACTATTTTTATATTAACTGGTGATCAGATGTAGCAGAGCTGGGGTAGCAGCATCTTATTACTAAACCAATTACTAAGCTAAATTCAATTATAGCCAAATTTGCTCACCAACTCACTTTTTAGGGTAAGCTGTGAATAAAATGCTAATACACAGTGGTTTTGTGTTGCAGCATTATGAGATACCTTTTGTATTAAGTGTCTGGTGTATATTTTAGTCGATTTTCAGTATTGTAGATCTAAAATGTTGGATAACTTCCATGCTTCCTTATTGTATTCTCAGGCTGTTGAATTTTGTTGATGAATATTCCAATTACTTATCTTGTATTTATGTTAATCACTGGCTGTTAAATCCAAAATAGGAAAGTGTATTTAAATGTGAACACATTTTGCATTTCTTTAAGAGAAAGGTTTCCTCTCAGGCAGTATTTGTTTTTTATTTCTATCCACTCACTTATGCCATAGGTGCTACATCTCAGAAAATCTGCCTGAATCTGACAACAAGATCTTCCCCCATCCCAGCTATTGAGTGTTTTCCTTATCTTTGCTGCATCGTGTCACAAATTAGGGATGCAAGAAATGCCCTGCAGGCTTAGTCTAGTGCTCCATCCAGCTAGCTCAATATTCTTTCCCTGGCAGCAGAAAAGTGGATTTTTTTCCTCTTCCTTTTTCATATTTCCATTTTTATATCTACAGAATCTACAACTACCCTAGGGCTGTTAAAGGTATCCCCTTGCCCTTTATTTTTACCATCTCTTCATGTACCTGTTGTCTGGTAAAACCATCACCTTTGTATTCTGTGAAGAATTGCTTGTTGACCTCCAGATTAGTTGGTTTAATAACCTCAGGTTGGAAATATCTCTCACTATGCTGCCATGAGGGTCATAGGAATTTGAGCAGCCCTCAGTACTTTTAAACTCAGAGATCTTTATGGAATAGATTCTAACAGCTGAAAGTGCAGCCTGAACTGCCTTCCAAAGGCAGTGTGCAGCATAGCTACAGACAAGTGACTTTTTCTGAGCATATTTAACATGATAGGCATTCCTTGTAGGAACAAGGGGCTGAGTTTTCTTGGTACAGCCAGAAGCAAAACAGAAATGTTGCAGTTTTCAATGTGATTAGTGTACTGTAATACAAAAAGTGTAGAAAAGAACTGTACATGTCTTCATTGTTGTGTAACCCCAGTACTGATCATAGAGATATTAATGCATTTTTTGGCTCCATCTGTTCTCCTGCAGATTTAGTAATAATAGACATGGAAAGCAGTGACAGTGAGGTGGGAGGTATGTTGTGGACACCATTCCTTTGGAAAGGAAACATTTGCAAGGATTCCTTGCTATGGCTGTTAGGTATTTTAAAGTGCAGATTCTTATTGCCTCTCTCAGATTCTCTTGGGGTCAAAAACTTACATAATCAAACCAGAGAGAATCATGAAGTGAGGTAGATTGAAAGTAAAATTTGGGAATTAACTGATCTACAACACTGTTCCAGACAGGACTTGTGTTTTCTTACACATTTCTTTCACAAACTTAAGAGAAAACACTTGTAATTCTGAACTATACAAATTTGTGAGTAGCTATTTCTAGTGTCTTAATTGCATCACCTTTTTATACTGGTGTTGCAAAGAAATGCTTTTGTTTTGCTTGGTTTGAAATCTGACATTCTTGATCCAAATGGATAATTCCTTGTAAATATTAACAATTTGACTTGGATTCAGTGCAAGAGAGTTTAATCCCAGAATCATGCATGAGCATTTCAAACTTGTAGCTTCTTAGAAGGCTTAAGGATAAGAAAGAGGACAATTGGCAATAAGATACCAGTGGAGCTGGCTCAGAGGGCTCTGGAACTAGAGGTGGTGTTGTTGTACCTGTATTAAGCTATCCTGTGGGAAATCACAGCTTGTTCCTTTAATGCAGGAGCAGCGTGGCACCAGCTCCTCTAGACTATTTTTAGAAGATTATCTGCTCTCTTAGCCTGCCTTTGCATTTTGCCAGTGCAGTGTGACATTACAGCAGCCTTGGAATTGCTCTGCTGTGTTCTGTTCAGTGTTGTGTGCCTGGAGTTAGGAAAAAGGAGATGGAGGAGTACAGGGAGAGGGGCAGAGAGCAAAATTATTTTCTGACTTTAAAGAGAAGCTGGTTTGGGGGAGGGAGTTCTGTGCAAAGCAGGAATGTTGCTGAATGGAATTGTCTTTAAGAGCAGGGTCCTGGGCAGGAACAACCCCAGCACCAGCACAGGCAGGGGGTGACCTGGAGCAGCTCTGAGAGGGGCCTGGGGGTCCTGGTGGACAGCAGGAGCCAGCACTGTGTCCCTGTGAGGCCAACGGGATCCTGGGGGCTTTGAGAAGAGCACTGAGCAGCTCAGGAGGTGATCCTGCCCCTCTGCTCAGCCCTGGTGAGGAGCACTGCAGTGCTGTGCCCAGCTCTGGGCTCCCCAGTGCCAGAGAAATGTGGAGCTCCTGGACAGGGGCCAGCTGAGGGTGACACAGATGGTGAGGGGACAGGAGCAGCTCTGCTGAGGAAGGGCTGAGGGAGCTGGGGCAGGTTCTGGCATGGTGCCATTGGGTGAGTTCTGGCTGGTGTTGGCAGCTGGGCCACCTTGTCTCAGTCTGGGACAGAGCCCCAGAATGTGGGTACAGAGCATTGGCAGAGGGAATGCTGAGTTACCCCTGGCCAGGATCTGCCCTTGCAGCGAGGACGGAGCAGAGAGAGGACTCGCTCAGCACTGGAGGTGGGAGATCAGCTCTGCAGTGAGAGATGGAGTCAGAGGTGCTGGGCAGAGCTTACAGAGAGACAGGATGGCTGAGGGTCACCCAGCCTGCCCCAGCTGGGCAGCAAATGCTCATCCTCTGTTGGGTATTTCAGTAGAACACTTCAGAGCCTGTTGTAGCATAACCTGGGAGCACTTGTGACATAACCTGAGAGCAACAGAGCCCAGAGCTCAGAGTAAATTTCAGTACCAAGTACAGCAAGAACCCTACTTGAAATGATTATTTAAACCTCAAAAACATTTTTTAAGAGATAGGTGCATTTTGACCTGTAGGAAAATTAGTTAAGGCTTCTATTATTTCATGTTTCTCTTTCTGCCCCTATGAAAATACTGGATTTTTAATATTCTTCTGGTTTATATCTATAGTAATCAACAATATTGCACAAGCTTCCTTCTAGATACAAAGTTAATATTTGAAAGTATATATAAGTTTTCTAACTTACATTTATAGTGTCTTCAGATTATTTTCATTACTTCTGTCTCACCTTCAGGAAGTCCTTAAATATCACTGTAATTCATTCCAATGAGGCACACACTATCATGCTTTTCATGTGTATGCTGTAAAGGAAATAGCCATTTCAGATATTCAGAGGAATAAAATTAAATGGTAAAGCTTTTAAGCTGTGGGGGAGAGACAAACTAAAAGGAGAATCTTTGTTGTTTTTTGTGAGTATGTGGGGGTTTTGTTTGGGTTTTGCTTGTTAGGTGTGGGGAGGTTTCTAGTTTTGTGGTTGTTGTTTGTTGCTGGGTTTTTTCTTCTGGAAGACAATATCCCTTATTGTGCTATTTGAAATTCCCTGTACAGCCATCTACCTGCCTATTCAGTAAAACACCTCAGGGTAAAGCATTAATATTCTTTTCTTTTTTTCTTTTTTTTTTTCTTTTTCCTGCAAAATAACCATTGTGTTCTAGCTCAAAGAATGGCAGTTGAAATTGTAGGGAGGGAGGAGACAAAGAAAAAGAAAACAGGTGTTTAAATCTTAAGGAGTAGTTTTCTTAAATCTGGATTTCTTAACACTGGACATAATTTTTTAAAATGTTTTTATTCTTCAACATCCACGGTTTTTTAAAATAAAAGCTCTTTCTTCCCATTTTCCTTATTTGGGGTCTTCTCTAAAAGGCAGCAAATAAGCTTCTCTGTAGGCCTTGCCAGATAAATCTTTTGAAGCTCTATTTTGTACTGGTTTGGTGTTTTAAAGAATTTTAGTGTATAGGAAGCCAGGAATATTTCTCCATCTACTTTTCTTCTCCTGTCAACAGTGTATCTTGTTTAATTCACCATATCTCAAATAAAAGGCTAGTTGATATTTATTGATATCTATTTATACAGAAGAGTACAAGTCATGCAAATAGTTTTGAGGGTTGGGGTTTTAATCTTTCTTACTTAATACATCACTAGAATATAATGTATTTATAATTTCTAAAATATAGGTAATATTTTAAAATTATATATATTTACTAAGTGATCAAATATTTGAGACTGTGGTCTACTGTTAAATATCTCATTTCTCTTATATTTTCCTCACAGATTTGTTCCTTACCACATCACCAAATTCCAAAACCATTCAGTTTGAGACGTGGGTAAATAAGGTAAGAAAGAAAAAGTTATAAACACCAAAGAGTTCTCTTCTGACATTTATGGTGATTTATAGATAGAAGACTGATCAGTTTGGTTTTATTCTTGCTGTCTGAAAGATTTTTTTTTATTTTAAATGAGCTTTGTTAGATATATGACTCTAGGTCTTGGGTGAGATTTTCCGGGACAGAGGTTCAAAATGTCACTTCTGACTGTGCAACTTACATTTGAGGAAATCCCAAGTCCTGTGTTAACTAAATATCATAACTGAAATTCAGGGGTGAGGAGTAATAGATCAAGGGATTAATAATTTATTGAGATTCTGCTTTTGTATTGTCTAACCTGGCCAGGGGCATCCTTTGTACCTTGTTATCCAAAAGGACTAGAGCTATCAGTTCACTTTTTAATGATGATAGAAAGTGCTCAGTGTGTTTCTTGTTAGTTAGGGGATGAGTTTTTGCCTGAAAATGAATCCAGCAGATCACAGTGAGTCACTGCAGAACAGAGTCTTGTGTGAGATAACCTGGCCATCTTCTCTCAAGCAAGAGTACTGAAAGCACTTAGTCATGAATGCTGGATTTACAGCTTTAGGTAGACTTTAAAAATCATTGCCTGGTGAGTGTTTGTTAGTACACAAGGTGTTTGTCCTGTTAGGGGGATTTCTTTGAATTTTCTTACAGATTTTGGACTCGTATTCTAAATATAATCCTGCATTATACATTTTGTACTGATAGATTTGCTTATCTTTAGAAAGAAAGAATTCTGTTCTTTGGAATCAATCAACCCAGGAAAATAGGTTATACATGTAAAATGCTTGGACATGTGTATGAAACTACAAATACTTTAACTGATCCATTAAAAGCTGGTAAACTGCTCTTTATAGAAAAAAGTAATTCTCTTCATTGATGCACTATAAAAAGCTTTTTAAGTATTTGCCTTACACAAGATGTGCTTTTAGGGCCAACTAGGGACCTCTTCTATTTCACTGCATGGAAATGCATCAATATTAATTTTTCTCATCAGAATCACTGTAAATGATATGTCAAGGTAAAGATATGTAGTCAGACATGCAGTACATGTAACGCTGTGTCCAGAGTTGCAGTGAAGTCTGCAAACTAAATATGATGTGGGTCCTGTTGGGTATGGATAACTCTGCTCCTGTTGGGTATGGATAACTGCTCCTGTTGGGTATGGATAACTGCTCCTGTTGGGTATGGATAACTCTGCTCCTGTTGGGTATGGATAACTCTGCTCCTGTTGGGTATGGATAAATGCTCCTGTTGGGTATGGGTAACTCTGCTCCTGTTGGATATGGATAACTGCTCCTGTTGGGTATGGATAACTCTGCTCCTGTTGGGTATGGATAACTGCTCCTGTTGGGTATGGATAACTGCTCCTGTTGGGTATGGGTAACTGCTCCTGTTGGGTATTATGGATAACTAACTCTGCTCCTGTTGGGTATTATGGATAACTAACTCTGCTCCTGTTGGGTATGGATAACTCTGCTCCTGTTGGGTATGGATAACTGCTCCTGTTGGGTATGGGTAACTCTGCTCCTGTTGGGTATGGATAACTCTGCTCCTGTTGGGTATGGATAACTGCTCCTGTTGGGTATGGATAACTCTGCTCCTGTTGGGTATGGATAACTCTGCTCCTGTTGGGTATGGGTAACTGCTCCTGTTGGGTATGGATAACTGCTCCTGTTGGGTATGGATAACTGCTCCTGTTGGGTATGGATAACTCTGCTCCTGTTGGGTATGGATAACTCTGCTCCTGTTGGGTATGGATAACTGCTCCTGTTGGGTATGGATAACTGCTCCTGTTGGGTATGGATAACTGCTCCTGTTGGGTATGGGTAACTCTGCTCCTGTTGGGTATGGATAACTCTGCTCCTGTTGGGTATGGATAACTGTGCTCCTGTTGGGTATGGATAACTGTGCTCCTGTTGGGTATGGATAACTGCTCCTGTTGGGTATGGATAACTGTGCTCCTGTTGGGTATGGATAACTGCTCCTGTTGGGTATGGGTAACTCTGCTCCTGTTGGGTATGGGTAACTCTGCTCCTGTTGGGTATGGATAACTCTGCTCCTGTTGGGTATGGATAACTGCTCCTGTTGGGTATGGATAACTGCTCCTGTTGGGTATGGATAACTCTGCTCCTGTTGGGTATGGGTAACTGCTCCTGTTGGGTATGGATAACTGCTCCTGTTGGGTATGGATAACTGCTCCTGTTGGGTATGGATAACTCTGCTCCTGTTGGGTATGGGTAACTCTGCTCCTGTTGGGTATGGATAACTCTGCTCCTGTTGGGTATGGATAACTCTGCTCCTGTTGGGTATGGATAACTGCTCCTGTTGGGTATGGATAACTGCTCCTGTTGGGTATGGATAACTGCTCCTGTTGGGTATGGGTAACTGCTCCTGTTGGGTATGGATAACTCTGCTCCTGTTGGGTATGGATAACTCTGCTCCTGTTGGGTATGGATAACTGCTCCTGTTGGGTATGGGTAACTGCTCCTGTTGGGTATGGGTAACTGCTCCTGTTGGGTATGGATAACTAACTCTGCTCCTGTTGGGTATTATGGATAACTAACTCTGCTCCCTTCCCAAGCCTTTGGCTCTGTGCCTTTGTGTGCAGAGCCCTGTGCTGAGCTGGTGGCAGTGCCTGGGGAAGGAGCCTTGGCTCCTCTAATATGTCTGCAAAAACTCAACACCTTCAAATGGGTTTGTGCCAGCTGTGATCCAGTTCTGTGATAAACAAAGACTCAGCACTTTTTATCTTTCTGATGGTAGAATGAACTGTTGTTTTCTCTAGGCCTAGATTTTAATAAAGGATAAATAAAACAAGTTCTAAGCCAGACCTAATAAAAAGCAATTTATTTCCTAATTAGAAGGCAAATCAGGACTCTATTTTTAATTTTTATGCAGGTGTGTTGTTATATATTACATGTGTCTATAAAATCACATGTTAATATGCAAAAATGCTCAGTTGTATTCATAATAATTTAATTATCATTTAGATAATGTTGCTGAAATAATCCAATCTCTTCCTCATAGCACAGCAAAATTTATGGAAAGTGTATCTGAATATTACTATGGATGGATTTCCACAAGAATCCAGGAAGGATTAGAAATGCAAAATCTCAGTCCCAATTTTTGAAGAGTGCAGTTTCTTCCATAGCTGAGATGTCTCTTTCTTATCTGCTAAAGCCCTTCACTAGGGATCTGTATTTTCTTTGGTTGAAAAGTCAGGTTTTTTCACTTACTCTGCAATTCACTCTTTCCATCATCCTTGTTCTGTTTTCCAGGATGGGAACTTCTCTAAAGTTGGAAAAAGTAAGGAAATGCCCAGTGGTGCCAAAGTTGTTGGACAGTCTGTGTTTGCAGATTTTGGTGAGTTTGCTTCTTTTACACTGCCCTGAGTGTTGCTTTCTCTTGTTTTGGTTAGCTGCTTTACACCAGAGAACAAATAAAGGTGTTTAGCTCCAAATAGGGTTTTTATGTTTCTCTGCGTTTTCTCTTTAATGTGTTATATTTGTTTGTAAACCTTGCAAATGTCTGGGAATAATTATTTACAAATTCAGCTTTGGTTATCCCAGTACATTCTGCCTCACATGTGTCTAATTTTAGTTGCTTTAAGGTGTGATGCTACACTAAATTTTATCAGATACTTATTTTATTTGTTATGATTTTAATTTTGTTGTCTCTAACCTTGTTCAGAAAACATTATCTGATTAAATGTTTCTAAATTCTTCACTTGTACAAACTAATAAAGACTAAATGAAATAAAATTACTTGAATAAAAATTGCTGGAACGTGGTAAAATCTTAGTGGTTGTAATTGAAAATTCTGGAAGGCTTTTGGACAGAAGAAAAATTTAATTTATATGTAAATCTATTTTTGCAAGGGTTAGTGAAAGCCTCTATTTTTCTATTAGGATGTACCTTCCCAGTCAGTTGTGGCTTATCAATGTTTTGTCATGTTACAGAGAATGGGGCATGTTGGTTTTCTAGTGCAGACAATAATATTTTTCTGTGCAGTAAAATAGCAATTTTCCAACCAGAGGCAAGGTGTTGCAGGCCTGACTCTGCTGATATAATTGACTGT
Source organism: Zonotrichia albicollis (assembly GCF_047830755.1). Lineage (NCBI taxonomy): Eukaryota > Metazoa > Chordata > Aves > Passeriformes > Passerellidae > Zonotrichia > Zonotrichia albicollis. The sequence goes on along the minus strand of NC_133831.1, from coordinate 18,302,833 downwards.
AAATAACATCTTAAAAAAAATAATCTACTGTATTTATACAACACACTTGTTACAGTGAGACTGACCCTGTCTTCAGATGTTGAAACAGTGCCATTGTTTGACAACAGTTCCTTCAAAAACTTTTTTTAAAGAAAATGACAATTTTTAAACTCCTTAGAGTGTGACTCACTTGCTCTGTGCTGCCACTTACAAGTGTTGGGAGGCTGAAATGTGACTGCAAGGCACCTCTGCTGGATGGGCAATGGTTCTTAGATCAGATCTACAGGAGATGAACTCAGGTAGAGCCTGAACTGTGCCCCAGGCTCTTCTGTGAAATGTTTGCCCCATTTTCTAAAGTCTTTGGCAAAGTTTTAATAAAATATTTTACTATTTATCTTCAAGTTTGAATACTTACCTATGTAGTATATGAAGGAAAGAATAGAATAATACAGTTTTTGCAGTTAAAAAAAATTAAATGTGCTGGGTCTTTTGTAATAATTTTCCAAGCTGATGTTCTGAATAATGTTTCTTAATAGGTACTAAATAGAAATCTTCTTAATAAGTTTTTAACAATGGCAATGTGAAGAGCTGTCTTAATGTAGGATAATTTTATCTCTAATGAGCCCAAATGATAAATCATAATCTTAGAAATTCATAGTAATTAATGGAATTGTAATAAACCCTGGATATCTTCACAAAGAGAAGTGGAACTGTTCCAGTGTTAAAGTTACAATTTTGCCTGTGTGGGTAAATGGAGAGCGCAGTGCTGTGGCAGGGCAGTGGTTTGGTACAGCTGAGCTTGGGAGGAGGGGCAGGGGCCCAGGGACTGCTGGGCTGGAGCTCCAGCACCCTCGTTTAATGCCCTCACTGCTAATTATCATCAGATTGATTTGTTCTGCACCAGCCCAGCGACCAAGGGGCAGCGTCTCCCATGGTGGGTGTGCTGCTCTGGCACAGTGCCTGCATTTCCCCCCTGTGCTGTGTCTGCTCACATTTAGGTACTTCACAATGCTGGCTCTGAGCACACAGCTGCTTGTGCTGAGCTGGAGGTAAAGACAATGATTACTAGAAATGGATTGTCAGATTTGAACCTCTCCTGTTTTCAGTTTTCCATTTCAAAACTGACAGAATAATGATTATGAGTCAAAGAAAGTTAAGGTGTGCTGGTTTGCAGTTTGGAATAATGTGGCCATCTATAATGGGGCTCACTGATGGCACAACAAATCAAAATCCCACAATGAAATGGAAAATGAGATATATTAGAAGATTGTGCTGCCTTCTACCTTTTGCAGGTTCTGCCAAGCTGTGCATGATGCAGAATGTGCTGTGCACTCACACTCTGCTGTGCCACAGGCACCCTGCTCTTGGCACGGGGACACAGCCACTGGCACTAGAAATGTTCAAAACACAGCACAAGCCTCTGACATTCTTACTTCTGGCTCGCCTGCCTCTATTTTTCTTCCCCTCCTTGACATTTTCTGTACCTCACAGCTGATGTGCCAGCTTTGCCATTTGCTCAAGGTCTCAGAGGGCTCTGTATCTCTGTGCTTTCCCTCTGGCACTTGCCATGAATCAGCCGTGTGCCTGTTGGGCTCTGCAGCCGTGTCAGAGCTGAGCCTGGGGCTGCTGCCTTCCCTCTCACACCCTCCTTTGTGCTTGTGCTTCTTGCACTCCTGCAGTGCAAGGTTGTGATTTGCTGATCACACCTGCCTCTTCACAAAACAAGCATTGTTTCAAAAGGTCACTTTGTCTAACATCCTTCCTGCTTCTGAAAATTTTATTTCAAGTACCCTTTCCAGCCATGAGTATTTACCAGTCATTTGAAAAAAGGGGGGAGCTTTGTATAAGCTCTGACTGAGCTTATACAAAGCTTATTCTGACTGAGAACTTCCAAAATCAACTAATTTGGGGTAAGATTTCCTTTCTTAAACTGAGCACGTTGAACAACAGCTATCAAGTATAAATTATTTGGCTAAGTGGAGTTGGAAAAACCAGCAATTAGGTGACTCATGAGAAGCTGTCACAGATGTTGGTGTAATCTTAGTACCAAGTGTTCCTGAAGTACTGAAAATAAAAGATTTTTTTTTCATTAAAAAAATATGCAGATCTATGTTTGTATGCATCTGAAAGTCCAGTACATTTATATGTGTGTGTGTGTGTGTGTGTGTGTGTGTGTGTGTGTGTGTGTGTGTGTATTTTAATGGAAAATTACATAGAAGGATGTGTGTGTATGTCAATACACTTATGGCAATGGAGTAGACCTTACACTTTATGACTAAGTTGGAACCTCTGTAATAAGTAGCACTTCCCCCTGTTACATGATAGCAGTGATTTGTACATCAATCTGATCAAAGGACAGGAAACAATTGACAAATTTGTATTGCCCTTTTAAAAATAAATCACAAATGCTTTTTGACATCTCTTACAAATGGCATTTCAATTGATTAAGGTGGGCAGAGTTGGGCACTCGAGAATTCTGCACTTATTTAGTTGCCACATTGCTCCAAACAAGTAAGAGCTCTTCATTATTACTTTTTCTATTCTTCTCATGTCACTATGGTAATTGCAGTGCAGTGGTTGCTATAGCAAAAATGATTAATCCTGCACTGTTGTTATCTGTGAGCTGGCAGAGGAGTTTTATAAGATCTGCTTGTACTGTCTTTAGAGGAAATCATAGATGTTGTCTAGAATCCTGATAAATACTTGCAAGTATATAGAGAGTTTTATTAAATGTCACTTAAATTACTAGGAAAATGTTGTAGTTTTAAAGAAATTGAAGGATTTCAATGGGACAATCTGAAAATGACCAGTTTTTTTAGCATTAGATGAATGTGAACCATATTTTGGACACAATAACCTGCTATTTTCTCATTAATGTAAAGATTAATGACATGGTTTTGAAGTAGTGAGTCAGAAATGATTAGCACAGGATATTGTGCTGATTATACGAGCCATTAATTCATTTCTATAGGAAACTGGTGTTGTAATTGGTATTTAACTATGATTGCTTCAGTTGGATAGCAGAGATTTAAGATCATCCTTTGGTATCTGAGACTGTGAAAGTTTGATTAATCACTCATTGATTTTGCTTAGTTAAGGCAAAGAACTTTGTTTTGGCCTGTATTTAAAGGAGGGAGAAAATGGCTTTTTGAAATCAAACTTGATCATGGTGTCCTCATAAGTAAATACAGCACAACTCCTCGTTTGCTTTTAGCTTTTAGCCAACCCAGTCCTTTAATTTTTAGTCACCATTTGATTTCTTAGCTGCTGCCCTTTCTCTTCTCTAAGAAGTTTGCATTCACCCCTGCTATGCACACTTTCTGAACTATGCTATGCTTTTTGAGCAAATATGAGTTGGTTTTGTTAAAGTTCCATCAAAGTCTTTTAGAGACCTGAACTCAATTTTTTCTCATATTTAAAATCCAGTTATCCAACTAATAATCCTAATAGAATCCTCTCTGTTCTCCCCCCTACCAAGTAATTGAACTATTTGATGTATGTTAACTACTTGTATGACATGTGGTAGTAATTATCACTTTCCTTGTAGGAAATGATAGCTCATTATTGCCAATTAATTATGTTTAAAGAGGATAACATAGTGCGTAACCTTTGGGGGTTTTTCAACCTTTCATTGCACAGTGCCAAATGCATTTTGTTGAAAGATTTTTTTAAAGTAGACCTTAATTATCCTGCAGCTGAATATACTTTAAATGCACTGCTTTTCTGCCTCCAGTTGCGTTTTGATTTTGTACCTTTTCATTTTATCTGTCAGCTTCATTCTAACATCTGGATTTCTTTTTTCACTCAGAATGTTGCGTCCTCAGATGCAGTAGCAATGTATCAAAGGGAAATTTTAATGGTTCTTTTTGGTAAATAAACCCTTTAGAAAACCATTCTGCTTTGAGCACTGTGTTGTGAAAATATTTAGTGCTCCTGTAGTCAATGAAAGGATTCTCTTAAGAACCTTAAGATGCAGGGTGACAATACAGCTGTGTGTGAAATGCTCTGCATATGAGGAAAGCTGGGTTTACTGGGATTAGTTTGGGTGGAAAAGGTATGAATGTTGATGGAAATGAAGCCTTCTGAGAGACTTTAGATATGGAAGAGATTCTTTTACTACCAGATGCACTTCTGAAGCAGCAGTGTATAGAGACATAGCAAGATAATTGGCACTTGTGTTTTGAGTCTGGGAAAGTGTCTTTAGGAGCTAAGTCTGTCTTCTTTGTTAATTTGTAACCAGCAGTGCTCTTCAGTGATATCTCAATGTTTTAAATGTAGATCCCAAACAGTGTCAATTTCTGAGGGGCGAAAATCAGGTTCCCATGTTTTGCCAAGGTCTTTATGTCTAGACAAATGCTAGAATCTCCTGGGAAAAAGAACTGCTGATGCTTCATATTATTTTTTGTCCAAGGGGCTTGAAACTTAAGAAGAACTTTTCTTTCTTTCCAGCAATAAAATTGGTGTAGTGCTGCATGTGGCACTTGGTTATCTGTTCCTTGCTGAGCAACTTGACAGGATTGAGTTTTTCTTTGGCTGTTGATGGTTGGTGCAGGAGGAGCTCTGGGCCCAGGCTGAGCTGACCCAAGGCAGTCCCACCAGTGCCTTGCCTTGCTTTGTGTTACCCATCCCTTCCTTTGGCAGCACCTGGAGCTTTGTTGCCATGGGAGCTTTGAAGATGAGGAACATCACAGAGCTCCAAAAGTACAGCCAGGCTTGGGAGTTTGTTTTAATGTGAAACAGGTGAAACAAGCAGCTTTCAGCAGAAACAGCCCAGGAGTTCCAGCAGTGGTTTTGTGTGGTGTGGGGGCAGTTCACATTGTATTTGCTGCAGTTTCTTTTCCCTGCTTGGGTCACAGCTAGTGCTGGAATTGCCATTTGAGGCAGAAGGCTGCTCTGTTGGCTCTGCTGCAGCCTGGAAGTCTCACTGTGCAGTTTGCTGGCACACTGTGTTTAAGTGCTTCTGTGCAGCGGAGCTGTGAATATGCCTTCTTTGGAAGGACTTAAAATCAGAATTGATTTAGTGTGAAGGAGAGGGTTAGGAGGCTTTCTTTAATGTCCACAGAACTTTGAATCATCTGTAAAAGCTCTTTGCATCTGTTTTTTGAAGTTATGATTCACATTTGCTAAAGGCAGCTGACATTGATTGTTTTAATAATGTGTAATTATCTTAGTAATTTATTGTAACTGCCTTTGTCATGACCATCTCACTGAGCACCTAAAGGCACAGAGTGACAAAAGAATTCTAATGATTTAATTTAATTAATAATTTAATTCTAATGATTTAATTACTTGAGAAGATAAATATAAGATAATCAGCTTTCAAACAAACCTTTATTTTATTTGAATATCAAGCTCAGTTGTACTTATTGTAGGCTTCTTGCTGCCCCAGAAGGGTATTGCTGTAGTACAACCTTGACAGGGCTTTTTTCTTATTTTTCTTGTATTGTTCTTCAGAACTGTAAATTGAAGACTCATGGGAGAGGATACTGAGAACTGGGCAAAGACAAGAGGGAGAGATGTATGAATGAGAACTTTGTGGTACATGAATGTTCTTATGTTCAGAATTATGAAAGCTGACTTTCTTGGCCTGTATAGTTAACATATTTCTATTTCACCAAATAGGGTTAGAAAGGACCTCTACAGATCATCAAGTCCAACCCCTAGCTTGCTAAAAAACTTCTTCTCTATTTAACAGAACTTTCAGAAGTTACAATGATCAGTCTGTGATCTCAGAATAACCCCAGAAAGTTGATTCCATTTTTGTTTTTAAAGGAGCAGAAGATTACACTGCAGCAAAAGTACAGAGCATTTAAATTAAAAAGGTTTAGATCATACACCCACCAAAAGCTGTCTTGCTCATCATAGCTACAACTTTATCTTGCAGTATTATGAAACAGTTTTGGAGTGAGTGATCACAGAACTTGCCCTTGCCATTACAGAAATTGCCCAAGTGCCATCTTCTTTTCAGAGCCCATGTTGGAAAGTACATTGCACAAGCATGAATCTAACAGTCCTTGAACCTGGTGTCACTTTGTGACACCTTTTTCTGTGTTTGTTAAGGAATTTGAACATTGGGGTTGAGTGTCTTTTGCCTAGGTTTATTCATGCTAAGGAAGTTACAAGTGTGTTTGTTTTATAAGCACCTCTGATAACTCTGAGTTTGGGAAGAAGTTTCTTTTGTGGAGCTCCTTTGACCATTTGATATTTGTGAATTCAGTTTAAAATGTATTCTCAGACTGCAGTTCCTTGGTATAGCTTTTGGAGCATCTAACATTCCAATAACATTATGTTGTGTTTAATCTGATTAACAAGATTTTTTTCTGCTCTCTCCCATTCAAATTTACTTTTAGACCAGATTGAAAATACTTGATCTGTGTGAACATTGACAGTCAGTGTTAAAGCTCAGCAATGTCTCTCACACAGCCTGTCTGTGCAAGGGGTGCTCCCAGGGCCCTGGTTTTGGGTGCCTGGATGGGGCTGCCAGCCCTTGGCAAACATGGGCAAGTGTTGGAAAGAAGGTTCTTGTTAGAAACACAGCAAACAGGCAGTTGTAAGTAATGATTCTCACATGATTCCTAGATGGAATAAGACTTCTAATTTTGTCTTTACATATTTAGACATAAGTGCAGGTTTGCAGGTGATGAGTACGTAGGACTGTTCTTTTTCTAGCCCTTTTCAAGCCTACAAGACTTGATCTTTATTAACCATGGGGTTATGCTGGATCACAGTCAGGCCAGAATTGTGTGTAGAGAACTTGCTCATTAACAGTTGAGTTTCTGTTTCTTGCTCCAAGCTGAGTGCTGCTAGCACAGGACATTTGGAGTCTGGAGTGTTGGGGCACGCCTACTGCTGCAAATGATATTGAAATTACAAATAAGATTTCCACCAGTTTGGAATGAGGTTTCATTTTTAAATGAAAGGGACAGAAAGACAGAGTAGCAGACCCCAGGAACTGAGTGAAGATTACAGAGGGTCTCCATAACGGGTTTCCTAGGTAGACCTAGGCTGGAAGAGATTATTAAAGACATGTAATGCAAGGCATTTTTCATAAATACTTGAAACCAGCCTAGGTGTGATGGGATCATCCAGCTGTTGTCACATGTTTTGTCACCTGTGCATTCCTAATTGCACTGATCAGTTGTGCTAATGATACTCCTTTGAATTTGTGTCTTCCTTTGTGGAGAAATTGAACTTCAAGATCAGAATTTAAAACTGAAGGATGTTTATTTACATTGGGATTGAAACCAGGCATGAAGATAGGAAGTGTTTCTTGGATCCAAGGTGAATTTGTTGTTAGTTAAAACTCTTGAATTAGCTACTGCTGGGGGTGTTTTTGGTGTGGTCTTCAAGGTCAGTAGTTTGCATTCCAGCAGGTGCTTCCAAGGTGGAATCACGTAAAGATGAAGAAGGAAATATTTTGGAAAAGCTGCTGTATCGATTTGTTGGTTTCACAGTGTCTTTGAAAAAGCTTCAGAAATGCAGGAGACATTTTATTTCTGGTTATAAAAGATGGATCTGTACATCGTAAGATGTGCTTTAGAAATAAAAACTGTAAAGGAAATCAGATGAAATATTATGATAGAAATGAAGAATGTTAGGCTTTTCTTCCTTTGATTACTACTTTTCTGTAATACAGAATTTGACTAATTGTGGATTTTCTTAAACTATGTTGGTACAACTCAGAAGATATTCTTGTTTCATTGATGTCCTGTTTCCAGCTACATGTTTAATGCTGGAGCTTTACTTGAAACCTTTTAACATTTGTTCTGTCTGCTCTAAGTGCTGAATTAATGTTTTTATATCTCATCTTTGTGATCGTTAAATTCAGCGGAGCAGAGTGTAAAAGAGGAAAATAAAAATCAAACAAACAAAATCCAAGCAAACCAGTCCAGTCTCCATAGTATGGATGCCTCTATATGAGAAACTTTTGTGAGGTAGATACAACAATAATTTGAATTGTGTCAGCTTAAGAATGGCCTCTCATCTTGTTTTCAGGATTTTTTTGACAAAATATATTTTAAAATAAATATTTTTTTCAAAACTGTGCAGTAAATTTTCAACAGATTTTTCTCTTTATCTTGAATTTTATTTTTTGACTACTGGATTCTTAAATATCTGTTACACAGAACTGAAGAGAAATTGCAACTGAAAACATGATTCTGTAAGAGAAATTATGTAAATGGACATTTATCTTTGGGTGAAAGGAATTGAGGAAACTGTGGCCTACCAATATGGAATATATATCCTAGTATTTTCAATTTGCAGGGACAAAGGCGTGGTGTTTGATGCATATTTGTATTTATTCATTCTTTGATCATACTGGATATTTTAATCAAATCTTTTAATCAAGTCTTGAGCTTGTAATTTATCTGCAGCACCTTCCTGTGGAAGGTGATGGCTCTGTGTGTAATTGTGTGCCAGTTCTGTCCCTCCTGTCCTGTGCATTGGTTATTCCTCAGAGCTCCAAGGGTGTTTTCATCAATGTCCTGCCCTACTCTGAGCATCTCCTACCCACACTATCAAACTGACTTATTGGTATAACAAGATGAATGTTTGCAGTATAAGTAGAATCAAACATTTTATATTCTCCTCTGCTCCATAGCATAATTTAAAATGAGAACATCCTCGTTCTTGTCCCTTTGTCAAACACAGGAAGGTGGTTCTTTGTCCTTGTGTGTTATTGAAAAACTTCTAAAATCACTTCAGACTGAAACTTTTGTGGAAATGTATTTAAAATGTTAGGGCTTAATTTACATTTTGTATTCAGAAAATACATGTCTCTGCAGCATTAATTAAATTTTAGCAAATTCTTCAATATTCCCATGGTTTATAATTTGCAAATTGAACACTTTCTTCCATTTAAGTTTAGAAAAAACTAGTCCAACAGCATTTTAATGTGTTCATGCAAGCAAAGATTCAAGATCACAATGTTTTAATTGTTGTTCTTATATGATGCAGAAGGAGAACCTTCAGAAGCTGGTGCTGATTTCAGACAGATTCAATAGTTGCTGTGTTGATTTCTCTGTTCAGGAGTGGGGATTCCCTTTCCCATCTCTTTGGGTGTGAACTTCCTGGATTTCTATCACCTAGGCTACTTCACATCCTAAATTCTCTATCCTGGAGCAGAGAGCTGCCATGAGCATTTGGGAGGGCTTTGGTGGTGAGGTAAAGTAATTCATGAGGCAGATGGGATGTAGGAAGCCACTAAAAGTTTGGCTTTATCACTTGGAGATATTTGGGGAAGTCTGATATTTTCATCACTCCTCCTCCCCTTATAACCCTCCTTTCCATCTCCCAGCTTGCTGATGGCACAGGGGAGGGAGCCAGAGCTGCAGCTGCACAGCCATGGGTGTGCACACAGCCCAGAGGGAGCGCAGCCTCACAGAGGCACCGGCTGGCGGCTGAGGGAGCTTGCTCATGGTGCTGGTGAGGTACGACAGGACCTCTGGGCTGGGGCCACTTCTGGACTGGAAAATGAATAAGGGCTTCAGTGACAGGCAAATCTGGGTTTTGCATATTAGCTCAGGAGATTTCATCAAGCCATTTTACAAAACCGCTTGCCTAAATAAACTGGTTTGGATTTCTGCAAAGCCAAGCAGTAGATGTGCCTGAGGCCCCTTGGTGTTCTCAGCACCTTTATGGTTCATACAGAAATCTGTTTTGTAGGATGTTCATAAGCTGCATTTCTGAAACATCAGACCAGCACAAATTTCATTTATTGTGGGATAGCCAAGCAGCTGTCAGGGAGCCAGACTGAGAGGTTGTTTGTGGCTGCAACCTGCAATATTTTATAGGTATAATATAAATCCAGTGTGGAAATGATTCAAGTAATTAACGTGCCAGCTGAGGACCTCTGTGTGTTTCAGTGCTCACAGTGAGCACTGTGGTTATCTCAAATGAAACACCCAGCTCCTCAGAGCTGCACAGGCTAGGGGGCAGGGTGAAGAGGTGAATTGTTTTGGTTACACTGTGAGCTTTGGTTCCATGGCTGGAGAAGTGGGTTGCCTGCAGTGTGCCCGAGCTGGGTGCCATGGCAGGCTGTGGCTCTGGTGGCTCTGGCAGCCCAGGCGCTCTGCCCAGTGCTGCTGCTGCCCCTGGGCACTCTGCTGCTCTCCCTCTGTGCCTCCCCTGGCCCTGGGCGAGGGCAGGGCTGCAGGCTCACCATGGCAACACTGAGATTTCTCCTGCGCCGGATAATGGACAGTAAATTATCACTTTTTCCCCACTCCATGTCAGAACTCCAGATGCAAATAGTCATTGCTTGTTTAAATATTAAAAGGTCATTATTCTACTCAAGGTTTTGGAAATACATGGATTAAAGGCTCTTAAAGAACATTTTTGAAAACCTGTAATTTACTCAAATTTACCTAATTCTGTAAGCCTGGGATTTATTAGCCATTGTGTTAATCAACTCCCCGGTGTTGTGTTTTGTGTTAAGTACAGATTAAGATATTACTTGTGAACTCATGACTCTTCCTGAAGTCTTGCTGACAGCACAAGAATTTAAAACTAGTTCAGAAAATTAAATAAGTTTTTATGGTGGACTTGTAATGGCGGATTGGTATTAAAGGTAATTTTTTTCCCAGTATGTCAGTAAAATTTCAAATTCTCTCAATATTATGGGTCAAGATGAAAGTACATTAGCAAAGGCAATCTTCAAACAAAAGACATAAATTATTAGGTTAAGGATTTGAACAGGTCTAGTTTATATAATGTAATTTTTCACATTTAAAAAAGGTGTAAATTATTCACAGCTGATTATTTCATATAAGCAGAGTTTCTGATTTTGCAGATACAAAGCTGACAAGCTTTTTTTTTTTTTCTTTTTGACAGATGGGGATGGACAAAGTGAACATTTATTACCAGTCTGTGAAGATGAAGCATGTCAAAGAAGTGCCATCTACCTAACCAAGCTGGGACTGGACCAGGTAATGTGAATTTGGAATAGCAAATACAAAGCAAAGTACTGTGTTTATATAATTATATAAAAGAGAAATTTTTCAGGAAAGGAAAAAGATCTCCTCACCTTTAATTATAGAATACAAGAGACTTGTATTTATGTACTTGTGTGTTCCCTATCTGAAAAAATACAAATTTGGTAAAAGAGGTTCCTGGAATTTTTTATAATGGATAATTCTACTCAAAGAAATGCTGGAGGCTCCTGAAGAGTCACTTTCTTGTGAAACACTGCATTCTAAGCACCATAACTGTTCCAGCATGAGATGAAAAACAAGGTTTGTGCTAAGAGCTGGAAACAAGTCTAATTCAAATGAGCTTGTTTAGTTTAACTTGGGGAGTTATTTTACAGTAAAAATAGATATGCACACACATGTATCATTGAACCAGCCCACACTTCTTACCCCTAATTTCTCCTTTGTCTTTGTTTCTTACTAATGAAGTAAATTTCCAGGTGCTATAGAACACTTTTTAGGCTGTGTGTCTTCAGGGCTGGGATCTGTTAAATTATTGGAGGGTTGTTTGTTTGTGACACTACTGGCTTTCACAGACTTGGTTATAATTCATGGAATAGATTATTATATGTTCATTTATTTAAAGATGTGATCATCTGGTTTAAGAATATACAGGCTCTAATTTATAATAAAGTTGCAGCACACAATAAATTAGCCAGGTGTCTGTTGGATGGCTTAATAAATGTTTTACTAAATTCATGTTTTGCAATGTGAACCTAAAGGCCAAGGTGACATATAAAGTGCTTGTAGCTGACAGCAAAACCCACTGTAGGGTACTCAGAGAAATCTAAAATGTGTGCCATGCATGTTGCTAACCATGTTATGAATTACTGATTATTCCCTCACTGAAAAATTTTCAGTTGAATTTTGTGCTAAAAGTAGTACCCTCTCTGACCTAAAATGCAGAATTTATGGCTGAACTTGATACAGTCTGCAGCCCAAGTTGAGAGTGTAGATTTTGTCATTTAAAGAATCAAAATTTATAGAACACAGGCTGTAGCCTACTAGTGAGGAAAATCACTCTGTGTAGGAAAGGAAAGCACAGAGCTCCCAGTCAGTGCAGGGGGGATGACTGGGATGGAACATGACATCAGAGTATGAAAGAATAACTCTAAATTTGGTCATTTATATCTTTCAGCCTTCTGAGCTCAGCAGCTGTGTTCTCAAACCCCCCTTTTGCTGTGCTCACTGGTTGGTTGGTTCTGGGTTCTTGGGTTCTTGTTTGGGTTTGGATTTTTTTTTTTTTTTACATTCATTCATCCCCTCTACACACAGAGCACAGGCAGTGGATTGGAGCATTGCTGGGTGCTGGGGTACAGCAGGGTTTGAGTTTGGGGTCAGAGCCTTTGCAAAAGCAAGGGGATGCTCCGTTTGTGATCCTTGCAGTGCTCCAGGAGAACCAGGCTGTGTGGAACAGGGGGGCCTGGGCTGCTCCTTGCCAAAGGACAGCTGCACTGGAGCCCTCAGCTTACTTCCTTACTCTGGATAATACAAGAATTAAAAGGAATTTGAGTTTTGCTCCTCAAGTAAATTTGAGACAAAACATTGTAAATTAATTTCACTGTAGAAAGTGAACCCCACACAAACAGCTGGAACCACTGGGAGCAGTGGGGTCTGAGGATCCTGTTGGTCAGGTTATGTTCCCAAAAGGAAGGGGTGCAATAGTACCAGAGGAAGGTGTGGGTCAGTTTGCATAATTTCAGAAAGTTTCAGGATAGAGTCTGTGATTGTAACCTGCTCTGATCTAACATTGCATACAGCCAGTTTTTATAGTGCTTCATAAGTTCATTTTTTGAAAATAAAAACTACTAGTTTGAATAAACTACTTAGTCACAGATACATCAGATATTTAACCTATATTTAATTTGCTTACTCAATTTAGCAATTTCACTGTGTTGTTTCAATTTGAAAAAAAAATCCAAGTACAATGACTTTTGACATAAAAATTAAATATTGCAGTGTGCAGTGCACTGAGAGAGGGGCCCCCAGGGAAGGGACCTGGGGTACTGCTGGTGCTGGGGCAGCTCTTTCAGGCCACTCCTGATGCTCATCTTTGGCATTCCCAAGAAATGCATTGGCCAGGAAGGGGCTACTCATTTCCCACCTTAGTGACTCTCAGCAGTTTATTTTAAACAGCAAACAATCCAAAAGATTCTCACCCTGCTAGGAAAAAAGTGTTAACAAGTATTTGGACTTACCTAGAAACGTTAAAGCAGTTTTCCTTCCCTATTTTTAGAACGACTTTAATTAAAAATGACAGTATCAAATGGCATGCAATAATGACTTATTCTGGTCTAACCTTTTAAAGAATTCTATCTGGAATACTCTTTTTCTTGCACTCATCTGGAGGTGATGCAGCTTTTTGCTTTTGAAACTTTTTCTCTTTTCTGTTCTGAAACAGTGAAAAGTATCATGTCTTCATTCTGCAGCTTTTCCCATGTGCTGCATGCTTCCTTCAGGTAGAAATCTATTCAAATATGCCAATTCTTATATTTATTTGGAAATAAATGTTTCATTTCACTGAATTTGGTCATTGTGAGGTCAGATGATAAGATTTGACTAAATCAGTTACTCTTCATGAGAAATGATAAACATAAACTTTGTGGCAACAGACTGGAATAGATTCTATTCACCAATCACTTTACAGCTTGAAGGAAATAATAAGGAGCCCTTGTAGTGGGCAGAATGTGTTTCAGCAAGGCGATGGTACTGGAGGGGAATCTGTGGGAAACTGAGAAATTGCAGGACTATTATTGAAAAAATAGAAGACTCTGCATCTCTGCATTGTCTTTTTTCCATTTTTGCTGTGGGATTTTGTGGCTTCTTTTTTTAGTTAAGGGTATAGTAACAAATTCTTATTTTCAGAATTTCTTTTTTCTTTATAAGAAACTGATCTCAAATCTGAAAGACCTCAAATGCGATTACAGTCTTATTAAAAAATACTTTGCCTATTGGACCTGGATCTGTCTGTCCTGCTTGTTTGCTGTAGCATTTGATGAAACCAAATAGAAACAGTTACTGCAGTTCCATGATGGTGTGTGATGCTTTGGGATGAAACGCATAAAAGTCAGAAACACACATATGTACAATTAGTGGCTCTAGAACTTACACTGAGGAGAGGCAGGCAATGGCATGTCAGGCTTTGGAGTTGTTCCAGAAAGATCCTGTCTGTCAGGATCTTTCTCCTGATGTCTTTGGCACAACTGGATGGCTCCTGGAAAGCCCGGCCAAGCTAGGAGAATTATTTCAAGGATAACCTTTCATCATAGGTTTTAATTTATGTGATGCCTGTTGGGGGGGGTTAAGTGTTAGGAATATCTCAGATTTTTTTTTCCTTTCAGATGATGGAGCAGAAGTAAAGGCCAACAAAATACACATGAGTGGCTTAAGGAGATACAGACCTCCTAAGGTTTTAAAGGAATGTGAATGTTTCCATAGCAACAGCAGAATTGCTGTCAGATCCAAGTGGAATCCTATATGCTGTTTCAGATTGTGGCAGGTGTTAGGACACCTCAGACTTCTTTAAATTCACCTGCAATAACTACAGTCTAATCTGGGAAATGTTTTGAAGTCCTTGGTACTGTTTAATGTAGGAACTCTAGATGCTGTGATATTCTTAGAGATGACTAATTCTTCTTTAATTTTGCCAAGTATTCTGTATGATTTTTCATTTGTTTCCTGAGGCAAACACTATTATTTCAGTCCCTTCATCTGAGAGTTTCTTTGTGGGCTTGATGGTTCTCATAACCTTTTTCTGTACAATAGGAAGGTTATAACTTTATTCCTGTAGGAAATGGAGCAGGTCTGAAGTAGAGCACAGCAGTGCATGCTGCAGCAACCCCCAGGTCTTCATGGTGTCGTTCTCTGGGCTAGAGAGGGAGGTGGCAGCATCGATTATCAGCTGCACTCAGTCAATGTCAGAAGTTTTTCCTCATTCCTGTGTAACAGTTTAAAGGGGGAAATGGATTCAGCTGCTGTAGTTTTTATAAATGTCATTTTCTGCAAGATCTTCTCATTGTTTCTAAGTTGTTTCTCTTTCTGAAAGCAGCTGGGGGCTGTGAGCATTGAAAACATGACTTCTACTGCTTTGGTTACTTTTTTCTGTGATTCTGAACCAATGCTGTGGATTGTCACCTTCTGGGCTTTGAACACCATAAGTTAATGGTGCAAAGCACAGTAATTTCCTCAGCTGTTGAGGGATTCAGGTGCCCCTTGCATGCACTGAGAGCCTAATGCTTGCTGAAATCCTGAGTTATTTGCTGTGTGCAGTGCACTGAGAGAGGGAGCCCCAGGGAAAGGACCTGGGGTACTGCTGGTGCTGGGGCAGCTCTTTTAGGCCACTCCTGATGCTCATTTTTGGCATTCCCAGGACATGCATTGGCCAGGAAGGGGCTGCTCATTTCTCACCTTAGTGACTCTCAGCTGGCTCCCTGCCTGTGTTCTGTGGCCTGGAAGCAGCAGCTGGCTGGGGCTGGGTTTTGTGCTGCCTGGGTTTCTGGCCATAATTTAAAGATGGAGACATGTTAATCCCACAGGTTGGGCTCAAAGACCAGCTCACAGGCTTTTAAAGCAAGAGAAGTGCCTTCTCCAGTGTATGGCAGAGTGTGAACTTTGTAGGAAATGAGCCCTTGACAGTGACTGCAAGGTGCTTTACATTTTTCTCAAATCCCTACATCTTTTTCAAAATGAGAATGATGCTGTTTTCACACTTCCCAGCAGGAAAGCATTCTCCATTCTGCCTCTTGAAAAACAAATGTTTGAGGAGTTTAAAATTTTCAAACACATAAATATTTTTCCTGTATTAGCCTACAAATCATTATTTGAAGGATCCAAAATATCTATATAAATGTTTTAAGTGATGTTAGCAGTGATGCTATGCAGAAGAATTTAACAGAAAAGGAAGAAGTGAATCTGGTGAATCTGATTTCTCTGACTGAATTTTATGTGTTCATTTAAAATTTCTGTTAAAAATACACTTACTCAATTTTTTTGTCTTTCTCATTTGAGCTGTGTAGGAGAAATCATATGATCAGAAAACTGGAAAAAAATAGCTTCATGTGTCCTCATTATACCCTCCAATTTCTATCTTAGAAATTAAAAGATTAGTTTTAGTCTTTTCCTATTAAAAGCAAATATGAAGCTTAAAGTAATTGTCTGGATTATCAAATACAAAATAAGCAGGAGATTTATATTGTTGACAAACACATTTTCATTTTTCTGCCTTTTGTACTTAACTATATGTCCCGAGGCACAGGAACAATTAATTTTGCATTACATTACACAAAGTGGAGTTTGTAGTAGAAATCTATGGAAGGAGTTTCACCAAAAACATGGATTAGTCTGAATTTAAACTGTCAGTAAGGCACAGCTGGTGCTGGGATGTGATCTGGTTATGCATCAAACAAGGCTGATGTTCTGGGATGTTACAGAGCTGCTTTTGGGAAAAGTCCCATGGCTGCTGCAGTGGCAGGGATGGATTTGCTCTGTGGTGTCAGGGGTGCTGATGTTTGGTGGCAGTAGGTGGTGGCGTGCTCACCTGTTGTTTTGTATCTCATTGTAGACCTTAGGAATGTGAAATTGCATTCTCTTAATCACTCTAAATAGAGGGAAAAGAGAAACAAATTTGTATTTATACCTAAAAATTCATTTTTAATTTTGTCTCTTTAAGATAGTATTTCCATACCTGGGAACATTTAGAAAGTATATGATGGATATAATTGGATTTTACTGCAATGACTGTGTGAATGATACCATGTAAAGGAAAAGCTATATTATATTTCATGGTTCTGATTTCAATCACTGTTTTTCAAAATTAGACTATTTTGCAATAATATTGTTTCATCTGTCTTCTGCATGACAAATAAGTGCTAAGAAATCCAACCCTCTGAAAACTTTCCCTCAGGGTGAGAGTATTGTCGTTATTTTCTGTTTTCTTAGATTTTTCCAAGCCTTCAGCACCTCCAAGTAACTAACGAGACACATGCATGTTGTGGGTGTGAGGGTCCAAGTGTGTTTGCAGCAGGTGCTGCAGGTCAGGTTCAGCTCAGGGCCATGGCACTCGCTGGCTGTGCAGTGACAGGCAGGGCTGGCCCGGGCCCCTCAGCCATGGCTGCACCCAGCACCCTCAGTGACACTTGCTGGGTGTGCAGTGACAGGCAGGGCTGGCCCAGGCCCCTCAGCCATGGCTGCACCCAGCACCCTCAGTGACACTCGCTGGGTGTGCAGTGACAGGCAGGGCTGGCCCAGGCCCCTCAGCCATGGCTGTACCCAGCACCCTCAGTGACACTCGCTGGCTGTGCAGTGACAGGCAGGGCTGGCCCAGGCCCCTCAGCACCCAGCACCCTCAGTGACACTCGCTGGCTGTGCAGTGACAGGCAGGGCTGGCCCAGGCCCCTCAGCCATGGCTGCACCCAGCACCCTCAGTGACACTTGCTGGCTGTGCAGTGACAGGCAGGGCTGGCCCAGGCCCCTCAGCCATGGCTGCACCCAGCACCCTCAGTGACACTCGCTGGCTGTGCAGTGACAGGCAGGGCTGGCCCAGGCCCCTCAGCCATGGCTGCACCCAGCACCCTCAGTGACACTCGCTGGCTGTGCAGTGACAGGCAGGGCTGGCCAGGCCCCTCAGCCATGGCCGCACCCAGCACCCTCAGTGACACTCGCTGGCTGTGCAGTGACAGGCAGGGCTGGCCCGGGCCCCTCAGCCATGGCCGCACCCAGCACCCTCAGTGACACTCGCTGGCTGTGCAGAGACAGGCAGGGCTGGCCCAGGCCCCTCAGCCATGGCTGCACCCAGCACCCTCAGTGACACTTGCTGGCTGTGCAGTGACAGGCAGGAGTGGCCCGGGCCCCTCAGCCATGGCCGCACCCAGCACCCTCAGTGACACTCGCTGGCTGTGCAGTGACAGGCAGGGCTGGCCCAGGCCCCTCAGCACCCAGCACCCTCAGTGCGCTGCTGCAGGCAGCTGGGGGCTGCTCCCGGCTGCCTGGGCTGGTTTGGAACCCCAGGGGAGCAGTCAGTGTCACACACACATGTGGCAGGAGTCCTGCTGACCCCTGGCCTGTGCAGCAGGGGAGTCTTTCCATGGCAGGATATGGTACTGCCATGATCTCATTCTGCTTCCTGAAACAGATGAATTGAGGCTTGGCTGAGAGAGA
Source organism: Zonotrichia albicollis (assembly GCF_047830755.1). Taxonomy (NCBI): domain Eukaryota; kingdom Metazoa; phylum Chordata; class Aves; order Passeriformes; family Passerellidae; genus Zonotrichia; species Zonotrichia albicollis. Next base: position 18,284,729 of record NC_133831.1, on the reverse strand, counting down.
GATGAAAGATCTGTTAAGTGCTTTTGATGTTGGTGATAGTGATCCTTTAAGATGGCACCCCTCTGTCCTTTTGAAGGCATTGTCAGTTAGTTGACATATAAAATTACTCCTGACTTTTAAAATGACACTGATGTTTTTTTCTGTAGCATTGAAATGTTAACCCTGCCACTTCAGCTTCATACTAACTTGCAAAATTACCTTGATTAATTAATTAATTAATTAAGATAAATTTTTATTTAGCACCTCGGCAGTACTTTGGAAAGTAAGTGCAGATGCATTCTATTTCCTGTCCTGGAGAAATTATACTTTGCATTTCTTTTGTAGTCTCAGTTTGATACTTTAATCTTAATTTCTTATCAAACAGTTCAGTATCTGATGCTTCTGGGGATATAAGAGAGGAATTGAAGCTCTTGAACTTCTAAATATCCATGAATAATAAAATTGTTCAAGCTGAATTGAACCTTAGGAGATCCAGCCTTCTGCTTTAAGCAGGAGCAAACTGAATTCAGACCATGTTGTTTAGAGCTTTACCCAGGCAGATTTTGAAAACCCCCAAGGACAAAGATCCTGCAACTTCTCAGGGCCTCGTTTGCTGTTTAATTAGGTTGTTTATCTCTAGTCAGAACCTCCCTGGTGTCAGTCTGACCATTTTCTCTGGCTCTTCTGCCATGTATCACAGCAGAGAGCCTGGCTCCATCTCCTCAGCTTTAGTGATGCCTATTGCATTGCCTTAAAATTCCAGAGGAAAAAAGAGACTCAAGATCTCATGGCCCTGATGGTTTGGTCTTACCTGCATTTAAAGATTAGTAGAAATTCCGGGCAAGCCTGAATTTCAGTTAAGGTGTTACTGAATGTTTCTATATTCTGGTTGTATTCTTACAACCTTAAGTATATTTTCCTGTTCTGGAATAACTGAGTGCATAAAATTACTTTTGATTATTTTTTTCTTTTGGTGACAGAGTTAGGAAATAATCCTTACTTGTAAATGGTTAAGAATCCTGATGAAGTAGTGTCAGCTGTTTTAAATAGAACTACATTGTTTAAATAAATAAAATTAATTTCTTTACCTAGTTGTTCTTTTTTTTATTTTACAGTGGATTCCAGTTTTGCAAGACTTCAGAAATAAAGACACAGTCTGGGGCTTTGTACCATATCAAAATGACAAATCTTCAGCAGAAATTTCATTTCCAATTACACTTCACATTGGAGATTACAATATGGATGGCTACCCTGATGCACTTGCTATATTGAAGAACACTTCTGGAAGGTAATGCAAACCTAGAAATAAAGCTATCAGATTCATGTTCAATCATCAGTCATGGAAATTACTAACTTTAGTGCATCTCATTCATTTTATCAAGTGAACAAGACTTTTGATCTCTGCTAAGTGTTTTCTGTTGAACCCAAGAGTGCATTTACATGCTGTATTCAGAATGCATCCTGGGACTCGGGGTGGGAATTCCATCAGGGACTGGAGTATGAGGCAGCATCTTAGGCACTCCTCCCAGAGCTCAGGGGCTGATTCTCTGCCTTTCCTTTCCCACATCATCTTCTGCAAATTCCTGACTTCAGCTGACTAGTAACAGTGCTGACTAGTAACACCAGGCTGTGTGAGCTGGGGAACCTGTTCTGTGCTCTCATGGAGTGAGCACTGACTGGTGACTGCTGGAAAATGCAGCCAGTAGTGCTTTGCCCTTTTTGAGAACCAGGATTTTACCAGTTATTTTTACATTGTCCAGGAGAACTGAAAATAGCACACACACCCAAGCCCCTCCAAAAAGAAACTTCTAACCTTTCTTATTAAATTTTTCAGTGTAATTTTCTCATCCTCCTTTTTTTAAAATTTTTTCTTCATCGCTTGCTTTCCCACTACTTTCTACTGCTACCATCTGGTGCTAGGTGGGAGAGGGCATGTGGGGATGCTCTCAGGGAGCCTGTTGTACACAGAAGAGTCAGTGATCCATGTAAGAGCTGACCTGGGTAGGTGAGCTCGTGCTGCCAGTGATGGGAACAGATCAGCCTGTGGGCAGCTCCCACCTGGCACCTGGGGATGCTGCTGCTGCCATGTCCTTATCTTTACCTTCAAGTGCAGCAGCATGTTTGCATGTGAACATGCTGCTGCTTGACAGTAGGGATGATGAATAGACTTGTTTACTTGGGAGAAAAGCTGAGAGCCCCAGAGAGCAGGCTGCCAGGGAAGCTAAGCAGAGGCAGGATATGTGCACGTGAGGGCAGTCTGTCTGTGCTGCACAGCTGACTGCCAGCCTCTGCAGGGATGGAATCTTATCTGTGCTGTTCCCTTTTGCTTCATGGTATCACTTCTAAAAGGTTTTTTAACCCTTGCTTTGTGGAGTCTTAATGTCTTCCTTACTTGACAAATACTTGCACTAATGCATTACAAAGCAGAATAAGTCTCTCATAGGTGTATTTGGTATCTTCCTCTACGTGGTATTTGGAATGATCTTGGGTGCATAGTTTGAATGTATACTCAATATGGAAAACAAATGAGGACCTCACTTTGATGCATCTGATAGTAAGAGAATTTGGTGCTGAAGTCCAAGAAGTCAATTCAGGTCTTCTGGTGGTTGCCTAAACATGAGTCAACCCACTGACATTTTTGTGTTAGAACTCTTCAGATAGTGACACACCTAAAAATGACCCAGTTTGAAGAGTAGCGTGCCTGTGTTCAGCCTACATGATGTGATTCATGACAAGGCTGTGAGCAGCTGAGCTCTGTCTGTACCTCTGAGCCTTAAAATAACAGCAGAGCAGCTGTTTCTATTCAGACACGGCAGACGAGAAGGAGGTGATGCTGGTAGGGCCCAGAACTTGCCAGGCAAAGTTAAAGCACTCAGGCCCTGAATGTCAGGTGTTGCACTGCAGGCTTTCCTCAGCTGGGACTCTGCACCTTGTGTTCAGCAGTCCTTGAGCAGAGACTGCACAGGGTCCAGAGAGTGAGCTGGGAGCAGCCTTCGCTTTCCAAAGTAACACAGTGATGTGGGAACTGTAAAGTTGCTGTCTTTGCTTTTGCCTCAGCCTCAGAAATCTTGTGTTTTGATCCACAGCATGTGTATCCTGATAGCTGGATAGGCTGCATGAAGGTGTATGGAGTTCAAAAATGTACTTGAAGCTGTTTTAAGTCTTAGGAGCCTCTGTCCTCTGGCTGGAGTATAATTACAGCAATGTAATGTCATGTAAAATCATTAAACAGTTTATAAATAGTTACTCCTGTAGAAGCCCAGAAGTCACCTATGTCTTGTTGCAATGAACTACTTGATACACTTTTATTCTCCTTGCTTCTGAATTGTTTGCTTATTCAATTGAGTGCATTCAAAATTATTTTTAAACTTGACATCAAAGTTGAGTGACACAATAAGGCATAAGGACTGAAAGCACTGGCAGATGATGTGACAAGCTATTAAAAAGGAGATTCAGAAAACTGAGGAATTCTGGCAAAAACAGAGTAAAGTAACCTAAAAATCAAGAAATAAATTGCATATTACCATTGTATCTATCCAGTATTTGTAGAGAAGGAATGGAAGCATGCTTTGTAGTTCGAGATGGGAGCAAAAGTCACTTTTTTTTTACTCTCACTATGAAATGACACATTCAATAATAATTCATTGGTTCTGAGAGACTTAGGCAAATACTTTCTTTTAAAATGTATAACTGGGTCACTGATTGGAGAGTATTAAAACAGTGTGGGAATTAAATTAAAAGCTGTCCTTAAATTAGAACAAATTAAAATGAAAACCTTATTTAATCGATTTTAAACACTTCTGGATCAAGCTGTTTATTTCTTTCTCTGAAGCCTTTCATGCTACATCTACAGATCTAATTTCAGTGATTGATTACTGTGATTAAATGATAAAAGCATTTTTGTAAACTCTTGACCTCAATCTGTGCTATCGTTTAGGAAGCCTGGTTTCTACTGCTGTCTGTAATGTAAAGAAATTAAAGCAGGCAGAAACAATTTTGTTCATCTGAAGGTATACCAATACATGATAATGGAAGAAAAGGATTAAAATCAATTATATGCCTCCATCACAATTCAGGAAAGTACTTTCAGATCAAATCCTTACAAATCCCTACAAAAGACTGAAATAAAGATACCACAGTTGGGCATTATGTTGGTTTAGTGTCCTGCCCAGTGAACAAGTCAAGAAAATTATCAATACCTTCAACTATTGCCACAGCTGTTTTAAGACTCTGCTGTTTCATCTCCTGCCATAATCCTTTGATTTGGAATTACACTGTGTAATATTCTGACAGTGTAGGGACATTTCTTTACCAGAAGCAGCAAAAAGGAGTCCTGCTTGTGGTTGCAGGTATTGGGGGGAGTTGAGCCTTTATTAAGACTCAATAAATTCCATCAGGTACTCAATAAATTCCAACAGGTGAAGGTGCTAAATGCACTGTAGATCTTTACATATTTATCTGTTCAGTCTGAATTCTTGTAACTTCTGACTTGAGTCAAAACCTGCACATTAGAATTCAAGGCCACGGGTTTTTCTTCAGGCTACATATATACATGAATTCTGTATTAGAAATTGTGTGTGTATATAGAATAATAATAGGTGAAGGGATTTTATCAGTAGTTAGTAATTGGTTCAGCTATAGCTCCTGTCTTACCTAAATGAATTCATTTTTTCATGCTGATTTTAAATTGACTCTGGTAACATTGGAATTGTAAGTACTGCATGTGAGTTTATAAGCATCTATCTCCCATCTAATTAGATGAAAGGAATTTTGTTTAACAATTGTTTCCAATTAGACACTAGTAATTGGCATCTGGCATTGTAAATATGTCATCTAAGTCTTTCAAATCCATTTTTATTCAAAGGGAATGTTTTTCACTGGTCACATTGACAATACTTTATCTCTGATACGTTGATAACAGTAAAGACTGAAACTTGGAGACAAAAAGCAGCTGGATATGGAAAGTTGAATAAAAAACTTCTAAATATGAGAGACTTCTAGAAAGTTTTCTAGGTGTTCATGCTCAGTTTTAAATTAATGTATATATATTAATCCTTTGTATGGAAGGACTCTTCTTCGACCAAATTATCTCTTCCTATATCATTATTAGCTGTCACTTGTCAGAAGGAAGGTTGGATAGAGGACTTCTTTTAAATGAAGGATTGATGAGCACCTTGTAATTGAGCAAATCTAAAAAACCAGAGGCAAATTCAATTATTCTGAACGTCTGGAGTAAGATAGTGGTGATTTAGATGTCCCTGGTATTACTTTAAATGAACTGCCCTAAAACTGACAGCATGAGAGATGTATGAAATTAGCAGTAAATATTTAATTCTAATTGCAAAGGAATATGTTAAAATAAAACTAAAATAAGTCTTCAGTCTGTCTTTGGTGTTAAGCCTTATTAAATCTCCCTTTCCTGCATAGATGCCTTTGGTCAGAAGGTACCAAATTGGGATATAATGTCCTTTGGAATAAAGCTGTGGGTAGTAGCCCATTTATCTGCAGCTGTGGGTTGGTGTGTATAGCTCAGTATCTGAAGTGCTGCAAATGGCATGTTGAGGGCAATGGGCTGGCCTTAGTTCAGAGTTCTTGTGCTCTCTCTTGTAGCATTGAAGCTGAGTTGTTTGGTATTGACTGTTACACTTTGTAGAGCACTTTAGCATTGATTTTTTAGGTTTTACCATTACAGTAGTGTCTGTCTTTATAGGCTTTCAAGGACATTGCTTTATCATTTTAAGGATGCAGATGATTATCTTTGTTACAGGGAGATTGTTTCTGATGGGAACTCTTCAAAATTTTGTTCAAAATAATAGGAAGGTCATAAGCTTGCACTTATTTATTACAGTATGTATCAGAATGAAACATGGCAGTAGATACTTCAATTCTAGGGCTTTTTGTGTGTCACAGGCCTAAATCTTAGAAGAATTCAACCTGCAGCTCACAGGCCAAATCCCAGGAACAACCTGAGAGAACAGCAGGTTCTCTCCCCCCTGCAGAAAATCAGGGCTTGCAGCCCCTGTTGCTGCAGCATGGCCTGCACAGCAACATTTCCTCCTCCCGGGCACATGGGACAGGGGATGCTGCATCTATGAATTAATTCATTTCCTCTACAAGAGAGCTCTCCCACAGTGCATTTCTTGGGTCTTCAGCATCTGTTTAAGGTTTCAGATTGCTTTTTTCTTCCTGCTGTTTGTCTTCTGTTTCTCTTGTAGATACAGAAGGGTGAAGGAAAGTGGCATTTCTGTACTCAGTGCCACTTTGATTAATGTTTTACTTTTTTTCTCAGTTGTAAGGAAAGAAAATAGTTTCCTGTAGTAAATAAACTACTTGTGTCCATCCATTCACAAGGCTTCTAGCTTAGACTTGAGTAGTGTGCAGAGTATAATGCAAACGTCTTTCATTATTAATTATTATCTAAGTAATTTCTGACAATTTAAAAAAATCTGAATGAGTCTTTGAGTCTTAAAATGAAAGAGTCTTTGTAAAAGTTGTCCAAATTTTAAAAGGCTCTGTTAAGATGATGAAAAAGAGAAATTGAAACAAACTGCTTAGCTCAGCTTGTCACCTTACCTTGGAGTTGGCTATTCTGATATGGTCCTTAGGTAATACATGAAATGAATGTGAGCACTTAAGAATTTCAAGTTGTGATTATGAGCTCTCAGGTACAGATAATGCAGCACCTTGAATATTGCAGATGACCTCATTTCCCTTTGGCCACAGTTAATTCAGTGATTTGCCTGAGGAGAAGTGCCTGTGTGTGCCTGTGCATGCTGGCTGCTGCTGAGGCTCAGGAGCCACCTCGCTGTCCCCACAGAGCCAGCAGCGTGTGCAGGGTCACACTGAGGACACGGCTCTGGGGATGCCCTGGGCTCTGCCAGCTGAGCTGCCTTCACACAACACTGCCCTGGCTCCTGCCTCTGCCCCCACAAGGAGAGCAGGAAACTTCATCTGTTTCCATTGCTGAGGCAATGAAGGATTTTAGCAGGAGGCTCACCTGCCTGAGGAGTTGGAGGCTGGTAAAGTGTGAGGTTTTCCCAGTTCCAGAAGCACTGATACATTATCAGGGAGAGTGGGAACCTTGTGTCTCCCACTGACCCATAGGCACCTATTGGATACTCTTTAGAGGGGAGATTTTCCTGCACTAGCCCTGGCACTCTGCTTGGTTTCTATGTTTCTTGTTTAGTTTTGCACCTGGCTTTGTGTTACATGTCAGCAAGTGCCTAACTTGGTATGTATTGCCCTATTTTTACTGCACTTTAGCAGGTTGGGTTTTGTGTTTTGTATTTTGCTTGAAACAGTGGAAAATATACAAATAGAGGTTTGGTTTAATCTCAGATTTGCTTAAAACATGCACTGTGTAGGAAAAAGTATTAATGGAGTTGGGATATGAAGAAGCTGTCATGCAATAATGAAAAAGCATGGACATGTTTTAAATAATGTTTAAGCTGACAGACTGTGGCAGGGATTAAGAAAAATGGCAGATAAGTTCATTTGTAGTTTTTTCAGAATAAAGTAAGGATATGATCAGTCCTTTGACTGAATGGTTAACTTACTCCTGTTGGTTTGGATCCATTTATTTCTTGTTTTCATTGTTCTAAGTCAGGCATGACAGTGATTGTAGTTCTGTCTGTGAAGTTCACTTAAGTACTCATGGATTTTTCAAGTACCCAGCAGCTGCTAGCTGAGCTTTTATCACATCTAACTCCAGAGCACTTAAACTATTTAATGACAATATTTTTAAATTTCTGTAATTTAGACTTGTCTCAAGTTGGTTTATGTTTTATATATGTATGTTTTACAGCAACCAACAAGCATTTTTACTAGAAAATGTCCCATGCAACAACGTGAGCTGCAAGAGCGTGCGGCGCATGTTCAGGGTGTTCTGGGAGCTCTCAGATCTCAATCAGATCAAGGATGCTGTGGTTGCCACCTTCTTTGACATCTATGAGGATGTAAGTGAACCCCCTACCCAGCAGACAGGCTCTGGGTGTGGCTGTGCCCACCCCTGGGCCCTGCACAGACCTTCCCTCTCCATCCCAGCTTGATTTGCATGATATTCACAATGTTTGAAAGATATTAAAATAAATAGCAAAGGTGTAAACTTTGCTGCACAGCATTTCTTCCCAAGAGTAAATAAGCATTCTAATGTAAACTTGGGATTTTTCTCCTCTAGGGAATCTTGGATATCATTGTGCTAAGCAAAGGCTACTCCAACAAGGACTTTGCTATCCATACATTGAAAAATAACTTTGAAGCAGATGCCTATTTTGTTAAAGTTATTGGTAAGTTATCAATGCATAATAAAGTCAAAATGGGATATTGTGAATATTTGAGCCTTTACCTGTGAAAACTTTATGGTAATATTCTGTGCCATAGCAAGCCTGCTTTGCTGGAGTTCATGTGTGTGTGTCATGTGGGAGTGATGCAGAATGACCTTCCAAAGGGGCTGCTTTCATTTCAGGGACTCCTACATGGTGTAGGACCCTCTGTTCTGAGGGTCACTTTGCATCCCTGTGGGAGTCACTTCTGTGTTCCAGCCCAAATCCCAAACGTGGCACAAACCACACCTTACCCTGAGAGCAGAGTGGCCATGAACACGGCCAGGGTGTGTGAATTAATGAGAGCTGGTTTAAAAGGCTTCAGTTACATTACAATATTCATAATTAGGATTTTTAACTGCATGCCCTTCTGTGTTCTTCAACTGCAAAGGCATTGAGTCATTTCTCATCTGTCTTGCTTGATTTTTTGAGATTGAGTGAAAAATGAGGCTGTATGGGAGCCTATGAAGACAAAGCTCAGGAGCAAGAACTGGAGGTTCACCTTCAAAAATCGTATTTGCCTTCATGTGATTTAAATGCACCCAGTCCTCTAAAGCACACATTCTGCACACCAGAAGAGAACAGAACTGCAGCTACTGCTGGGGGCTGATGCTATTATTACTTTGTCCACAGCCTGAGCTCTGTTCTCATCGTGATAGTGTTTAATCATTTATCATGTTGGTGGAAGCCTTCTTTGAAATAATACCATGTATCTGTAGTGTAATTCACAAAAGCATGCAGAAAATCCTCTGGGAAAATCTTGCACTTCACAAAGCCTTACCAGAACTACAATTGTGTGATATTTTAATGGGGAAGGGAGTAATTTGCAACATGCTTTTTTGATTCACTCTGTGTAAATCTGTCTTAAAAACTGGGGCAAGCCTTTTTTTAGCACCCTTTTAGGGTGTGAGTATTTTTGCATAGAAACCCCAGGAAATGGGAATTAATGAGAGTCTAAAAATATTTTTGCTGTGATACTGGGGAAAGTATTTCTAACAAAATGTGCTTTGTGTGATTTAGTGTATCAATAAATGCGTTGTGCTCACTTATTTGGCATATGGACAATGAGAACAGCTTTGCTCATTATAACTGATGTCAAATATACTTGGCCAGGTAATTTGTTCCAGGGGTGAAACTGAACAGCAAATTTCAGTGTACCCTTTTGCATCAAAATGGGAAGAGTTGGATCCACTTGCAGACTCTCCTATGTTTAATAGATAAAATTAAAGCTGTAATGTTAAAAGTCTATCTGTAGGTGCATATAGTCTTCAAATTCTGCTTTGCCACACACATTTGCCTTAACTGTTCAGATATTGGGGGTTTGGACTGCATAAAATATTACATCTTACTGTATGTAGAAATTTCAACATTTTGAAATCACAAGCAATGGTAATTTAAGAGTCTTGACAATTGTTAATATTCACACACACATTATTAGAAAACTCCCTTGACTAGAGCAGTGCCATTTCTGAGTCACATAGGGAGTGATTTCTAATCAGACTGTCAGCATCTTACATGCACCTTTCAGCATTGCCCTGGTCCTAAACATTTTGTACCCTTAGCTCAATGGACTCTTAAAGAAGACAGCAAATGCTTTAAGAAACTCCTGATGGTTAGGATGACCTGCCCTCAAATCTGGTCCAAATCTTCATTTTCTGTCTGCCATGCTTGCTTTGTGATACCATCATTCATGGAGCAGTAATGTTTTTCCCTGGCCTCAGTACCTGGTGTGCATCCTCCACCCTGCCCGTGGCCATTACTGGCCTGCTGCTCAACCAAACTGTTGTCATTACAAGTCCAAATTTTGCACCAAAATGGACATTAGATTATTGTATGTGTGTGGGTTTTGTTGTTTTCTTCTAATACTCAGTGTGACAGGATGTCCTGGCTTACAGAACAGATGGCTTTCACTGTCCCTCATTTAGGTTTTTAACAGAGATTTCTGAATGTAACTGATTTTTCAAACTAGTAAGTTTTAAACAATTAATTGGAACAAATGTCACAGGCTTTGGATATTAATTAGCATTATATACACCTGCTTATACTACTTTTGAATTAATAGACTAAATTGGTAATGGGATTTGTGCTTGTTACAGCTTTTTTGAATTGTTTTAAACCAAGTTCTAAAATGATGCTTTATATAGAAGGAAAAGCCTTTATCTTTTATCAGTTAAATCAGTAAAGCTGAATCTCTGCCAGTATTTTAAATGATTAGAAATGAAGAATAATTAATAAAATGTATAGTTCACTGTTTTAAAAATGTTTTAATTTGGAGTTTTTCTAACTGGGAAATTTGCCCTTTTGAAGCTGGTTTACCAGTGAGGTGGAGTAAAACAGTGATGAATTTCTGCCAAGTATGTTTCCAACTGATTACATTACCATAAATCACAAAGAAGATATTTATTTTCTTTGTGTTTTAATGACTACCTGACACTTTCACTAGACTTTACCAGATTCCAAAGATGGTGCTTCTAAGATGGTTTGTGAACATAAACACAACATGCTCACTTTTTGTCCTTGCAGTTCTCAGTGGCCTCTGTTCGAATGACTGCCCGCGGAAAATAACAGTAAGTGTAAGCATGGCCTTGTTTAGTGTTTAGCCTCAAATCAGCTGAAGTCTAATTATACCAAAAACTCTCAGCATATTAAAAGAGCTATTGACTGGAATAATGTGTAATCCAAGTCATGACTGGCCAGCTTTTGCTTCTGTGAGACCATAACTGGGCAGCTGCTGCTCAGAGCTGGAATCAGTTGGTGGTGGTTGTGCAGGAGCTTTGTTACCCAGCTGGGGGCTGGGAGGCACCAGAGACAGGGGAACTTGGGTGCCCAAACTGTGAATTGTGCCAAGTCTTGGTGGGCACTTAGAAAGTCCAGGCAAAACTGACTGTGGGGTAGATGCAGCCACTTCTGGGCCCAGCTCCAGCAGTGGCACAGCCAAGGAAAAGTGCATTGGGCTCTGATAATTCTGCAGACAGCCATACACATGTGGTGTTTTCTGTTTAGATTATTTTATTCATCTCCAGAGATCTGCAACTCACCCAGCAAACTGCCAATTAGCAAATTGTTTAGCAGTGTTCACAGTGAAAGTTGGCCTGAAAGAGGAGCTTAGAGTAATCAGAGGTAGCAGTAGCACTTTAGCTCTGCAAAAGTTTCACATTTAATTTTGACTTGAAAATAGAAAAACTGCTTCAAATGGGGCTAACCTTTGCTTCAAGCCTATTTTGAGACATGGGGTTTAATTTCTGTTGTAAAATAATGAGGTTTGATAGTATCATTAACTTAATTACAAAAATCAAGGGTTTAAAAAGCAAATCACAGCAGATGTTGGTGGAAATTTCATTATTGAGATCACTGAAACACCATTGCTCCCATTGTAGTAGGAGTTCTCTGACAAGGTAACATAAGGTACATTTTGCCAGAGTACAGCTATGTGGCACCTAAAAAAAATTAAATTTCACCTTATTCACTCATCTTTCATAGATCTGCATTAGCATCACCTCTGTGGTCTCCTTACTTTTCATTCTAATCAGTTATTATTGTCAGGCTTTGATCTCATCTGTCATCATTATCACTTACTCTCATGGTTTAAACTTACTGCTTTTGAGGCATGGTGTGAAACATGTCATCATCTCTTTTAGTGTTCCTTCTGTAACTTACTTGAAAGCTCTCTGTTGGATTTGATGTCCTAATATCAGCTCAAATTCAGCACTAGGAAAAAAAAGAAAGAAACATTCCTTTAAAATCTGTTCTTGCAGTTGTCCCTTATCCTCTCCCTTCCCACCCTTTCATACTTGAGTGCATTTCTTATGGTTCATCACTCAGTAATGCACAACTTCTTGGGTGTTTGTTTGTTTTATGTTTCCTCATGACTTTACTTTGATGCATAAATACATTTTCCTTCTCAAGAAAATTTGCTTAAAACAGATACCACTACTTGACAAGTAACTGTTCAATCACTTTCATTAATTACATAAAATACTGTTAAATAATAATAATAAAAAAGGAAATTTGTGTAGTATTTTTCAATTCAGAAATACCAATAAGATAGTGCATTCTCTTGCTATCAAATGTTCTGCTTTTTCAGAACAAGCAATTCAATTTCTTTGAATTTTTAGGGGTTTTTGCTTTACTTATAGCTTCCAAGGAAACATGACTGAATAGTACAGCTTTCTTCATGAGAAACTGAACATTACTTAGCCAACTGATTACTGTGATTTTGAAAATTGATTTCCACATAATGCTATGACCAAAACAGTTGCAAGATTTTGAAGTCAAAATATAAAAAATAAATTCTTGATATAAAAAAAATGAATTTCTTAATGTAAAAACGTTTTTCTTCAGTTTACTGTTTAATTACTATAGCTTGTTCTGTTCCTAAAATATTGCCTGCCTTTTTCTTTGATCCCTTGTAGCCCTTTGGAGTTAATCAGCCTGGTCCTTACATCATGTACACCACTGTAGATGCAAATGGGTACCTGAAAAATGGGTCAGGTAAGAGAAACTCACTGTGGGAATACCCTGGGCATGGTCTGGCTGTGTTTGTGCTGCTCAGCAAGCCAAGGACTTGGAAAGGTGGCAGAGGGAATGGGAATGGTTTCAATGTTGCCTTCAGTTTACAATGCCAAACCTCCCAGTGTTCTCTTCCTTCTTTACAGATTGCATTTTTATTACAAACATTGCAATTGCATTATTTTTTCATTTGTCCTGTGCCAGTTGGGTTTGAACAGTTGGCTGTAGCAAAAAATTGTTGGGTAAAATATCACCAGTTTGTGAAATAGCATAAGCTTCTAATTGCTTCCTAAGCAATTATGGATTAAGAAGCAGCAGAGGCCTTGAAATAGCTCAATACCATCGTAGCAGCCAGATGAGAAAGGATCAGGATCATGTTCAGGACACACAGGATGTGTTTGTCTGGAGTTGTTCACTACCACTGACAGGTAACAAAATCAAATTCTGAGTAGCCTGAGGAAGCTGGAGAGGGAATTCCTGTGTCCCTCCAGGTAATGCAGGACTGCAGGGAATCAGTGCTCAGGGAACAGGGTCAAAGCCAAGGGGAAGGGGTGCTTGGTGCAGCTTGGAGCTGAAGCTCCAATGGCTGAGATGGGGCAGCTGCACAGGAGCAGGAGTCCGAAAGCAAAGCTGCCAGAGAGAGAATCATCCATTGGCTGTGCTCCATATCCTAACCTCAGTCAGAATATCCCGAGGTTTGTGCTGCCTTCCTGGGTGTGTACTGATGGCTCCTAGAAAACACAAGTGACTGTATCAAGTAGTTTATTAGTCTCATTTATAATTGGTAATCTTAGGGCTATAATGGACTCATTTCTTGCTTAGGCAAAGATCCCAAACTCATAAGCTGAACATGATCAGTCGGTGCAGTCATCTGTAGCTGTCACTCCAGTCCCAGTTCAAATTAAACTCAGATTTTTAAAAAATGGTTCCAGTAGTTCCAGATTATATTCTGCATAACACTAACTTAAATAAAAGCAATAATTTAGAAGGGAAAATGCTGATATGTTAAGGTCCTGAGTCAATCTGAGTCACTGGCAATGCTCTCACCATGAGTAGTGTGCTCAGGACTGTTAATTCCACCTGGGAAAAATTAAAGACAAAGAAGCTGTCCTGAAATACGAACCAGATAGCTGCAAAAACATATCTTGATACTCCAGCATTTCTGTGTTTGTACATGCTTAAATAAAGACATTTTTCAAACTTTGCGTCATGGAACAATTTACATCTTACAAATGGAATAAAACTAGCTTAAAATTTGGACCTATTCCATGTATCATTTTTCTCATTTTTTTCTGTTTCTCTCTTCCAAGAACAAAAGCAAATGCATTATCCTTAAACATTTTCTTTAGGGTTTGCTTGCTGAGTTTGGTTGGTTGTGGCTTTGCTGGTTTTTTGTTTGTGTTTGGGGGGGGAGTTCTTCTAGGAATGCAATGTTTTTACTATTTACTCTAAGAAACAGTTATCAAATGTGATTTAATACTGCTATATTCCCTTCACAGCTACCATGTTTACAACAATAAAAACCTAACAGAGTCCAGGCATGATGAATTTCCTTTTCTGTTCTGACATTATGAAATAACAGTAATGAATTCCAAGTGTATTTATGACCCCAGCAGCATTGCTACAGGGAATTTTCTAATGCTGTCTTTGATCACTTTCTCAACACTAATAAGTTAATAGATTTTTTTGAGTGTGTATAATTCCTGCAAGAACTTTTGAAAGTCATGTTTTCTAAGGGTGTTACATTGCATTTGTAGCTAGATTTTCTTCTCTTGCAAATGTTGTGTGTAAGATTCAGTAAATGTTCAGACTAGAATTACTGGCCTATACAGGCTATTGTCTGGAAAAACAACCCATTACATCACAATCCTCTTTTATTTGACTGTCAGGGTATATCAGGATAGATCATTTGATGTATCAAATGATATCATCATCATTTTTGGGCCGTATATAAACCTACAAAACATCTTTTTCACATTAAGCTTTTATTCATATAGCATCCATATGCTGTTTTAAAACTAATTTAATTTTCATCAGCCTATCTGCCTGCCTTATGTAATATTACAGAACAATCCATACTTGAAGCTTTTAATTACCTGAAAGGAGTAATGAGCTAATCAAAATTTTAAAATTATTTATCCCTTTCCCAAGAAACAACATGAGTAAAAACATAGTTATTTTTCTGGTGAAAAGCAAACTCAGCATTCCTTTTCATGTCCCTGCTGTTATTTATTGCCTTTATGGCTGCACTCAGTGGGGGAACAGGTGTTGGCTTGGCCACTGCAACCAATCCCTCCAGCCCTGGGTTAAGTACATCATAAAGTACTCAAAGCCATGGTCCCCACTCTGCTTGTGATCCCCTAAATCCTGCAGGGCTTCAGTTGTGAGTTATGGCATCTTTCATATAGGCAATAGTCATGCAAAGAGTAAAATAAAAAAGCCCACATGGCTGTCCTTATCTAATTCATTTTAAGGTTCTTTGATCAGCCAAGCCTTAACTACAGGAAATTTGCATAATTATGAGGGTTTTCTTCAAAACATTGTTAGAATTGTTCTGTCTCCTATTAACATTCCAGTATGTTGTTAAAAGATAGCAGAATAATAATTAGCATGTATTCTGTGCTTTTACTTTCACATTGCTCAATCCACTTGTAGTCTTACAAGAAATACTGTTAAATTAGCTACAAGGAGTAGCAATTGCCAACATGAGCATTAAAATTGAGAAGTTTTGGGCCTTACATCTGCAGTAAATATCTCCACAGAACTTCTCTTCCTGAGAAGAAAATCAACTGCAACAACTTCTTCATATATTTAAGGAATTTCATGCTTGAGATCAGACCAGGTCCAATGTAAATCCAGGAGAAGTACAGCAACTCAAATTTAAATCATGCTTTCTGATCCATGTCCTGCAACCTACCTTCTCCCTTTTCTTTTGGAGTTATTATTTTTAAGGAGACCCCACAGTTAAGTGTGAATGTCAGGATTTTCAGCTCTACATACACATTTCCAGGCTTTTATTGGGAGAATATCTTCTGTGTTTCAGCCTGTGCTGTGCACATCTGAATTTTCTCTCCTGAAGTAAAAATATGCTATAGACTTTGAAATGAATAGGCTCATACTTGCAGCTTGTGTCTACCAAACATTAGTTCTGTGGGCCAGGAACAGGTGGCAGTAAATATCTCAGGTTTCCTCAAAGCTCCATGTCCATGGGAAGATGATAAGAGTAGTTTCACTGAATGGCTGATAATCATAATTTGTTTAAGCATCTGTATGAGTGAAGCTGTGTGCACTGATGGCCTCTGCTGCTCTCATCCCAGAGCTCTTTCATTTTGCTGCTTTTGTTTTGTTTTGTTTTAAACCTTCCATGGCAGAATGACCTTTCACATGCTGTGAAGTCGTGCCCTTCTGGTTTTTTGAAATCTGCTTACTCTTCCCTGTTGTTGCATTGAGTTCTCCTGCTGTTTAACTAAATTGAATTGTGAGGTGAACACAAATGTCTAGCAGCTATTATAGTCGTGAATTTAAACATAAACATTGCAATATGTACCACAAAAAAAGCAAAATAAGCTTATTTTCAATGGCCATTTGACACTGCAAGGTTCATTGTGTTGAATTCCACTACACAGAAAGAAGAGTGTATTCATGGAACAAGCTGGAATAATTTAATAATTGAATAGCTGCATTCAATGAGAGGGATTTTCTGTTTGCTATAGGTTGGAGTAGCCTTCTAGTATGTTTTTCTGTAGTCTCTTCTGTATGTTTTCTCTGTAACTCTCTTCTGTTTAGAAGGCTTACTTGAATTTGTAATGTTGCTTGCAGTATTACCAAACCTTGGACATTTGGGCATTACAAATGACACAGCTTCCCCTATCAGCAATATGATAGTTTTATTGTTTGAGGGGGTTTTTAAGTTACCAGTTTTACTTTTATAATTTTATGGTGTAAAGATATTTTTCACAAAAATACATATTCTCATAAAAATGCATCAGGTTTGGAGTTTGGGCTTGCAGAGGTGTCCCAGGTGTTGGCAGCTCTGCAATCATCGGTGTCCAAGTCCCAGGAGTGCTCTTTGAATTCCCTTTCCCATGTTTATTATTTTTGTTACTCCAGAACCAGGTATTGCAGAAAAGGTTGAGAGGTGAAGCTGTGTTGTGCATTAATCTGGAATTTCCTATTAGGGGAACTAAGGAAAAGAGGCATCCAGCTGGGGAAAACAGGGAGGCACTCCCAGCCCTTAGAAAAATGAAGTTACCATTGCATATTCTAAGCAGAAAAAGAACTCTTTGACCACTACATTTCTTTTTTCCAACCAGTGACCCCAAAGGCAATATGAAAGGAACTGAAGTAAAGCTTTCAACTGAAGCCAAGCAATTCAATTTCTCCAACTTTCTATGAGGCTTCCAAGTTTGAAGTTGTTGGGTTTTTGTTAGATTAGTTTTTTTCCTGCAAGCTTCTTTGTAAATTCTTAGGCACATTCCATGGGTTTTTCATTACTATCAGTTATATTTTCCCTTTCTCTTAGCAGCAGTAAGTGGTTGGCATATTTTCAAATAAAAGAAGGAGCTGCCAGCTTTGAAAAAAGGGAGAATATTGAGTGCACTTTATGCCAGTGCTGGTGATGGCAGCAGAGGAAGCATCAGTGCAGTGCTCCAGCTGTGCAGGGAGGGGACACTCGGTCACGGTGTCACCCAGACCTTGGCCTGCCCCCAAACTGCCTCTGTCCTGCTCCAGCTGGGCCTGGGTGCTGCTCCCAGCTGGGCAGCACTCCATGCAGCCTCTGCATGGCAGCTTTGGACTAATTTTTACTTTTCCTAGGATACATGTGTTTGTCTAATCGATATAAAAAGTCATTCACGTGCTGACCTCAGTGATGGTACAGAAGAATTTACATGCAAGTCTGAGGCTAAAAGATACACTTTTGGAATCCTAAATAGTATTACTGAATTTTGAATTACACAGAATGGCTTCTAATTGGCTAATTAAATGCAAATAATATTTTGTTAAGAAAAGCATAATAAAAATAATTATAAGGAATGCTTCAGGAAACCACAAGTTTGAAATCAGATTTTCCATCTTTCAGTTTTGTGTAGTGATCTTGCATGTTCTGCTGTTATTTCACAAAATGAGTGTATTTAAGCTGACTGAACAGTATCAGTACTGTGCATCTATTTCTGTAGGTTCAGAGAGGCTGTTCCTAAGTGCAGTACCAGGTGTTGTCAGTGCTGCTTAAACAAGAGAAGGCATTGCTCCTACACGTAACTGCAACCACTTTGCCCTCACAAAGTTCAGTTCTCCAGCCTGAAATAAGCTGTTGAGGACATTTCAGTTCAGCTCAGGGGAGAACAGGCTACCCTTGAGCTTTCAGCAAGTTTACATCAGGATAATGGAAACAGAAGGAAAATGACTTAATTCAGGTATAAAAGAACAAGTACTGGATCTGTCACAGAAAACACATGGCTCTGGTTGTCAGACAAGACTTTAGAAAGGTTAATGATATGAATTGCTTCCAATTTTATATGCCAGACTTCAGAGGTAAGGAGATTGATTCCAAAAGGTCCAGAATGGTTTCTGAATATCAAACTCTGCAAAATCTTCTGAGGTTTGGCTGCCTAACATCATTAGCTTTTTCTTACAAATTTGATCTCCGATAGACTGAAACCACAGAAAACCATGTCCTAAAATGTTGGGGATTTTACTCTGCTCAAGGGTTTTTGAAGCAATAAACTTAATGATTTATGATTTAAGACAAGATATATATACCACCACTAATACCAATACCATAGCCCATGATCTCTGTGTGCTTTGAAATAGCATTTTTGAAACAAGAAGCTTAAGGCAAAAGACATAGTATTGAATAATCTTAAGAGTAGTATTAAAAAGAAATTATGTGTAGCATGATCAGGAGAAGGTTTTTTAAATCTTGTTTATAGTAACAGTTCTACTGATGAAGTAAAACAGTGAAGCAGCAGCCACTTCCTCCATCTTACCTACGCTGACCTCCAAAAACCTAAAGAACAATTTGAATGTAAGAAATAAATCCCACTTCCCTCCTTGAAGATGTAAAACTATTTTCAGATTTTCTTGAAGCAAGTAGAAAGTTGTTTCCAGTAGTTTTACAAGAGGGGAAATTGCTGTGGTTGCCATTTAATTACATTTTAAATATTTTCATAAGTAAATTAATTACCAGTGACTGGGAGCCTCAGATAATGTCAATAAACTCTTGACAGTACTCTCTGTAATTTCTCTTTTTATTTTTCATCTTGGTTCAGGGCTTTTATGTTTCTCAGGTGAGCGCTTGTCATTCTTAATTACTTGGTTGCAATTCTATGTGGAACTTTCCAGTAAGCATCAAACAGAATTTATGATAGAAATAGGCTGAGGAAAGCAAGGAACAGTCTCAAAGTTCTCCTGTGCTTAGTCAGCTTTAGTAAACTGGAACCTTCTACATCATATCATCCTGCTTAGCTAACACCTCCCAATTTTAAAGGCAAATAGAAAATAAGTATATGCACATTTCTGCCTGCTGTGTAGAAGAAAACATTCTTCTCTGACCTTTGCAAATGATCTGTTTACATCCTGAAGCGTAAGATTTTGTTGTCCTTATCTTAGGCATAAGAACCAGCATTAGTAGCCATGAAATTATTCAATGCTTTAAGAATTCTGGATGCAGTATGTGACTCTCTAACCTCTTTAAGGCTGACTGCACACAGTATATGACATTTTCTTCTATTCTCTTTAATTTAGTTGACATTCATTTCATTTGTAAGATGAAAGAAAAAAAGCAAGATCTTAGTTGCAGTCTTCTCATGATCCTAAATATTTCACTCAAAAGTAATTCTAAAAGCTTTTCAATGTACAGCAGTACCTTGTTCTTTTGGGGAAAGTCCTTCAGCATGCAGCATTAGTGAAAAAATGCTAAAAGAAAATCTTTCTTATATTGCAGTATGATCAAGTAACATACTTGGTTTGTTTCTATAACCAAGTCAAATTAAACACACCTACCTTTGCTCCTGACTACTTGTATATTGGTAGCTGGAGGTGTCAGATATTATGTACTTTGAGAATTACTCCCATTTTAGATTTGGATGCTGACACCTGGAGATTGAGCAGTTTAGCCAAGATCATGTTAGGGAGGTCACTGGTAAGGCAGGGACAGACTCGGGACTCCAACCCTTTGCTGTCCTATCCTGTGTTATCTCAACTTCCTGGAAAAATCCCTGTTCCTATAGAGAAAAGCTGCTCTGTCAGTGCTTTGTGCCACATCTTCTGTAATTGAGAAATCTACCCAACAATGTGCACAGCGCACCTTGTCCTCACAATAGAGACCTGAAAGTACAAATCCAACTTCAATATTTCCTTGTCTGCTTGCTCATTACGTGGTTCTACGTGAGGAAAAAATAAATCTACAATGTATATTATCATTAGGAAGACCATTATTGTTTCTTTTTGCTAATAGCATTTTTGCTTTATAACAAGATAACTGCATCAAGCTGATTTTTCAGATCTCAGTTGACATTTACCTTGCTTTTTAAAATATAGTTGTTATAATTCTAAATGCACAATAATACAGAATATTTACCTCCTGATTAAACAGGCCTATCTCAAAACATGCCTGACAGCATAAGGCAAGTGGGTTCCTCAAAAGCTGGTAGGGGAAGGGAGGTTCACAAAAGCAGAGCCATGAAGTAATCAGTGTAATGAGCAGGGGTCAGAATCCCCAGCCTGCACTGCCAGTTTGTCCCCAGAGGAGCGTACAGGAGCTGAGAGAACAAAGAACCCACACAGGAGCTGAATCTGTTTGCCAGAAATTAAACTATTAGAAGATTTTTTTTATTTAAATTGAATACTTAGATACTTTGGAAATGGATCAACAGTGAACTTGTTGATAACTGCAACACTTGTCTGTTTCCCCACTGCCTTTTCAGGAAACCAAGAATCTTATTTTCCATCTACAGTTTCTTCTATAATTAACTTGCAACCACTGCAATCCTGTTTTCATTAAATTAATTTATTCTTTGAAAATTTGTTCATGAGAATTTACTTAGCTAATTTTATGACAGTAGTAATTACAGTTTAACACTGACAAGAATTAAAGTGAACCTTCACATGTTGAGTCTAATCTTGTAAATCAGTGGGCAAGAAACTTGGCACTAATCATATAAAAATACATGCAGATAGTTGATTTCTTCTCAGCTTGTAACAAATAATGGAGATTTGAGTTAACATAGAAATAGTACTCACAAGAATATGTAAAGTATTGAAGCTCTTCTCCAAGTGAGTTACCACAGGTAGTTTGGAAATGTGGGACTGAGCTTTAAGAATTAAATAATCACGCAGTTGGTGAAAATCTTTAAACATTTGCATTACAGATGGGGGAATGTGTACTTGTGTAGCAAGTTGGTCGTTTGGGGGGTTGCTTGATTGATTGATTGATTAATTAATTGGGGTTTTTTTTCCCTAAAATGCCCACTTGGGCTTGCTTTGTGCTTTGCTTGCAGCTGGCCAGCTGAGCCAGTCAGCACATTACGCTCTGCAGCTGCCCTACAACGTGCTGGGCCTGGGCCGCAGCGCCAACTTCCTGGACCACCTGTACGTGGGCATCCCCCGGCCCCTGGGAGAAAAGGTTGGTTGGCATTTCAGGCTGTCAAGCTGCTTGTTTATGGTGTTGCCTTTCCTAAGAGACTTTAGATGGAAATACTGCTGGGACACTGTGTCGCAGACATTTCTTCATAGAAATCCTTTCTTTGGGATTTCTCCTTCTTCTGGGAAGCAAAGGGCCCCAGAAGAAGAATGTAAACAATTGTTATCAGCTGCTGTGAAATGTAGCAAGTGTCCCTGTGATTGGCTCATCTTCCTTGTGTACCATTAAAGGCCAATCACAGGAGCAGCTCAGGGACAGATTCCCTGGGCAAAGAACTTTGTTATTCATTCTTTCTATTCTATTCTTAGCATAGCTGCTCTCTGTAACCTCTCTTTTTCTTCCTTTTAGTATAGTTACAATGTATTATATATCTTATATGAATAAATCAGCCTTCTGATCAAGAAACAAGATTCTCGTCCTTCTCTCACCACAGTGACCGTCTAAAGTCGCTGTAATAACACTGCTTTTTCATTTGCTGAAGGAAGAATATCAAAGAGGTTTGCATATAGAATGGTTTGCCCCAAAGAACCAGTTTGCCCAGTTTTTTGAGGAGTGTAGAAACTCTGAAGCTCTGAAGCCAAAATAAAACCAAAAGATGACTGAAACTGTCTATAAATGGTATTCAGTGCTTGTTTGTATTGTAGAACAAATGGGTATTGGGTCTGAGAGTCCAATTATTATGGACTGCCGTAGCTGCAGGGCTTTCCCAGAGTTGCTCTGGCTGGGCTGGGGCTCATGGAATTCTTTCTGCCTCAGTGCTAAAACCATGGGCACTGTCAGGGTGGGGGGAGATTGCTGTGATTCTCTAATCTTCACATGAAACATAAAAGTGGGGTCCATTTTCAGTCTTTAAAGATCTGATGGTACTACTTTGAAAAGTGACATACTCAAATGGGCCAAAATTCTGGTTTGGATAATTGTTTTCCTGCCTCCTTTGTAGAATCAGCTCTTTTCTTCTTGCCCTATTATGTTGTTGCTTTGTACTTTTAAAGAAGATGCTGTGTTTCATGTCAGCAATAGTTATTTTGCTTTTTACTTTTGAGGGGTGGGTTTTAAAGCATTTTGGAGCTTTTAGAGGAACAGGCAACAAAGATAAAGGGATTAATCACTTATATTTAAAGTTTTTTCAAAAACCCACAATGTTTTATTTCTCCTTTTGTATGTTTCAACAGAGCATTTCTTTGCTTGTATATATGTTGGTTTGCTAGGAATTGACACAGCCTTTGTTTTTCTTTTAGTCCATAAGAAAACAAGAATGGACAGCTATCATACCAAACTCCCAGCTTATAGTCATTCCCTATCCTCATAATGTTCCTCGAAGGTAATGTCATCATTTGGATTTGCACTTCCCAAAATTACATTAATACACAGTGTAAATTAGGCATTATGTGTAGGTTTAGCAATAGTTACTTGTATAGGAAGTTACTGAAGAAGAAGGGCAGGGGGTCAGTGCTGAGCTGGAGCTGAAAATGCTGCTCAGGTATTTACAGAGCCTCTCAGATGGTGCCCATAAACAATCTACTAAAAAAAACCCTATTACCGGCTCAGGCAAACAATCAAAATGTATTACTAGCTCCACTCCTGTAAATAATAACATACTTGCTAGATTTAACAGCATCCTCGGTGACAAATTATAAACATGGTAATGGTTGAATTAAGCATTTTTGTTTCACCAAACATGCAATTTCTGTCTGCTTCCATAGAAGAGCTTTGCTTCAGCCCTTCTGAATACAGTAGCTGTTGCTACAGGAATTAATGTTTGCCTCTAAGTAAAGGTGAACGGGTTGGTTGCACGAGAGCTTGAACATAGAATTCACTTTGCAATTAAAATGTTTCTCCCAGAAAGAGAGCATGTTTCTCTTTTTGCTGTTAGAGAAAACATTAGTCAGATATTCCAGCTGCATTTTGCCGCTTGATCTACCAGTGAGGTCAGTTGCATTTATCATGCAGAAATGATTCTGACATCAGTTCAGCAGTTAATTTTACTAGAGAACAAATAACAGTGGAGAATTGATGTGCTGCTTGAGTTGCTAATTAACAACCACAGAAATAACATCTGCCAGATGAAAATTTAGTTACAGTCTTGCTGTATTTAAAGGTATGTGTTATGCAAAACCATTTCTGTTATAGTATCCTTAAACTATTTTTGCTTTCTTATAAAGTCTGTTTATGGACATTGTAGAATAGCAGAGGATGGAATCCCCAGAAGAAATCCAATTTCATAATAAAGGCTTCTTAATTTATATATTTTTTAACATAGTATGTGATTTCCGGAGAGGCCTCAGCACAGAGCCTGCTGCTGACAGCTTTCCCATGATAGGAAAGCTGTAGTACAAAAAGGGACTCAGGACCTCACATGATTTGAGATGTCTTCCAGGAGCCCTAAAGGGTTTAATTATGTTGATCTTCAGCCATAATCAACTGCTTATGTTTAGAACTGCAGTTGTCCCTGGGTAAACTTCAGAAAAAGAGAACTGGGCCCATGAGCCTGTCCGAGAGGAGCTTCCCATGTGGTGGAAAAATCTTGCAGGGTTATTTTCCCCTGCTGTTCTCTGTCCCCAGGCCCTAGGCATTCCTGTGAAAGGTTTCCTTATGCATTTTGCTTCGTCCTAGGCAAGGGCAGGAGATAAATCTCCTAATGAGAAAAAGCTAATTCCCTGAGGATATCCATAGCATTCATGAAAAGTTAAACAGAAACTGTACTTAGACATGGTATTGCTCAAAAATAATTCTATTAAGCCATGTATTTCCAAGTAAACATCATTAAGCTTCAGTCTCTAAATAGAGCTGCTCATTTCTGTAGACCAGGTTGTCACCTGTCTTATCCTAACAGGTTCTTTTCATCTTTGTAAGCAAAATCTGTTTTCTGCTTCTTAATGAAGAGTATTAATGTTTCCTTGGATTTTCTTCTTTTGTATAGCTGGAGTGCCAAGCTGTATTTGACCCCAAGTAACATTGTACTGCTAACAGCTATAGCCTTAATTGGTGTCTGTGTTTTCATCCTGGCAATAATTGGCATATTACATTGGCAAGAAAAGGTAAGCTAATTTACTAGAATATTTTATTTCACACTCCCTAATATTTTACAGACCTGTACATTAGGGGTTTTTTTTTTACATTTTTCTACAGTATAGTAACTTCTGACACAGACTGAATTGTCACAAAAGGTGTTACTACTAATTCAGTGTTTACCACAAGTTTAAAAATTGGCATTATTTTTATTTAAGCTCTAAGACACTTGAGCTTGTCCATGTTGCTCTTCATTCCTTTTTTCCATTAAGCTGTTACTTCCAATTGAAATGA
Source organism: Zonotrichia albicollis (assembly GCF_047830755.1). Taxonomy (NCBI): domain Eukaryota; kingdom Metazoa; phylum Chordata; class Aves; order Passeriformes; family Passerellidae; genus Zonotrichia; species Zonotrichia albicollis. The sequence goes on along the minus strand of NC_133831.1, from coordinate 18,259,976 downwards.
GCCATCTTTGTTTCATATCTAAACTTTCCATTTTGCAGTTTTAAGGAGAATTGTTTTGGAAAATGGAACAGAAACTCAGTTTACTTACCTTGAGTTCTGCTGGTAATCTAAAAACAAGGAGCAAGTCTTTTTTGTGTAACCCTCTTTGCTGGTTGCACTGACATTGGCATTCAGGAACATATAGGGAGTCAATTGTGCATATTGGCTGCTTTGCTCTCTGAGTCTGAATTACACATGCAGGGTATAGAAATCCATTGATTTGAAGAAGCATTTTGAAAGGGGCCTTTCTTGTCACAAAAGAAATGCATTCCCATTTTTCTTAACTATGCTCAGTTCACAAGCATACCCAGCTGGCAGAGTTGCCAATAAATGCTACTACATACCCAAACCATAATCTTAGCTGTCAGATAAAATTACTGCACATTCTGACATGGAATAACTGTTTGTTTTTGTGATGGTGGAAATAAAATGACCTTGTTAAACATTCAGACAAGTTTGCGCATGCTTCATATTTAAATGTTATTTGTCTGCCAGTCTTCACTCTTTAAAATGTTAAATACAGTCTCCAACTAATAACAAAGCTGGGAATAAGACACACAAAGCAAAGAAATACAAAGTTTATGATGGCTGTCATTAGCATGTCCTGTTGTACCAGGAAAGCACTGCTCACTTGTCGCTCAGGGCTGGGCACTGCCTGCGTTTGATTCTCTCTCCAACACATCTTTAGCAAACAAGGAGAGCAGAAAAGGTACTTGGACTTTGAGTTGGGGAAGGATTACCTGTGCATAATTCCATCTGGAGAAATGGAGATCTAATGGCAACATTCAAAACAGTTTTTATACAATAATTCAAGCATTGTAGTGTAAGGAAGAACTGAGCCCAGAGTGCTTTTAGAGCCGTTTTCAGTCCCAGGTGTGTGTGAATGAAGTGGTATATTGGTTATATTGTAAACTCATTTCCAACTCTGCAGCTCAAAATAGGCACAAATATTTGGACAAATTGTGTGTCTTTTCAAACCATTGTATAAACAGGTGTTAATTCCTATATTCTTTCTATAGATTTTTACCTTCCCAATGTTTAGAAGTACTCGAGATATTGAACAGATAAGAATGTTCACCAAGGCTGTGTTGTGCATCATTGACATGTGTAAAGTTAAACTCCAAACAAAGTTCCTTGTTTCTAAGTTTGTTCTTAGTTTACTGTCTCTCAGCAATCCTCTCCTAAAAATCCTGTCCTGGCTAAATGCCTGTCCCTTGCAGATCTCTGGAGTACATGTAGCAAAGAAAGGCAGGGGAAATGAACTGGCACTTAAAATCTTTTCTTTCCCCCAGGGAACATATGTTACTGTAAGCTGCAGTGCTTTATTCAGCAGTTTAAATAAATCCTGGACTTTGACCTCTGCAGATAAATAGCAAAGCCCTTTGTCTACACTAGTTCTTACACACTCATCTCCAGCCAGGTATTGGAGTACTGAAATAACTGTAGGGTTTAAGGGTAGGTGTTGCTCTGTCTTGCCTTAGAAATTTTGAATGCATTGAAGAAAAAAAAGCTTTGAAATCTCAGTTACCAGATTTTAGTTTTGATACACCAAATGAAAGAGAAAATGAGGAAGAATTGACACCATTATTCATCCTACTAGAAAGGCAATCTTGCTACATTTGCTACAGCCCTCGATAGTCCTTATCCTCATTCTTGAGAACTTGCTTTGGGGTCGTGAGGCCGGTCATGGAAACACTGCACAGTGATGGAAATACTGCTGGAAGGGGTTTGCTGGATCCAGCAGAGTATCAGTTACTGTCAAATTTGAAGCAGTAATTTTTTCAGGAAGCATACAAGAAATGGAGTGGAAATTGTTTTCTAAGTGAGACTGTGAAATTTTGTGGAATGTGACAAGCATTTCAGTGTAGGAAAGAGTGTGCCACTCCCTCCTTCCCACCCCTTTTTTGACATCCAGAATACTACTGACACTGATAAAGTCCCTGCCAAAAAAGCCAGACTGGTATATCTTAAACCTCACTGACAGCTCTGCTGCTGCTACAAAATGCAGTAAAATCCATATTTAATCCAGTGGAGTTGCTATCACACACAAACATTGTGTAATGAGGAAGTCTTTGGCCTTGAGCCAAAGCAGAAGATGAACTCTCATGGCAGAAGACGGGCACCGATTTCTGCCACAATTGTTGTGTATTTTTATCAACTGAGACACAGTTCTGAATGCCCACGCAGCACCTACTGGAGAGGCTTTTCTTCATTTTACTCCTTAAGAAAAACAAAAAAGAAAGAAAGAACATGGGTCTGTGCAAGCTAAAAAGCATTTCAGTCTGCTTTGCCAAATTCGCTCATGCTGGGATTTACACATACTGTCTGTCATGACACAAGCACAAGTTTGCACTCTGTGTTCAAGAATCTTGAAGAAATGCTTCCATCCTCTGCTAAGTGCTTTAGCACATGAGAGCAGACGTGTGGGAGAGGACTTGTTTTGACACATGACATGAATTCTAGGTGCAATTTAAATGTGCTGTTTTTTTCCAAGCACCACCCAATTCATTCTTTCAGCAGGTCAGTGTGTGTTCTGCATAAATAAGCAGGGAAATGCATCCTACTTCACATTTTCATAATATAAACAAAAGACACAGAACATTTTTCACCTACTTGGTGCTGTTAGTTGTTGGTTGAACTGCTGTCTTGCTCTGAAGTTGCATTTCACAGAATGTTTTTTTCAATGAGATTCTTTGTACATGTAACATAAATTACATTTACAGTTAGTCCAGAGTAATTTCATCTTCTATTTCTAATGTAGACAAAATGGATAACAGGAAACAGTCTTCAGGTTTGAATTATTCCTTTTAAAAAGCATTATTAGAAATAACAGAAAAGAGTGGGTCGTAAATACTACAACAGCAGAGCAGTAACAGCAGAAGCCAATTTTGCGTAGATTATTGCTATTTCAAGCTGACATCATTTAAAAGTTAATTGTTGGGGCTTTTACTAAGCCTTTTTGCCTTTTGTCAAATGGCTTGAAAAAAATCAACCATTCTCTGACACTTGACAGCTCATTTCTGTAACAGTGTTGCTCTAGATTCCACAAAGTGTTTTTTTATTATTATTTTTCAGAAAGCAGATGACAGAGAGAAGCGACAGGAGGCTCATCGGTTCCATTTTGATGCTATGTGACATGCCTTAATATTTATGAAGGAGCTGCTACTCATTTGCTTAATTGAAAGACTAAATTCTGATTTTTAAAATTATTACCATGAAAGTACTGTTGGTGTGTTATTTGTAAATGTTGCATTATCTGGTATTTATTTGGAAAGTATTAAAATTAGACCTGAATGTCTCACAAGGCCTTTCAGTTAAGAGACTGTATATAATAGCATTTGGCCTTTATTTAACAGAACTGTAAATTTATTTTTCTTAGTAAAGGGATCAATTGCATGTACCATTGTTTATGTACCAATTCTTTAGTAATATTTGATAGAAAGAAAGGTATGTAAATGAAGTGTAGCATTTCAGCGAGCAGAATACCTTGTATCACTTGAATTGGTCTCGTCCTTTGTTCATTCTGCAAAACAACCTGGTTTTTGAAAATTAAACTTGTGCAATTTCTCAGATGACTTAATCGTTAATTGTTTTGATTGTATTAAATGGTGCTTAACCTAAAGTATTCTGTATTTTTTTTGTTTAAATCCATGTGTTCAGTAGTTAAAGAGCTTAGGAATTAGAGAGCCAAAAGGAACCTGCAGTGTGATGTGAGTTCAGTCATCCTGGGATGGATGCAGTATTTATGTGTGCTACTTCTACAGAGAAGACAACACATTAAAAAATTAAAATCATAAAAATGTATCAGCATTACATAAACTGCTTTTATAATTAAACTTCAACTACATTTGTTTTAGAAAGGCACAATGTTGTTATGAAAGTAACTTTTTTTTAACATAAGAAAGGTATGGGATTTTTTGTTTGGTTTTGTTTTTTTGAGAAGTTAAAAGAAACATTTTTGAGGAGAGATTGAGGATTGACACCCTAAAATGTATTGCTAAGTGATGAGATATGCAAAGATTAAATTAAGAATGTAATAGGACACTCAGAATAATCAATGCACATTTTCCATGTACACTGCTATGCCCAAATTTCCTGAGGCTGTAATAATGACAGAAGACTTATTGCTCAACTTTAGATATTTTTAGTCTTGATAAAGTAATGGTTGCTCAGTGTACTTGGGATCCTGGAAGAATCTCTGAGAATGCTTTTATTTTACATGAGTTTACACTATTAATTCTGCAGTTACCTCAGTTAATTTGCATTCCTAATACTGTTTGATAACCTAGAACATCTTTCTCAACAAACCGCAAGTGTTGTCAAGGCAGTGCCGTGAGCAGGGGTCCGTGCCGGGGCTGTGCCGGGCAGGGCAGCCCCCGGGCAGGAGGGAGCAGCTCCGGAGCTGGGCTGGGGGTGCCCAGCTGAGTGCCAGGCAGCCCCGGGCTCACCATGGCGGTGTGAACACTCGCCCGTTCATAGGCAGCACCGGCACAGCAGCCTTGTGTGCTGTTCCTGAGCTCTGAAGGGTCACTGGGTGTTTCCAACATGCACTGATCAATGCCAGCACAAGAGACTCTCATGTCACATTGCTCTTATCATTCAGGATAGAATATTTCCTTCATGCACACCTTCATTTTTTTCTAAGCTATTTTTTTTAGATGAATACTTAATGCTTTTGGTCTTTTTAAACCACATTGATAGAATCGGCTCCTACCAGCAAAAGAAAGAACTAATTTCATGATTAGGAGGATCCACAGTTCAATATATTTTCCTGTCTTTTTCAGATGGTTGGAGAATAATGCTAAATGCATAATGCACTATGGTAACAAAGTTGTTTTTACCTTATCACAATACGGTACACATAGATTAGCTTCCTTTTGTTTTTGAAAAAGCAATTAGGAATAAAATAACCTCATGCTGACATTTAAGCTGTTGTACAAAACAATGAACTTGGTATCTTTTGCTCTGAGGTGTTTTGCATGCTCAGTAGTGCATCATTGCATCACTATATACAATATAATAAAGTTTACCCCAGGTTCTAAAAGTTCTTGTAGCATGGCTCACAGTCTATGCATACTGTTTTGAATTAAGACATTAAATATTGTTAAACCTGTCATCAGAGGTTTCATGTTGTACTTTGGTTCTCTATTCTCTATTTGGGTAAGGCTGTTGCCCTTCTACCAGGAAGTTTAAGAAAGCAGCATCAATTAGAAAGTTGTAGTTCCAGGTGATTGTCACAGTCACTGAGAAGTGAGAAATAGTTCGAGCTACATAAATTTTCAAACTGCAGCCACTGTAACACAGCCCTGGTGAGAAATGCTATTGGAAGCTTCCTCAGTGTGAAATTTCACCTATATAAAAACACTGTTGACAGGCCAACTGACAGATGGCTGTTGAAATACCATCTTTCTTTGTTCTCATTTTCCATGAGAAGCTTTAAGACTGAATCTTCCTACCAGATTTATCATTAATGCACTATAATCCCCCAACAAAAGAACCAAGTTTTCTGCTGCAGATTAATAGGCATATTCTATATAGTATGATATTCCTCCTGTGCTGAGGCCATCGTGCTTAACAGAGACATTAAAAACCCTACAGTTAATGGAGAAGTAATCACTACAAACACACCGAGTTTGGTCAATTCAGGGCTTCTGTAGAATCACAGAATGGTTTGGTTGGAAAGAACTTTAAAGATTATCCAGTTCCAACCCCCCTGGTATGGGCAGGGACACCTTCCACTATCCCAGGTTGCTCCAAGCCCCATTTTTCATCTGGCCTTGAACATTTTCAGGGATCCAGGGGCAGCCACAGCTTCTCTGGGCAGCCTGTGCCCAGCCCTCACTGCCCTCACAGTAAAGAATTTATTCCTAACAAGCTAACCCTCCTCCCTGGCAGTGTGAAGGCATTCCCCTGTGTCCTGGCACTCCATCCCCTGTACACTGTCTCTCTCCATGTTTCTCTGGAGGCTCCTTCAGGCCCTGCAAGGCCACACTGAGCTCACCCCAAAGCTTCTCCTGTGCAGGTGAACAATGGCAGCTGTGCCAGCCTTTGCTCCCAGCGGAGCTGCTCCATCCCTCTGCTCATCCTGGAGCCCCCTCTGGGCTCTCTGAGCAGCTCCAGGTCCCTGCTGGGCTGGGGCAGCTCTGCAGGTGGGGTCTCACCCGGGCAGGGCAGAGAGACAGAATCCCCCTCCCTTACTGCCCCCCATGGTCCTTCTCTGCAGGTTTGCTCTTGACCTATTGCCCCAGGCTGTGCCAATATTTGATATTGAATAGATACCAATGGATTGTAATTGGTATATAACTTCTTTCAAATTAATGCCACAAAAATAGAGCAGAAGTCAATCCTTAAGCTTCTGCTATATTATAATCAACAGTGAAAAAGCATTAACTGTCTCTGTTTTGAAGGTACTAATAAAAAAATATTTTATAAAATTTAGAAAATACAATTATGCTTAAAATAATCTCATACTTTGCAAATATGTAGTACTAGTTCTATAGGGATGAGCAAATATTTTGTTCAAAGAATTGTGTTAAGAAATCAAGAGCAGTAGAGGAGTTAAATCTGGCACTGCTGTGCTGCTCTAGTAACCCTACTATCCATAGGAATAGGATCTAGTTGTTGAAGCAGCGGTAATATTGGCTTCCCTGTCACTTGAAAATAATCAGCCACACAGCACTATTTTTATCATTAATTCCTGACTTCAGTGAAAAATGTGGTCCCACCTAGGATACAATCCATAACAATTATAACCTAATGTTCAAATTAATGAGTTTTTCAACCTAAGCCAAAAAAGTCTGTAGGTATATTCTAACAGTCAGATCTAATGATATTACCTACCAAACAGAGAAGTGCACTGTAAGCTTTCTGAAAGCTATGAGTTTCTTCCTGACTATTCAAAAGTTTGCAGTGTTCATTACTTAGTAGTAAATAACAAAGCCAACTGTGCATATTTATGTATGATTATGTATTACATATTGTAATGCAATTACATTTGCATTGTAATGCAATACTGAGGTACTTGCATCTTCTATAATTTTCTAATTATAGAAATTATATCACAAAATTAGGATTTATCAAAGGCACCTAAATTGTACTGACAAAACCAAGTACCAGAACAGTTAAAACATAATTCCTCATCTCCTTTCATAATTATCCACTGTTGACATCTATATTTTTGCAACCTCTTTTAAAAACAATGTCCAAATAGCTGCTGGTCTAAGGCTGTTTGGGTTGTACACTTTGCTACTCAAGAGCAGAAAATATTTTAGGTAAATTAAAGTTAAAACTTCTCACAGAACAGCCAATCAAATGAAGTTTTAAGGAGGATGCAAACCCAGTTCTGATAATTCAAATGTAAGCCTTTAGCTGCAGTTCTAATAATTCAGATGTAAGCCTTTAGAGCACTGTTGTGACTGACTCATTCCTCAGCTGCTCATGCAGGTGTTTACCTACATCAGAATGAGTCCCACTCATTCTGCCTTCCCTGAACTACTGCTACTCAAAAATAATGATGAGGATAGAGCATCAGACCAATCCACAGCTGGCTGTCCAAAAGCTGTTTTCAACCTTTCTTAACTCCCAAACTTCAGTTTAATTAAGTGCAGCTTACTGCCGGTGTGACCCAGCAGCAGAGTTTTCCTCCCTGGAAATCTGCACTCTGCAGGCTCAGAACACAGAACTGAAAGCTCCTTCAGACCTGTCACCAGTGAAAGCACCACCTGCAACAAGAACTCCAGCAAAACAAAGCAACAGGGATGTCCACGGGAGAAATGTCTCTGAAAGCAGCAGTAAACAGGGGCAAAATGTGCTCCAAATCTACGAATTGATGCTACTCCCTGCCTCTCCCACACTGACAGCTTGACAGAGCCCTGCAAAGAGAGAGGATGGAAAAGCTGTTCACTTCCCCAAGTGTGCAATAGCTCTGTTCAACCTTCTAATGGACGAACCAGAAGTTGAGCTCTTCAGTTAAATTGACTGTAGCAGATTGGGTCTTTGCAATTACAACCCAAACTTGTACTGAGCACACAGCATTACAAGAGTTTTCTCTCGTCTCTTTGGTGAGAGACAATTGACCACAAATAGTTCTCCTGAATGCAAATTCAGCCCAAGATCTAAGAATTGGGCCAGTTCTCATTTCCTATATCATCACGAATAATAAAAATATCCAAGTCAAATTTTGCCATCAGCTGTACTGTGCATTCCAAAAAATAAATAAAGCAGGCAACCCCCTGTTCCCTAACAATGTGCACAAGAGCACAGTCAGATTTTAATGATGTACTTGCAGAGAGGATAAAAAATGTGAACGATGCCAGATACAGCAGTCTTGGATATTTTCTTGCATCACTACAGTAAACATATTTCTAAGTAAAGAAAATGTGAAGTAGATACACCTATTGAAGACTTCTCTATGTATAGGAGTTTCCACTAAAGAACTTCACATTTCATCACACTGCCCTAAATACATGGTTAAGAGGGGAACAGAGGAATCACTTTGTCCACTGCTGGATTGTAGCAGCTATTTCACAATTCATGGAAAAACTATGCTTGGAGGAGGACTGTATCATCTCTATTTGAAATTGAAAGGACAATTCAAGTAAGTAGAATAATATAATTATGTAACTTGGGATTTTGCCAGACCATCAACCTTAATACTTCATGAAGCTTCTTGCAACACTGAAATGGGTCTTTAATACCCAGAAAAGCTCAGGACCTTTGCTGCGAGGTCTCTCCGGGGGTCTGGAGGAGCTGCTGCCCCCGGGCCCGCTCCCTCCCGCTGCTCTCCGTTCACTTCTCCATTGAATTCGCCCTCGCTGACAATCACACTGACTTGAAGCGCCTGAAATATTTAACAGATAATCTGAAGCAAGAGAATGACCTTTTCTAACAGGATAGGCTGACCTTTGAACATTGTAGAAAGAATTTAACATTCAAATACACAGCACCTAACCACAAGGAAATCAGAGCTTCACCTCGCACACTCGTGTTAGACACTGTACTGAGCTGCCCTACTCCTTAAGCAAACGGACTCCCAACGGCAATTAGGCATCTACTTTACAGTTTGCACAATCTGTTAGATGTAGCGAGTGGGTTGGTTCCGAATTGCTCCCACAAAGCGCCTGCTCTGGGGCAGCTGGAGATGCAGCCGCGCTTCGCTGCGCAGGACCCGAGCGGGGACCGGACCGGCTCCGTCCCGGGGCAGCTCCGGGCACGGCGCCCCCGCTCAGCTCCTGCGGGCCGGAACCGCTCCTGCCCCCTGCGCAGAGCTTGGCAACACGCACGGGTCTGAACATCTCCGCATTTCAGCACTCCTGGAGCCTGAGTGAAAGATCTCAGCCTCGCCTAATCGGCAGGTGCAGGGAGGAGACATCCTGTAGGAAATGCCCAGCGATTCTTCAAGCCGTGTTGCTTATAGAAGATTTGAAAGCCTCTCTAGGGGACTACCGTGTTGCTACCGTTTTACACGTAGCCTATGGGCAGCACAGCCTTCCCCGGGCATGCCCCCGGCTGTCCGGCACGGCCGCGGCTCTCGCCTCACGGACAGCCCTGGCCAGCTCTGGCAGGACGGGAGTCCTCGCGGCGGGATCTGCTGCCCTTCCCCCGACATCGCCACCTGCCTCCACCTCGGGCCCTTCCCGAAGTAACATCTCCCCTCACAAAGAGAACCCGATGTGATGGATAACCAGAGGGACGGGAGCCAGGGCAGGCAGCAGGCTAAGTGCGCCTTTTTATTAACTTCTTGTAAAGTAATAGCTCCATTTTAGCTGTCACTCTTATCAAACAACAGCCGCACAATAGCGTGTGATGGGCTCTTCCCGGCGCCGGAGCTGCAGGCAGCACACTGCAGCCAGGCAGGCAGGCAGCTGGGCACGCCGCACTGCCGGGGCCGCGCGGGCTCCCTGCCACCAGCGCGGGGGCGAAGGGGAGCCACGGAAGACCGAGGGAAGCACCGTGTCCCTTTTACCCCATGGGGACACACACAGCAGCCGAGCAGCCGGGATTCAGGCTTATCCAAGCCACCGTGTGCTGGAGAGGGGCCGCACGGCTCGCTCCCGGCTCCGCGGGGGACGCTGTCCGGGCACCCAGCACCGCACACGGGAAAAGCCCGGCACACGGGGACAGGATGGGCCCGGGCGTGAGGCACGGCGGGGGCCGAGGTACGGGACCGAGGCGGGGCTCTGCGCCGGGGCCAGCCCCGGCTCCCCGTGGGGACGGGGTGAGAACGGGCGCTGCTCCGGCGCTGTCGCCCCCGCCTCGGTGCCCGGCCGAGCGGGAGGAGCACAGCGGCCCCGCCGGCTGCGGCTGTGGCTGCTTGCGGGGCTCCGTCGGGGGCGGGCACATGCGTACAAGCGGCTCATCCAGGCAAACACCCCTCACATCTTAAATGAGCTTCATTTAGCAGCAGCCGCTTCAGTCGGGCTGGGAGCTGCGGGGCTGCGCTCCGAGCGCCGCGCGTGGAGCCCCCCGGGGCAGGCCAGCCTCGACGGAGCCCGCCGCGCCCCGCTCTCCATGGGACTGAGCGCGGCGGCGGCTCCGCGCGCGGGCGGCGGAGGCTGAGCGCGCCCCGCGGGGGCGCCGGGCATGGCCGCGGGCGGGCGGGGGCCGAGCCGTAGCCGCGGGCACAGCGCCCTCGCGGGGGGCACCGCCGCGGCCATGGAGCGCCGCTGATCGCCGCCGCCGCCGGGAGACAATGGCCCTGCACAAACTCTGCTCGGTGCTGGAAGGTAGGAGCCGCGGGCGGCACGGCGCCCCGCCGGAGCGGGGACCGCGGTACCCCCGGCGGCGCCGCCCCTTCGGCCGCCCCGCGCTGCCCCCGGCGCGCTCCCTGCGCCGGCGGAAACTTCGGAGCGGCGGGCGCGGGGGCTGCGCAGGGGCGGCCGCTCGGCTTCTGCCGGGGCTGCTCTTCCCGGGCAGCTGCGGGCGCTCCGCACCTGCCCATCGCACCGCTCCGCGCCCCTGCCCCGCGGCCCCGCGCCCCTGCCCCGCGGCCGCCGCTCGCTGGCCCCGCTCTGCCCCACGCCAGACCCAGCGCTGCGGCGCCGGCTCGGGGCCGCGGCTGCCGGAGCCCAGCGGGGGTCGGCCCGGGGGCCCGCGCCCATCCCGGGCTGCCCCCGGTCCCGCTACTGCGGGCGGGCGGCCGAGACACCTCGGGCTTGGGGAGGGTCCCAGCAGCGGGGACACCTCCGTCCCTCGGGTTTGGGGATTTTAGGAACACCTCGGGTTCGGGGGGTCCCAGCCTGCAGAAAGGTGGGTCACAGTAGCAGCGACTCTACCCCGGTGACCCGTATATTCCCGAGACATACCGGCGGAATCCTACGCTCGTCTTTTCACAGTAAAAATACTCTCTGCTTTCGTGACTCTCCTGACGAGCTGCTCCACACTGTTCAGCTTATCACACTTGTTATCGGGAACACGGTCTGGTTTCAGTAAGGTTTTCATAAAATCAGTCACCCGAGTCACAAGCTACACGCTGACCGGTGTTTACATGTGCTTTTCTTCTTGAGGCTTTTAAATCTTGTTTCTAACTTATTTCTGTTAAGAGGTAAACAACGGTGCAACGCTCCTCATCCGAGTATTTCTTTGTGCTATTATTTATACAGCTTGACAATGGGCGAGGGGTTTCTGTTAGGAAAGAAATCTTGATGTGGCACTTCAAGCTTGAGCTTGTGCCTCAAGAGATTATTTCTAGCATTCTGTATCTTCTTGAGCAATAGCAGACTTGATGGGGGTTCCAGTCTGTTGTTGTTTTGGTTTGGTTTTTTTAATGATGATTGTTATTTTAAATTATTCTGTTAGGAGATGTTGTGACTGCATGCATTATTGAAGCCAACGAGGCACTACTGCAGAATGGAGAATTGTTTAGTGTATACATTGATGTCTTCCCACAGAATGAAAGTTGTAAAGAAGTCTGTTTTAAATCCAGAATGTTTCCATGGGCCATAAAATCCCATGTTCCTGGCATGAAGGACTTTATGTCTTTAAGGTTTCAAAATATATTTTTCATTTATTAACATCATAACTGAGAGACAGAAGATACTTGTTCTCAATAAATGTCTGTCTCTATATTGTTAACCATTCACAGAGTTTAGGAACAACGTAGGAACATATGGCTTACATGGGGAATACAAGGCATTTAGATTCTTTTTTCTACTACCCCTTTTAAGTAACATATCTAAATATCAGAAGCCACTATAAAACAACCATAAAATACAGCTGTTGTATCTACTACTTAAATAGTTTATACACATGCAGATTTAATTACATTTCAAAAATATGTGATTGCTGCAAAATTGACTGTACAGGTTTTCTACTGAACAGAGCTGTATATTTTTTTATGATCACACTAGTGTCCGGGTAAAAAAAGTCCCTCTACAGGAAGTTTTTTGTATTATCCATAATCCATAAATTGCACAAAGCCATTAGTCAATAAGCTGTTAGTATTCTAAACACATCCCTTGCCATGACTACAGAAACAACCTATCATTACTTAGCATCATAAACTCCCTTTTAGCTCTGCTTCAATAGAAGTCCTTACATAGTCCCATTATTACACCTAATCAGAAACAAAAAAGTGTATTCCTGTAGATAGGTGTATAGATTCAGTTCCAGAAGGAAATTGCTGGAAATAAAATTCAAAGTAACCATCCATATTTTACAAATTGCAGCTTAAATTCTGCATAGAAGCCTTGCCTAGAGTGGCAGTAATTTTTTTTCTCCATACCTAGCTTCATGTGCAGAACTGGAGGAGTTCTGCTAAACCACATGCAAAGTACTATGAAGCTTAGTGTATCATGAGAAGTCATATTTTATTTAATACTTCTTAGAAACATCTTCTGTTCTTAACAGGGAATGCATGTATACAATTTCTGTCATCCACAGAGATTCTATTTTGTGGCTGTTACCTCAGGGCAGAAAAGAGCCCCTCATACTTTGTGGCAGTTGGAATTTCTTACATTAAGCTTGTTCAGAGCTATTCATCTGTTCTTCCTCAGCTATCAATATCAAGGACTATTTAAATAAAAATCTAATGTAATTCTTTCTCTGTCTGCAGTGTTCAGCAGAACTTTTCAAAGTCTCATCCTGAGCCCACCATCCTGCCTGGATTCTTTGCTCTCCTCCAGCTCTCCCAGGCAGCAGTGCTGCTGGAGCACGACAGCCCAGGGATTTCAGTGGCTGCAGCTTTTGCTCAAGTGGAGCCCAGCCAATGCCCACCTGCTCTCTCAGTGGGCTCTGGAACCCTTTGGAGGCCAAGAGCTTGCTGCATTTGGGCTGTTGGAGGACAAAGCCTTTGCCTCCTGCCTTCAGTTCTCAATGCCATCTTAAACATGCTAGAATCGTTCCCTGAGCCTGGCACAGCTTGCAGAATGCAACTGCTCTGCAAGAGTAAAGCACCATAACCTCCACTTCATGAGAGAGAAAAGCAGCTGCTTTCACAGTAAAGCCATGCCCCTGTTAGGCTTAGGAAGTAAATATACCTACCTTGAATTTCCTCATAGCTGGTGTTCCCCCAAAATGGGTTTGCTAAGGACTTGTTCCCATGCTTCAAATATGCTCCCTCTTTCATTTCCATATGCTGTTATTTGCTTTAAAAAACTGTACAAGCTGTCAGTTAAATCCTTCCTCTACATTAGTTTTGGTCTATTTCAGTTAATATATTGGATTAATTTAGAAAGCCAAAAAGAGAATTCTCTAGCTTCTGACCCAGTAATTCAACAAGCAGCCAGGGGTAGAACAAATTACTGCTACATTCTCAACCTTCCAGTGGACTACAGAATTATTTCCAGCTCCATCAGGTTGCAAGAATGTGGACTGCTATGATTTAACTTCCTGCCATTCTGCTCCAGCTCCTCATTTGCATTTTGGCATGATTTTAACAGTTAATTTCTCACAAACAAGTAGTGTTAGGAAGTAATGCTTCCTTCCACACAAAAGCTAGAAATTATGGCTGCCTATTTCCAAAACCAAAAGGTGTAGTAATGCCACAAAAAGTTGAAAACAAGCAGGAAAAAAAGGTTATTCAAAAATCTCCTAATAGTTTCATGATTTGTTCATTGAAGCCAAAAGCAAAAGTACTGACTGTAGAAGCTACAGTGACCCTAATAAAGGCAGTATCAAGTCATACTTGATATTTTTTACTTAACCAGTATCTGCTTTCCACCTTTTCTGCTGCACTGAAAGAAAAAAGTGAAGCTCCAAACTGCTTGAAGTGCTAAGCAGTTCAGCAAAAGTAACTCAGGTAACTGCAGACCAGGATTCAAAAAGCTGCAGTTAAAAACAAGGCAAGTGTTTGGTGGTGTGTATTGCACCTTGCTCTTCATACACATACAAACTTCATATTCAAAATGCACCACCCTGAAGCATAACTTCAAATACATTAACTCCCTCTTTTTCCTAAGACAAAGATGACAGTAACTGCTAAAATTCTTACAGAACAACTTGGTTACAATTACATTGATATTAATAGCAAATTTTGGTGGGTAAGTCATGTAAATGGCGGTAGCCAGAGTATACTGTAACACTGGGTTGAAGCTAAAGGAGCTACTAAATTATGTATCCCTATCTAATGAAAAAGTTAAGATTTTCAGCATCTTCCTTAAGGTTTAATTCACAGGGAGAGATTAGACAGAAAAATTACCCTTGAAGTAAAACTTTATAAGCTATTCATCATTTATGAACCTGTCAGAAAGTCATAATTCACTGGAGGAATGAAGAGAGTTGCTAATTGCACATACTCTGGTACTTGCAGTTTACATACAAAACAAACCCAGCACTAGGAGTATAACTTGTCTGGACTGAAGCAAAATTTTAGTGTCTTGGATTCAAGCTGGGATTCTAACACTGCAGACAAGCTTGCTGCTTGTCTGCCTTGTACATTCCAATTTGGTTTTATTTAACTAATGAAGCACTTACAGTTTAGGACAACTTAAACAGCTTGCTACCTTTAAACAGCTTGCTGCCTCTGTCAGCATACAACTGGCAACTGCCACCTCAAATACTGCAAGATATGGGATTGAGTGAGTGTAAATTTTACAACAAAAAACAGCAGGTAACTTTTAATTTCAAAAATCCACATTTCTTTCAGATTATCTTTGTGCTTCACTCAGTTTTCTGTTACTACAAAGCTGACTCCACTATGCAGCAGCAAAGGATGGCCAATATGTTAAGAAATCATTTCACAAAACCTCCTTCTATATCATATGGTAAAACTGATGAACACTAAGTTAAGTCTCTTTTTAAGGAACTGAGAGTGAAAAGCGGGAAAATAAAAAATTATAGTCTGTACATAAATTGGTGCTAGACATGAAAGAAGATAGCAGAAGAGAACTTTAAATACTAATTTTGTAATAGACATTCCAGAAATTATTTCCACTGAAAAATATAGTATGTTGCTAATAAATAAGAGAAAGAACTCTGGTATCATCTGATCGATTTTTAAGTCAAAAGTATCACTATCCAATTTCTCTAGGAATAAGCTATTTCTGGGAAAGATGTCTTCAGAATAGTCATATGCAGCAGGATTAGCTCTTAGCTCTGTCAGCTAGAGGGAAGTCATCTGAACTTAGAAGTCAGTGTACATATTTTAATAAGGTTTTGAAACCCCTCATCAACATGGTTTGCACATGCAGTCTTCTCATCAGTCTCTTGCTGCACACAGCTTGGAGATGAAAAAAGGGCTCTTCCATATAAAAAGGAAAGTTTCTATTTTAAAAATGAAAGCTATCATTATTCTGGCAGAAGTTTTGCTGGCAGACAGAGCCAGGGATGGATTATAAGTAGTAGGATGTGGAGCAACTGGTAAAATGAAGCAGCTCACAGCTGCTTATACATTTCTAATGGGGGACAGGATCAGAAACATTAAATGTTCTTAGCCAACCTAGAGGGGACTCTGTCACAGATCCATCCAAGCATGAATTGTTCTGGAGATGATTTTTATCAAAGGGACGTGGGAGACCTGCACTTACTTCCTGAATCAGTTAACCTGGTTTCTCTGCAGAGATAGAGTCCCAATTTGTTTCTCTGGCAATCTTAAAGAGAGGAATCCCTACTGGAAACAGCTGGAGTGAGATGAAACTGTTATATCTGAGAATAGACCTGAATGCATTCACATACCCTGCTGGCAGTTAATGGCTAACAAGATTTGGATCTTAGAAGGCACCAGAGTCACTGTTAATAGCTGGTGAAGCCCACTTCTGCTATCAAGCTTCTGTGAGAAGGATTAAAAATGTGTTGGCAGCTCCACTAGCATGCTCTGGGTAAGACTTAAACCAGCTAAAATATGTCTTGTCTGATGCACACCTTCATCCCTGTACTTTATTCTGTGACAATCCTGCTGTATGTTCCAATATGAGGAAACCACTGGAGCTGTTAATAGGATAAGTTGTAGGCAGCCACCTTAAATGCTCTTTGATACTCATTTTACCAATCTGCAAATGTTCTGTTGAGACTGCGATAGATTAAGAAATGTATACAGGCCATGAGTTATAAAAATGTTTGGGATTCAAAAACTGCCATGTTTTCATCCTCAGCAGCAGAATGGTTAGCCTTAAATACAGCAGCAACAGATGCAATCCAGTATTCCTTTTGTCAATTAACAAACGCAGTAAATGCTAGGAAGAGAGAGAAAAGTCTCATTCCTTGAAATTTACAGTTTGTGTTTCTGAGCTAAAAATGGCTTGAATCCTAAAGCCATTAACAAGCTTTTTGAAAGAAAAGGAGGTGACCATGCACACAGAATTACATGAAATCCAAGGTGTCTGGACACTTTACCTGTCTGTCTAAATTGTACAAGTTCTTTATGAGACCACCCACCAATGCTTCACTTTGAATTTGTGCAGCAACTAATCCTTAATCAGAGTCCTTACAAGCAACCAAAACATGTAGTTAATGTTGGCCAGAGAATAGGATAGGATATAATAATCATAAATGTCCCCAACTCATTAATAGCTAATATTACTGTTTCGATGCATGAGTAAAACATGGATATAAAACCTGAAATACTGTGATGAGCAGTTGCTGAAAGTAACTCTAATTTTAGTACACAGGGCAAATGAGGAGCTAAGTTGAAGAAGAATACACAGAAAAGGAACCATTCCCATAAGGCAAAACAGAGTACATAATTAAGATCAAGCATTTGTTACTCCAGGCTGTATCTGCCAGAAAGAAGCAGGCATCCTGGCAACATCTTCCCACATGCATGACCCGTGAGTTGCCAATTACCATCCCTCTGGACTGTGTGTGTACAAGGTGCTGCCTGATCCAAGGAGCAGAGCACAGAGATCCAATGAATCCTGCTTTAAGCAAAGCCTGTCATCTTTATCCCTAGGATTCTGGCTACCACTATACTAAGAATGTGTAATACTCTAAATGATTAAGTCTTTATTTTAAAACATGGTGGAATGTTTCTCAGCTGTGCCTGACTGCTGCCCAGTTTGAGATTCAGCTTGCCCTGCATGCATAGATCCCCCATTGTCATCGCTGAAGACAGACACTGCTCTCAGAGCCACACAGCAAATCGAGTCTGCTGTCTCTGTGGGAAGATCCCTAGAGCATGCAGAAAGAGCAGGGAAAAGATGGATCATGGGGAGCTCAGAGCTGAACTGTATCCCATGAAATCTGAAGAATGTGTTTTGCCATAAAGTACAAGCATATGTCAGATTTGCAGCCTAAAGCACTTGTTTATCCAAGCAACATGCTGATTTCTCAGTATTGGGTTGAGCACCCATTTACTGCAAAACTAACTATAGTATTCTCATTTTTAAAGAGAAGTAGGAGCCACACATTTCTGAGTCTCCCTCTGTATACTCCAATGCAGAAATTGCCTTCATTTTTTCTTTTTTAGCTTAGATTTACTTTATAAAATTTAGTAAATGCCAACAAAGAACATCTTGACTTCTGCAAACAATGCAGTTTATTACACCAATTCAAGGGCTTCTTTTATGTTATTTTGTAAGCCTACTTCAGCAACAGAATAGTAAGAACTTGAATTGCATGTTTAGTGTCTTCACTTTTCAAAATGTATACAGCTGTCTGCAGGATATGTGATCTAAAATATTTAATGCAAAGAAGTGAAGAAAATGAAAAATCCATTATTTTAAAAACAGACAGAAGCTGGCTGCTTTTTCTGTGTTTCTAGTTCATGCTCACACAGGGATAAACTATCAGAGCTCTAAGTAGGAGTACAAGAGTGTGCACCATAATTCATGAAATACAAGTACAAATAGCAGATTCATGAATAAAAGAAGCTCCTCAGTCTCTGCCTTGTGTGCCTGCTGCTGTTGGCTTAAGGATGCCTCTTCTGCAGGGTACAGATAATCAGGGGGAAGCCCAGTGTAAGGTGCAGCAGCACTAACTTTTATTACATTTATCACCTAAGTGTCTCTGAGTTCATAAGGTCCGTGTCCCATAGCTCAGGCTCCTCTGGGAGAATTCTCATCATACTCCTCCAGGTGAAACAAAACCCCCAGCTCTCCCCTTGAATCCCTTGGATATTCAGTGCAATCCTGCACTGTGCTGTTGCTTACATCAGCATGCCATGTTCCAGTGGCATCTTTACTCACTGCTGATGTTTCCTGTACCATAACAGACTATGGAGCTGAGCCTAGACTTACCTTTCATCCACACTGAAGAATAGTCATGTCAGAGACATCTGTGAGAGACTTTAAAAGAGGAAAAAAGGAGCAGAGGAATACTGTGTCCCATTTCAAGTTCAGATGCACAATAAATATTTGAATTGCAGTTTATTAGAAATAAAAAGATCATTCTTCATCCTTCTGGAAGTGCTACAAGACTGTTAGTGAAAGTGTTCAGTCTCTCATGTCTGTTCCAGTTGCTGTGACTGTGTCCCTGCTGCAGCCCCAGGACAGTGGTTCAGCAATGGCTCTCTAATGCACCAACTTCCAGGATTTGTCTCTTCCCTAGACATCTTCCTCCTTATGGATTTGTACTGTGCAAATTAGTCTTTGAGATCTGAAATTATTTTTCCAGGAAGTAGTATGAATTTAGGACACCAAGAGATTGCTTTGTTGTTTTTAAAATGCACACAAAAATGGAAACAGTCGGAAAGGTCTCAGAATATCCTGACTGATTATTTTTTTCCTTTTCTTTTCATCCTGAGTATTGATAGACCTTGTTTACAGCCCCTTAGCTCCTGTTGGCTTTCCCACATTATACTGTGTCATGTCAGTGCACTCAGTTCAAGGCAATACTACCTCAGGCAATCCTGCCCAGTACTCTCAGGAAGAACAGGTAATCCTCCCCACCTTTCTGCCAGCAGTGTCTCTGATGAAGACAGCACACATCCCGACCATTAGCCAGGGACACCTCTTATCAGACTGTCACCCTGGATAAAAGTGCCAAAGGGAGACCCTGGAACACTTGCTACCTGGGCTGCTGAATGCATCTTAAGGGTTGTTGAGAGCATGAGGAGGATGGGCACTGCCAGGGAAGGGCAAGAACAAGGTGTAAGAGATTAAAACTGAAGAGGATGGAAAGGGCAGGGAACGAACAGAAGGTGGCCCATACCTTCCCAGTCATCCATAGAACATGACAAAATAAGCCAGTACGACAAATATTCAACCCATATCTTCTCTAGTTGCCTGAATATCCATGTTCCTCTGCAAGGAATAGGCTCTGTTTGTTTGCATTTACACACATACAGGACTATTTATAGAAACAGCACAGCTTTAGTGAAAGCCAATCAGGCTTTCTGAAGTCCTTTTAGGGGGGTTGCTGCTTTATCCACATCAGCAAGAAGGGAAATCAATGGTTAGTGTAACAGAACATCTATTCTTATGTTGTTTCCACCAGTACAATCACTGAAATAAATGTAGATGCATACTGAATTTTTTTTTAAAAATACTGTATTGGAACAGTGGTAGCCATAGGAAAGCTGTACTAAATAAAAACCAAAGCAAACCAACAAACCCTCAGTTTTTCACTGTTACTTGAAAGTGACTATTTGCATTCATTTTGTTAGTCACATTTTAATTTCACTCACATTTCTCTGTGTGTTTGCTTTAAGAAAAAAAGTCAAAGCTCGTTTTGCATTTTGAGAAGCAGCATAAGTTACACAGAGCTTGCTCTGTCCTTGCAAAACACAGGGTGGGCACAGCTCATCTTTAAGAAAGGTGAATTCAATAGAACATACTGCCACATGATTTACACAGGACTGGGGAAACTGCCTTTACTTTAGCAATAAAAGTCAACATTGAAGTGTTGCACCAAAACCAGTGTAAAAAAGAGAATGACAACTTTATAACCCCCGTCAAGATTCTCTGTTAGGGACAAATGATCTCAGGAGTACAAATGCATTGGAAGTTCATGCAACTCATAAACTCAGATTCTTCAGTGTACGGTTTAAACAGAGGAAATGCAAAAATAAACTGTAAATAATTGTAAAATAATACCTATGTAAGGAATAGTAAAAACTAAAACCAGCTGAAAACTATTGTCAATCATGTGCTAATAAAGATGGGATATTTGTTCATTTGCTTTAAAGACATCCATAACTGAATACCAGTAATGGGTGCTAGATCCTTTCTTCTGAAGGAGGAATTTTCAGTTTAGGGTGAGTCAGTAATGATTAGCAGCATCTGCTTTGTATTTGGATAATGACAGATAGTATATTTTTAAGTATATTAATATTGATGAAAATTCAGAATTGTTGCAAAAATGGAAATTGAAAAACTGCTTAAATCTTCACCTACTCTAACATAATCCATCCTTAAAAATCAAATAAGCTTCTAAGAACATAGCACTTGTTTGCAAGACCCATATGGTATTTTAGAAAACACCCACAGCTATGAACTGACTTACACAGGAAAAAGCAGTTGTTGGTAAGGAAAGTTTCAGAATGAAACACAGTCTACTTCAGTATGGGCAGAGAGAAGAAAGGGCAGCAGAAACATACAAAATAAAACATAAATGCTAGATGGACACTTTCAGGAGCAGACTTTGATCCCTATAATCTTTTCCCAAGATGATGTATCCATGCCAGTGTTAGAGGAGCATCTGGATGAGCTGAGTCAAGATCACTGTGGTTCACAGTCAGTGCATGCTCACTCTGCAGCTCCAAAGGGCTCAGAGTCCAACAGCAACACAGGGAAAAGCACAGATGGAAAAAATGCCATTTCAGCTGAGCCACTGAAATGCCTGAGCAACAAGGCAGGAAGGCTGGGAAAATAAAATTAACTTCTTGAAAGTGACAATAAAATTCCTGCTGAAATCTCTTTTTTTGCCCTGCAGTGCTAAGGCCATGCCTGCCTGACAAGTAGATTAAGAACATGGGAATGGCCATACCAGGTCACATCAAAGGTCCATCTTGCTTGCTATCTTCTTTCACAGAGATATAGAAGCAGAATGAGTATAAAAATAGAGCAAATTATATTTGCCCCAAATACATCCCAGAATTCCAACAACTTATGGCTTAAGGGGTTTCTGAAACAGAATTTTCTACCTCAAGGATGCATTATGAATTATGTGCATTTAAAAAGAAAAAAAAAGAAAAAGCTTTGTTTAATTCAAACATGCCACCTGCTTGCTTTGTCTCACACCCCCTGGTTGTCTGCTGGAAGAGACAAGCAGTAGTTGCTCAGTTCCCAATCTCAGTGATGCTTGTGGTTTTGGAAATTGTCTTATCTCCCCTCAGCTGCCTTCTGTCCATGGCAGTCCAGGCCTGCTTAGGTAGTTCTGTAAGAGCTGTGGCCAGAATTTCTGAGATACTCCAGATGCAAGCAAATGGAAGATTTGAAGAGTGGCATGTTAATTTATTCGATTTCATTCTCTTTCCCCCTCCTGGGAATCCTAAACAATTTGAAGGGACAGAGTTGACAAAGCATTTGGGACAATCTAAACATTAAGGCTGCTTTAAAATTGCTGATGGACTGTGGGATATGGAGTTTTTCATATGGATGCTTCTTGGGTGCAGGGAATGTGTAAATGTAAGGGAAAGGCCAAAAGTTAAACAGCCAGAAAGGAAGGAAAGGAAGAAGGAGGCTGTCCATCTCCAGAACGTGCATCTGCCCATTTTCTACTCCCTCATCACTTGCAGAAACCACTGCTATTGTGTGGCAGCATCTCAACAACCACTCTTGCAAGCACAAATCTGTGAAATCTATGGAGGGGTTAAGACCACTCAGTGTCTCCTGTGGTCAGGATTAATTTCTTGGAAGCTGGAGAAGTCTTTTGCACACATTATGCAAATAGAGTTTTAGGATAAATATGATTCATTGTAGCAGTGAAACATTTTGTTGCAGGATATAAAAGTTTTATAGACAGCAGAAACCATGTAAACTCTAGAAAATATTCTTAAAAGTCCCCTCAAACAATGAATTGCTGTTCTCATACACACTTGAGGAGCCTGGAAGAAGGACCAGCAGTGCACATAGACTGCACTGGTTTCATGAGTTGAAATTTTGGTCAGTAAGTTGTTTTGGTCATAAGTTGTTTTGGTCAGTGATGCCAGGATTTGCATGAACTGGGACTGCAGAAAATGGTCTATAACTTTGAAGAATTACTGATGTTTCTCCTGTCCAATTTCTCTCATCAGTGTTGCTTGTAACAATCCTGGTAGTGGAAGGCATTGCTGTTGCACAGAAGACACAAGGTACAGTTTTAGTTTGATGATTTTCTCTCAAAAAATTGAACAGTTTTATAACGTTTAATTAAGCAATATAAGTGAAATGAAATATTTGTATTCAGATATGAATAGCTCTTGAATTACCAGTATGAACTTCAGGATTCTCCATTTTCCCCCATTTGCTGCATTTTCTCCCAAATGAACAAAGCCATGCAGTCACAAAGAACATGGAAGTTTCACTTTCCCAGGTAAAGTTCTACACTTTTAGATGTTAGAGTTGGGAAAGAAACCACCACAGAAATTCATGTTTTCTGTATCTGACAACAAGCTTTTCAAATAGTCCACCCACAAACATTTTTGAAACCTGCTGAGTGGGGAAGGAATCAATTGCACAAACCTTATTTTTTCATATGTGGGATTACCCACAGTTAAGAGAGAAGAATTCCTTGAACTGCCACCTACAGAAATTTTTTGAAAAATTTCTGCAGAATAGAGAGAGTTTTCACCCCCATAAATCAAAAAGCTGTCAAGGTACCAGTGGAAGGTGATGTAATTTACTGGGGGCATCTAAGACCTGTACCAGCATGGATGTCCTCTCACAGGTCTGCAAATTAAAACTGTGCAAATATAAATAACACTGTGAGTACCCTGTGAGATTTAGGAAATACCTAGCTGAAAATACATATCCTATGTCTTACTCTCTCCAATTCTGTGGATACCAAGGAGAAGGGCCAAAGGTACTTAACAATGTCAGGGATTCCCAACCTCATCTCTGTGGACAAGGAAATCTGAACCAAGCTCTGTGAATGATCCAGCATGAAGAATTACCTTACTAAACTGCATAATCTCAGTCACAGAACACATTTCCCTGTACATCCAGAACAGGAGCTTTGATCCTAAATGAAACCTTTAGCTACTAGGGCAATCTAGGAATTCCATAAACTACCATTGCTGTGTTTAGTGTATTTGCATATTGAAATTCATTCTGTTACAAACATCCTGTATTCCTGCAAATTACTGTAAATAGATATCCCACCTTAACATATTCTGGAATCAGGGTCAAAACCAATGAAAGCTGACAAATATTTCTGATTATATTTACATAGGAATGGAGATGACAGAACCCATAAAATAATGGTATTGGCAGCTGCTGAGACTGTTTAACTTAGAAAGAAGAGTATCAAAAACATGAACTGAGTTGGGTTTAAAAAAAAATTACTCCCTCTCCTTTCCAAGGATCTCTGGATATATTTGATATTCAAAAACTGTGATTTCTTTAGGATATACCCCACCACAAAATTAAACATAAGATTTTCTTAGATAGATATTAATGAGTGCTTTACAAGAGGGCAACCAAAATAAATTACTTTCTTCTTTATAGGCTATGTGTCATGCCAGAATTTTACTTTATCAAATCTTCCTGCTTGCAGAAGAAACTTATTTGATCACTTTTTTTTCTTTTTGCTTAAGGTGGGCAAAACATTGGAGTGAATCGCATTCCTCCCACCCAGTGTGACAACTGGGTCCGGACCAGTAATGGAGGACATTTTGCTTCACCAAACTACCCAAACATGTACCCACCCAATCAAGAGTGCATCTATATCTTAGAAGGTACATGCTTCATTTCTGTTTTGTTCTGCTGTAATCTTGCTGTTAAATAGAAAATCTTGAGCTGTTAAAACTGTCATCTTACCCTGCTGTAAAGTGTTGCATGGCCATATTGGTAATATAATGAATTTTGCAGTCATTTACTTGAACAAGAAGCTAAATTGTCTCTCTCAAGTAACAACAACAAACAAATAAGAAATTCAAACATTAAGAAATTGGCTGTGTATAATAAGACATATCCTCACAGCCAGGAAAAGGAGCAGCATATCTACTGTAATCCATGAAGATATGGAATTAGTAAGATAAAAATTGTAGCTTGTTACCTTAATAGCACTAATAATAGATTGCAAAAGATGAAGGCTATTTCATACCATGCTGTAATGTTCTATCTCACCAGCAGAAAACCTTTATGCTGTCCTTCATTAATAAAAAGATATATCTGGCTGCCATAGCACTGTACTAAAAATACAGAGATTTGTTAGCACTGCTGAGGTCACTATTAAAATAATGTGATGAGGACAAAAAAATGTCATTAATAGAATAAAACCATATTCCAATGAGAATATCTTAAATAAAGGCTGCAAGACTTGAGACACTCCAATTATTTTTCCTCTTATTAGAATGCACCCAAACCCCACTGAAGTCAGCTAAAAATACTAGTCAGCCTAATCATCAGATTCATATCAATTAATTGAAATATTTCAAGTAATGAGGTTTGATGAGTTTTTATTTGTACAGCACAGCAGTGGTTCACAGGCCCCTCCTTTTTGCTTGTTCCCATGCACATGGTGGTTTTGCACCTTTCCTGCCCAGGAGTGCCCCAGGGAGCAGCCAGGCTGTCCTGCTGCAGGGCTGGGCCACAGGAGCAGCTTCCAGCTCTCCTCATCCTCCCACAGAAACACTCTGATATTACAGTGACCTTAGACGGTCACTGTGGTGAGAGAAGGACGAGAATCTTGTTTCTTGATCAGAAGGCTTGATTTATTGATATATGATATATAATACATTATAACTATACTAAAAAGAATAAGAAGTTGCAGAGAGCTGCTCAGCTAAGAATAGAATAGAAGGAATGAATAACAAAGTTCTGTGTGCAGGGAATCTGTCCCTGAGCTGCTCCTGTGATTGGCCTTTAATGGTACACATGGAAGATGAGCCAATCACAGGATCACCTGCTACATTTCACAGCAGCTGATAACAATTGTTTACATTCTTCTTCTGGGGCTCTGCTTCCCAGAAGATGGACAAACGTGAAAGAAAGGATTTCTATGAAAAAATGTCTGCGACACTCTGGGTGCCTGAGAGGGGCCAAGGCCCTCCAGAGCTTCTAGCCAAGATCTGCTCCTTCATGCAGAGCACTGCCAACATTGCCAGCAGCTCCAAATGCGTGTGGCTCTTGTGAGTGAGGCAGAAGGTCTGCTGGGAGGGATGGAGATGCCAGAGAAAATCCTTCTGGCACTCAGGACAAGCGGCAGCGTGTGATTCCTCAGCGCTGCCACTCCAGAGCCAGCCGGGATTGGGAGGTTCACGCAGCGCAGCTGATGCCGGGAGTGAGGAACACTGAAGCCATCCATTCGCACAGGAGAAGGTTCTGGGATCCAAACCATGGATGTGAGAGTCGGGACTGAGGGCTCTGATCCCAATCCTGATGTGAGGCTGCCACAGGCTCACACTCACCTGTAGCCACCTGCATATCATTGACATATATGAAGCACTTACACTTCTCGGAATATTCTGATAAAAGATGCCTTCTGTGAAAAGATCTACTAATTTGGACTTTATGTTTAAGAAATATTGAGGGGTTCTTCTTATGTTTCTCTTTTCCGTTCTTTTCTGCATAGCTCAGTGCTTTGTCCTTTTTTATGTGTTTTGCTTTCACAGAACACATTTTAATTTATATCTTAATATTTAACCTTGTTTGAATACCTTTGTACATATGTTCATATCTGTTATATGTGCTGCATTAAATTAATGTGATTTCTGAATTTTCAACAATTAAGATGAGCAAGCAAAAAATTTTGCATGATTCTATGCAAAAGTAACTTTTAGAAAATAATTTTTTAAATTTTTGTAGTTGTGTGTTTTGAGAAGTTTCCAGTTTCTCTATCATCTTGCTGTTTTGGAGGCCTGACTCTTCATTAATTAATGTCTTTATGTGTTTTATCAAGATCTTCATTTAATCTTTTGTTCAATTTTTTTTATGTCTAGCTGCTCCACGACAAAGAATTGAGCTGACCTTTGATGAACCTTATTACATAGAACCCTCATTTGAATGTCGGTTTGATCACCTGGAGGTTCGAGATGGACCTTTTGGGTTCTCCCCTCTCATTAATCGTTACTGTGGTCTGAAAAGTCCTGCACTAATTAGATCAACAGGGAGATTCATGTGGATCAAGTTTATTTCTGATGAGGAGCTGGAAGGAAAGGGATTTCAAGCAAAGTACTCATTTATACCAGGTAAAGATGTCTAAAATTCTGATGGAGTTAATGACTATCTGCTCCCATTGAGCTCTGTGGGTGTGCTTGTCCTCTCAGCCCAGAGCTGCATTTCAGCATGGGCACTTACAGAGGCACAGTGACAGTGTGATAGCCACACTCTCAGTCCTGCTAATCCTGCTGGGCACATGGCTAAAAACTCTTGGGGAACCTTGACTGAAGGGAATTACAGATCTGTAGTTTGCTAGTCAGGAAGACAGTTGAGCTTGTTCATGCTGGTCTTCAGCAGCACCCTTCTTTATTTCTCTACTTGTGCCAGTTTCACCAGTGGTAGGAAAGGAAAGACAACGTGTGCTTGAGCTGCCTTTTCACCAGCCTCTCTTCTGGGCACGTAAGACACTGGACAGAAACACATGAACCAATTTACAATAGCACTCCAGATGCAAAACATTTTAAATCTCCATTCTGAAAACCCAGAGCAAATATCTGCACAGTCTAAGCACAAGCTCTCAGTATAACTGGATTCCCTCAACCCTTGGGCTCAGACAACAGAGCTGCTCTTTGCTCAGAGTGCTGTGCAGTTCACAGGTGCAAAGGAGAGGACAATGTGCTGACAGTGCCTTTAGACAAACAAAAATTACATCTGCTCTGTGGAGCTACTTAAACCTGGCAGAGCATCCTTCTTACACGAAAACTTGACCTGATGTCCTTGTGCAGTGCTTGACTATTGTATTCATAGATACTACACATGTAGTTATCAGCATTTTATTGTCCTTTGGGACAAAAGGCAATATACAAATGTCAGCTCTACCACTTCGATAAATGTATACACAAACATAACTTCTTAATGTTATCCTTACCCCTACAGCACATGAAAACACAATTCATGATTATATATTACTGCTTAGGGATTTAGACTCAGAAACTGCAGATTAACATGGTGACCAGACCGTTGGGAATTACATGATAAAATGTTTTCACGGGGACAGTACTTATGCATTGTGCTGAGTCTATTTCCAAAGCCATTTATTTCATCAAGATCACTTTCAAAACTAAATTACTGTAGTTGCAGGGCTGGAATTTTAAATATACATTTAAACTGTATATTATTTTCACAATAGATTACAACAACTGAAGGACACATATTTTTCTTTTCCTTCCTCTTCGTTTATATGAAGTGTGGTAAAATATTTTACTGTTTTAAAAATGAAAGAGAACATATGCACATACTCCTGCTTCATAAAAAAAGTTTGCAAAGAAGGTTGAAAACCTTGCAGAATTTTGCATACAATGATCATAGATTTTCATTATAGGTAAATAAAAAGAGGAGGACAAAGAAGGCATGTCCTGAACTGTGCTGAGTCTTAAGCTCAGGACTGAGGCATTCTAGGGGAAGTGATGAACTTCCTATAGAAAAAATAATTTATAGGATCACAGAAAGAGCCAAACTCTGGACCTTCATTTGGAAAAGAACTTTGTACTAAACCAGTGTGCACTTCTGTATGAACTAGGGCTTTCTTTGCCTAGAACAGCATTTCCTAAACCATGTCTAGAGCTGGTCTGCATGGCCCAATAAAAGAGATAGATAACCCAGGGAACAGTGCCTTTAGGATTGAGCAGCCTTCTTCCCATACTGTCTAAAGAGCAGTTAGCAATTTCTAAGTGTTGATATACTCTGCTAAGCTCAGTTCAGATTGTTCAGAACTATATAGACAGCAGTCTGATAAAATATATCTAAATAAGCTTTTTGCACAGAGAAAGATCCCCTGTACTCTTGTGGAGCTCCAGCAGTTTCAGTGAAAACTAACACGGTTAAATTCAGAATATAATGTCGGAACAAAATACTGAATAGCAATTTTTGGTGTTATGCTGGAAATCTGAGCTGTCAGGGTAGAATTATGCTTTTCAGATAAGGTCAATCTTTGTGGAATAATGTTCTCATCTAAAAAAACTTTGTCTTTATATGCTCCAATTGATTCAGTAAACTTTCTGGCAATTTTTTTTTGTGACATAATAAAAAATGGACATAATCTGCAGATAATACTAAAGCTTGAAGTGATTCTCAAGCAGTGATAGCCCTTGTGATTCATGACTTCTTTCTATTACAGATCCTGACTTCACTTACCTAGGAGGTATTTTAAATCCCATCCCAGGTATAGTATTACAGTAACAATTTCTTTATACATGAAATTTTAAATTAATGTCATATTGCATTTGACAGCAAGGTCTATCTTCTCCCTAGACTGCCAGTTTGAGCTCTCAGGAGCTGATGGAATAGTGCGTTCCAGTCAAGTAGAACAAGAAGGAAAAACAAAACCAGGACAAGCAGTTGACTGTATCTGGACAATTAAAGCCACTCCAAATGCTAAGGTGGGTTTTGTTCATGTAATTCAGTATGTAATGGGTTTCTGTGGCAGCAGCAACAGGTAATGGTCACTAACTGTGATTTACATAATGTTGTACTTGACTGAAGTGAGTCATGTAGCTTAGGAAATCCAGAGAGAGAATTGTTTCTGAAATTAAATTTATATAAGTCCATAGTGCTGGCTTCCTATTATTTGAAGCTTCAAATACCAAATAACTGTGAGAACAGCTTAAGCTACAATTTTCAGGGGCATTTGACTTGGATCCTGGTTTTATTGGAAGACTGCAGGCAAAAATGCTGGCTGACATCTTCAGTAATTTCCAATAAATCTCACTGCCAAAACTGAATGTTTTGCCTCCAGTGGTTCTGTTGGAGAATTTGGTTCTGTTCGAAGTCAACAGAACATGTGCCTGCTTCTCCCATCTAATTCACAATCCTGCACCTTGAACCCCACTTTCATCAGCAGTCTGAGCTAAATGGAAAGGCTTTACCTTGTTAGGCAGACAGCACGACAAAATCCTGCTCACAACCCCAAAATACAATAGCTAAAGCCTGAATCATACTTGTTTCAGAATAATATTTGTTAAATATGTTGCACAGAAGAGCACATACTTTACTCCATAGAGCATGCACATCTTCAATTTTGCTTCTGCTTACAGATACATAAAAATGAAAAAATATTTTGAAGCAATAGCTGCCAAGATAACAAACCTTCCCTCTGCCTTCTTACACACTCCTAACACTTAACTAACCAGCCCTGTTGACCACCTTGCAAGTGCATTGTAAAAAAGGAACAAAAAAGATGATAAGAAGAGGACAAGACATGAAAGAAATTAAAAGTCCATTAATATATTTGAGCCTTTGAGGAAGTGAGTCAATTCCCAAGAGCCCTATACTAGGCTAAGTAATAGACACAGTTCTTCCAGAAACAATAACAAACCTATTTTCTCTCTACATTGCCATTGAGTGCACCAGGTCTTGTGCTTAAGTATTTTAATAAATTATTGAACGTTGCCAGAAGGCAGAGTTATAGTTGGGTGAGTCCTGAAATTAGATCATCATCCTAAATTATTGATTTAAAACATTACAGAAAAATAATTCTTAGTATTCTGACAGTGGTTTCTCAAGCTTCAATTTAGGCAGAATTATGTTGATAAAATCCATTAGATCTGATACAGTGCAGTCTCTTGAGAAAAATAAGCATAGACATTTTTAAATTCCTCAATTTGATTTTGTAATAAAAATAAAGTTTTAAAACTGACACAAGTGTTTCAATGAAAGTACTTTTTAAATGTGTATAGCAGACACTTAATAAATTACATCCAGATTTCATAAAATTACCAGAATAATCAATATAATGTAAGGGTGAGGGCCTTTTATACTTGCCTAGCTCATTAATCCAAAGGAGCATGTGAAGAGGTGAGCACTTCTAATGGGA
Organism: Zonotrichia albicollis; assembly: GCF_047830755.1. Classification (NCBI taxonomy): domain Eukaryota; kingdom Metazoa; phylum Chordata; class Aves; order Passeriformes; family Passerellidae; genus Zonotrichia; species Zonotrichia albicollis. The sequence continues at coordinate 18,229,514 of NC_133831.1, read as the reverse complement.
TTATTCCTTTGTTATCATACAAATAATAGCTCTACTAAAAGTGTGCTAAATTATTTTTAGTTTCCATTGTAATTTTGTAGGAGATATATGAAGTCAATCATTAAAGGAAAATACCATCTCTCAGCCCAAATACTAGCAATTACAGCTCCCTTCCATGTTTTTGAGAGAAGTCATCAATGGAAAACAGGTTCTCCATGTAGCTGAGAATTTCCAGCAGTAAGTCTTAACAAAAACAGCAGGGAAACAAAAAGAAAACGGAAGAAAATAAAACATACATATGCTGAAAATCACAAAACAGTGAGGTGAAGCATGAGCTAATATATGGCACTGGCTGCACCTTCAGACAGAATGTGCAAGGGAAGGCAGTGCTGGCCAACCTGCCTCTGGAAGCACTGGAAAGGAAAAGCCGTGGGGCACCAGTGTCACCTGTCTTTCTCTTTTCCCATGTTTTCAATAAAGCCTGAGAGGTGTAGGAATGGGGAGGGGAATATCTTGTTTTGTCTCCCAGAGGTGTTTGGTCGTGAGCTATGGCAAAGGGACAGCAAACTGGGTTCTAGAGCCCAGGAGTGGGATTCATCTGCACCCCACCTGAGCAGGGGTCCCAGAGGCCTTGGGCAGATGCACGGCTTGCTCCCAGCCCTCGGGCAGATGCTCACAGCCCCGTGTGCAGGGCTCGGTCCTTGGGCAGATGCTCCCAGCCCCGTGTGCAGGGCTCTGTCCTCGGGCAGATGCTCCCAGCCCCGTGTGCAGGGCTCTGTCTCTGTCTTCGGGCAGATGCTCCCAGCCCCGTGTGCAGGGCTCTGTCTCTGTCCTTGGGCAGATGCTCCCAGCCCCGTGTGCAGGGCTCTGTCCTTGGGCAGATGCTCCCAGCCCCGTGTGCAGGGCTCTGTCCTCGGGCAGATGCTCCCAGCCCCGTGTGCAGGGCTCTGTCCTTGGGCAGATGCTCCCAGCCCCGAGTGCAGGGCTCTGTCTCTGTCCTTGGGCAGATGCTCCCAGCCCCGTGTGCAGGGCTCTGTCTCTGTCCTTGGGCAGATGCTCCCAGCCCCGTGTGCAGGGCTCTGTCCTTGGGCAGATGCTCCCAGCCCCGTGTGCAGGGCTCTGTCCTTGGGCAGATGCTCCCAGCCCCGTGTGCAGGGCTCTGTCCTTGGGCAGATGCTCCCAGCCCCGAGTGCAGGGCTCTGTCTCTGTCCTTGGGCAGATGCTCACAGCCCCGTGTGCAGGGCTCTGTCTCTGTCCTTGGGCAGATGCTCACAGCCCCGTGTGCAGGGCTCGGTCCTTGGGCAGATGCTCCCAGCCCCGTGTGCAGGGCTCTGTCCTTGGGGAGATGCTCTCAGCCCCGTGTGCAGGGCTCTGTGACAGCCCTTTGGTAGATTCACACAGCTCCGATGTGCAGGGGCTCTGCCTCTGCAGCAGCCCCGGTGCTGCGGGACACGGGGTCGGCAGCGGTGCTCGGGCAGCCCTGGTGCGGTGCTCAGGCAGACACAGTGCTCTCACAGCCCCGGTGTGGTGCTCACACAGTCCCGGTGCTCACACAGCCCCGGTGCGGTGCTCGGACAGACACAGCGCTCACACAGCCCCGGTGTGGTGCTCACACAGCCCCGGTGCGGTGCTCAGACAGTCCCGGTGCTCACACAGCCCCGGTGCGGTGCTCAGACAGTCCCGGTGCTCACACAGCCCCGGTGCTGTGCTCAGACAGACACAGTGCTCACACAGCCCCGGTGCGGTGCTCAGACAGTCCCGGTGCTCACACAGCCCCGGTGCGGTGCTCACACAGACACAGTGCTCACACAGTCCCGGTGCTCAGACAGACACAGTGCTCACACAGCCCCGGTGCTCAGACAGCCCCGGTGCGGTGCTCAGACAGACACAGTGCTCACACAGCCCCGGTGCGGTGCTCAGACAGACACAGTGCTCACACAGCCCCGGTGCGGTGCTCAGGCAGACACAATGCTCACACAGGCCCGGTGCGGTGCTCACACAGCCCCAGTGCAGCGGGACACGCAGGAGAGCTCACGGTCAGAGGAGCAGCACCTCAGCCTCCACCTGGGCACATCGCTTCCCTGGCAGCACAATTTTACACTTTACAAACAAGGCCATGTTAAAGTGTAAAATTGCCTTTGCAGCGTGCTTAAGTGACTTGGTTTCATATCTTAAAATTTTCGGAAGAATTTTGAGAATTCCAATACAGCCATTGAAGAATTTCAAAAGCCTTTTGATGTGTTAATGTAATTTTGACTGAATTACAATCTTGCACAAGTTTCCTGCTCCAGCAAAATAAATTATTTACTTACTCTTTAAATACCATCCCAATCTTCTAATTTCTTTGCTGCATGCATTCTAACACATATGCTGCCTTCTCTTGGATTAGATTTCTGCTTTTAGAAGTATTAAGATTAGCTTAAATTCATTAATTCTTCCTACACAGCCAGCTTACTTCTCTCTCATTTCCATTTTTATTCAAATTACTCCTGACTTCATGGTTTGTGTCTTCCATAACACAGCTATGGTTCAGTAATTAGCTTTCATTCTGAAGCAATAAATTTTAATTTCCTTATTTTACTTCAGAGCTTTTCTGACTAGACTCCTTCCCCTATATTTTAACATTGTTTTTATGAATTAGAAAGAAAGGAAAGAGAACAGTCAAAATACTTTAAAAATTATTTCAGTACATTTATGCATTCCTTATATCTCTTTCTAGAGAAACAGACTTCACATTTAGCATAAATTCTTGGGGGTTTCTTCACCAAGTGTGTCGCTTTTTAGTGTTTTTCCAAAGGGAGCAGAAATAAAGTAAATTTTTAGTATTTTTCCAAAGGGAGCAGAAATAAAGTAAATTTTTAAATGAAGATTGTTTTGGGGAACAGGGAGAAGTGAAATGGATACCCAAGACAAATGTCAGGTAATGCTTCACACGGACATCTAATGAGAAAATCTAAGTTTAAAAGTGTTGTGAAGTGGGAGTTACATTTATGTGTAAGGGAAGAAAACATCTTACTCAAGATTTGCTAAGAAAGACAACTCTCCTCTCTGTATTTCATCTCCAAAAAACATTGATTCCTCTTTCCTCCCAGATCTACATGCGGTTTCTGGACTATCAGATGGAGCACTCCAACGAGTGCAAAAGGAACTTCGTGGCTGTGTATGACGGGAGCAGCTCCATTGAGAACCTGAAGGCCAAGTTCTGCAGCACGGTGGCCAACGATGTGACGCTGCAGACGGGCACGGGCGTGGTGCGCATGTGGGCCGATGAGGGCAGCAGGCTGAGCCGCTTCAGAATGCTCTTCACCTCCTTTGTGGATCGTGAGTACACTGAAAGGGCCCATTCTCCTGCTCAAGTCTCTTAGTAAGCAGCAGGAAAACATGAAAAAGGTTGTTTCTGTTTCCTTCACATACTGGCAGGTAAATTAGATAATTGCTTTATTACATTTCTAACATGGTTCCTGAAGAAAAGCTTTCCTGCATCCTTAAAAGGTTTATTTTCCATTTGAATTCAGCAATACTGCCCTAGGCTACATCCTTCTCACAAAGACGCATCCTTCCTTACAAATGAGCGCAGACTTATTTCAAAAAGACAGCAGTGGGACTGAAGCTTGCTCTCCCACCAGCACCCAGTTCCCTGCCAGACACCACAATGGGCTCTTCTTAAGGCCACTCTGGGTGTTCAGAAGAACAGAAAACTGATCCTGTAAAGTCTTGCTCTCCTTCCTAAACACAGCTCTGTCTTCAGTTGTGGGTCTGGACCTGCAGCCCCTTCCAGCCAAGCTGCTCCCTTATCCTCAGCTGCATTTGGCTCTGATGGACCCCACATGTGCTCCCTTAGCAAAGCCCTGTGGTGTTGCCCAGTGATAGACAAGTGGTTAAATTCAAGTTTACTCAAGAAGCCTGTAATTAAAGCTGAGTTGTAAATGCCATCTGGATTTTTGTTTGGATTCCATAGCCTGGGTTAGTTTTTATTCTCATTGTAAATTAAGATGTTTCTTGAAGGCAGGCTTTTTGTGAGATTTTTTTTCTTCCAAAGGTGTTATACCTGAATGGAATTTTGTTGCCTCACATATTTACAGAAGACAACACTGTCCACACTGCAGAACCATTGCAGTGCTGTTTATATGGCACTAAAGCAGACTGGTTCAGAACTGCAGAACACATCTGAGATATATGGGGAGAGCTGAATGTAATATTCCCATTTCAGGAAGTCAGACCTATGCTGGTGCTAAAGGTTTTCAAAAAGTTCTGCTTGAAGAATAAACAGTACAGATTTGCTAACCAAAAAAAAAAAAAACCTTTTCTGACAGAACATGTCTGTAGCCAGTCCTGAATGACATCCTGGTCACTAACTTGCACAAAAGTTCAGGTTACAGGTAACAGGTAGACTTTATGTTATGTTCCATAAAACAGTGAATTTTAACCTAGCAGAAAAGCTACTTTTTATAAAACAACCTTTCTAAAGTAACAATATGTATAAGAGAAATAGATTCTAGCTTACTTTGAGTACATGGTAGTAAGGAACAGTTGCATGCTCTAGAATATTGCTTAGCCTACAAGAAGCATTTAATAAGCTTTAGATATTCAGAATTTAAATAAATGTCAGTTTTAAGTACAGCTTGCAAAAATTGATAACTGCCTTTCCACTAGCTTTTATTTCAATACAATCATTAACATTGGTGATAGTGCAAGTTATTTGAGCTTTCAATGTAGAAAATGCTGTGAATTTGCCAGGGAAATTGTCTATTTATGTTATAATTATTGGAGTGGCTTTTTTGTTGTTGTTGAGCTTGGATTTTTTGGGCGGGGGTTGTGGGGGGGTTTTAATGCAAGAGGTTGAAATATGAAATACTTCTAAAGGCAGATAACTTTCCAAATTTATAAGTTTAAAGCAACTCAAAAGTCATTGGCAGAAGAACATCTGCAAAGGTATGTGGTTATTGTTATTTACCTGAGATACTGCCTTTCTTGGGTAGGGCCATTGAAAAGTATGTGGCTGTAAAGTGTTTCAAGTATTCTTATATAATCTAGTCATAAGCAATGAATCTAACTGAAAAAAGTGAATCTGAGCTTACCTTATTTTCAGATTGTTAAGCTATCTTTCTCTTCTGCCTTGCTAATGATTTGTAATTACATGAAACCAACCATAAAAACAATCAATATTTCTGGAAAGATTTCCATAAATGAACTAATAGTGCATGACAGTCACCTAACACACACCTAGCACTGTTTGCAGGTTTGAATAAGTAATTCAGCTAACAGCAATGTGAAAAATCAATGTATTTGATTCCTGGCTTGATTCAATAGATGAGTAATGCTGGATACAAAGAGCACTGTGAGCATTGCACCACTTTTGGGCAGCTGTTGTAAGAGACCAGCTATGTCCTTGAAGTCCTAGGCTGGAATTGATCAACCATTGTGACTTTTAGACTTCAAACTCCCCAAATAACAAACAAAAGGAAAATGAGTCCATTTGTCCCATCTTCATGAACTGTGAACAAAAGCCATGCCCACAAAAATTTAAAGGGACTACACAAACATGTAAAATAGAGCCTGTGCTGGCAGATGGAGTAGCAACAGCAGAATTCATGAACCAAATACAGAACTGTAGGAAAAATTCAGCTGTTCAGGGAAATGAGAAGGAGGATATGTTTAATATGTTTACATTATGGCATAACTGACAGAACAGGCCTGATCTCAACCTTCCAAAGGAGTGACCCTGTTTTAAAGCAGTGTTCTTCAGGCTAGAGCTGCTCTCCAAACAATCACACTCTCAACTCACTTGAGCAAGGAGGTGATGTGATGGTTACTGCTGCATTTTGAAGTACTGAGATTACATAGATAAACTGTTCCAAAATACCCTCTAAGTACGTTCTGTATTCATACTTGCACTACAATTAAAGCAAGTTTTTGTATGGAACTTCTTGCCAGATTGCCAGGGTTAAGCAGTAACAGCAAATAAAAATGCTTAAAACCAATGAGTGTAAGTTACCCAGCTTCAGTGGAGTAAGCCATGGAAAGACAGTACATATTTAATTTAGGAATGCAAAATCAAAATTATAACTTTTAATGTTCTTTTTTTCTTAGGCATAGCTCCTCTTTTTGTCATTGAGATTCTCAAGCCTAACAGAATGACTAAGTGAGAAATGCAGTGCTCAGGAGCAGTCATTCCCTCTGCTCTACCCTTTGGGTTTCCTGTGATGTTTCAGAGAATCCAGACTGCTCAAGAACACATTCTTTCTGTGAAACCAAATAGCAGAATGTCTACCACACATCTTTGCTGTTTAGTATAGAAGTGACTCCACTAATAACAAACATTTCCATCATAAAATACCACATTACTGAAACAAAGGGAAAACCAATTCCTTGGTTTCTTGGTGCCCTGAATTTATAAATAATTCCCTATGTATATGATACAACACCCTGGAAAGAATTGTCACTACTTTCTAATATCTTTTTTCTTGTGTCAAGGAGCTGTAACAAATACTTACAAAACCATGGGGCAGCCTTCTAGTTAATTCCTTTCTTCAGATTTCTGGCTATATATAGATAGATACATAAAAAGCTAAAGTGTGCTCTCTCAATCCCTGCATTAGCTCTAATAGGAGGATCCAAGAGCTTTTGATTCACAAGCAGGAATGACTTAGATGCCTCTAGTTATTGAAATCTCTTGCAGTTACTGAAACAGTCCTCCACCAGCTGAAATCTGATTTGCCTTAAGATAGTAATGGGCTCTAAATGCAGATGCTCAGGGAGTGCTTCACAACATCCACACAGCAGATGCTCCAGAATAAATATATCATTGATAGTGAGCATGGGATTTTTAAGTATTAAGTTTTTAAAGACACATACTAAAACCTCCTTCCATCATCTGTGTTTTGTGACTGTCTCTATTTGCTCCCTACCCCTTTGGAGCAAGAATGGGTTTGTAGCATTGATAACACTGAAATTGCTGAAAGCAATTACATGGAGAGAGAAAAGCATCAGATAGTGACGTGCAAGAGAAATGATTGTGTTTGAACCAGAGAGGAAGAATGCATGTTAAAAACCCAGATACAGAAAGTTAATAGTTTTATTGCGAGGCATCAATTACTGAAAATTCTGAATGTTTTCTTTCTCTTCTCTCCTGCAGCTCCCTGCTCAGGCAACACTTACTTCTGCCATAGCAACATGTGCATCAATAATTCTTTAGTCTGCAATGGCATCCAGAACTGTGCATACCCTTGGGATGAGAATCACTGCAGAGGTGAATATAGTGCAAACCACAGCCTTTATGAGCTAGGCTGGTCAGTTTGCCTTTCAAGAAAGTCATGAAATGTCTTTTTCCTGGAAATATGCTGAAGACAGCTATTCTACTAATCTCAGGAAGGTGTTCCAAATTTTTTATTTAAACTCAGGACACACGTAAGCATCCTGGATATTGCTCTTACTGCTTTTAACTAAATTTCTTCTTCTTCAGCACATACTCTCTATTTTAAAAGGATATCAGCTTGATAAGAACTAGAATTTAGTATTTTTGAGGCTGTATCCTATCAATTTCTAAACTGTAATAAAGCAAGGATTGTAGGGACATTGTACCTTCAAAAGGTAATACCTTTTAGAGATAAAAATAAAGAGCTGAAAAAACACAGAACTAAGTTTTCAAGCACAAAAACCCTCTCAGGGTTGAAATAGAAGTAACAGTCCTCAAAGCAAATTTTAAAACATTTGTTTAGATGTGTAAATCACAGGCTATTTCAGGATAAATTCAGCTGCTCTATATGGTGTGAGGAAGGATGGGAGGAAGGAGGAATTGCTAGGGAGCATGTAAAAAACACTTATGGAATACAGACACATGTAAATTCCTGCTTCTAGAACATGGCTTGGGAGTATTATTTCAATCATTACAACTACAGTAAAGACTTGTTTCAATATCAGGCTTTGTAGGAAAAATTCTCATAATTTGAAGAAATTGTTATTCTGTTAAAGCACAGACATTCTCCTGTGCTTCATGAATAGCTCAATTGTCAGTTAGAACAAAACCAGTCTAAGGTCAACCATTTTTCTTGCTAAAGAAAACAATAGAACAAAATCACATGAGTTGTTTGCTTAGGGTTTTTGACAAATAGAATGGCAACAATAGGTCTGAACACAAAACTCCAGAATATTTAAGTATGTATTCCATTTCAAATAAAACTGACCCTGCAGAAAAAGTCAAAACCTTCTCTATAGAAAGTCTTGAAAGAAAATTTCTTTTCAATGCAAAAATTCTGCTTGCATTTTTTAAGCAAATAAACATTACAAAACCCCTACTTGTTAATTGCATTTTGGGTAAACAAAGAAATTCACACCACTAGTAGATATTCTAATGTAATATTGTGGAAGTTTTCCAGTCAACAAAACTGGTCCATAACTCCCAAGTTTGCAATGTAAAACTAAGCTTCCTCTAAACAATCCTTACCTTTGATAATACTCAATATTCCCTCTTAAGTTTAATTTCTAGATCTCTTTCCCATCTTTACCATTTTCTAGACTCTCCCCTAGAATTCACACATCACTAATGTACTGCAGTATTAAAAAAAAATTAATTCCATAAAAACTGTGTCTTTCCCAATATTTGTAAATTGCTGTATCTGATGTTGAATAAGCCATCATGTTTTATGTTGAATGCAATCTAAATTCTGCTGTAATACTTGCACAGCAGAAATTAAGAGACAGCTGAAGACTAGAGCCACATTGCCAGCTAAGGGAGACTGATGCAACCAAATAAGCAATTCTTAGCCTTAGAAAGAGCTGCTCACAATTGTGCTCAGTTCCTGCAGGCACCCAGAGTTCTCATTTAGTCCATATCAATAGCTGCATAAATCTGAGCATATTGTGACCTACTTATGCCTAAGCCCTGTAACACAAAAATTGATAGAGAAGTCAGTTGTGTGCAATTTATTTTAAGAGACTGGCGAAGACATCGCCTTTTGCAAAACAACTTTTTGATTAAAATATCTGCCAAGAATTAAAAAACCTAGATGCAGACAAGAGAACTGCCATAGCAGTGAAATTCATGCCTCCCACCATGGATGGCATCACTGTGATCTGAGGCAGGACAAGGGGAGAGCTCTTCCTTCACTTCAGAGGTAAAAAGTCGCTCAAAGGAGCCCAAGCTCTGAAGCAGAAATGGAATTTCTTATGAACCAACTCCTTGGGAGTCTCTGCTCAGCATAAGGATTGTTTCAAATAACACATGATGGTGTATAACTCTCCCCATGCACTGTGTGTGGTATTTAGGTACATAACACACTCATTCAGATGCCAGGAGCCAGATATCTGAAAACATTATGCAAGATATAGGCTACGACATTTTCTTCTTCATAGTCTTAAATTCTTCTCTGCCACTAGCCAGTGTTGCAGTGTAGAAATCTCTCAGTCCCCCAGGACAAAACATTAATGGAACAGAAGTTCAACTGGAAAACTTTAATCTTCAAATAAAAATGTTAAATATGGAAAACGATCTTGTTCTGATGCTGCCATCTTGTGTGTTTTCACATGAAGTACTAGCCAAAATTGCCAGATGATTTGGGTTGGTTGGTGTATCCCCCTACCTTTTTGTTTTTCAAGTAACTTCATCATTGGACTCCTAGAACTGGAATAAGAGCTTTGCTAAAGCTCCCTGTGATGAATTAGGTGTAACTGACTCACACAATAGACGCAGCCATTACATTTCCAAGAGATGTTACAACAGTACAGTCATTCTTATCTCTGATAATATTTCACTTTTAAAGAAGAATGAGACAGTTTTAAATGTAGGTTTTCTTCTACTGACATCACTGAGAATGTTACCAGCAGGAGCCAACCATGGTAAGAAAAACATCATCTGTAGCTGGATTAAAGCTATTTAAGGTTAATTTAAGCCTATTTAGCTCATGGATTTAGGAATATAGACATCAGTAAAGGTTCAGGATGGAAGGCTCATCCCAGCTGAGTCAGCAGGCACTGGTTCACAGAGTTGCACCTGCCACTGAATTATCCTGAATTATCATATGGTAGCCACTAATGACAGGGAATTAGACAAATCCCATTGACATACAGCTCTAGTCTCCAGTCCCATTAAGTAATTTTATCACTTGCATGGCAATCTCAATACAGTCTTGCTTTGTTTAAATACCTTATCAAAAGTGCAGAAACTAATAAATGTCTTGTCATAATCACTTTCTTCCTTTGCAGAAAAGAAAAGAACTGGATTGTTTGAACAAATCACCAAAACCCATGGGACAATCATTGGCATCACAACAGGGATAGTTTTAGTTCTTCTCATCATTTCAATTCTAGTGCAAGTAAAGCAGCCTCGAAAAAAGGTTATGGCTTGCAAGACTGCCTTCAATAAAACTGGTTTCCAGGAAGTTTTTGATCCTCCTCACTATGAACTGTTCTCACTAAGGGACAAAGAAATTTCTGCAGATTTGGCAGATTTATCAGAGGAACTTGAAAACTATCAGAAGCTGCGCCGCCCTTCAACAGCTTCCAGATGCATCCACGACCACCACTGTGGCTCCCAGGCCTCCAGCATGAAGCAGAGCAGGAGCAACCTGAGCTCCATGGAGCTGCCCTTCCGCAACGACTTCGCACAGCCCCAGCCCATGAAAACCTTCAACAGCACATTCAAGAAAAGCACTTACACCTTCAAGCAAGCTCACGACTGCCCCGAGCAGGTGATAGAAGACAGGGTGATGGAGGAGATTCCATGTGAAATTTATGTCAGAGGAAGGGAAGATACAGCACAAGGTTCATTATCTATTGACTTTTAACTTCCTGCTGGAGGCGGTGTCGGTGTATATACAAAGTGCTCATGTACAATGACAGTGTATATATTAAAGGTGTACCATACGCGACGTGTGAGATGCACACACTTTTAGCTTACTATACTTCATTCCAAAACACAAAACCAGTCTTCATAATTAATTCTTGCTGGAAAAGTGGTGGATTTCCTCCCATCTTCCCAAGCTACCTATCTAGTGGAGGAGTAAGATGGAGACTTTGCATGGAAATTATCAGATAGGATGGTGGAAGAAAAAACCCTACAACTACTAATCATTGAACACTGAAAGCAATGACTACTGTTCTCTTCTTCATACCATTTACTCTTCTTTAGATGTCTGCTTTTCAAGACAATTTTAATACCTCACTTGCATAAATAAAAGTAGTTAAGTGCACTATGTGTATGTCAACATAGGTGTCTTATTGTATTTGTCAAATTGAAAGTAGAGTTAGTGTTAAGTGCCAGTTCAGACTCATGAATTATGTTACAGCCATCTGTTTCACTTGCCTTTAATTATCATTTCCACACTCTAGGCTTTGTGAGAAATAAGTGAAAAGGGTCACTGCCTTTTAACAATATAAAGTTATAATCATTTTAGTACATGTGGAAATATCTTTGCAGCTTTCAGTTAAAACACAAGTGAGTAGTCATTTTATTCTAGATGCAGGCTTTTACAACAGTTTTCTTTCAAGAAGGTTTAGGATTTTAAAATATTCTGCCATATATTATAGCTCCATATGGCACATTGATTTCACAGCTCTGTACTTAGGAAACAATTTTGTTCCTGAGTTTTCCAAGTATTTACATAAATAGATTGTACTGTACATTTGTCTCTTAAAATAGCTTTTTACTCCTTGTTGCAGCCAATCTTCCCTACTGAAATCAGCAATGATACTTTTAGCTCATGTCCTACTTGCCTGAAGAGAACTGCTCTGAGGTCTGTGTGATTACTGGGTGTATGAAGGAACTGGAAACAAAGAAATCACAAAGCAACTCTAATTAACCCCTATGGAATCCTTCTTGTGCCCCTTGTTTCCATTTGCAAAATTGCACATTTCATACCTTTTTAAATGGTGGTTTGGACCTAATTTAAAAATTTTTACAATATAGAAGGAAATTTTTAAAATATATTCTCATTGTGGTTTTTAAGCTTTTTATATAGTTTGATACTGTACAGCCTCTTTCTTAAATCCCAATCTAGCACTGGACAGCAGGCTTCTTTCAGGGTCCCTTTTAGCAGTTCTGACTGACCTGCAGTTGTTGCTGCACACATCACAATTTGCCAAGAATACTTGTCCTGACTTCCACATTAGCCTACACTTTCTTCCCTGGGCAGTTTGAGCTTATTTGGGTATTGTGTTTACAGGAAACCTTTGACTAAAGCTGATCCCCCAGCTAGCACTGGGCATAGCCTTTATTTACAGAGGGATGTCAAACCAGAGTGTTTGTTGGGATGATTGTAGTACAAAAAAAGCCCCAAAAAAGTCTTAACCTATGACTCTTGCAACTGAAAATAAATTCTTTGAAATAAAGATGAACAACAGCTGTAATCACAGATTTTCAGTAGAATGATAAAGATTTTTTAAATGCTTAAAATGTACAACACTTAAGGGGAAAAAGAAAGGGGAATTGACTTTCTTCAGCAATCCCCAACTTCAAAATTAACTCTGTGTCTCCTGTTTAAAAAGAACTTAATCAGCTCTTATCTTAGACCCACAAGGCTGGATGTACCCTAATGCCAGTTTTTGTGCTGGTCCCAGAATGTATTTCAATTTGAATGAATGAAAATGGACTTTATTTTTAGATGCACTACATGCAGAAAATAAATGTAAAAAAATCTAGTTAATTGTTACTTGAAAATTTTTGAATATTCAATGAAAACATTTGGCAGATTTTATTTACTTCTCATTGATCTTAGGATGAAACATCTCACCATGACCTATAGGACACACCATGCTATTTGTGACAGTTTGTTAGTTCCAGATTGTTTCAACAAGTAATATGTAGTTTTACACGGGTCATTCTAATCCAAATAACTTGTAAATGCTAGGTTTGCATGCCTGAGTTTTCTTTCTTAGGTGTATTTATCCATGTGCTAAAAATAACATGATCCCTACTCTTTCCCAAGCTGTGCTGCCTTTGAGCAGTAAAGCTGCACTAATAAAACAAACAGGAAGCCTGCAGAGCCCAAGTGTGTGGAGAAGAGGGAAATTGAAGAAGTTCCCAAATGGTTTGAGTAATATTTCAGTCTCTGTGGTAGTCTTGTGATTACATGGTCAGAACACAGCTGCCTTTTGGCTGCCCCAGAGCAGAGCAGAGCAGAGCTCCCACAGCCAGTCCTGGCTTTTGAGCATCACTGGTTCCAATATCCCATGGGGTGTTTGAAAACCAATGTGCCTACACAGCCCATGGCAGGCTGGGCTTCACTCACTGAGCTGTGCTTTAAGAAATGAGTCAGAACTACTAGAGCCATACTTGCACTTGCACTAAAATCAACTTCCCTTCACTGCAGAGAAAAGCTAACTGGGTGGGCTGCTGGGTACCACAGTACAGAGAGCTGACACATCTAGAAAATGAATCTAGCAGTGCTTTGGCAGTCTCAGTCCTGTTGAAGCTGATGGTGTGGTCTTAAAGCTTTTTTGGGCAATAGTGAAAAATGTCACATTTCATACTACCGCAGTATCTGAACACCATTAGGCTATTTCCATTGTGTCCAGCTTAAATCCATACATTTCTAGGAGCACTCTGATTTTGCACTCCATTGTACCCATATCTGCAATGCCCTCTGCTAGCACTGAATGCTCCTTAGCAATGGCACACTCACTAGGAACACACACTGAGCAGGACAGGACCAACAGCATTGACCACTTTTTGGGATTTCTAACTCATTTTTACCTTTTATCATAGTAGGTTAGATTATCTGAACAAACTAACATGAAGAATGAATTCTGGTGAAAGTTGTACAAGTAAGCCTACAACCAACATGAAAATAAAAGTGACTGTGATTCACAACTCCTGCAGTTCTCTGAGGAGACATCTGCATTTACAGAGGTGATGGCAGTGGCACAGGAAACTCAGGTTTATTGCTGTTCCTGACTCCTCAGTGATCACAGAAATACCAATGTGTACTTAAAATGCACAGGATTCTCTTGTCTGCTAGAGACAAGATGACCTCACAGTGTCTACAAATTCCAATGGCACGTTGCAATAATGACTGTCTATTTTTAATATACCAATACTAAGAAGGGTTATGAAAAGAACTGTCCTTGATTTACAAGAAAAGGTGCTTGTCACAGTGTGAACACTTCACGGAATCTTTTTGTCATTAAAATATGCTTTGCTTTGTTTTTCACTTGGTACAAAGGATTCTGTGCATTAGCAGCAAACCTGTTGAATGAGGGGAATAGGTTTGTCTTATTTGTAAAACAAATTTGTCCCTAAATAAGTTCTTACATCATTGATCACAACATTTAATTTTCCAAACTAAGTACAATCCTTTATCTGAAAGGATATCAACAGCACAAGTAGTAAATTAAAAGGTTAAAAAGATTTAAAATATTTAGCACGTATACCTAGGAAGATGAGTAAATTACTGTGGAGTAACTGAATTAATGTGGATGTACCAAGCCACAGGTACAGTCTGAGCTTCCTGGATGCTCAGGCTCTGTGTATTTGTTCACAGCAAAACTCAGTGAGCACATTTACTTTTCCATGTCCTTATTTGAAAGTTGATATGTAAGCCCTATGATTGCTCAGGTCTGTAGACTCTTTATCAAAACAAGATTCCTAATCCATGCCAGCCTGAAAGATAAGCTGATTTTGCACTGAGATCACGCTGCTAAAACTGAATATTAATTATAATAGGAGAAAGGATTTTAAAATCAAAAACCTGGATGAGTTGATTCATGCTTTGAAAATTAGTATTTACAGCACCCATCTCAATCTAACAATATAAAAGCTGCTATTTTTGCAACTGCAAAAGTCATTCCTGTGATATCTAATAAGCATCTCTGTACAGCATCAATCCCCCTTGTAAATGCTTAAATCACATGTCAATATGCTGTAATATTCTGTGACAGGCTTATTTTCATATTCAAATGCCTTTGCTACACTCCATTTTACACAATCAGCTTAACAAAAACTCTTTTCCATCTGTTTCATAAGTCAACAACAGTAATTTCTGAATGGTCAACTTGTTCCCTCTTATCTCACTATTGAAGATAATCTACCATATACCAGATAAATCAGATTAGTTTTTGTAAGTCTGTTCTTACAGAGCCAGGCTCAGGGAGAAACAAACTTGATGTCTTTGTACCTCTTTCCACTAACATGTCATAATTTATAGTAATAGCTTGTATATGGAAAAACCTCAAAAACCCTTCATGCCAAATTCTGTTCAAGAACTAAGTATTGTGATAAACCAAATAATAGGCACCTGAGACCTACATACTCAAAAATTGAAAATAATTTTCTGGTTTGGAATCTGTATCAGTCCTTCTGAAAAATGGAATTATGTCAGTGCTCTTAAAAGATGCACATCACATCACTTTCCCCAAATAAATACTTCTCACCCCAAACACAGATTTCCTAGACATCTTTTACGTGCTAAAACTTATTTCAATATTTTATTAATTCATATATAGAAATACATGCGTATTACAACTTATAATTAGCCTTGAAGTTCATAATCACCTACATAAAGTTACTTCTGTGTTCCTTGCAAATGTTATTTAGGAGCAAGGATTACCCTGCATTTATCACTGAACCACAGCATTTGAGAGATGAAACATTGTGTTCATTTCTGAGACTGCACTGCAGCTTATTTTCCACCAGAGAAGTGAGAAACTACAAAGGAAATTCAAAGCTCACAGGATTATCTGCTTAACCTCAAATGAATATGGCTAAACTGGAACAAAGTACAGCAGTGTTCTAATACTCAAGGTTTAGTGTTTCAGGGGGGAGTAATATCAGCATTAAATGGGGCTGTGGTTTTTGTGAGCAGATTCTGTTTGCCCCAGGTTTGCTCATAACACATCTGTAATAAGTGCTACCTTCACTGTGAATAACACAGGGACCCAGGGCTTCAGCAATTTGCAGAGACAGCACAGGAGGTGACAGGTAAAGAATTCATTGTTTAAAATGCAAAAGGAGAAACAAACAAATATTAGTCACTGGACATTTCTGATACAATCACCCCCCAATGCAGTTGAATTACCCTCAAGATAGTAGAGTCCATCATTCTACCTAACTAATATTTTAGGCTCCCTCACTTTAGTAAGCACCTTCAAATACTCCTAATAATTTGGAAAAAGCCAGCTG
The DNA here is from genome assembly GCF_047830755.1 of Zonotrichia albicollis. NCBI lineage: Eukaryota > Metazoa > Chordata > Aves > Passeriformes > Passerellidae > Zonotrichia > Zonotrichia albicollis. The sequence goes on along the minus strand of NC_133831.1, from coordinate 18,213,424 downwards.
TTAGGACTGAGTTTACTGGCTAGCACTCTCAGCTACTACTGATTATTATAGGAAAAGATGTTTCAGTGGTTAATGGAGGTGAAAAAAGCAGGAAAATACTCTTGAAAGCAATTATGAGATAAAAAATTCCTGGGAAGACAAGTCAATAAATCCCAAGTCTCTTAACCATTGTAATCAATCTTCTGTTTGTAAAGAACAAACAGCCAAGGTACATAAGGAATACCACTCATTACTGGCTCCTCACTGTATTTTTTATAACCCAACAGAGCAATTGAAGGCCTGAGGCCAAGTCAAATAATTTTAATTTTTCTGTAATAATGAAAAACAAAGAGATCTAGTAGCATGAAGATGTTTGCTTCTCACTTACCAGAGGCAAAGGATTCTGCACAGGCCATTTAATCTTCTGCCATCATTAAATGTTATCTTTAACAGTAAAGGGAATTCTGGAATATAAAAAACAGCACAAAATATCTATGTATCATTCAAGTGTATAGTAAACAACCCAAAAGCAACAGACACTTAAAATAACCTCATATATTAGGTAACTTTTAGAGCTCTGTGTGACCCTAAGGTTATCACATTCTCCCAGACATTTCTGCATTCTGTCTGTTTTAATACATTTGAACACAAACTCTCAAATCTGTGCAAGAGAAGTAGGAATAAAAGAAAACTAAGTTCTCTGCCTTTAAGATCCAGACTTATTAAAGCTTCACTGTACTACACTTTCCTCACAGAGTAGAAGCAAGGACAGACATTAGCATAAGGAAAAGAAATCCTTTATTTGAACTATCAGAATCCAAACATGGCTCATGAATTGTTAGAACATACAGTTTGGTGGGCCTGGTTGTTTTTTTATTGTAGTTCCAACTTTCTTTCAGTTATCAACATTATAAGATAAAATGCTCTCTAAAGCATGTGTGGAGTTTTGCCCACAGAGCCATAAGAAGTAAATTTAAATATTGCATGACCATGTTTAAAATTAAAAAATACCTGGTGCAAATGCCAACTTATAAAAGCACAAAAAGATGCACTACATACATTCAGAGAATAGATTCCACTACAAGTTGCCAGATGTGTAACATGAGGATTTAATGACATTTTAGCACCACCTGTAACATTACTGCAGCTGAAAAATACTAATGCTGAACAAGAGGAATAGAAAGCATAAACCCATTTCTTTTCCAGAACACAAGAAAAGGCTCCCAACTGTTCTTTAGGAACTACACCAAACAAGGAGCTCAAGGTAAGAAGTAGCCCTCAAGGCTTAGGGGAACATAGCAAGCAGTAGGAAAAAAAAAAAGTTATTTCTACATTAATTTTCCTATTCCTACATAGCTTGTGCATCATTTAAAACCAAAGAAAAATATGCAGAGAGATCATACAAGGACCACACTTACTGAGGGAAACAGATGCAATCGAATTTAGTTTTATGTGACTCAGAACTGGAGGTCATGGCTTATCCTTGCCATAGAACTGCACAGAAATTAATCTTGCCAAAAACCCCAAAAGATAAGAAACAGTCACTTCAGACTGAGTATAATGGAATATTATTTCTGTACAACTGCAAGAAAGTGCAGCTTGTTTGGTTGCCTTGTTAAGTTACAAAGAACAGCTGACACCAAGTGAAGGAAGTGGCAGAAAGCCAAGCCTGTCCCAAAGCAGAACCTCTTGTCTGCTGGGTATTTGAAGATGTAATAACCTGGCTCCTGCTTGCCTAGCCATGGGGCTGCCTTCCCCTCTTTCATCATGGAAGCACTTCCAGGACTGATGGGAGAATATTTGAACTGAATGACAATCCTACCTGTGGGCCCCAGGCCAGTCTTAACAGAAATACCCAATATGACATATCCAGGGGGAAAAAAATACAGCTTTGATTCTCTTTCAGACAGGAGTCAAATTATAGGGTCTAATATAAAATCCACCAGATTCAGTGTAAAAGCATCAAAAACCCCCACACACTCTGCTAAGGAGCAGGATCTGGATGCCCTATGAATAATAGACATTAGCTTCACTGACTGTTCTGGAATACTTTTCTACACAAAAGTACACTCAAGCTGAAAGATTTCAAGACAGAGCCAAACATCTAGAGTGCTGTTTTGAAGGGTAATTCATTATGGTAGTGATCCTATTGATTAATAGCAAACCCCTCTTATTAAGGTTAGATGTGCCTATTGATTTTTTTCTTTTTAAGGAAGACTTTGTATGAATATTAATGGCTAATGCTTAGAGTTGAAAAACTGAAGGACGATTTAGCAAATTAAATGAAGCCGGGTTCTCTGTTCCCAGCAGCCAAGCTACCTAAGCAAAATGCCACATCTGATCTAATGCTTATTTTTACTATTTTTAAAAGGATTTTGGATGAAAATCTTTGTTGCAACCTCTTATAGAAAGGGAAAAGTTAGGTAGGAAAGTATAAACAAAGAAAGGTTAGGTTACAAAAGTATCAGAACAGATACTACACAACCACAGCCTACAAAGGGCTGAGAAATTGAATTGTGGAAGTAACCCAAGGCATAACTCATGTGTCTCTCTAATGCCAATAGAAAGCTGCAAATTGAAAATAGGTTTACTTTTCTAGAGCTCAGAAACACTACAGCATCACTGAAACACCCAATCTTCTAGTGCACAATTTGTTTCATTTATTACCAGTGAAGTTTATCCCCCATCTTTGGGTCTAATTTTCCTGACACCCCTGAATGCTTTACACTGTAGCATTTGGCTGCAGAGCTGCATCTCTCATGATCCTGATGGGGCATAAAGTAGATAAAGCACCAAGTTCCTCATTTCTAGTGCAAAAAACCTCTTAAGCACCAACAAATCTGATTATTCAAGAATATTGTCCTCTTTAGCCTGCTCCAGCAGCAAACATTTCAAAAAATAGCTAAACCTATTTTCTCATCAGATGGGGCCATGTGCCTGGTAATGTCTGCACACAGCACATCTAAATAAATGTATCTTCATTAGTTTCATGTCAGTGTTAGCTCAAATAATACCAAAAGTACCCTCAGATTGAATGTGCTGCCAAAGCCAGCCAGCTCTGCTTTTTCCTACAGCATTATCATCCATTAAAGCTGTTGATTATGAAATTATTTTCTATCCCTGTCCTTCACACTATCTGACCAAGCCCAGACTACTGCTCTCTGCTGTCTGCATGCAGATAATAATTCATATTCCAACTCAAATAAACATAAGTACGTACAATGTCATGTTCCTGTAGCCATAATTTAAAATACTGATCCATTAATATCTGCCACAAATAGGGGAGACAATCTAAACAGTTATCCACCAACCCTATAGGAATGCACACGTTTCAAATATGTATATTTTCATCTTGGACAACCTAAATTTAAAAAAATATGTATAAGGGAGAGGAAGAAGGATCTTGTGGAAAATACAGCAGAAGAGTTAGATATTTCCTGTTTCATTAGCAGCTTACTATCAGCATAAAGATGAATAATGCATGACTATCTAGAAATTAGACGTGCAAACAACTGAAGAGAGAGGTAAGCTTGAATAACCATCACATCAATCTGCAGGGAAACAAATTAGGGTACATTACTGTCACAGCTTTTCCTTGACATGGCTTCAGATTTTAATCCAGTTACGTGGAAAGCCTTGGGAACATCAAAGAAATAACTTTTCCCTCCTCTCCTGAACACAAACAAGTGAAAAGGCTTTTAATAAATCCTTTTAGCTGGAGACATAGCTCATACAGAGGGAAAGAGAACATAAAAAATATATTTCTCTAAATTCTGATTCACTCTGCAAGAAGGAAGGATGCCTCTGTTACACCCCTACCAAAAGAGAAGCTTTCAGAAAAGTCTTTCACTAGACAGCAGTTTGGTGAATTGCTACATTAATGCACCTTTCAGGCTTTGAGGTCAAGGGGCCAAAGCAGAAATGGCTCAAGAAAAAAGGCATGCTGTGCCCTCTTTACAACTACATTAATTATTTTTCCCATCTCCATGGAAAGGTTATTTACTGCATCCAGACTTCTCATTTTCCTAGCAAGACTGAATGGGGAGACAAGATAAATACTTGTTATTGCATTTACAGAACTTGTGCAGCTCACTTATTTCATTAGATTTGTCATGGCAATCAGTGGTCAAAGTAAGAGCAAAACTCCTTTTACATCCTGATAAGCATCCAACAAAGGCTTCTGCTCCTCCCAAAGGCCACCCAAAGCAGCCTGAGGGCAAAATAAATAAGCAAAGAACAGACAGGAAAAACTTACTTGCAATGATGAGATATTCTGGTAATAACTAAGTCACAGCATTGCCATGGAAGAAAAATCTCCGGGGTCAAGTACCTAATTCCTGTGCCCACTCCACCTGCAGACTCAGAAATCATTCAGTAAAGATTGGGAGTAAAGGTGCATCTCTGTTTGTGCCTTTCTAATTCAAGTATTTCAACAATTTCAAGGTTTTGTCTGCAGCTGGGAAGTGTAATTTTAAGTACACAGCTGTACAACCCAAAATTACCCTGCTTGGATGGGGATATGGATGGAGACAAGTTCCAAAAGGCAGAACAATAGCTTTCCTCTCAGGAGTCATGGTTTTCCTTCCCACTATTGCTAACTGTGTTTTCTTGGTTGAGGCATTGGAGATCAAATTATCCAATTTGTCTATTAATTTAATTGATGCAGTAATAAAATGCATCTGTCTGCCTAAATATTATCAATGGTGTGACAATACCAGTTTCCTCTAAAATTCAGTTTTGCTTCTAAATGTTACAGCAGACATTAAATTGTCACCTGAATCTTTTCAACTTTTGACAGTTGTGTGCTCCTGAAACAAGGCAGCATCAGGAATCTGCATTCTTGTCATTATGTTTTCCTCCAAAACAATCTCTGGCAATTTTTCCACAGCTACTTTCCCAGCTTAGAAAAAACCCAAAACAGCAATGAAGAAAGAGGAGTATTAAAAAACCACATACAAATAAACAAGTTAGCCAGGCTAGAGGAAAGAAAGAAAACAGCAACACACAGAAGTTAGCCAGTTCCCAAACAGTTTAATAATCTTCCCCTTCCTTCCATGTGATTTCTTCCTGCTGTCTCTGGGCAAAGAGTAACCACTACTCTCCTTTGTGCTAAGAAACAATAAAATTGTGCTTTGGCATACAAGCAATGAAGAGCAGAACAAAATCTGACCACAATGTCCCTTTCACAATGCAGGGCATGATGATTCTGACAAGTCTCAATCACAAGATCTCTTTAAAATCAGATTTTAAACCATGCAAAGGGAACAACCAGAACAGCAAGAAGGTAAATACAACTTTTTGCCAAAATGTCAAGTTATCTGAACACATTAGCAGGATCCTGACTACACAGCTATCACATCTTGTCCAAATTCTCTTTGCTTTTTTTCTTTTATCCAGATCCTGAAATACGAGCAAATGGAATGTATTTATTAATGAGTAAATTATATTTAGATTTTTTTAAAAATCAGAACTATTCACACAAAATTGCAAATACACCAGGTACATTAGTGACAGATTTCAATTTTCTGCACCCATAATACTGGCATTGTTGTTGCTATAGGGATTATGCTGCCAGTAGCTTTTGGCAGCATAAGAGCAGGTGACATTCATTACTCAGGTCATGTTCTTCTAGATAAACATTTGTAAACAAATTACTGCTTAAACTGCCATTTCCTGGCCAACAGCACACTCATGTCATCTGGTTGTGGGCACAGTTCCTCCCACTTCTATCAGAGACGATACTAGAAGTGAAAAGAAAGAAGTCACAAAATAGATTCAGCTGTTTTGACACAGAAAGGAGCAGAACAGGAATGACTGAACTCTGTTCTGGACCAGAGGCAAATAACAATGCCAGGGAATTGTGTTCCCTTTGTCTTTCAGAAGAAAAAAAGCCAGCAAAACAAAAGCAGAACCTAGCTGAAACCTGAAAAGGGTGGGAAAAAGAGCAAGTTCATTTTCTGTACAGCACCATCAACAATTCTGACTTTGTAGTAACTTTGAATTTTAATTCAACTTAAATCAACACAATTCTCTAAAGGTTGGGATGCTCACAGAGAATGGCAGCAAAGGTTAGTGACTATACTTGATATTAAACTGAAATGTCTCCCTTTGCTGGCTTAGATCTATTAATTGATTTTTTAAAAATCTATTGTTTTTTAACTTATGCTCAGCTCTTCTCTGTGTCATGTCCAGGTAGAAAGTAAAAGCAGCCTTTCCAGCAGGAAGGGATGTTTTAGATTGCAATACTGAACAGAACAGTCCATTCCCTGTCAAAAAAAGGCCCACAACATTGCAAGAAAAGAGCATCTTAGAAATGAATTATTTAAAGCCTCAAAGAAAAGTTTGCCTTTGTAGAAACTAAATAGAAAATTAGAGAAAATGGAAACAAATGCTTCAGTTATACCTGTGGCTATGAAAGCAGATTAAAAAAAGAAGATGAAAGGTTCCGAGTTGCACTGCTGCATATCCTGAGCCACAACAGGCTCAAAAGGCTACGCACACATTTTTGCTCTCCCAGGGAAAGAGAGGAATAGAATAGAAATTCTGAACTCCAGAGATGATCCCTATCCTCTCAAAGCACACCTCAATAATGGATTTATTTTTTTAAGTAAATATCGAGAGAACAAACTAAATATTCAATAGATTTTAAACTGCTCTAGTATTGGAAATGTTTGAGGATTGGTATTTTTTTAAGAGCAACCTAAGAAGCATGTAAAATCTAGTATAAATAATTGCCTAATGATTCTCAAGCCCTTTTACATTTATTGCTAGTGACAACATTCAAATACAAGACAGTGTAATAATTAATATTGCAATTAATTATGGCAATTAAGTTTCTTTCAACTGAAGAAACCAGCTGCTTGACAAGCGATAAGGAATACATTATGACTTACTCAGCTGAGCAGTTATTTGTGTAAGCAACATACTATCTCTGAGAAATCTAGTCACATAAATAATGACTGTGTGGAAAGGAGTAGTTTTCATGATAAATTCAATCCCTGCTTTCAGGTGCTCATAAAAACTCATGTTCTAGGCAAAGAGGAGCTCAGGACTCAGGCAAAGCAGGCAGCTGCCAACATGGAAGCTCTTGGAGGCACAAAGCTGCAATAGTGCTGCCACCTGCTACTCCTACAAGTGATCAACTCTACAGATCCTTGTCGGATCTCAAGATCTCAGTCCTGAGATGCTGAGCCTCTGAGACCACCTTGGGGGGCTCGGGAGTCCTGGAATGTTGCCAGAAGTGTCTGGTGGCTGGACTTTGGTCCTACACAGGAGACGACAAGGATGAGGGCTTCACAGGGTGAATGGTGAAGGGATTAGTTAATTAGAGGGTGAGAAACAGGGTTTAGGATTTATGTACAGGGGGGTTTAGAGAAGTAAGATGGAGGAATTGGGGTGTGTCCTGTCCTCCTTCTTCTTCCTCTTCTCCTCCATCTTCTTTGGCCACGGTGGCACCTTTGGATTGGTTATTACTGAGAGTGCACCGAGTTATAAGAATAAATGACATTGGGGAAAAATGATAAATATTGTACACGTAACAATGGGTATAAAGATACGTGGCTGCCCCAGAGGGCAGACAGTGTGCTCATGGCTGACTGCTGAGCAGAGCTCTGTTCGGCTGAAAGAACATCTTTTAGATAAACAATTAATAAACATAAAAACCGAAAGAAGAACTGAAGCCTCTTCTCGTCCTTCGATACGCGGCTGCCCCAAGGCCACCCCGGGCCTTTCCAGGCCCCTCAAACGGCCGAGATAAACCGGACAATCCTGACAGCTGAATTTGGGGGTTTTATGGCTTACAGAGTGTTTGCTCCTCCAGGGTCTCAACGCTAAAATTTCGAGCCTGAGCAGTGATTCTGTAGAACGCCTCTACCTCCATAAGAAAACAAGCCGTAAAAACCAGCTTGCTTTCTTGCCACAGGACCATAGAATAACATGGCTCCTTTAGGCAAAGGTGTACTATAAAAAAACAAAACAAAAAAAAACCCCAAAACAAACAAACAAAAAAAATCACAAACAAAATTTTCACCCACATCTGTGTGCTTCTGGGACATTCAGCAGAAGGTTCCAGAGAGAGCAGAAGGAAGATTGGCACAGGACAAGGCTTTGTTCCCTTGTCAGTAAAGCCACATTTTGGGCTCACAGTGCCCAATTCTACTCATATCTGCACCACCAAGCAAGAGGTCACATGATTTCTGTCCTTTGAGATGTATCAGTAATGCTTTGTTCATGTGTTTTTGTCATAGCTTTGCATTCTTTTTCCTGGGAAAAATGCTTACCAATGCTGCTTTAATACAGTTACAATACAACATTTCCCATCACTATGACTTTGATAATTTTATTTCCAGACAGCCCTGATAAAATGAGTCTGTCTCAATGCTACTTTATCCAACCTTATAACATAAGGTTTGGAGATGACAGTTGAATGTTACAGTCTTTGTTTTGGCAAAGCACCATATATCACATCTGTCCAAGTTGTGCACTGTGAAATAATATATCCTAAGCACCAGAAACCCAAAAATACAGATCTTATGTTTTTAAGCAAGAGTGGATAAAACCAGTCCTTTTTCTATTTGTCTGTGTTTTCTTTTTCTCGATTCAGCATTATTTACAGATAAGCTACAAACTATAGAAAGTCAATAAAAGAAAGCTGAACTAACAAAGCACATGACACAAAACAGCTTATCAGGAAGAGCTGTATCATCTCCTTGCCTGTCTCCTTCAAGTGAAAGGAGATCTAGAATTTATAGGGTGCTGGTAAACACACTTTGGAGATTTGAAGCAGGAAGAACACAGGGCTTGCCAAAGCCACATGAGGGCAGAAAGATAGGAACAATCATTATCTGTGCAGCTCAGCTGGAGGCAGCTCCTCAGAAGTGTGCAGTGAGAAAAAGCAGGGCTGCAGAGTCAGCTCACTGCAGACCTTGCTGCCCCAGCTTTCCCAGCTGATGTAGCAGTGACTGACAGCACCAGAGAAAATAATACATCACAGAGTTTTGGGTCAAGCTGCTTTCCTCCTATAGAATATTGCCTCAGATTTAGAAGAGACAGAAAATAGATAAACAGGAGGGTAATTGTAACTTTAATCTATAGACATCTCAGACTTGGATGATGCAATCCTATAAGTAGCTTTCAGTGCACTGCCTTTCTTTAACCTCTGCTAAAATAAAAGCCCTTTACTGCACAATTGATCTTGCTGCTCCCCTGAAGCACTCACTTCAAGAAGTTTGAATTCTAAAACACCAGTATTTACACAAAGAAAAATTACCTTTTGGCATATAAAGTTGTCAAGACAATAGAGATTTATTAAGGATTAATAGATCTCTGAAAGTCCTCCATTTATAGTCTGAAGCTATTCCTATAATCATCAACATAAATTTTGCTTAGAGAAACAGCTCTTGCTTTGTGCTGCCATAGAGTCTTAAAAGGATACAGACACAAACCACAATGCACCTTCTGCACTACTTATTACAGTTAGAGAGGATGATTGGTCCTCCTTAAATAATTTTTTCTTCAGTTCAGCTATGAGATCAGCAGGACACTTTCAGCACTAATGAATGTAGTGCTGTGTTGAGTACATGTCACTGGGATAGCTGAGAGAAAGAAAACCAAGAAGTCTGGAACACCAAGGAAATCCTGTTAAATCAGAAAGATGTATTAGCCTTGAAGCCTTCCAGGACATTATCTCAGAGCCAACTCACAGACAAAGGTCAGAAAAGAAGTAATGAGGCTGCCCTGGCACTGTGTTGAGCAAGAACACTGCAAGACTGTAATTTAGACAATGTTAAATCAGACAGCACAGTCTTGTTGAAATGCTTTTTAAATTTTAAAGGCACAACTGGAACCACAAATTCTGTTATTTTTTCAAATAATTATTTTTGCAAATACTCATAAAGCCTCATGCATTAGTCCAGATTTATCAAAGGATTAATCATAACTGCTGGTTTAGTTTTTATAAGATCTGTTGAAGGCAGCTTTGACTATAATGACATGAGACATGTAAGTGTACATTTGTGCAGGTGCACATCAAAGCTTCTGAACACAGCCCTAATTAAACTTCTTGCCTGCAAAACTACCTGCACTCCACCATGATGCTCTTCTCCAATTCTCAGTGCTCTGTGATCCATTTTAGCTACCAGTTTACTTTCTTTGGTGCTCCCTGGGCCTTCCAGGGAGCTCCTTTCTTCCAGTCTTTACGCTGGTTTATGACTGCAGAATAAGGAAATGTGTACTTGTATGTTTTTGGAGAATTGATGGCCATGTCAGCTACAATTCCTACACTGATAAAGGATAGCAAAAAAATTTAATCCTTGCACTGAATAATGACAGTACCATAAAGTAAGAGGTATTAATGAGTCCTTAAGTCAAATAAAACATGACTTTTTAAAGGAATATTTTTAACTGGAACTACTGCTAGTATAGCATTGCCCTAAATTCTGGTCTCAGGTACAAGGACTAATACAACAATGAAGCCAAAGATCCCCAGCCTAATAAATAAAAGCAAGTGCAACAGCAGAGAAACATGTCCTGATTCACCACTGTGGAAGCACAGCTGGAAAATGAGAAGCTCCTTAACCAGTTTAAGAATTGGCCAATATTCAGAAGGAATCCAGCAGTTTGGCTGGGGAATATAAGACAAACAGAATCAAGCATGTCTGACTGACAGCACTGATAGAGTCCAAATTAAAATACTCATCAGTGTAAGTGGATTGTAAAGGATATGACAACTTCAAACTCAAATTTTAATTAAATATCCAAATTTTATATATTTGAAGTCAACCTTTAAGGACAGGCATTTTTCAGGAATTTCTTCATTTCTGGGCATCATGGCAAACTGGCCCCAGGGACAGAGAGGATGGTGGGCTGATCTGGTGTACTGGCAGTCTAGGACATAAGAGTGACAGCTCCTTAGCACCTTTCAGCAGGCAGGCATGAGGTGAGAGATGTTGAAAACAGTCTGGTGGCAATGAGGACACAGGGATTACTCTTTACAGCTGTTATTCAAAGCCTCTAGAAATCCAGTGTGAAAAAAGTCAAGCTTGGATCAACTCTTATTAGGTATCTCTCCTTAAAAGTCACCTGCTGATATCAAGTTAAAAATGCTTTAACCAGGTCATAAAGGTGAAATTCAACTCTACAAAATACCAGTTTAAATCCCATTCATCACCTGGAGTTTACATAAAATTTAAGAAGCACACGAATCTTGTGTCAAATTTCTGCTCAGGAATCAATTTTGCCTTAACATACAAAGCAAACTACAGTGAGAGAAAGGTTATAGCATAATATTTAAAAGAAAATATGACATTCAGAAAAAAGTAAATATCATCATAATCCCTATAGACTTCACCTCCTCACTAAGCTGAAAATGAATAGGGTAGCTATCAGCTATCAGTTCACTCAAGAGGCATCTGCATAATACACCTAAAACAGATACACAATTACACTTATTTTTATATGAAATCCAGATTTTCTACACAAAGAAGTCTAAACACAATCCCAGATCACATCCATCTTTCTTTGTTGGAAGCATAAAGAAAGAAAAGAAAGAAAAAATATTCTAGAACAATCTTCCTCCTAACACATCCTCCCAGAAGCACCAAGCCAGGAGGATCTTCAGATGCATTTGATTGCAAGGATTCTTCAGATGCAATCTTCAGGTGATCTTCAGATGCAATGATTGCAGGATTTCAGACATTTTTCATTGCTCAGACTGACAACATGAAATGAAGGCAAAGAATCAACCAGCTAAGGAGCTACTTTAGATTACTTGGAGTTTTGACTGCCAATACAGCTGTACACCAAACCAGCTGCAGGCTTTTCACCAATGCAGGCAAAATTCAGCACTGCAATATAGCAACAAGGGGCAAAGGGCAGGAGGAGGAATTAGTGCCCAGGCCAGTGTACTTCTCTCTAATATAAAAATGTAAATTGCTCAGTCCTCCCTTCCCCATCATTATCTCCAGCAAAAATTTAATCTGAACAGTGTTAGTTTAAATTAATATTAGCAGTATACAGGTTAGAGAGTACAAATTATTAGATTTATTTGTACTGGAAGGAAAATTGGAGTGTATTTAGAGAACAAAACCACTTGATGTAAATCTTGCTATTATTATCCACGGTGATACTGGGTCAGAGTGGAGAATAAAGTAAACCTGGTTGTTCTGAAAAACAAGTTATTTACTGCTTGTGTAGAAGTGTTTGGAATCTAAGTGCATAAATCTAAGGAGCTTACTTTAATTGTTCCGGAGAACAGCAGATGCCAGGATTAAAATCCTAATTTACAAAACCAGAAAACCACATACAGGCACTCTCTGAGCATGCTCTCTAGCTCTGGGAGACTTCATGCACACACTATAGAATAGAAAAAAGATCCTCAATACTTGTGTAGTTATTTCTATTTTATACCCAATACTTGTCTCTCAGGATTAATACAGCATGCTCCTTTTCCAAAGGATGTCTAAGCCATTGTGTAAGGGATGACTCCCTCCTCTATTGATCTCCTCTAGCCATATCACACTTCTTTTGATACAGCTCTGGCAGCAGGAGGAGGAAACCATTATTTGATTTAGCTCATCTTGCTGCTTTGTTGTGGGCAGGCTCTGTGCCCTGTGTCAGCTCAGAACCAGCACTGAACTCTCCCTCTCTCCCTGTTCTGGCAGGCTTGGCTCTCCCAGAGCATTGGCCAAGCTGCTCCTGTCAGGGCACTGAGCTGTTCCTGCCCACGTTCCCACACTTGACAGGAGCAGCAGTGTTGAAGGTACAGTGTTTGTGAGCTGCAGCAGTGCTGGAGGGCAGCTGGGCTCATTACTCACTTCTCCAGCTGGAAACAGAGGATTTATTGTTGGGAGACCTTACCCCACCAGGGCATCTCAACCCAAAATTATCAATATACAGCCTCAGCCAAAGTCAGCTGCTCACTTCATTGTCAGCATGTCAGAACCATGGACTGTAATTTTATTACCTGAGCCAGATCAGCTTGTTTGACTAATTGTGATTGCTCCTGGGTTTAGCCAATAGAACTGAATGAATTGAAAGCCCCAAGGTTTCAGATTTTTTCCCCTATATAAGCCAAACTGTTTTAAAGCTTAATAAGGCAACAACCACTTGGCAACACACAGGCTGCTTCCCCACAAGCAGTTCAAAAAAAGCTCTTCTCCCCTGTTCAGTGAATCTAGTTAGGAAACCAGTCTGCACCACCACAACACCAGTTCTGTGCTGGAATACCAAAGTAAAAAGCCACAAATCTTAACTTCATTGTTATATAGGTTATAAATGATGAAAGAGCAAAGCTGAGCCTCTCAAAAGCATGTACTTTTAAAAGTCTGTCCTGAAACCTGAAATCCCTTGAAATTATACCTGAGGTGATGTTAACCTACTTGCCTAGAAATAAAAATATTCACAGCAAATTACTATTGCAAATATATATAAATATATATTACATAGTGAACTATACATGCATAACTTACTTGGGAGGGTACCTTAAACATCCTGACATTATTAATCAGAAATAAGCAATATGGTTTCTACAGGGTATTTTAAATTATTATTAATATTGCTGCTATGTCCCTTTCCTAAAATGCACACACAGAGAAAATACACCCTAGAATTTAACAATTTGCATCACCCTGTTTTGTCCTTAGACTTTCACTTTGCACTCTCTGGGGTCTGCCATCCAGTGATCTGGCAGCAGTGTTTTATCTTTATTAAATGACAGACTACATTCCTACAATCAAGAATACTACAGAAAAAGCTTCTCTCAGTTTCTTCTGTACTTTAAATAATGAAGTTTTCCCTTTCAGCTTGTAATCAGAAGCCCCAGGATTATTGCCAAATGTGTTTCTTGGATACCAGGCAAAGGCTTCCTGTCTACCATTTAGTTCTTTAGTTTCATTTTCTAAGTCAAGCTGAAGGCTCCAAAAAATATTCATTCACAGTTTAAAGACTTGCAAAAAGGAAAAGATTGTCTTCACTAACTCTTAGCAATCGGTAGGAAAAGAGAAAATTTAATTTTGACTGTTTAAGTTAAAAATTATTTTCTGATTAACTACTTCACTAAAAATCAATGAAGTCACATTGAAAAAGAGCAAGGAGATACAGACCTTGTCATATTTAAGGAAATAATCTTTAAATTTATTGAAGGAGTGAGTTTTCCCTCTTGTTTCCTCACAAGTGAAAGATCAGGAAGTAGAAGAATTCACTTAACAAAACTTGATCTCTACTGAAAGATAACATGGGGTATTACGAGTCCCAGCTATGACCCTGAGACACTCATGAGAGGTGGTGGCACTTCCCATGAAACCAAAGAGAGAAGTGGCCATGGCTGCCACTCTCCATGACACAGCACTTCCCTGCACTGCCCTGCTACTGCAAGATCTAGTACAAACATTAGTCATCCTCTGCTTTCAGTTTGTTTGTCATTCACAAATCTTTTTTCCCCTTTTCTGCTCTTACCTATAGGTTTCAAAATGTATTCTTTTCCTTTCTTTTTGAAAGCATGATCTTATTTTTCTCACTATTATTTCTGTTACCAGGTCCAAACTGGAAGCACTGGGTTGTATTCAAATTGGTTTCCCCCATACCAAAATATAACCAACTGCCAGAGCTAAATGATCAGGCAACATGGACCAGATCTTGCTGAAAATGACAGTTTACTAAATTTACAGAAGTCCCATTACGAAAATTATTCCAAATTTAATTTACTGTCAATTCAGTAGATTGTGTTTCTAAGCATCTATTTTCAAGTTACTATGGAAACAATTCCTGACACTTCTACCCCAACTCAAAAATTAAGATGAGTAAGTTTAATGTAAAACGCTTAGTGTGACAAAGTGAAGTTTAAGGGGGGTCAAGCAGGATTTCAGGCGTGGGCACGGCAGAGGCAGGCTCAGGTGGGAGCGGAGCCATTTCCCGAGCAAGAGCTCCCTCGAGCGGCGGCAGCGGCGCCCGGGGCTCGGCAGCGAGCGGGGACACGGGCCCGGCTCCCCGGCTGCCCACGAAATCATCCCTTCGATGGGAGGAGACAATTAAGAGGGACAAATAACACACAGAACATAAGGGAGTTCATAACCTTAAGGTAATTGAATTCAGCTCAGGTCAGCTGCATCCCCAACTGTCACAAACACACACGGAGTATATTTTTATTTATTTTTAAGTCACCAACATTACTTAGATTTGGAAAACTGACACATTTTAAACACCAGGCTTTTCTCTCTCTCTCCTTTTTTTTTTTTTTTATTTTTGTCTTCAAGATTTGCTGATCAAAATGAGAAAGGAACAAGAATGTTCTTTAAACTACATGCTTCAGTTTTGACCAGAAATTAAGTATGCCCATTTCATCTTACTTGAGGGGGAATCATTTCTTTCCAGATAGAAAGAAGATCTCAAATTTATCTGAAGATAGTCGAGATGAACCACTGTAATTGTTCTTGTAGAGTGCCTGCTTCTGTGGCAGCGAAGGCAGAACAGGAAAGCCTCAGCAGGGCAGCACGGGCACCCTCAGCAGCGCATTCGCACAGCGCCGGGAACAGCCCCGATCCTTCCCACACAGCCAGCCCGCCCTGCTTCACTGCCACATGGAAAATCTCCGGATGCAGGAAAAAAGCAAATAAGCAGCAAGAGGAACGAGCTGAGGTCCTTTACCACAGACTTTTCCTAGAGGGAGCTGCTAACGTACCACAGCACAAAGCGCACCCTGATGACAGCCATCGCTTGGCACACGGTCTGAATGAACGGTTCCCAGCTTTAATCAGAGAGGGCTGGAAAGCATTCCAGGGATGAGAAAAGCCGGCGTTTCCCAAGGCTCAGACCTCAGGCTAAGAAGTATTTTGTCAGTGACTGCCACCTCCAGTTCGATAGCCTGGCTGCAGGAGCTCCCCCGGCCAGGGCTGGGGGCAGGAAACCGGCCGGCCTGGGTGCAGAATTGCAGGGGCTGCACTGGGTATCCCCTTGCAGACACAAACACACTGCAACGAAGCGCTTGCAATTTTTCTCACAGGCAGCAGATGCCAAATTCCTTCATTCCATACACAGATGAGAGAGGGAAAAAAAAAAAAAAAAAGGCAGAAATCTCCAATACAGAAATCTCCAATACTTGTCTGTTATGCTAAATTACATGTCCAACATAATACAGATTATTTAAATGACATTTAAAAGGTGGAAAAATTGCATACACAAAAAAAAAGTCAGAAACCCTTTGCAGTACCCTCTTGTCTGGACTCTTCCTATTTCTTGATTACTTTGCAAATCAGATTTTAGCTGTAAATGCTGCATTTTGTTAATGAAAGGGATAGCTACTGTGCTCTATTAGAAGCATTAACCAAAATTTCCCCAAAATTGGGGAAAATTCTTTAGAACAACAACTTCATATCACAAATAATCTTAGCTGAGAAGACAGTCTGGCTTTATTTTGGGGGGAGTTTGATTAGATTATCTTAAAACTCCCAGTCTTATGTATGAACCCTGTGACCAAGTCAGGAGAGCCATCTTTGAATATCTCAGGTATTACTGTTTCTCACAAACTCTTCCAGTAATTTTTTATTCAGGCCTTTTCTCCCACTTCAAATTAAAAAAAAAAAAAGTCATTAATTAACACAGGAAGAGATTTTATTTCTTCATCTTTCCCCCTTCCCAGACCTCTCAGAAGAAGTCAGAAATGAGTCATTATTCAAGAGAAGTACAATGAAGATGATAACAAGCTAACAGTTATTTTTCACATTTTCAGAGAGTGCAAAGGTAGCAGATGCATGAATACACAATTCCTGCTTTTAATACAAGAGAGGATCTGCAAGTCAATTCTAATATTTCTCTCCCCTAAGTTCTGCATTATTCCTGCAGGCTAAAGAGATTGGTGGGAGCTGAAAGGCAAAAATCTCACTTTCAGATACTCTGTCCACATTATTACTTCAGTGACAGATAAAAAACTTTTCTGATTTTAACTTGTTATTCAAACATGTTTCAAATTGGTAAAGATCAGACTGACATTGGGTAAAGCTCCAGACTTGCACTTATGCTGAAATAAATGGTAAAAGTCAGATCAACTGGAACAAGTCTGAAGCTAAAGTTATGAAGTAACCTTTAGAACTACAACATATAATGCAATAGGTATTGGTGCATGGTTAAGCAAACTCATAAAAATCTCTTTATAAGGACAGATGTGCCCTTTAGTACACAGCTCTGAAACAGCACTCTTGAACCAGTCAAGAGATACTGCTCCAGCTTGTAAAAGTGTTTGATGTCAGAGAGCCTCGAATGTGACAATCCTCTGCATTTTTTCCAAGCACAAAGATCTATCTTGTACATAAAACTTTTATCAGATGCACTTCCTCCAAAATAACACATAACTCTGGACATCAAAATTTTGACTATATAAAGGACAAGAGAAAATGCGGATGCCTTCATAACTGAAGATGAAATATTATTCTTTGTTGTTTTGTAGTCTTTGCACTCACAGAAATAACTGTAGTGAAATATTTTGTGTAGACTAATTTATCTGCAACACACTGTAAACTGGGAAGAGTGTGTGCAATGGAAAATGGAAATGTAGAAACCTGATATTCAGCAGTTTCTAATAAATTCCTTATGCATTTCCTAAGCACTGACTATAAATTTGTTGATCTATTAATAATTTGACTCTTAGCTATAATAAAATTACAAATATAAGCTTAAAGCATAGATGAAAGAGTCCCAATTCATCACCAACTGGAATTCATAACAATTTTCAGGAATCTCTTTACCCTGTGGAAGGACAAGACTGTCAGAAGCTGGGCTGGCTTTGTTTGAGGTGATTTATGTGTAGGCTGATGAGCAGGTGTGGTTTCCTCTACAGAATAAATAAGTTATTCAGTGAACTGTTTCTACAGAATACTTCCAGTAGAGCTGACACGTGTCCCAGCCTCAAAATATTACAAAATATTACCTTTGCTGCCTCCTTTCTTCTCAAAAGGTATGTTGCATGGCAGATGGACCTTCAGAGGCAGCTTATTGCCTCCAGAAGCCATATTGCTGTTGGGTTTGGGGTTTTGCTAAAGCATTCTTAAAATAAGTAAATATTAAACAACTGCTGTTTGTCCCCAGTCACCTTCTCTAACAATTTCTTTCAGCCTGGTTTAAATTTCTGTACAGTCCAGCACCACCTTACCTCCACTCTTCACAGCCATTCCCCTCTCCCTCTGCTTTTAGAGGGCCTGGTTTACCTGTACCAGCTGGTTTACCAATACTTCAGGAACATTTCAATATATCTAAAGGTGTAGCAACAGCATCTTTACATTTATGTGACAGGAAAATGTCATTGATACTCTGCTTTTATTGAGAACATGCCTTCACATAAAGAACAGATACAACACAAAGTAGAAATGACAGAATGTTTTTTTTTTTTTTCACTGAGGATGTTTCCACCCACTACAGGAACCAGGCCCTATGAGGAGAGATTGTTAAAAGCAGATAAAGATGCAAACTTCAGCTGAATCCAAATTTCAAGCATGAAATACAAAACCTGTGTAAATCTGTGTGCATGCAGAGATGGTTGGTTTGCAGGTGTTTTTACCAAATGTAGCCTTTATCTTAATAATGTGCTTTGTTCTGACTCCACACAGAGTTAAGTGCACACAACCAGCAGGGCTTCACAGTAATGCTTGTGAAGAGTTCCTGGAGTGTAAGTGAACCTGAATTGTCAGTAAAATTAAAAGATTGCATGCTTCCAACTCAGGGAAAAAAGAAAATTCTTCCAACACTGGAAAAAAGACAATTCTTATACAAAGCAGTGAATGCAGGCATTACACAGTTATACTACAAACTGTGGTAACCAAAAGCAACAAACAGCAAAGCCACTTCTTACACCTCAGCTGTTACATGCACTACTGCACCCTAATCAATTGAAACACTTTTCCAAACACAAACCTCATTAAAAACCATTTTTTTCTACTATGATGATTACAGTAGCACTGAGATCTTTACATTAGGAAAAGAAGGAAGCTGCACTTCATTCAGAATCTTATATAATACAGAGACTGCAACAGTGCTGGCTGATCTTCCCTTAGCATTGATTTTTATACTTTTCCTCCCAAATCATGTTTCAGCAAAGATGCTTTGATTTTATCAGTTGTATATAAAAAAATTATGGGTTTGAAATAAACTTCTCACAAACATTCTCAAGTCTTAAGCTCTTTAAAAGCTATTAAGAAAAATTCCTAAAACCCACTCCTTTTTGTTTAAGGTAAAACATTGATTCCTTACAGAAACTAATTTTCACAACACCTTTTTTCAGTACTGATATCCATATAACATACCTGTACCACACTTCTGTTGCAATAAGCTCTGCACTCCATAGAAATCTCCCAAAGCAGTTTTAGCACATCAGGAACAGCAGACAAGGCAACCAATTACACAATGTGAACCTGTCAAATAATACCAAAAATGATGATTAGAATAAAATAATAGTGTGTTGATGCTTATCCAGGGTTAAGACACAGACACAGACAGAAATGCACAGACTGTTCTCAAACATTGCCTAGTACAAAGCTTCCAGGGAAATCAGTGAGAGGGGGTGAAATCAGCTGCAATTCAAAGAGAAGGAAGGTCCTTGTAATGTCATCTTTTCAATGTGTATATGCATGCACAACCTTTTTAGCTTTTTATACACATACACACTTTTTTCTTTACTCATCCAGCTCTTACTACAGGATAAAATAACAGTCCTTTTGAGCTTTCTTCCAAGCTTAGGAAAAAAGGCTTTTCATCTTGCAAAAGACCATTATAAATACAGCCTGATAATCTAACTTAGTACTTCATAACTTCAGCTCAGACACCATGTGCCAAGCTGTGTTGAAACTTTCAATTTATCTTGCTCTGGCTCACAGAGGAAGGTTTGTGATCAAGAGTTCATTAGGAAAATATAAAGTTAATAAAGTTAACTGGTATATTTTTCTGATCACTTCCAGTCTTGAAAAAGGTCTATACATAACACCTAACACTGTTCATCACAGAGAAATCTCTCACTAAGGAAGAAATTAAATCTTTCTCCCCAATCTATGTTGCTCTGTGATCTCTGACTCTACACCCAAAACCTCCAAAACCTAAATCCAAATTCAAAACACTTTATTTACAAGAATAAAAGGATTTGCCACATGCCCTTCAGATGGAAACAACCCAGTAAAGCCCAAGTGCCTTGATAACTTGGCATTAAAAATGCAGAACTCCTAAATTCTTCTAGCTAACTCAGAAGGAAAATCCCTTTAGCTCACCCCCTCCCTGCTCTCCTTTCAGATCCCCACAGTCCAGGCTTTTTAGCTTGTTCAGCACTACCTGCCAGTGCTCCCCTCCTCACTGATGTCTGCTATACCTTTGTAAGGAACACATGCCCAGCACTCAGATAAAAAGTAAGGAACTTTCTGGTTTTCTCTCAGCTATGCTCAGTTGGGGTTGCAGGCAAAGGAGAGACCAGGGAGTTGGTGTTGGCATGAGATTCAGTGAACTGAACAAAATGTGTGAAACTACTGACATGACATTAAAAAATTCACTAGGAATTACAGGAAACACTATGAGGGCGTGACAAAAGTTACAGATAGTGCTGTGAGGGTGCCACAGGTGCTTAAGGAGGAGTTGGAGGAGAAACTGTCAGACAGCAGAGAGAATGGGAAGGGACTGCCAGGGACATTCCAGGACTGAAGTCATGCAAGGTCAGCACTCAGGGGAACCGTGTCACTAACACCATGCAAGGCTGGCATTATCTGAGTAACCCAAATCTGAGGGCAGATGGAGCAAAACTGGGGCCAATGTGCAACAAGTCATCAGGGGTGGATTGTTTATTTGGGAGGAGCCTGCACTGGAAAAACAGAGGTGTAATGACAGCAAAAACAGGGCCAGGAAATGGCCAAAGGAAGGAGGTGTGCAGCTCATTCCTGATGAGCCCTGGCTTTCATCACCACCCCTGGGCAGGACAACAAAGCAGAGCTGCTGTGACCCTGCCAAGGCTCCCCCTGCTCCCTGAGGGAACAGCTGGCTGCCTCTGCCTGCTGTGCCTCTGCAGCTGCCCTCTTCCCAACAGGCTCTTCAGATTCTCCACAAGTTTCATGTCCTTTCTTTGTTCTTCACTGGCTTGCTTTCCATTGCTAAAAGGGTCTAGAAATCAGAGAGTGGCAGGATACACTAACTGCCTTATCTGATGAAAGCTGATACCAAAAACAGCATTTCAAAGAATGGCCATATAAGCTCAGTATTTTTTTTTTCAGTGTAACTGCATTCTTTAACAGTATTTAAACAGAACACCTTTTTTAATTTCAATTTTATTGTTTAGTAATAAAACAGGAGTTAGTGATGCCCAGTCATATTTTCATGTTCAGACCACTTTGAACACATAAAATAACTTCATAAATAAGCCTCAACGGGGGTTACTTCATTTGTAGTAACATGAAATTGATGTCTTTCCAATTTTCCAGTGATGAACATGATCAATATTATTTCATTTCTAAGAAAGCATCATTTTACAAAGGAAATTAAAATCGTTTTATATAAAGAATGAAAAAAGGCCTGAAACAGTAACTGAATTTGAATAGTCCCTTTTGGTGCCTATGTAAGGATAAAACAATACTTCAAAGAGCTGAGAATTGTGCAGTCTATTTAGAAACAAATAAACACTCATATAGCTACTGCTTTTTATCATAGTGAGATAATAATAACATTAGAACTAAATGAAAAGCTCTTATCTGAAAGAATAATAAAATCATCTTTAAAAATGAAAAAGACATACAAAGGAAACAAAGAATGTGCAAATGATAGCAAAAGAAGTGGGGGAGGATACAGTTTTGGATTCCAAGGGAAGTCTCAATTTGAAGATATTTTGAAAGCAATTTGAATGTGAGATATGGCCAGCTGTGTGTCCTATGTGTTCTGTCAGTGTAGCTCACAAGTCTGGGCTAAAAGCAGAGGGCAGAAAGAAGAAACACCACCTTGCTCCTCAATAAAAAGTTAATCATCCCAGCCTAGGATTCTTCAACTCCACTTAAAAACAAAATGCAAAGTTTCATCCCAGAGGAATTTTCATATTATTTATTGCTTAGTTTGATTGTGCAAGATATAAAGCAGGCCTGTAGTAAAAAAGCTGGCTGTTTTGGCAGGGAAGAAGAAAGCACAAATGCTGCTCTGAAGTGCCTCTCTGGGCTGGGCTCAGCTGATGGCCTGAGCTGAGCTCACCCCAGCCCACAGCCCCGGCCCATCTCTGCCTGCCAGCACGGCCTCACAATGCCAGCTGCCTTCAGGAGCCACCCAGCTGCCAGGACAGCAAAGCCTGGCCTCAATCATCCTTGCAGTGAACTTCCTCCCCACAGGCACAGATAAGAATGGCACCTCACTGGTTTGAGCAACTCACCTTCTCAGAGTTTTAGATTTTTATTTTTTTAATGCCAAGAAAACATAAACACTATGGTATGCTAAACATTCCTTATCTGTTAAATAGTGCTTATATCAGTCTGCTGATTCTGCTTAACACCTAAAAAAACCAAATCTGAGCTGTAGGGCAAAGAGGCAATCCTCCACACACTCCCAACTTTTCTTCCTACCTGACTGCCCACTAAAAAAAAACCAAACCAATATGACAAAAACTATCTTCTCTAGAAACACATCAATCTGTCAGCAAGTACAATCTAAAATAGTCAAGCCATGTATGCACAGCAGAGAGTTCTTAGAGCAGATTTATTTAGATGAAACCAAGTACAGTAATGCACAGGTAAACCAAATCATGAAGCCTTACTGGCTCTGTAAGTTAAACCATGAAATTTCCAAAGGCTGTACAGGCAACCTCCAAAAACACCAATGAAAAATACCTCTCCTTACAAGGACTTTTCTTTCTTTCTGTGCATCTCGGAACCAGACTAACAATTACAGCCCATAGGACTGTTTTCCACCAGCCATTCTCTGCCTGCCACTCTTTTTCCCCCTCCAAAACTGGTCTCCATTTTCTTTTGAAGCTCTTGACTGCTGCCACACCTGCAACCCCAGAGGCAGGTATTAACCATCATGTGCTGAAGCAGATCATTACAGCCCAAATAAACACACTGATGGAATTGAGGGCCCCAAAAGTGCCCTCCCAATAAGCAGCAGAGAAGCCACCAGCAGCCAGTACCTGCCAATCCAGCCCCAGGATTGTGCAACCACAGGCTGTGTCCCCATGAAGGGCACCCCTGCAGACAAAGAGGGAAGAAGCCTTCCGGCACTCAGATCTGTCCCCCTGAGGCAAAGGACCCATTCAAATCTCCATGCCACAAGCACAACAATCTTTTGAAAGGGCCTTTTCTGTTCTCTCCCACAGGTCAGGCCAGTAATCTGTTCCCAGCAGGCTCTCCTCAGGCCTCAGCCTTGCTCACCTCTTCCTCAGGGAGCATCCTCTCTGAGGCACAGCCTGGGTTTACCCAGACAGAAAGCAAGAAGCCAGTTTTGGGGTTTGCCCTTATACAGACCCCATACCATCACCTTTATCCATGTACCTGCCACAGCTCTTAGAACCTTCCAGCAGCCCCTGCCCAACAAGGGGGTAACAACCAACAGCCTACAGCCTGGGAAGGGCTTAGCAGTTGCTCTCCCAGCCCAGCTTTAAGAGACAAACATCTAATTAAACACAACCCAGCTTTTTATTTGCCTGCAAAGAGTGGTGCCCAGCTGGAGCCTTGGGGTTGGCGCACTTTGTGAGTCACTCTGGGCTTCACACAGCAACTGGTGCTTCAGATCCCAGCAGTGGAGAAAGCACAAAACCAGAGCAGATGGGTACCAGTGCTATTTCTAACCATTTGGCAATTTGTCCCTGCAGGAAAACCCACTGGTGCCTGAGGGTTGCTCCATGTGCCCCTCAGTGCCATGCTTGGGAAGGCAGGAGCTGGGGACTTGGGGCACATGGCTGCACAGACAGTGGCATTTCATATTCAAAATTTCAGGCCAAGACCAAGAGTGTTGGCATTTCAGGTTCAACAGGACCAAATGCCAGTCCCACCCTTTGGCCACAATAACACCCTGCAGCACTCAGGGCTGGGGCAGAGTGGCTGGGAAGTGCCTGGTGCAAAAGGACCTGGAGGTGCTTGTCAACAAAGGCTGGACCTGAGCCAGGTGTGCCCAGGTGGCCAAGAATGCCAATGGCCCCTGCTCTGTACCAGGACCAGGGCAGGGATTGTCCCAGCAGGACCAGGGCAGGGATTGTCCCAGTGTACTGGGCACTGGTGAGGCCACACCTCGAGTGCTGTGTCCAGTTCTGGGGTCTCAGTTCTGGAAGGACATTGAGGTGCTGAAGGGAGTCCAGAGAAGGGGCAATGGAACAGGGGAAGAATTTGGGGTACAGATCTGATGGGAGCAGCTGAGGGAGCTGAGGGGCTCAGCCTGGAGGAAAGGAAGCTCAGGGGTGAATTTATCACTCTCTACAACTCACTGAAAGGAGGATGTAGCCAGGTGGGGTCAGGCTCTTCTCCCAGGCAGTAAGTGACAGGATGACAGAAGAGTCTTAACCTGCACTGAGGGACGGTCAGGTTGGATATCATCTCCAATTTTTTTACAGATACTGGAACGGGCTGCCCAGGGAGGACGGTGGAGTGACTATCCGTAAGGGTGTTTAAGTCGGCACAGGGCACTCGCTACCGGGGTCTGGTTGACATGGAAGTGTACGGTGACAGGTGGGACTGGACGATCCCAGAGGTGTTCTCCGGGCCGCTGGCTCAGTGCAGTTCCAGGCGGGACAGCCGCGGCCGCTGTCCCCGTTGCGCAGCCCCGCTCCCGGCCGTGCCCTCAGGGCCCCGCACAGCGCCCCCTGCCGCGCCGCGCCGGAACTGGGTCAGGGCCGCCGAGGGGGCGGGGCCGCGCGCCTCGCGCGTCGCGGCGCGGTGACGCAGCGCGTGCGCGGTGACGTCGCGGCCGGTCCGTGTCCGTGTCCTGCCGCCGGTCTCGGCCCTGCCCGCGCCGCCCTCGGCCCGCCCGGCCCCGCTCGGCCCCGCCGCCGCCCCGCCATGGCCAACGTGGCCGACACGAAGCTCTACGACATCCTGGGCGTGCCGCCCGGCGCCTCCGACAATGAACTCAAGAAGGTGCGGCGGAGGGGCGGAGGTCGGGCGGTGGGGGGGGTGCTGGGCCCGGCCGGGCAGGGCCCCGCGGGCGGGCGGCGAGGGCAGCGGGGCCGAGCGGGGCAGCCGCGGGCGGCGGGGCTGAGGCTGCGCTGCGGGCGCGGCGCGGTGCTCGGTAGGCCGCGCCCGGGGCCGAGCGGTCGGGGAGGCCGCGGGCAGGGCGAGGGCCTGGCGGGAGGAGGGGGCGGCGGGGCCCGGCCGCGTCCCTGGCCCGGCGCGTCCCGCGTGGGCTCCGGGCGCGGGCGGAACGCGGCGCATCCCGCCCCCGCCGCACCGCGCCGAGCGCGGCCGCGAGGGCTCTTCGGGGGTGAGAATCCCTGCGGGCCGAGCCTCACCGGTGCCATTGTCTGCCCCACGTGCAGGCCTGGGAGGATTCGGTTTCGCTCATAGATGCGGTTCCTCCCAGGCCGAACGCGGGAAGGCGAGGTAAACAAAGAGGGGAGGCGAAAACTTGGAGCCAGGTCGTCACTATAGCAATTCCATCCTGTAGTGTTTAAAGCACCTTTTAAATTTTTTTTTTTCTTTTTTGTCCTTTTTTTTTTTTTTTTTTTTTTTTTTTTGTGGAGGCCTTAATGACCGTTTCCACGTGAGGGAGGAGAATGAACCAGACGGTTCACTCGCAGAGGCTTCCGCGGGTGGGTGGTGCTGGCACCAACAACTGCGCCTTACCCGTCATGCACGCGGCAGCCTCATTTGTGCAGGGCTCGGCGATTGCAGTGCTGAAATTGTGCTGGAGATGGAGGGCAGGCGCTGAGAAGGTTGTGTTTAGTACACAGCACTGCCCACCAGAATATTTCAATTTATTACAGGATTCGCTTAAAGCTATCTGTGTCCTTTAGGAGTGAAAACCGGAGCAGTTTTCTGCTAGGATAGCCTGCACCACCCAGTATTAATTACCACATATTAGACTATTCGTGGAATGTAAATTTTCCAGCTGTCTGCAACACCAAGGAGTTCCTGTGTATCTTACTGTCATTGAGAGGTTTCATGGGTGCTTTAAAATCTGATATTTTAACCTGTCTAATAGTATAGAAATATTGAAAACGAATCTTGGTCTGAAGGAGCTGAGAGAACAGGCTTTTACAGTGGCTGAATTAACTTTTACTGAAGTTATATATGTTCCCAGTGTAGACCTTGATTCTGGATTTGGTTCTGATGAAATAGTAATGGCTTCCTTCAGGGCCATGGGTAGTTGAAAGAGTTGTTCTGGCCTGGAATGCTGTTATCAGAAAAGATGTGAGGGTTTTCTCTTTTTAAAGATCACCATTGCAAGCTCCTTTTTTCCTCATTAGATAATGTTACTTAGGTTATCAGTTTAGTGGTGTTTTGCTTTTTTTTCTTGGTTGTTATACTTAAAATATATGGAGAACATCCATTATGACATAGAATACACAGGTTTGTGGAACATTATGCTTTGTTCCTTATGGGTGATTTTTTCCAGTAAGATATATGTGTTTTGGTTTTTACACTTAATCTCCTTTAGAATATTAGGCTTGTAATATCAACATTGTTTTTGATAGTTCACTAGTTCTTTATTGTGTCTTCATTGCATGCAGAAGTACAGAATGTTTCAAGATAAAATCAATAATGAGAAATAACTGAATGGATCTAAAAAAAAGGAAATTTGTTCAGAAGCTGAAAAGTTGTCATTTCTGTAAAGCTTTCTATGTAAAGATCTTAATATTGTATTTCTAAAGAGTTACTTTAGGTGCTCAGTTATTCAGAAATAAAGTGTTTGAAAAATCC
This sequence comes from Zonotrichia albicollis, assembly GCF_047830755.1. Taxonomy (NCBI): domain Eukaryota; kingdom Metazoa; phylum Chordata; class Aves; order Passeriformes; family Passerellidae; genus Zonotrichia; species Zonotrichia albicollis. Next base: position 18,186,611 of record NC_133831.1, on the reverse strand, counting down.
TCTCCAAGAATTGATACTCAATTTTTCGCTGTTGCATCACTGTAGCTTTGTTAATAGTTGTAATTTGAAAAATAAAAGACTGTATACAATGTAATTTGTTAATATCTGTCCCCTGATTGCTTCTGAGGGGTGTTGAGGTGGAATAGAGGAAGGGTTGGAGTTCCTGCTGTCATTAGCTCGGGTGGGAGAAGTCTCTGCCCGCTGTGTTGTTTGCTCTGATCCTCTCAAGTGTAAGCAGAACAGGTGAAGCGCTGCTGAAGAACCAGTGGTGGTCCAGAATGTCAGTGCTGGTCAGAAAAAAGCAGCCTGGAAAGTCCCTTCTGGGGATTTGGCTGTACTTTTGCTGATGTACAGAACTGAAATAAAAGCAGTGCTGTGTACATTTGTGCACATGTAACTCATGCACTGAGCTCAGAGTGAGGTGAACCCTTCCATCAGTGATAGGTGGGGAAGAAGGAAATGGTTGTTGTGAGGAGTGGTTCTAGGGTTGCATGGAAGCTGAGGCAGCCATTTTGTTGTTACTGAACTGCTGTGGTTGAGGGCAAAGACAAACTGGGTTCAAAGTTACTGTTGTGGTGTTGGGTTTGAGTGGGTTCTGAAGAGCAAGTCATTTCAATGAAAATCAGATGGGATTCTCCCTGTAAGTTAATGAGGATAAGCAGGAGAACTAGTTCTGGCTATTGTGTGCCATAGCTGTGTGTGAATGTGAGTCTGGTTCGTGTATGCACATGGCCATATTAAAATATTTTTAGGTTGTATCAATATATTAGTGACTTTGAAACACTATAATATTTACACTTTGCTTTATTAGGATTTTCTGTCTTCCTGGGGATATTACTTGAGTTTCACAGAAAAGAACTGATAAATGGAAATTTTAAATAATTTTCTACCTCTTTCAACTAGGCATACAGAAAACTGGCCAAGGAATACCATCCTGATAAGAATCCAAATGCAGGGGATAAAGTAAGAAAGATTCATCTTTTTCTTTTTAATACCTTAAGTTTTCCATTACACTAACATCTAAGGAGCTGAATTCAGGTGCTGGGGGCTTGCTGTTTAAGTTGTTAAGCAGTACTGTGAGAGGGAGAATTGTCTGGGCAGCTTCTCCCCAATCTCAACATCTGCCAGCATACCTCATGACAAAATGCAGCAGTTGGCTCAAATTGGTTGAGAAGGTAATGCTGAGGAAAAAACTGCTGCTCATTTCCTGAGATAATGGCATCTGCTCATGGCATCTGTAGGAATTTGAAAAAGATTGTCAATTTTTCAAGTGTTTCCAACATGGAGAAACGGATGTGTAGAGATTCTTAAAACTGCTGCAGCATAAACCAAATTACATGTGTGGGAAGATTGAATTAGATTTGTTACACTAAAAGCAATTTAAAAATCAGCAATTAAGTTGACTCAGCTGATTATCTTTAACCAAATTGCAGTTCTGATGGCTGCGTAGAGGTGAGCAGAGATAACCATGAAAAGATACTAATTTGCCAAAAACATTAATATACCTTTCAGAAAGCTACTTAATTGTTAGTGTATTTGAAGTGCCCAACATGTTGAAGCATTTGCTGTTAGTATGTAACTGTTGGATATTCTGCCTTTTGGCTATTGCACTGTTGTGTACTTGGGGGTTTTTTTGGTTGCATTTTTTTTTAATTTGTAAGAAATCTGTCTTATGCTAGTAAAGAACAAAGCCAACCAAGTTTTGCAGTAAAATATTTTATGGTAAGATGTAACAAAACTAAGTCTAAGTTATGTTAAAATGAGGGAAAAGTGTTTCATTGTGTACCTTCGTAATTGATAGGGGTTCATGCAGGGGGAGAAACTCACAAAATGCTGCCTTTGGGTTCTAAATGATCATGCACTGTTTTGACTCTGTTTCCTCTTCTAGTTCAAAGAAATAAGCTTTGCCTATGAAGTATTGTCAAATCCTGAGAAACGTGAGCTGTACGATCGATATGGGGAGCAGGGGCTGCGAGAAGGCAGCGGCAGCAGTGGCATGGACGATATTTTCTCCCATATCTTTGGTGGGGGATTGTTCAATTTCATGGGTGGCCAGAGTAGAAGTCGCAATGGTAGAAGAAGAGGAGAAGATATGGTGCATCCACTCAAGTGAGTACCTTGGTGCTGCATCTTGTGCTTTGAAGCTTTCCTGGCCATAGAAACTCTGCTGGTTTCTGTTCTTGATACACTTCTCTGCTGAGATCCTCTGCAGTCTGCACTGCTCTTCAGAGCTGCATGTTGTGTGTAGAGCAGGGGCCAGTCATCTGGAGTTACTTTCCTCGGTTGGTTAATCCAGAAACTACCAAATACTTTGCCAGGTTATTTGAATTATGTACTTTGTTAGCTTTATTTTCTTTGTTTTGCTCCCTGATTATGTTTGGTAGTTCTAATCTGGAAAAGCCTTCAACAGCCAAGTATTACTCACCAGGCAGATTCTGGTCTGGGGAGGTGGAGGTGCTCTGGAAAGACTTGAATTCATAGGGCAGTGCCAGCTGGAACTATGGTTGAACCTCATAATTAATGGAAAAGTGTGTGTCGTGGCTTTGGTTTTGTTTATTTATTCAAAGCCATTCTTGAATATCACATCTGTGTTTTGGAGATCTCTTCTTGCAGGCATGGCTGGCTTTTTGCCTGCTGAGCAGGTCCCTTGTAACAACTTCAGTTAAGCAACATCTTTCCTGTGATTGGGAGACTCTGCTTGGCTGAGTCTGTTTAGCTTCACATGCTTGCCTGTTTTGTAGCTGGTACTCCATGGTGGATTATTAATGAGCTTTGATTTTGTTGTTATTTGTAAATACTGATGCCAGGCAACCTGTTCTTAGTACAACTCAATACACTAAGTTGAAGTTTTGGTCCACTAACAAACCCTTTTAGGAGGAACACTAAAAAGTTAAGTGGCCTTGGGGACATGCTGACCCCTCCCCACTAAAGTGGAAAACCCAGTACAATAGTAAGTACTCTGTGTTATTACTGTTTATGCAATAGACTATATTATTGTGTGGAGTGTTTACAGAGGCTTGTTTCTCACCTGCCTGGTAGAAATTAATTATGACTGTATAATAGCACCTAAAATTCTAGATAAGCTTGTTTCCTGTTGAGAAACACAACCAACCCTACCTGGTTTATTCTGATTAAATTACAGCTTTTCTCTAAAACTATGTTCAGATTTATATTGTGTATCAAGTGTATATTGATATGTATGGAAATTGTTTTTTCAGTAACTCTTTGGGGAAGCTAAAATGGTGCTTAAAATCTTATTTTGATAGCAGATGTAGTCTTGTTAGGAATATTAACTAGGAAAATAGGTTGCTTGTTTATTTGTCCTAGGCAAGTATTTTAATTACATGGGCAAAATAAGTTGTTAAATGATAACCCAGGAGAAATACTTTATTTTGTAGAGTCTCTTTAGAAGATCTGTATAATGGAAAGACAACTAAACTACAACTTAGCAAGAATGTCCTTTGTAGTGCATGTAATGGGTAAGTTTATTTGTATTTTTGAGTTCTCTGGTTGCTTTGTTGGCAGACAGTGTAATGAAGGATCTCCTGTGTCAGATCTTTATCAGTATTTGACTTACTGGAGCCTGTTTTCTGACCAGCAAATTGTTGAACTTGAATGATGCTGTTGATGGAACTGGAACTATTCAGGGGCTCTGTGTGGGGGAAGGGTGGGAGAGCAGAGGACCTGACTAATGGGCAGTGCAGTTGGGCATGTAGACATGCTGGCCTGCTGCTGCAGGGGGTGTGTGATCTCTTTGTGAAGAACTCGCTGTTGATGCCCCGCTGCTGTGTGCTGCAGGCAGGGAGGGAAGGCCGGCTCCGTTCAGAAGTGCAACGCGTGCCGGGGCCGGGGCGTGCGCATCATGATCCGGCAGCTGGCCCCGGGCATGGTGCAGCAGATGCAGTCCGTGTGCTCCGACTGCAACGGAGAAGGTAGGCCAGGCTCTGCTCTGCTCCTCACTGTGCTTGCTTGGATCCAGCTCCTGCTCAAATCTCAGGAGGAACTTATCCAGGACACTTCTGCCCTTTCCCAGTCAGCTGCGTCTCACTCTGGTGGCAGCATGGAGAAATCATTTCACTCAGAACAGCAGCAAGATTTACAGTGTGTAATGTACTGAAAAACAGCCTGCAAGCTCAAGCAGTAGGGATTGATCATCTTTAAAAACACTTAGATGTGAATATTACTTACTGCTGTTACTCTTGTGTTAAACTAAAAACCAGGATGTTGCTATTTTAGGAGCTATTTGTCTTTTTGCATTTCCTCATATCCAAGGACAATCGTAGGTTAAAAATGGGAACCTAAAGTTGAATTTTTAACTTCTTCAAATTAAGATGATATCTTTGCCTGAATTGGTTCTGATTAGGGGTAGCAAGTTCAGCACTTCATGTGATTTCTTTTTATGTATTCTGCAGTTGGCAGAGTAATAACATCACCTTGTGGATGATTTTACTTGTCACAACACTCAAGCTACAAAGAGTTGTATTTTGTGACTTGTCAAAACATTTCATAAATGATGTTGTCTTTAACATTTCATATGCCTAACCTACATATTTTGTAGTTTCAACTTCATCATAATGTTATGCTTTGTTTCACAGAAAGGTGGTTTAAGGTGAGAAGCTTAATGTTTTAAGCCAAAGGCATCTGCTTGTGGCACTTAATACCGAAATCTTACAGTCCATATGCCCTAATGCTTTGGTTACTGTGTATAGAGACAAGAGCTCACTGGAAAAATAAAGGTGAGGTAGAACAGAGCATTGAAGCCATTTTGGATTGTCACCCTTCTGTTTGCTGGAAACAGTAATCACCCTTGTAGGGGTGAATCTGATGTGACCAGCTCTCTTTCCCTGTTTTTGTATGCAAGAGACTGTAGTTCTCCAGGCTGCATTTACTCAGGACTGTCTTGTGGGGATATTCTGGGAGATGAGGCAGTCAGAGAACTTTTGTTTTTTCTTCCTTCCCCATTTCTCAGCTAGAATAAATGAAGCCTGGATTTCCTCTTGTGAGGAATTCATAAAGCAACATTGAAATCACTACTTGTGTTGCAGAAATTCTTCAGCTTGCTTTCAAATAGTTTTTCCTAGGAATTGGATGCAATTATGTCAAGATCTCTGAACTCAAAATTTGTCTTTATTTAGGTGAAGTAATTAATGAAAAAGACCGCTGTAAAAAATGTGAAGGGAAGAAGGTGATCAAAGAGGTAAAAATACTTGAAGTCCATGTAGATAAAGGCATGAAACATGGGCAAAGAATTACATTCAGTGGAGAAGCAGATCAGGCTCCGGGAGTGGAACCAGGTGATATTGTCCTTTTACTGCAAGAGAAGGAGAATGAGGTAATGCTTTTGAGTTGATCTTTTAAATGCCTTTTATTCCACTTGTTAATATTTAAGTTCTATAGATGGCCATTCATTTAAAGTAATTGATACAGTTGCAGCTCTGGGAGAGACGGGGAATAGCTTTTAATAGATTTATAGCGTGTAACACAGCTTTCATGGTGAGCCAGAAAAAACTGGGCAAGCCCTTTGCCAGAGGACTGGGAGCTTCTGGTGCCTCCTAATGCTAGCAAGAGGCAGCTGCTCAGATAAGCTCTGGCTGACTTTGCTACAGTGGATGCAGTGAAGAGCCATTCAGGATGTTCACTTTAGTCTGCTTTGCTCGTGACACTAACAAAATTCTTAGCGTGCCTTTTTTCCATGTCTTGTGACGTGGCAGGGAACTCCTGATAAAACCCTCAAATGGTGCTTTCTGTGTCTGCTACTCTGGTTCTGGAAGTAACACAAAATAGTGATGTTGCTAATTAACTTAACAAACAAACATTATTATTTTATACTGGTTTGGTAAGACTTCCATTCACTGTATGCTGGAATCACTGCACTTTGGAATTAAATGTTGCAATTTATCTTCTGTTAAAACTCATGTGGGGTAGAGTTGAGGTGACTGCTCCTTTTTTAATTCTAATAGCTATGATGAAATAAGAAACAGTTTGTGTGTTGCACTTGAGAGTTTTGTGTTGTGACAGAGTAGCATGAAGTACAAATTTAAACTACAGTCAAATATTAAGGATATAATATTAGTTATCTGCTCATTAGGTACTTTGTAAGCTTTTCAAAGCTGTGTCAAGGACTGCTAATCTGCCAGTCTGTACTTTGTCCTAGTGAGTAAAACTAGATGGACTTTGTTCTTAAAATTTCTCTTCAGATGGGACTCAGTGGACAAATGTCCACTATCCATTTGTCTGCCAGTGGACAAATTGTAAGATTTACTCTGATTAAGAATCCTGAGTTATGTGGCCTAAAGATCTCGCAGCTATGGGCTAAGTGATCAAAGTCCTGCTGTAGGTCAAGGGAGCTAAAGCAAAAATGCTTGAGGACAAGAGGTGAAAAACGAAGATGTGGCTTATATACTCCAGTGCAGGTGCAATGGTGTCAAACTGTTGTCAGTTTTTTTTATAGGTTGCTTGTGTGGAAGATGTTGGGGGTGAAAGTTGGGGCTGCTGTACAGGCCTGGTTTAATTTGAAGCTTACCTTGGTGTGTGTGTGGTTTGGCTTATTATAGATGACACTTGGTCAGGCACAAACTTCCCAAGCATGTTAAGCCATCTGAATGAATGGAATCAGGTTACTGCATACAAAGGCTGTTGCTCTGACATTGAGTTTTAAGGATAAATAATAATGAACTCTCAATAATGAGTCTGGTGGAGTTGTGATTGCAGTACTAGAAAGGAGATTTCCTTTGTTTCCCAGGTGTTCCAGCGGGATGTGAATGACTTGCATATGACACACAAGATTGGACTTGTTGAAGCACTGTGTGGATTTCAGTTCACATTTAAGCACCTTGATGGACGTCAGATTGTGGTTAAATATCCTCCTGGAAAAGTAATTGAACCAGGTAGGCTAGACCTGATAAGGATTTCTTTGATTATGCTTTTGTGACTCTTCAGCACTTAATCCCACCCTTGTTGTCCTGTTAACTGAGCCCAGGCTGGGGAAGCAGAGAGCTGTGTGGAGAGAGAGTGGCTCTGCAGCAGCACTTCATTACTTTACTTCTCTTTGAATTGCAGGTTGTGTTCGTGTAGTCAGAGGGGAAGGAATGCCACAGTATCGCAATCCTTTTGAGAAAGGGGATCTCTACATTAAATTTGATGTTCAGTTTCCTGAAAATAACTGGATTAGCCCAGAAAAGCTTTCAGTAAGTAGCTGTTCAAGCAAAAATGTGGTGTCTTACTTGACAGAGTGTGCAAAGAGCCTGTGTTGTGCCTCATGGGCTTGCTCTCAGTGCTTAAATTCAGATGTGAGTAAAGTTCTTTTAACCTTTCTTATGGGCCATGTGTTACTTTGAAATAGCCCTTGAAATATGAATTTTTGGAAGCTGTATTTAAGAGCTGTGCAGATGGTGCACAGATGAGGGCAGGAGGAGAATCTTTCTGTTTCTGTGTGATAAGTTCATGGAGTGCAACTGTATTTACTGATTGCACTTCTGGTAGGTGATATGTGGAGCTGTTGGTTTTCTTGAAGTGGTGTCTTCCAGTTGATACAAATGCTTTTGAATGACTCTGCAGTTCAGGAATTTCATCAGCATAGACTTGTAAGCCAAACCTGCTCTTAGAGGTGTCTCAAAGATATGGGAAACCAGTCACTTGATTTAGGTCTTCTAGATGCAATACTGAATGCATTTCTTTCTTTGGGGCAGGAACTTGAAGATCTTCTGCCAGCTAGACCAGAATTTCCCAATGTAATTGGTGATGCAGAAGAGGTAGATCTTCAAGAATTTGATACCACTCGTGGTTCAGGTGGTGGCCAGAGACGTGAAGCTTATAATGATAGTTCTGATGAAGAAAGCAGCCATCATGGACCTGGGGTACAGTGTGCCCACCAGTAAACATTTGTCTAAAAAGTTGCACAAGGATTTTCTTTCAAATTTTGCCTGACTTGTTTTCAACAATCCAGCTGGATTGTATAAGTAATCCAGATGAACCAATGGACATCTATTGCTGTATGTGTAACTTTTAAATTGGTCTATAGTATCTACAGAGTGTAATTTAAACTAACCACAAGCTTACATCTTCATTTTGACTGTGTAGCAGAATAAAGCACTTGAAAGGAAGACGAGACTCCTTTTCACATGGGTTTTAAGTTTGTCCTCGTATCTGTGCTTGATTTTTACCAGTTTTGTGTAGATTTTAAGTTTCATATTTTAAATTCAAATTCTACATTGTAAAGTTTGTGTACAATTTGTCCTGAGGCTTGGTATTTGGCTGCACCTGCATAAGCTGCTACAAGTAGAATCAAGAATTTCATAGCCTGTATCTATCATCTAGATGCATGGTAAATGGGCTTTGCACATAATGGGTTTAGAGCTGACTGGGAACAATGAAAGACTAAATTAGAAGTGGTTGTAAGTTTTTTTTCTACCATCTTGTGAACGGTTTCTGAAATTAAATAAAAGCAGTTGGTGTATAATATATTTCTTTTGCCTTGTAACTCTTACTTTTCCAGTGGCTTTAACTAGTCTGTGTATGAAGAGACTATGTAGATGATAGACATTTTATAAACACAGGGAGGCTGAAGCTGCCTTAAGACTAGGTGAAGGTTGGATAACAATTGTGTGCCACATTCAAGTCTCTTCCTGAAATGAGAGATGACTAAAATGGGCACAGGGAAGGCTGCAGCCATGTCCCCTTTGTGTGAAGAAAACACAAGGATATCTGAATTCAGTCTAAAGATAACAAACCCCTTAAATGGGGAATGATTAAATTTTGAAATAATGGTGTCTTTCTCTTAGCCTTTGAATCCTATTCAAAGTCTGATTCAGCCTCACTTCCTAGAGAAATGTTTCCAGGTTAAAAAAAGAACTGTTTAACCTGGAAACATAATACATGTAGATGGTTTTGTTACTTTTCTAGTAGTTTGCACTTTGGTTTAAGTATGAAGATATTAAAATCTCCAGCTGCAGTTCTATTACTATTAATTGGCAAAAAAGCCAGAACAAAGCAAAAATGTGACCTTAACTAAGGAACTGTTGTGCATGAACAGTGTTGGGTTGGTAAGCTGCCTCTATAGCAAGGTTTCTCTCCTGTTTAAGTGAGAAAGTTGAAGCTCTACTTTTCTTTACAAATCTGAAGTGTGACTTGTTTAGTTATTTTTCTGATAGTTGTTGACACTTTATTGATGAGGTTGGAGGGACAAACTCCAAGGGTTTCAATGTGCTTGGGTAGGCATTGGCATTTGAGTGTTGCTGAACATCCTTGTTATAGACTCTAAAAATGAAGCAAAAATAAATACTGTTTGATCTGTATTTCAGTACTGACTTATGATGTGGCATTCTCTAGTGGCTCTTTTATTTTCATTTATTAAAACTTGGGGTTGCTTTTTGTGAAGCCATGGTTACATGCTGATCCTTTCTCCTGACTGCTCTCACCAAGGAGTCAGTCCCTGTAACCTGCAATGCTTAAACAATTACACCACCTGTCTTCTGCTTGTAAGTCCTTGCAAAATAGAGTAACACTCTAAACCTTTAATCCCCATTCAGGTTCTGTGGCTTTTTTGAAAGGGAGGAGAGGAAGAGATTCATGGTAACTTTTCAGATGGCTGAAGTGAAGGGGTGGAGGAAGAGCTGATCACTGTAGGGCAGTTCTGCTTCAGTCCCCAGCTGGCATTAATTTGGGCTCCTGCCAGCAGCACCTGATAAATTCTAATTTTACCTGTCATGTCACACCCAAGACTGGAAATAAATTTTATTCCTGTGTTAGATTCATACATGCCACCACATACCTAAAGTTATTAAAGTGTCTTAAGGCTGTTCAAAAATTTAGCACCTTGTATTTCAGTTTATTTGTGAGTTGATATTAGAGAAACTTATTTCCTATATACAGCCTCTTACTGTTCATTTTGCTGTGAACTAAGTTAAAACCTAACCTAAGCCTTTTATAAAGAAAAAGTATAATTTTCTTCTGCTTTGCTATCCTTCATAACAGGAACTTAATAAGGCACATCACATGATATAAAGGCTTATTATAAACATTTACTGGGCAGTATACAGCTTTATTAAGACATAATAGACATTATTTCAACACTAGGGAGGCAGCAGGCAAGAGCAGTCACCAATGTTCTGTAGTCACCAGACAGTTCCATTAACTTGGCTTAGGTGTTACCTTTCCACACAGGACAGTCAGCTCACTCTGAGGGAGGAAAATTCATTTTAGCTCAAGCTGCCCAAAAGAACTTGGAAGAAAGGTTCCCTACTGTTAAAGCAAGCAGAGAGCACTTACTCACTCCCCACTGTGCATATGGAGGCAGGGCCATAACAAAAACCACACAACAGCTCCCAGAGCTTTACCTTCACTCTATACCTGCACAACTGTAAAGTGGTGAGCATCTCTCACATCTGGATAATTCCCATTACTTCAAACAATAGCCCAGGTGCCCTCATCTTCAGGAGGGCTGGGCAGTAGGTGCTACAAAGTTCTGGTCCCCTTTATTTTACTTCACACCCATTAAGGCTGTTCCTGTTCAACTGCAGCAGGGACTTACCAGGTATGTAGTTCTTACTCAGCAAGGGCCACAGAATAATGGATTATAAGAAGACTCAAAACTGAGCTGCAGCTTTGTCAGCTTTTGTGAATGAGAGATAAGGGAATGGCAGTTTGCTCACGTGGCAGGACAGCCACCAGAGCAGTGCAGAAGGAAGAGTTTATGCTCCTGTGATCCCTCCACTTCACCAAACTGCACGTGCTTATGTAAGTGCAGTTCCTTTTACACATGATCCATGTGCAGCAGTTCTTTCCTCCCTCCTCCCTCCAACTGATGCCAGCCAGTTGAGGCTTAAACTCCAAAGAGTTGAAATTTGCATTCATGCCAGAATGTGAGATGAAAGCCTGGGCCCAGGTGTGTGAATGCAGAGATCTCTAAGTCTCCTAGTTCAGGCTTACCACCAGGTTATGGATGTGCTGTACTGTGTCCTGGTTTAGGAGCTGCACATCAATATTGCGGAGCTCTCCACCAGCCGTGCACAGAGTCTGTGAAGAGAAACAATTCTAAGATTAAAATTTTTCTTGCATGCCAAGCTTCTCTGAAACTCATGGGCTCCCCTGTACATTGCAGAACTTTGGCAACCATTTTCCTTTCGTTTAGCAGCATATTATTTAGGAATAGCAAGAGCTATCACTATCACACTATGTGTATTGATCAGCTATTGTCAGTTGAAAATGCTTTTTTTAAAAAAAAAAGATACCTGTCCATCAGCCAGGGGAATGTTGACAAATGGAACACTTTTATGTTGGGGTACTGATTTACTTCTCTTTAACATGCCTTGAGCTCTTCCACTGGCAGGTAAAGTTCTTGAGACAGTCTGTTGTAATCCAGCACTAGAATACAATGAAAATGTTACTTTGAGGTTAACTTTCTGTGCTCTGCTGGAAATTTTCAAGCAAGAAATAAATGCCAGTAGTAGGAAATACACCTAGGAGAGAGGCAGTCATGTTTAAATTTTTCCAGTTCTGCCAGCAGACTACAGAAACCCAACCATGAGCAGCACTTATGGGCACTGCTGGGTAAGGCTTTATGACCCTGGCACTGCAGTAACCTTGTAAGCCTGTGACACAAGATGACATTTTGGCCACTCAGTAATGAGAATATCCACTCTCCAATATCAGCAGTGAATGTTTACAGTTTTGGAAAGAGGAAACTTTGTGCCTCAGGGCTTAAGATAAGACATGTCCTCTATCTGTCTACTACAGAGGGAGAGAGATATCAATAAATACCAAAGCTGCTACCTCTCAGAGGCACAGCGTGTGTTTTATGCCATGCAGAATTCCTAAGTTTCTATTATACAACAGTTATTATTTTACTTTAAAAATGTAAGATTTGGGTGTGTTCTGCATAGAAACAAGCCTCTGGCATTTATAGCAGGCCAAGGTGAAACAGAACCACTTTCTGGTTTCAGGACCCATTGAAGTTGTTCACCCCCTCACTTCAGCTTGTGCCAAAAGCAAACTCTGTAGTGTATGCAGAATGATACTAACTAAAAATCTTGATTGATCTTCATACACTGATGATTATCAGTGTATTTGGTTGAGGGGTTTGTGGGGATTGGTTTATTTTTAACAAAGCAGTGTTGGTGACATTTTAATCAAGGATGGGCTCTGAGAACCAGTTTGAGATGCAAGTCTGTAAATAGTGAGAATAGCATTTATACTCTAATTACTTTTTTTTTTTTTAACTGACTTAGTTAGGACATCAAATCCTGTGCCTCCACAATAATTTAAGCTAACACCCACACCCAAAGCAGGAGGTGTAACTGGTTTGGCACCCCTACTGTCACATTTAGTGGCAGACCACGAAGATCTGTTCTATCTACATTGATAATAATACATAGTGTCTTGGTATTGAACAAAATTATTGATTAGGAGCAAACTGAAATCTCCTTACCTTCTAGCTCCCTTTGGAGTGGCTTTGTGATTTGTGGCACTGCAATGAAAAAAAAGAGACTTAGCATCCTTCTGCAAGCTGCACTAGCAGAAGACACTAAACAGCCACTAAAGAAGTAGCTATTTGCTTTGTATTTTGTTGGGGGTTTCATTTTGTTGGTTTATTATTTTTATTTATTTCCTCCTCATCTACTTTTACTGTAAAGTTTTAGCTAGGGTGAAGGTAGACACACAGTGGATTAGAGAATGCTGAAGTGCCCCATGACAGGGATCTAGTGTGAAAAACACGTGAAAAAGCCCTCCTGAGGTAAACACACAGTGGGATTAAAACCATACAAGAACACAAGAATAATTCATGTTACTGAGCAAGGGAGGGCTGCAATACCCAAGTTAGGTGTTTGTTACAGAACAATTAAGCAGTGCTAGCAGAGCAAAGGTGCTTTCCTTACATGCTCACTTCCATTAGTAATGTTTGGGAATCTGTACTGCTCCCCTCAGTTCAGAACTGTGCACATGAATTATGCCTTCATCAGCTACAGGTGCTTTTTTGCTCAGGTTCACATCACCACAGTGCATCTCAGGTTATGGGAGAATCCTTGTCAGATGTATTCCCTTTGGGCTCAAATCTCAGCTACTACATTTGAAAATAATTGTGTTCAGCACTCAAAAATTCAGGTGAGTTAAATAAGCTATCAAAGATCAGTCTTACCTAGAAAGAGAGTTCAGTTTGCCACTTAAACCAGAGGTCAGTGAAACCAGCGACCTGGTTTTGGAGATCTAAAAATTTATATATAAGACTGCAGTTAAAAAAGGTAGCATTTGAAAGCAAAATGATAGGTATTTGCAGGGACAATACTGTAAAAATTCCCTGTTGAAAAAGGGTAGCTAAGCCCCATAGTGTTGCCTTTGATGTATATATATATATATATATATATATAAAATGCCAAATATACATTTTAGAAGAAGTTTCATAATGCCAAAACATATTTATTCCTACTGAAGTTCTGTATAACCAACCACCTAATATACACCCTTCCAGCTTTTAAGCCTTTTTCCAGTAGAAGTCTGTAATTGCACAGAATCTTTTTTGCATTTGTTGTCAGCTTGCTACATTAGTGTCTGGCTGAGGAGCTGCACTGCCCAGACAGACTGAGGTGGCAAAACTAAAACACTTGATTTGGTTTAGAGACAAGAGTGCTATAACTACTCAGTTATAGAAAAACATGGATTAAACACGAGGTTGATTTAAAAATAAAGTTTCAACAAAATATGGTTCCTCAAATCATCGAGACTTACTGGCAAGTCAAGAGAGAATGACCATGCCAGTACTTGCCAGCCTGTGTTATTAGTCACTAGAAGTGCAGATACCATATTTCATTATGAAAATAATTTACAGTTGGCCTTGCTTAACTTCAAATACATTACATTTAAAATAACTGACTTTTCCAACAGACAGCAGAGCACCAGCCTGCCTTCTCATGGATCTAGCAGGGCTTGTGGCAGGTCAAAACTGATTAGGTCCTTATGTTTTTTGAATAAAAACAGAATAAACTTACTTTTTTAGTTATTTTCTTTGCAGAACTGTGCTTGGTATCTTCATATTCAACAATTGTAGTTACCTTAACTATAAATGTATTAGCAAGACAAGGAAAATAAAGATCTCATGAGGAGCACAAAACACCACTTCAGCCTCATGTTTGAAGCCTATTTCCCTTCCATGGACAGCTTTGGCCCTTGTGCCATCCAATGTCATTCACTTGGGACACAGGTCAGAGCAAACTCTGTGTGTTCAGCAGCACTGGGACACACAGATAATCCCTCAGTTACAAGACCCCAGATAATCCCTCAGCCCACAGAGAAAACAGAATTACACCCAGTGGTAGTATCCTCCTTACTGCATATTTGGGAATATGGAAAAAAATTGTGTTTCCTACAAAGCTCAATGGGCAGAATGTGAAGGGAAACCTAAGAAAAGAGAAGTGGCTTTCCTAGCTCTCCTGCTATAGTGTAAAGCCTTAAATCTGTCTCTTCTCACCATTTCCCCTGACAAATTGCAAAGGAGAGAAGCTCTTGTCTCATGCTTTAAAGTACCTCTACAGCAGCATAGCTCATGATCCTCCACACTGAATGCTTGGGGTCTGTTATGCACTTTTCCCTCTTATATTCTTCAGGCTTAACATTCATTTTACAAATGCTCAGTTCAAACCAGTTAAAAAAAAAAAGAAAATGCAGGAACTATAGGCTATGTATTAATGAGTTGACCTGCCTTTTTTGCTGTTGGTCCTCACCAGTTTGGGATTTGGCATGTCTTCTACAGAGCAGTCAGTCTGAAAAAAATATTTATCCAACAAGGGAAGGTTGTCAGATTTTTCCTAGTAGATGCATATTATGTTACAAGAGGCAGTGAACTAAAAGGGCATGAAAGCAACTGACAGGAAGTGGGATTAGCTAAACACCAGTTGTTTTTTTAGCTTTTTATGGAAACATCTGAATTTCTGCCAGCAGAAGATCCTAAAACTTTAGGTAATGTTCATAACTGCACCATGGCTGGCTGCCGAGTCATTTCATGTCATCTTCTATTTAAACACACAGCCAAATGAAATAATTTGTCTGAAGTACTTACAGCAGGGAGAGAAAAATTCTATTCTGTAAACTGTGATAAGATTTGAAAACACACGCTCACCACTGCAGCAGCAAGAGCCATTTCCTCCCGTCCTTGCAAATCTGTAACTCAAGAAATTATAACTTATTTAGATGCTATTATTTATGTAATTTTTATCTTCAGATTTTTATGAGCTCAGAAGCCAAACAATAATTCAGGATTACAGTGGTTAAATAGGTAACCCTAGGTCAGCATATGTGTTACATTTGAACAAGATTCCAGTCTTGTAGGAAATAACTCCTACAAAACAACAATGAAAATCTGAGGCCATGTCAGTGTTTAACCTTGAAAGAATCCTGAGTGTAGGCACACAGGGTATCCCCCACATTCAAAGAACCACCCCACGCTCACACTGCACTGCAGACAGCTAATGCTCTTGGGCAGAACTTTCTCCAGAAGGATACCAAAACATACTCAGTTACAGTAAACTCAAGTTCTTCAAGAGGTTAAGGTTTGATATCTGTGGCCCCTACAATTTCCAGCTGCAAGGCAGATTCCAGAAACATCAGTTCTCACCAGAATGTACATCTGATGCTGAGTGTACACATCTTAAACCTCTGCATCAATGGGAGTTAAAATTAAACTTGTTTGCTTATCATCACAGGTATATGACCGGATTACAATGGCCCAGGAGAGTTCAAATTGACAAAGAGAAAATAATCTCAGTGGCTAAGGATGAACAGATTCAGATGAACAAAAATGGTTGGTTTTACATACAGAAAACAGTAGGTTTGTAATTATTTCTTGTCTCTTCAGACTTTAAATAATATTACCTAAGTGCACACATAACAGTACTCTCCGGACTAGTCACCAAATAATTCTATACCCTGTGTTACACAGATCAGTCTACTTGAACAGGAGTGCTCAGCGAGCATCTGCTGGGTAACAGCACTGCTCATCTGCTTCAGGGCAGACAAAGCAAACCTTTCCACGAAAGGCAGCAAGTTCCCAGGTGTTCTCCCGCAGCCCCGGGCACACCTCTGTCCGCACCCGAGCACTCTCACCGAGCACCTCTTTCCTTCTCATCTTCCTCACGGCGGCCGGCATCGTCAGCAGCTCCACGGCAAACGCCTTCTCCGCTGTCTGCAAGAGCGAATCGAGCTCCTTCTTCATCTCCTGGATGTGTTCCTTGGCTTTAAAACAAAACACGCTCTTATTGCCACGCGTGTTACGTGTTTTCAAGTATAAGCACTGCATGACCGCGCTATAAAAGAAAGTTAAAACAGCGATTTATCCGGAGAAATCTGAGAGGGGAGTGAGAGCGCCTGGAGCCTCCATCAGCCGCCAACCCGGGCGCGGGGCAGGCGGCCCTGCCCGAGGGGGCGACCCCGGCCCGGAGCCGCCGTTCCCTCCCCAGCCCGGGCAGCCCCGGCCCTACCCTGCTGGTCGAAGTCGCTGAGGAAGAGCGCGATGCGCTGGTCCCTCTTCTTCTGGGAGAGCGCGCTGCGGTCCCTGTCCCAGAGCCGCGCCCCGCGGTCCGGCTCCACGCCCGAGTCGCTGCTGCGCCGCCGGCACGGGGCCTTCCCCAGGGCCATGGCAGACAGCCGGGCCGAGCCGTGCCCGCAGCCGTGCCCGGAGCGGGACCGGCCGCACACACCCCGGGGCGGGCAGGGGCGGCCGGGAGCCGCCGGGCGGGGGACGAGCGGAGCCCGCGGTCCCCGGGCTCAGTCAGAAGGGAGGGAACGCCGTGAGGGGAGGGAGGGAACGCCGTGAGGGGAGCGGGGGGGGGCTCAGGAGTGCCCCTCTCGGAGGTGCCTCAGGCCTTGGCACCTGTAAGTGACAGGACGAGGGCAATGGGTACAAATTGAAAGGGGGGAAACTGAGGTTAGATAATAGAGAGGAATTATGTACTCTGAGGGTGATAGACACTGGAGCCCAGGGATGTTGTGGTGCCACAACCCTGGCAGCGCTCAAGGCCAGGCTGGATAAAGCCTTGAGCAGCCCGTGTGGGAGCTGCCCGTGCCCAGGCAGGGAGGTTGGAACAAGCTGACCTCTAAGGTCCATTCCAACCCCTCAACATTCCATGATTCCACGATTTAATGATCCTTCCGCCCTGCAGGAGCTGGCCAGGCTCTCTCTCACACACAGAGATGAATTGCGCTGTTTTGTTCCTGTCTGGAGCCGCCCCGGGCCCCCAGGAGCCGCATGGAGCAGGTGAGCGTTTCCATCCCCGGGACTGTGCCCAGGGCTGGGCCAGGCGCTGCTCGGCTCCCCCAGGCGCTGGGAAGGCTCTGGGCTCCATAGGGAGGGCCCTGTCTCAGAGCTGAGCTTTGGGTTTAGCTAAACGACACGAAATTACTGCTGTGCACTGGGCAGAGCATGCAGGGCTTCAGAGCTAAGCAAGGGAATAACCTGCTCTGCCCAAATGGTTACAGCTTGTGCAAATTCTGATCAGGTGAAGACAGGATTTAACAAAAATGTAGTAACGGAGAACATTAGAAAGGTGTGGCTACACCAAGTATAGAATATATAAAAATATTAAAATCCATATTGTTAAAAATACAATTCCATGAAGTGACTTATCTTGCATGTATCTAAATTTAAAAATAATACTAGAGGTATTATTGTGTGTTGGGGTTTGTACAAATTTGAGCAAGGAACTGTGCAAAAAGGCATTTAGATAATGCTTTAAAGCACTAGTGGTTTTGACATTGTGTATATGGATGCTGCAAGCTCTCTGACGTGAGTAGCTTTTTCTGTATCATATGCATCTGGCACATCTCCTGAGCCAGATGGGACAGACTGTGTCACTCAAAAGGAGCTGCAAAAAACCTGACTGACAATTCATAATATAAGTATTTTGTATCAGACAATTTTCTTGTTTGTAAAACAAACAATGTACTCCACTTCACACACCCCCCAAAAAAACCCTTGCAGACAAACAGGTAAGTGTTTCTGTTCCAGAAAACACTCAAAATCCTGATATAAAGAAAATAATATCCTGCTTTTGGTAGTTCTGGCATATGCATATATGTTTACAGAAGCAGGACTAGTTTCCCTTTCCCTAAATTTCGTTTTCTTTGAAATTACCAAACAAACACCACTGAAGTAATTCTGAGGTGTCACTGCAAAACTGACACCTCAGAAAGTTACAGTGCTGCTCTGTAATCTCCTACAAGCCATGTAAGAAGTTTTTTTGAAAGGGAGCTGACAACACCTCAGCAAAGGTTTCAGGACACAGTTGATCAGCCTTAGCTGCCAGGCTGGTCCTCTCTGTGAAGAAAGAAGTCTGGCTTGCTTGACTGCTGGTTACAACTCCTTACATTACAGAATTAATTATGAGCATAAACTTGCCTAAGACCATCTCTGTTTACAGTTCTGCTCTTGTAGAGAATAGTTTTGTGGTAGTAAGTTGGACAAATGTCAAGTCCATAAACTGGAGTGATGCAGAAATTAATGATCTGGTACGTGGGTATTAAATATTAGTAAATATTGGTTTGAACATGGCATTAAATGTGTCATAGTGCAATCCAGCTGGTGTTGCTCCAGTGACAGAAAATGGAGAAGTATTACCATTTTTTTAACATGTGCTTTATTATCTGGAAGTCTCATACATCTGAAGTACTGTTAGAAGGAGCACCTGGAGGAAGATCAAACCTAGAAGCATGCATTTGAAAGGAAGAATTGTCTGTTATTAATGAAATATTTCAAAGACATGGCAAACAAGCCTTTTTGTCTTAGGTTTACAGGATTGTTCCACAAAAATGCACATTAACCTTATCACAATACATACAAATATTGTGGATGGACAATAGAAATCACCACCCTTCCATATGAGATGCATCAAGAATAAATTGTTATCCCTTATAATGTCAGAAACAGAAAAGGCACCATAATAGAATGTTTAGAAAAAACTCAGTTTATGCCATTATATTTTGATTCAAAAGTGTAAGAATTACTGTCCTGACTTGAAACAAAAAGCCTTTCACACCTGTAAATTATCATTATAAACTTGTAAACCTTTACATTTTTTTCCAGAAGTATCAGGTGCAAATGCAAGGCAAATATAAAATCTATTGACTTATTAGATTACAAATACTACCCCATGAAAAAGCTGTAGTTACAAAAATATAAAAAATATTCTAACTCCCATTGTTAGATCTTAGTTTCAATCTACACTGCATTAAGAGTCCAAAGCCAGATCTGATTTGGACACATTCCTAGAGCAGGAAAGTGCTGTTTGTCTTATTTTCACATCATTATTGTGACCTCCTCCCACGGTTTTGCTCTCTGGGTTTGTTTTATTTATTAGTGCATATTAAGATGCCAAGTGCTGGGTGCTGGCAGGTTGTGTTTGTCAATGGATGTAGCAGCCCAAGTGCTCTCAGTGTGCTCTCCTCCCAGAAGTGCACTGCTCTGAGAAGGAAAACATCATTTTTTCTCCAATCCTCCACAGCAGCTTTGTGTAGCAGCCATGCCATTTCCATCTATAACCTGTGAGCCCTTGAGAGGAATAAATTCTTCTCACAGGCCTCAGCAAGGAGCTGTGGGAAGCTCAGGCCCTGCTAATGCTGGGTCACAGACAGGGGCTGCTGTGGCAAGGACAGCTCCTGGCAGCATCCCATCCTCCTCACGTGAGAAACTGGCACAGCTTTACCTGGATGGGGTTGCTCTAGCCCTTGGCTTTAGTAAGCTGGATCAGCACAGGCTGTTGGACCAGCTACAACAGCAGCCTCACAAAGTGCCAGTAGACATTACAATGAGTTTACTTCTAAATAATAACTTAAAATAAATGACTGGATTGAATGTGATGTTTTTGATGAATAAGCTCTGAACCAGCTGAGCCTAAGCCTGACAAATGCTAATGCTTTCACATCTGAATAGTGAAAGCTCTGTTCCTTTAGCCCTTTATCAGAGCTAGCAGAAGGTGTCCAGCTTCCAGCTCTAGAGAAACAGAGGCTGTCCTTTGTTTTGCAGGGAAGCTGGCAGAGATTAGTGGAGTCACTCAGCTGTACTCCCAGATTGCCACCTTGTTCAGCTGGGCTTTGAGAAGCACTCAGGATCGTTCAGACAGCAGTAGGACTGTGGAAGATTTAAGTGTCAGCTGTACTTTCATTTTCTTTATGCTTGGTGTAAGACTTTTTCCTTTAAATCCCTTCCTCTTCATTAGAAATCAGCCCAGCATTTCTCCTGGTAACAACGTGTCAGTCTGTGCAAGTTCCAGCTGGATTTTGGCCAGCTCCAGGGGCTGTGGGATGGCTCCAAACAAATGCTCCCCACAGACAGAGTGGTTCTGAAAGGGCCGTGTTTTACCCTGCTTGAAAGGACACACTGTACTCACATCTGCTTTGAGACACTGACTTACTCTGTTCCATGTGTATAAAAGATGTGGGCTAACAGGAGACTCCTGGAATTGCTATGGCAGGAAGTGTTCAGTGCTCTTATGCTGGGATCATGTGTTGAATAGCACAGGAAGAAGAAGACTGTATTCCTTATTATGTTTCAGTTTCATAAAAATACTGTTCAAGCAGACACCACGTTCACTCCTCTGATCAAAACTGTATATTCCATTCCAGCTGTGCTGGGATGGCAGGATTTCTTTTCAGCAGAATTTCAAAGGCATCTGCACACATCTGCTGAAGATTTTTTTAAATAAGCACACTGTCCCTGCATGCTTGATCAGGTTTGGAGAACACTTAATAACAAAAACAACAAAAGTTAAACCAAGCAATAACTATAATGCAGGAGTTTTGATTTTTGTTTAGTAGAATTTTAAGATGGGAAACAAATTCCTATCTAAACAATTGAACTTGGCATT
Organism: Zonotrichia albicollis; assembly: GCF_047830755.1. Classification (NCBI taxonomy): domain Eukaryota; kingdom Metazoa; phylum Chordata; class Aves; order Passeriformes; family Passerellidae; genus Zonotrichia; species Zonotrichia albicollis. Next base: position 18,165,768 of record NC_133831.1, on the reverse strand, counting down.
TCTGTTTTGTAAAACAACCCACATGACAGTAGTAATTTTAAGGAGCAATTCCCTTCCCAACCTATTGAGTCAAAAGTTCACAAATGTAACTTTCAATCAAGGCACAAAAACATTTACTGACTCTTTCTTCTCACTGTTTTCTTCACATTCTTCCCCTTCCCCTTAAAAAAAAAACTTGGTGTAACAATGTCTTCTACCCCAGACATAACTTTAATAGTCCAATAAGTTTTAGCAGTATCTGAGTCTGGTTCTATCTACTTTGAATTTAGTTGAATTAGATAAACAGCACATTCTCAGCACATCATTGTTCATTGTCTGCATTTGCCTTGAAGGGGAGGGGATGAGGGGGGAAAAGCCACAGTAGTTTCATGCATATTTTTCAAGAAACTTTATGTGGAAGTCTTTCACTTTCTCCAGTAGGATCTTCAGCTTCTCTACTGGAGGAAGAATGGTCATTCTGAAAAATAATATTTAAAGAAATAAAAAATCCAACCCATATTATCTTCAGAATCAACTAAACTGTGATCTTTGATCAATCTCAAGGCACAGCAAGTAACACGTTAACATCTTTTTGATGTTATTATCACTTTTTTTGTATTTATACTTTAATTGAACTATACTATTAAATTACAGCAATTTGTTTCTATTGGTTAGAAAGAGGAATTCAAAAACTGTTATTTTCTTTTAAGTGGCATAGAAGATGGTCAGTAAGAAATAACAGCAATTCAGTTTCCACTGTTGGGCATTTATGCCAAATTATTCCCAGTTTTTTGAGCTTTAAGAGTTGTCAGTTACAAGCAAATGTACATTTTTTTCTTTAATTGAAACCTGAGTTCAGAAGCACTAGAAGAATGCAACATCCCATTCTGCAGGTTTTAGTTCCTTTTTCCCTTCTTCTGCACCCCCTGAAAATCCCATGGGGTGTGGGATTGCAAGGCCCACAGAACACAATGGCTTTCCCACCCTGGTGCAGGAATGGACTCTAGGTTTTCCCTGGATTCTCTCGGTTTTCCCCAGGGGTCTGACCCAGCTGGCTGTGCTGCACCACTGCCAAGGCCAGAGGTACCCTCTGCTCTGTGGTTTCACACACAGAAACAGCACAGCACAGCATGAGGAATGCTGAATTCTGTGACAAATTCTAGCTATCAGGGGCTTGGCTGGAGCAAAGTTCTGTTTATTGGAAGCAAAAGCAACAGTTTTGGTATTAGAATATTTAGTTCAACATCTTGTTTTGGTAAAGTTATACAGAGTGTTTAAGGAGCAGATTTATAGGGAAGATACTGCATTTTTCATGCAGTTTCTCCCATATGGAAACACAGCTTAACCCCTTCCTCCCCCCAAAAGAATGCAGGGCAATTTTTATAATTCCAGAGCCTAGTTTAAAATTAAAGTTTAAACCATTAGACTTGTTTGTATTCCTGGAGAAGGCATTTCAAATGCCAATATGTAAAAACATAATAAAATTATGCCAGCAAGCTGGCATAAACACCATAAAAAACTTGTACAGTTCATCTAGCAGACCAGGTCTTTGACCTTGCTGTCAGTTCACAGAAACTGTCCAGTGGAAACTGAGACAACATAAACTGATATAAAAATCCTTGCATTTAATCAGAAGAGAAAGAACTGGGATGATACTTTGCTTACTACTGCTAATTTGCTTTTAAACAAACAGAAACTGTACCTGAAATGGTAGGTTCCTTCTCTCTGGCCAAATCCACTTCCAGGTACAACACATATTCCAGTCTCTTCCAGAAGTTTCATGCAATAGAACATATCAGGTGCCATTTTGTGAGCCTAAGGGAATGGATGCCTCAGAATTATTGAAGTCAAAATATTCCTAATATATAGAATTTCATGATTGCTTTTTTCCCCCCCTGAAACCCAATGTTACATTATTAGTTTCTTATTCAATTTCCTAAGGAAGATGAGGAACAAATGCTAATGGTGCAGGTCACACTGAATTAACTAACAGCACTTCATGGAGAAACGGGACTGAAGAATTTACACAAAATCTCACTTCAAAAGAAAGGGTTAAAGTAATTTTGTTATTCCCCTTGACTTGCTTGTAACTTTTGTCAGAAGTCTGAAAGTTGTACTTGGAAAAATCTAAGGCACTGACATTTGATAAGATTAAATTAATTTGGGAACTGTGTGTTCCAGTTCTGTTGGCAGTTACTATTTTTTTCCCCCAGAATAATCTGCTGCCTAGGAAGTCCCCTGATTAATAACTATGAGAGGTTCCTAAATATGTACAGGTTATATACCTAATCAAATAAGCAGCTGAAAAACAGCCCTATTTTTGTTCTCAGCTGTGCTAATAAAAATGAATATTACAAATTAGGTTTCAGAGCTCTACTTGGGAACAGAAAGACTTATCATTTATTAACACAGGTTACTGTCCCAAAGGCAAAAAGGTGAAATTTGTAAGGAAAGCTCCAGCCCTCCTTCCCCTTCCTGGTGAATGGGGCTTCTCTTGTAGGGTCAGCAGCACATTGCCACTCCCACATGCTGGTCCCCTTAACCCAGGCAAGGGCAGCAATTTGCAACTGCACAGGGCCAGCTACTTGTGTGACTTAAACACCAACATCCTCCCATCAGCCTGGGAGCCTCAGCACTGGGATGAAATGATCTGTTCACTTTTCCTCTCTCCAAATAAAGGTCACGTCATCTTTCAGATCATACACAGCCCATGAAATACTGCTTTTGTTCTCCATCTCTGGAATCAAAGTTCATCATGGGAAGTGGCAGGTGAGAGGAGGTTGAAATGGACTGGGGTGAGAATCACTGACCTTTGCTTCCTCAATGGCTTTGGAAGGAATAAAGATCCGAGGGAAAGCGTACATGGCTCCTTGAAGGGGGTTGCAGTGAACTCCTGGGATCTTATTAAACATGTCTTCTGTTAGTTTGGCTTTTTTGGCAAGATTGTTCAAAACAGATTCCTTCTCCTGTTTAAAAGGAAGGTGTTCAGTTGGACACATTTCAAGTAGCAATAAAAACACCAGGAGAAATGATGATGTTTCAAAAGGCTCTCCCCAAATGAAACACTGGTGGGGCTTTGCTGAGCTGTTAGAGCAAACAATGTTCTAAATTCCAGTTGTGCTTTTAAAAACAGCAGTGCAAAAAGGCTTTAGCAGGGTACAATTACAGTGCTGCAGACAGACAATAACCTGCAGAAGTCTCTATCTGTGTGCTCTCTTTTTACAGTCTCCTTCCTCAGCATCCCTCCTGGCTCTTTTGAGAGACCATCTTAATTGAACTTTTGATTTGACTTGATAGGAGAAACAAAAGACTCTTTGGTCTCTGCATAATTTGAGTTCCCAGTACTTAGGGTAGGTTTGTGAAATGCACAAAAGAACAAGCATGTTATTGCTGACCTTTATGAACTGTGCATAAGATTCTTCTCCAGGTACTGGAGGATTCACCACAATATCCATGGCTGCTTGTCCTGAGACTGGAGGGCAAAGGCGAACAGAAAGCAGCTTAACGAGCTGTCCTTTGATTTCTGGGTGCAAGTTTATGACCTCCATGTAACCTCCTCTGTAGCCACATCTGTTGCAAAGTGAACAGAAGAGATTGGTTGACTTCAAGTCTATAAATACAACAAAACAATGAAAATGATTACAGAAGTAGAAAGACAATTGATGAGAATCTCACAATAGGTAAGATACAGCTTGTTGAAACAGCTGCCACACTGACATGGGTTAAGATGGAGCTGCATGACATGTCATTAAGTCCTAGTATCCCATAGAGAGATAAAGGTGGACAGGCAGCTTCCCTGGTAGGCAAGTTAACAATTAACATGGATCTTTAATCTTCAGAACAAGAGCATATGGCTGTAGCAGCATACATTTAATAAAAATATTCTTTTTCTTCCATGTCCTCCTCCCCCCCAAAAAAAACAAACCCAAACATTTGTAATATCCCAGTGATTATTGAGCTGTTCCCTTGAATGTTGGAGGCCAATTTTCCTTTATCACAGGTCCAGATTGGGACTGTAGGATTTCACCTTTTGGGACTGAGGCATTAGGTGTCTGAAATAAATACGCTAATTATTTGGTACTTTAAAAACCACTGAGTTAATCCATTACTCTGTGCTTGTTTTTCTTTTCTTAATAGTCTTTAGTTAAAATTAATAGAGGATTAATTATGGTGGATTACCTTCAGGTCAGTAATATGAAAGCGCTGTCCCACCAGATTAATGAGGAAGATGAAATAAAAAAAAACTAAATCAGACTTACTCGCCCATGTATCCCTTAGAGGTGGAGTGAAAAGAGGCCAGCTCAACATTGTTATAGTACTCGGGTCCCATCTCATACAGAATCTTTTTGAAGGAATGAAACTGGCATCCTTCAGAGTACACATTGTCCTGGTAAACCTGAACAGTCAGAAGACATTAATGTGCTCTGTTCCCCCAACTAAGGACAAAACACGGCCTTTAGAGAGGCAGATCTGAACTGAAGAAACAGTCCTTACACTCAAACTTCAAAGCTGTTAAAAGACACAAGGTTCTTTGTGGAGTATGAGTTACTGTAATGATACTTTTTATCTGATGTGACCACACTCAAAGGCTGGGCCTTTGGAGAACAGCGAGCTCCTTTGAATGATTTAACCTTTACTTGTATGTTTGAATTGATTTTCCTTCTTTTTCTTCCATTTGAAGTGGTCTGAGCAACACATAAGTTTTTAGGTCTGTTCCAGCAAAGTTCTTCCTTGTGTTCCCTACACTTTCTAGTTCAAACCCAGATCAAGTCACCTGTTATATTGATCCTTTGATAATAAGAATCCTGCATGTCTCTACATGTCTTAATATGATAACAGAGTCTGTTCCCTGTACTTAAGAAATACCACTGCCACCATGGAACAAATTGTACCTCATATGAGTACCCTTAGCTGTGCTTTTGAGAGAACAGATTATTTCATTACCTCATCAGCCAGAAGAAAAAGTTTTTCTTCCCATGCAAAGTGTATCACATCTTCAATGCACTTTCTGTTTTGCACCTGTCCTGTAGTTTGATTTTTAAAGCAAGAAGAAAGTCAGTGGAGTGTACACATACAAATCTTTTCACCCACACCTACTTAGATTACCAACTTTTTAAGAAGATATCCCTCTTCCTCAGAAAAGTGCTATTGAACTTTATCATTCAGTTCACTAAACATGAAATCAAGGAACACCTTTGGAAGAATTATGGTACAAGGTAACTCTCAAGCAAAGGGAGTGTGAGATACAGTACTCAATCAAGGACTGACTGAGAGTACTCTGTGTTTAGCTAATAATTGTAAATGCTCCCATGCATGATGGTTAGGAGGGAGCTAGCTTCTCACCAATCAACTCAACCACTCAAAAAGCGAAATTCTGAGGGAGGCTTGTCACTGAGTTCTGAGTTACTACAGTCATTGCCCCTCACAAGCCAAGAGGCTACAGGCCATGCCAGAGGCAAGATCTTTCCTAAAGACCAAAAGTGACCAAAAGTCATTCCACAGGTCTGGAAAACTTCAGTGGAAGCAGCAGCTTCAAATGGGATCCTGTGAAGTGAATCTGCTCCCTCCTTTCTGGAGTTCCAGGACACTGAAAATATGTTTCTAAAAGTAAAGTCTGTCCTACTTAGAGCACTGATCTCTGGAATTCAGCTCAACATATTTAGTATGTACTTAGGATTTGCCTGCAATGTCAAATGAATGAAAAAGGAAAGAAAATGGTCTTAAAATTCCTTCATTAAAGAGAATTCCTACAGACCTGTGGGATTTCCAGGGTTGATGATGCAGAGGACCTTTGGGTTGCAATATGCCTTAGCTTCATTCAAGGCACGGCGAAGTTCGTTCACATTTAGAGCCCAGCAATTTTCTTCATCCAAGTAGTAATTCACCTGGATAGCATCCAGTTCAGAGATGGCTGCTGAGTACAAGGGATACTGGGGAATAGGAATCATCACTCCTGTTCGGGATTTGCCCCATCCTGAGATCAGGATCTTTAAAATTGCCTGGGAAAAAAGCAGGAATTAAAAAAATAAAAAAAGTCATGCACCAGAATTAATAATATTCTCTGGAACCAGTTATTGAACTTCCTTAAAAAGTGTACAGTTAAGGTGGATTTCTGTCCTAGAAGCAGGTAGTCCAAGAGAGTTATTTATTTCAAGTTGTTACTGGCTGAGTGAGGATGGTCTAAGCTTAATGGAATCCTCTCATGTCACAACTTCCAAAGACCATGCCTGATCAACTACAAAATTTAGGAAAAACATTCTGAGCACAAGGCTAGAGGGCAAGTTGGAAACAGGAATATCAAGATCATTATTTTTTTGCTGTGCCCTGTTGTAAGCAAAGAAGCTTTAGCTAGCTCTTGCTTATTGCCTTCCACTCATTTTATCTCATTAACCACAAGAGACCAATAAATAAAACCAGAAATTAGAACTGGGGCCCGTGCAGATTCTCCCTTGCAACAGAGAGACCTGTTTTACATCAGGAGCAATTATGTTTTCATTTTCAAGTAACAGAACAGACCAAAGTCTGCATGACTTGGGATGGAAATAGAGTCATATGTAGCTTATGCCCAGAAGATACAGGCAGAAAGGTAATGTTTGTGCTAGGGTCAGTCCGGATAATTTCCTTGTGCTCCATGTCTGTGTGATGTGGAGGCTTTTTACATGTGAGTTAAATAAAACAGCTCACAAGGGGCAGGAAGCAGAGAGATTTCTTGCCTTTATAACCACATGAGAACTCACAGGTGCAATCAAAGCAAGCATCCTTATCAGCATGTAATTGGCATCTAAACCCAAAAATATCTTTTCTCTCAGCAGCAGTATCCTTTGGTTTCTTTGTGGTTCTAGTACAAAATCTGCTGTTCTGTGCCTCCCATCACATACTCAGCTGCTAAGCTAATGATTTATAATCAACATAATTTTGTACCCACCATGAGTTTAAAAATACCAAGCATCCAAAACATATAATCAGGACCAAATGCATATTTAAAAACTCCTTAACAGCCTCTCTCCCCTGAGGTGTGAAACAATAGTTGTTTTATCTTTAGAAGGGCCAAAGAATGAGGTGTAGCGCTGGCCTTGCATCAGCGGTGCAATCAAATCGGCACGATGCAGACCAGCTGTGCTGTGCTGCCATTCCTGACAAGCTGCCAGTGGCAGAAACTCCGGAAAGCCAATTGCCCGCAGAGCCCTGGGGAGCCGCTCCTGCCGGATCGCTGTCATTCTGAGCTCTGCCGCTAGATGTCCTTTAGAAATCCACCTTCCCCAACGCTGCCAAAGGCTGCCCTCCTTGGAGCCGAACTGCTGCTGCGCTGTCAGGAACTGTGTCTGGGCAAAGGAGCAGCCTGACAGACACTGGCATTCCTGTCTTAACTGAATAACTTATCAAACTTATCTTTGAACCTTGGTTGAACCCAAACCCTGAAGTTTTTCTCAAACAAACTAAAATACACAAACAGAAACAAATCTTTGGGATTTTCACTGGCATTGATCTGCACTAGCAGAGTTTACATGGAAGAAGAGCTGAGAGTCCTCACCTTTGAGGTTCATTCTCTCTTCCCTTTTCCTTTGACTGATACTCTCTAACCTTCAGGGTTTGTGTGTCTTAACCACTGAGAACAACCATTATTTAGTCTGAATGCACTGAATCTTCTACACTTATATTTAGGCACCTGTAGCTCATTTCATATTACCTCTACAGAAAGGTACAATTTAATGTACGTTAAGAGACTTTGCACACACTTCTTAGCTGGCTCCTGACATCCACACTGGTTTGTTCACAGGATTGGATATTCAATGCATATGGCTTCCTTGTCTGACAGACCAAACTCCCAGGACTTCATGAGACCCGAGGTTCATCAGGGATCTGTATTTGCAGAGGTAAGTGATAAGATACAGTTTGTACCAAGAAGGAACAGGTTTCATTTAACACTTACAGAAATGCCATCGCTTGCCCCGGTGGTGAGGTAAATGTTATCTGGGTCTGCAGGAACTCCTCCATCTCTTCTCTCAATATATGAAGCCACATCCTCACGGATGCAATTTATACCTTGACTGGCAGTGTAGGATCCTGTGAAAAATACAGGATGAGATGTGAATTGAGTGCAATGGACATCAGATTTTCTGTTACTAGCAAAACTCCTGAGCTGGTATTGGATGGAGTAGTTTGTATATATGAGCCATATTTATATGGATCCCCAGGATGGGTTTCCTTTTTTTCCATGCAGTAGGAAAGGGAGCTGGTTTGTTCATAGAGCAAAAGGATTAATTTGGAAGAAAACAAATACAATAAACATCACTAAAATACAAAAATAACATACTGGATTGGAAAAAAGCATGATTTCAAGCCTACTTTGCAAACTGGGACAGCAATCCCATTTTTACTATCTTTCAGTTGCTTTCTTTATGTTGGAAGCACTCTTGAACGTAAACAAACTCCTATTTAAATAATGGGAACAAGGAACAGACGGAGCATGTGCAATAAAAAGGAAAATAATTTCTTTTCATCCATGATAAATAGAAGGGTTTTATTTGCAACATGAAAATGACATATTATTTTCTCCCACAGTCTGAAACCAAAAAAAATCCCAAACTGCTTCTCTCCTTCCCCCACAACATCTCCCACAACCACTTTTCAGCAGAAGTGTCTAGAATCTCCCCAGTCTCATGTGCAGTTTACAGAGCACAACTAATAATCATAAATAAAAGGAGATGTTAGATGCCTGTGTGCATCACTGCCAAGAATGTGCAACAAACAAAAAGTAAAAATAAGCCTAGGTCAAGGTGAGGAATGAATTCAAGCTATGAAGCCTAAGACTGATGGACAAAGAAGAGACAAGTGTACATCTATTTCAGAACACTGTCAGGAAGCTGCAGAATCTTCTTTGCTTGTTGGGTGGAGTGGAATAATTATGCCTGACTTAACTCTTATCACTCTCTTATCTGCTAGTAGTCTGCCTGGTAGGACTTCTGTGAAAGCATGATTTAAAAAGACAGAGAACTTTTGCAAGCACTGCACAATTGCATGGGATAAAATGGTGATGCAGGGCACAGAGTTCCCTGATGTCCCAAACATTTACTTTTACAGGACTAGAAGGTCTATTGGGTCTGTACACGGGTGTTTGACCACAGCCAGGAGGATGCTGTTAAAGGAGGAGAACAAACCTAAGCTGTCCTTCTGTCTTGTGCTCCATTGGGTGCTGAGTCCTGCCACTCTGAGGACTTACAGAACATTTAATTGCACTGTACTTCTACACTGACTGGTACTCAGTTGATGGCTTTGACTAGAACCCGTGTTTGCACTGTGGGATGCAAATAAATAAACCCAGCCCAAAAAGCTGCATATATGATGTATTTTTATATATGGGAAGGATGCCTCAAATGCCTGGAAAAATATTCCAGTTATCCCACATGCAAAGTAAGTGGTGTCAGTAGAATCCCAGAGTGTCTGCACACAAGAGTAGTTGAGGACTCATCTGAGCCTTCAAACACGGCCTGGGAGTAGTGAGACTCAAAATCATCAGTAGGGTTTTGTTAAATGGATGTTCATTGGAAGAGAGGGCATTCTAGGTCACTGCCTGAGGAAATTTCATATTCATATTAACTTTACAATTAATACCTTTAAATAGGCTGATGTAGATATGAGTGCAACACTTCAAATGACTTTCACCCTATGTAGTGATTCCACCTTTGTGTTGGATGGACTAACTTGTTGAAAAATAAGGTTTTGAACACAACACAGTGAGGCCAGTTTTTCATCTTTGCTTTCTCACAAGAAAGGCAATTTCTCCTTCTCAGCCATGTCAGACTACCAACAAAGTGATAGGGGTGACTTCCACTCAGCTGCACATCTCTGTGCCTCTAGCTGTGTGTTTTGGGAGGCTGAACAGAACCTGATGAGCTCCAGAAGCCAAGAGGGGCTGACACACCTTATTGGAGCCAGGGAGGGTGGACAGGGGGCAGAAACCAGTACAGCACATCAGTAAAGTCTACAGTGGTTTTAGTTGTCAGGAATTTAGAGGTACAGTTGTTCTTTCAAGTTTCAAAATTAAAAAACGTTTAGAGTCCAGAATCCAAATTTAGCCACTGAAATGAACAGTGTGAATTCAGAATTATCATCTTACTTGACTACTGCAATTGTTTTAGGCCTACTTCCTCAGAATCTACTGAGCAAACAGAAATTATGGGAAAGATGTGATCTTCTGAAAAAAAGGAACACATTTCTGAAATATTATGCAAGACTGAATTCTTTATAACACGGGGTTGTGGTGTCCCATGCCACCATGACCTTAAGGGGAAAGGAGCACTAAGGAGTCAAGACTGCTCATTCTGAGAACTCCTTCCACACCCCTAAATTAGACAATCGTTACAAAGAAAGACTGAGTCAAAATTCAAATGTATCCCCAGCAACTCCTACGTGCCAACAGTATTATGTGGATTTATTGTTCCAAAATAAGACAGGAAAGGGATCCACTGAGCTAGAGGAACTTGTCAGTTTTGACAATGTGTTTTTAATGGTCTACATTAAAAGACAAACCAATACAAAGATGGTGAGGATAAAACACATTCTGTATTAGGCTGTGTTGTCAAGCTTGAAATGCTGCTAATGCAATCACTGTTTATGTTTTGTTTATTTTATAAAGTTTCATAGCACCTACTCTCAAAATATACGAGTGCAAATAGGCACTACAATCACAAAGATTAAGAAATATGCCAATTGCTGTAATAAGTCCTCTGAAATGTGACTGTTTGCCTGCTTGAAAGAAGGTAAGTGTGCCAGATTCTTTGCTGCACCCAGCAGCTGTAGCAGTAGAAATTCTCATGGCATTTGCCAGGTACAGGTAGGCAGCACAGTCACTAGATGAGAAAGAAATTGTCTCTTCCATTTCCTTTCTAATGAATATGCAAAGTTTGTGCTTATGTGGATATGACATGTGCACTCTTGTAGGAACAGTGGTTGAAGAACAGAGCTCTGTAGTTCTTTCAAGAGTTACTTTACCTTGGAGAAATAGAGCTTTGACACCTTCAGTTAAAACTATCTCAGCAAGGTAAAAAGACCTTTGTAGAGGATTATCACCTTGGTATCTGAGTTTCTGATACCCCAGAAAACATACTTGAACTGATGGTTCAAAATTAAGAGTGTGCACTGGATCAGCTGAGATGGACATGTATTGTTTGTTGACATCAGCATTCCAGGGACAGTGGCTCCTTGGCAGAGAAAAACTGGAGAAGGTAAAACCTGTAAAACCCTCCACCTAGTCTTAGTAGGAGACACAGAGCCCTGGCTTAAGAGATGTCATACCAACAGAACAGAGCCTCATTAGTACTCTCTGCTACTTTCCTGGCACAAAATCCCTCAGCATTCCATTCAGAGTTGTGCCTACATGTTATTGTGGCAAGAGCTCTATAGGTGCATGACCCTCACCCTCTCCTCTGGGACAAAAATTCGTCCCATTGGTCACCACCTGCAGGTCACACTGCAAACCTGCCCCCACCAGCTGCAGATATTGAACCAGCTGTGTTTTCCTAACACCAGAACAGCTGCAGATACTGAACCAGCTGTGTTTTCCTAACACCAGAGCAGAGCCTTACCTAAGCTGTTTCCTCCACAGCCCTGCAAGATCCGCCTGGCGCGCTTTTTGGCGTCCTCAGGAAAGCTGGGGCTGTCCAGCAGGTTTGGGTATGTGCACAGGGCCACCACCTGCAGTGCCAAGAACATGTCAATTGGCCACTTCTCATTAGTTATTTTAACTTAGTTAACTTTATCTTAACTTTCCTTGGAAACGAAGATCACAAATACTGGCTAATTTAAAACAAAGGTTATTGATGAAGAGTTTGCAGTTGTTTTTTTTAAGGGTTGTTCACACAGAAGAGAAAATATCTTATCAGGTTCCAAGTTAACCTGATAAAAACAGTTCTAGAATTATTAACTATTTTTATTACAGACAGTGAAGATTCCAGGTGAGCTAAGCATAGTGCAAACACAGTAAAGCACAGTTAACTATTCCTTTGTTATCTCTAAGCAGCTCTATCCTCCACACCTTGTGTATTACTAGCCCACTTTTATTGACAAGAAATCAAGAATTTAAATATGGAGCAGAACTGAGAAATACAATCACATTTTGAAGTCCTAGTGGCATGTTCTAATATCTTTCCCCAAAAAAACTTCTAGTTCTTACTGATTTGAATTAGTGGGAAATATTTAATGAAGAAAAGAAGTGGTCATATAGAACATAGTAAAAGTAGAAACACAACCCAGCAGAATTAAGTTAATGAAGGAACGTAAGACACAAAGAATTGAGAGGTCTCTCTTGAGATCAGCTTAATTTATTCCAGTCTCTCTCATTTTTATGCTTAAATGGTGTAATGTGGACAGACTGTTATCATCTTGTGGGACAATGACAATGAATTATTCCATGTGTGCACACAGTCATGGGGGAAAGGTAATACATTTGAATAATTTATAAGAAGCTCAGGTCTCCCTAGTTTGCTGCATAGCTTGATTTTATAACCTCATCATCTGGACCCTCAGCTTGACAAAGCTTCAGTTTGTCCTAGAACTCTCTGAATTCACATTATTATAGACAGAGGAGTTTACATGAGGGTGTGAGGGATGCTCAGTAAATAAGATAATACTCATTTTAACCTTATTTTTGTTTTAGGAATAATATACAAATATGAATCCTGTTGTAATATTTTCTAAAAGTTAACCTACCAATTAGCTTGCCCAGAGGTAAAAGGTGCAAAATGAGACACAGTACAAGTAGTTGAACTCAGCTACGTGCAGATTTCAAAGTATGCTCTCAGATGAAGAAAGGCTTTTGTTTTTTTCTTTACAGAGAACCACTTCCTTTCTTGAAGAGCATTATTGATAATGAATGTGCTGACTGATAACACAGAAGTGGCAGGAAAAAGTGTGGGTGGGGAATGATATGGGAACTAAGGAAAGCTACTGAGTTAAAAGAGGACAACCAGCAAACAATAGGACTTTGGCTCAGAAATGAACATTTACAATTCTTTACAAAAGAACTATTTTAAGCCTAATTGCATCTAGAGAATCAATTATACTAATACCTATATCAGACAGCTTTAAGGCATTCTAATAAAAAATGAATAATAATATTTTATAGTAGCCTTACCTGACGGAGGAAGGTGATTGGTCTCTGTCCCATTGCATGTGCATCTCCAATGTTGGCTTTAATCACTTCAGTAAAGGGTTTTTTGATTCCCTAGAAAGGGATCATTCAGAATGTTTTGTTAGGGCTGTAGTAGAAGATTCTTCGATTCTTTTTTAGCATCTGTCATGTGGCTGTAACAGCTACAGTGTTTAATGTAAAGCTTAATGTATTTCTTATACAACACTGCCAGGAAATCTTAAATGGTTTACAGAAATTTTGTTGACTGTGACACATTTTTAAATGATAGGCTGGCTTTTATTTTTCTGCTAGCTGCAAGTAAGAGACTGACTTGGCTGGAAACCACTTATTGAAGAAGAAAAGATGAAAAAAAAGGCATTTTGAGTTGTCAGTATTAGAGCAATTTCTTTGAGACACCTAAGGGAGGGATGGATCAGTCAAGAAGCTAAAAAGACTTGAGGATATTTGAGAAATATCCACCAATAAAAGAAACCTCAAGACCTTTAGTTCTTTGAGAGTAAAAACAAAAAAGTGCTTATTTATTTTATACTTAGATTAAGTATCCCTTGTATGATGACCCCACTTTTCCATATAGAGATGTTTCACAAAATATATCCTAGTGAGGTTCTTTATGATAAACAAAAGTGCTAAATAACCACCATGAATATTTAAAAGCTTCCTAGTCTCCAAAATCTGAACAGACAGCTATTTTTCCTGTGAGAAACTGAATACCTCATGAGAACATAGCGAAAGAAGTTAATGAATGTTGATTAGCAATCACAGCTCTTTAAAAAGCAAAATAAAATAAGGACTAGGCACTGACTGATTGAAAAAACCACCAGAGGTTTAAATAAAAAAGATTAACTGAAAGTAAAGGCCAACATTACAAAAAGAGTGAGAGAGGCAATAATAAATGTAGAGTTGTTCTAATGTATATTTCAGAGGTAGTAGGGAGGCATCCTAACAGTGACAGAATTGTCATGTGGATTAAGGAACTGCAACATCAGACTGATTAGTTTTCTGTAGAAAATTACCTATAACAACTTGCTCTGGGTATGTACTCAGAAAGCCTCTTCCTGGTCCATGTATTTACAGCCAATTACTGGATTTGGATATAAAATATATAGCTGGCAAGCCTGAACTAATTTCTGCTTTTCCACCATGGACTGTGGTGGACTTCAATGGCAGCCCAGAAGCCAGATGTGGAAATAACAATAATACAGGTAGTCAGCAGGGATACAGATCCACAGGTATGCCAGGATTTGGAGGTTCAAGGCTGCACAATCCCCAGTACCCCACTGGATGGATCCAGACCATTGTATATCTGAGAGCCTTTGGGGGCTTTCTTTTAAAAGTAAATATGTAGTTAGAAATGGCATTAGGACCAGACAATTGGGCTTACATGATCCTGATTCAGAGGGTCAATTTTATATGGCCTTACATTTAGCAGCAATTGAAAAATAAAGTTCACTTAAAATAATTGAAAGTGACACACTGAGTCCAACAAGTAATTTGCTTTTATGCTTGTTGATCTAAGTGAGCCCCCAAATTAAGAGCTGCATTTCAGCTCTAAATAAAAAATTAGATATAGGGATGCCAGATAGACATTACACTTATCTGAGGCTGAAGTTTAGTAATTTATGAGTAATGTAAACAGCTAAAAATGTGTGCTCTTCAAGCTATCTGGGGCCCACTGACAGCACAACACAGTTTCATTCTAATCACAAATAAGTAGGAAGAGAAAGGTGTATGTAGAAGAAGAACAAATTCAATTTGCTTGAAATGAAGAAAAATTCCCATGTATTTTGGTTGCATTTGGTCATTATAGCAAATTGAATCGATTTTCACTAGATTTGCAAAGTAATACAAATCTGTTAAGGAATACGGATGATATTTGCTTTGCCTAAAGTTAGGCAGTCTGAGCAAATAGCAACATGAAATAGAAATACTCCGATTTATTAGATTAAAACCAAAACAAACCAACTCCCTAATAATAGAAATACCTTACATTAGACTAATTAGATTTTTTGCTCACAAATACTATTTAAAGTGCTCTGCAATTTAAAAGAAGCTTCTTTGGTTAGTGAAATGCTGAAAGGTACCTGGCATTTCATAATGTACTTTTGGAGTTTTTATGGTGGTACAGCCTTTAAAACAAAGGTAACAGACCTTTTTGGTGTCACATTTATCATAAATAATGTTGGATCTCATTAGCACTGATTCCATTTATATCTTTACTAGGGCCAAACTCAGTGGTTTTGCCATCACTGCAAGTATAGGATCATCACCTACTACACAAACCCCACACTCCCTTTGCTTCTCACATGATGGATCTGGAACAAACAGCAAACCATACACAATAGTTCTGTCACCATCAAATCTGGTTAGAGAAGGAATGCTGCATTTTCTGTGTGGTACACACAGCTCCCACTTGGGCTTAAAAGCCATGGTTCTCTAGACTAATTTGTAATTCTTGATCTCAGCTACAAGAACTTTGTTGTCTTTTTGGTCTTTCAAAAGAGAAATGCTTTTAAATAACTGGAGTATTTTCCTTCCCTGACAATGAGTTAATTTCAGCTTTAGAATTGTCTTCATGAGACTTGTTGTATCCTCTCCTAGTGAAATCTGTACAAAAATTGCTATAGCCACTTAGTATTTTTCTATTACTTGATTTCCAGTCTCTCTATGAAAAAAAAAAAAAAAGGAGTATCAGAAGTTGCTTAGATTTAGTATAGAACAAATAGTTCTAAACAAGTTCTTAAACAAATCTTTAAAAGTTCTTCAGGACAAAAAGTCCCATCTTACCATTTCAAAAAGAAGGAACAGAAAACAACAACAGGCAAGAACAAGTGCTAAATGTTAATGGGTCAAAGTCCCAAAGCAGGGCTATCAGGAGCTGGCAGCAAGGGCAGTCTAGACAGGGCCTGAGACTGAGCAGATGGGCTCAAGGCAGAATCCTGCTCAGACCCTTCAGACAGAGCAGCATCAGCCACCAGCTACTTGTGTCAAGGCTTCTCCTGGGGTGATGGGGGTGGGTATCCAAGGGGAGGGTCATGCCAAATACTTTTTGGAAGGTTTGTGGAAAGATCTGTATGAAAGGAGGAAATGTGAATGGGATGTTGATAACCTCAGTATCAAACTGTAAAGCAGCAGGAAAAGGGCTGCAACAGGTCATGGGTTTATTTCACTGCAGAAAGCTGAGCAGTCTTTAACCATGTCAGCAACACACTTGAGCTGAGACAAGTTATGTCCCTGCAAGCAAGGAGCACACAGAAGGAGCAGGAACTGGGTCACTGGAGTTGTTTTGCTCTCCTCTAGGGATCCCCAGCACATTTGCAGTGCCATGGCCTCTGTCTGGGTGCAGCCAAGGTGTGCTCCACAGGCAGCCTGGCTGCACTGAAACAGGCAGAGCTCTGCAAAAGGGAAGCTTGCATAACAGGAGCTCTAATAACAAACTCGTGAGCAGCAAGTTCCAGATTGATTCTCCTGCCTTGTGAAGAGGGTATAAACCACATCAAGGAGCAGAAGGAATGCCCAGCCCTACAAAACAAGCTGTGCCCCAGCTCCTGCCTTTGGCGGCACCTCACGCTGTGCTCACAACGTGATTCAGCTTCAGCTTGGAGCAAGACCAGGCTCCTGCCACTCCTCTGACAGGGGCAGCAAACACATCCATTATAGTAGCCCTTTTTTAAAGCTGGAGAAGCTATCTTTCACCTCCACATGTAAAAGAGAAAATATAAAAACATATACTATATTTAGTAGCCATCTTCTGGATAATGAAAGGATTTTACTGGAATAAAAGAATCTTCCAGGATTTGGAATATGCTCTTTGGAAATTACTTCCTTCAACTGTTACTTCAGTCTCTCTGCTCTTTTTAGAAGAAATGCATCTTTTAAGAAACCTGATGAAACCTGAAGCAAGCCAGACACAATCATTCTAACAACTGTATCTAAATATCACACAAAGTTGGGAGAAGGGATTTTTATACATGGAGTAGAATTCATTGGCACAAAGTCAATAGAAATCTTTATGCAGTTAACCAGGTTTGGGGAAGTCTCCTCTTCCCCTAGGCATCCCCAGAGCCTCAGGAAACCCACCAGGAAAGGAGAACAGTATGAAATGATGAGCTGTCTCTCAAGGAGAGTCATGATGGAAGAAGTGTTGGGAGAATTACTTGATCAAAGAACCAATGTGATGCCAGAACATACAGCACCCCAAAGAACTACCATGAGGGCAATGCCCTGCTTTGTCTCAGGAGTTTTAGTGTACCTGGAGGTTCCCTTTACAAAGGGACCATCTGACAGTGCTAGCAAACTGCAAAATACCACTGTGCCCAGAAAGAGTAAAGAATGGTCCAAACTGACCTGACACTGTCTTTGTTAAATCTTCAGCAAATTTCAAAGGAAAGCCATCACTCTGGGGAGAGCATGTGTGGATTTGGTAACAGCAATAGGAAAGAATTGAAAAGAGTTCCCTTGAGGAGGCCACAAAGATGTGAGCTGCTTTTAATCCCAGAAGAGAACTGTGGTATTACAGCTATTTCTGAATTTCAGAATTTGCCTGCTCCTGGCTGCTCCCAATTGTTTCATTTTCATTGCCATGGCTTTGTGCCTCCTCTTGATGGCTATCAGGCAACAACATCACACTATGAAACACTGCAATATTTCCTTGAGACTGCTTTTGCTGTGACTTGCACAAACAAGCTCTACAATCAGAGCTGGCAAACCCAAACATTTCAGCATAGCTGAGATCTATGCTGTAGTAGCCAAGTTACTTGCTTGCTTTTTTCTCTCCTCCTCTCAAGAGACCAAGAAAGCACTGCCCAGAGGCCCTTAACTAATAGGGACCTGAAGACCTGAATTAGCATTCCAATCTTTTTATTAAAACAGCTCACAGCAGAAAAATAAACCTGACCTGCTTACCATGGAGTAAGGCTTTGAGTTTGTATTATGCTTGTGTAATTCAAGCTGACATGAGCTGTTTTGGGGAGGAGGGAGAAGGCAAATTCTGGATTTTGACTTAAAATGGCAGTGATGACTTCCATGCCTCTCATATCACATGAGAAAATCAGTGGGGCTGACCATTAATTGGCAGATCTGATTCAGAGATTACAGAACAGGACCTGTCCTCAGGTTACTTCTTCCTGACACATTGATCAAAGTGGGTTTGCATTCAGAATTTTTGCCTATATAGATAAACCACTAGATTTCACAACAGAATTAAATGACAGAATTAAAATAATGCTCATTAGAAAGTGATTAGACATTAAGACCCTCTTACCTTGGAGAGTTACTGGAAAAGGTCTATTTTAGAATAAATTTTGCTAATGTATTCAACCAGAAAATATCAAAAATTGGATTCTGTGGGTTGGGAGCTTCTGAAAATATGATTTTAATAATTGTGCTCTTGAAACCAGTTTTCTTTCACCTTCATCTGCAGTAGTTTTTGGCACCTTAAAAACCATGGGTTTTACTACAGATTCACTTATGTATGCAACATGTACAGACAACTGAGGAACAACAGTTCTGTCTTAATGAGGTCAGATGCTCTTGCCTGGAAGATACTACCTTCGTGTGCACACAGTCACGTATTCAAAGCAGAAAATTATAGGATGGTAATTTAAGCTTAACATCTTTCATTACTGGGTGTACCAGTCAATCTTGTCTCTTTTTCTTGGCATGTTAAATTCTATTTCTGCATGTCATTGTCTAAATTGTGTTTTATCTTTCCAAAACTCCCAGGGACACAGTCAACTCACATTCACAATTAAGGCTGGATTCTAAGTCAGATTTTTTCTATTCAATTTAAAAGTCTGATGAATTAGTGAGGGGAAAAAAAGAAAAGCTCTACAGTATTTTAATCAAAATACTTTAGAAGAAGCTGCCTGAGATTTCAGTTACCTAAGCAGAAGGATTTTGATAGTTTTATTGTCTAAATAGCAATGTAGGGAGTGAACAAGTGGCTTGAATAAACTTGAAACAGGAACCTATTTGCAATAGTTATGCAAATGAAAAGCGTGGGCACAGGAGATGAATGTACAACCTTTTGCTGTAAAGGTAACAGAAAAATAGGGCCTTCAGTGTATAGAAAGTGTATAATGCCAGTGAAGGCCCATGGCTCCAGGCCCAGGGTCGGGATGTGCTACCCACCTGTGCTATCTGAAGGAACTCCCTACATGCTACCAATATATCCCTGCACACCTTCCCTCTCCCCCTTTCCACACTACAATTCCCTTTCACAGCCTGAAAGTTTGGAAGGACCTTGTGTGCCTTACACTGGCCCAGGCCCCGTTTCCAATGTCACCTGGGCTGACCTGTGGATCCTGAAATGCTGTTTGATTTGCACACACTTTGCCAGGAGATGTAAGGCAGCCTAACCGAACACAGAACTTGACATTATGTAAAAGACAATCAGGAACTGGGGAGAAAAGGAGTGTATAAGTGAAATGTCACAGTAATAGATATGAAGGGATTTTCCACAACAAAGTCAGTTGAAATTAGCATGAATGCAAAGCAACAAATCAGGTATGTGTCCTACTTGGGTAAAGATAAGTTACTTTGTCATTACTGATTAGGTAAAGAGAAGGGCTGTTCTCAGACCTTGTTTTATTCCTGCATTGAATTTGTATTCAGGAGCAAATTTCTAGTCTGAAATGTAATTAAAGTCAGTACTTGATAGAGTGGCCATTTGTTAGCAAGTCTATACAAAGGGGGTAGAAAAAGGTATTATTTGATAGAGTTCTATTTAGAGTGTAATCATTTATTAAAATATGCCTGTGCTCTAGCTTTAAAAAGTTGCCAGAAACACCAAGGAAAATGGTTGGAATTAGTTCTTTCTGTCATCTTAATAAGTCAGAATCAGCTAATTGCTAGCAATAGCAAAAAGGAAGAGAAAAGGGGTTTTCACTTTCAAAGCATGAATAAAATTTCAAAATTCTGAAAAAAGGGCTCAGGAAAGTAATCCAATCACTGATTTTGCAAGTGATTTCCATCTTGAAAGATCAAACTCCTGATTTTCTACCTAGATGAATACAGGACACAAGCCAACAAAACTTGTGAAATCCAGGTACAGCATGCCCCACCTGTATTGGGCAATCAATCTTGATCTGCTTTAATTTAAGTGACTATTTTACTAGTCACTTACATTGGCTTAGCCCAGGCACGAGAGCTAAAACGAATGCCTCACTTTTATTTGTTCTTTTAAGGAATATCCCTTCAGTTGTCCAGTCAGAGACTTCTTGAATAACATTTCAGTCCTTATTTCTGTGTGCACTGGGGAGTTACAGCTCCTGTTGTGATCATTTGCAGTTAATACAGAGAAGCAGCAAGTGCCAGAGAGAATAACAGAGGAGCTGCTGGTTGGGATCTGAGACAGCAGAACAAACCTCAAGGAAGATGAAAGCTTACACTGTGCAAACAGCTTCAAGTAGCTGTTTTATAGTCTCCATAACAGCTCTATGAGCATTAACAAGTATGAAGAGTAACCAAATGGAACCAAGTTTGAACAGGGAGAGCCTCTATCACATCTGATTATATACAATGGCTGCTGCATTTAGGGTGCTTTTAGTTCAGAAACAAATCACCTAAAGGCATCTGGGCAGAAGATGATAAAAGATTTACTGCCATTGCTTCACCCCTGCCTGTTCTTGTTACCCCCAGCCACTGCAGTGCTTCCACCTCATACCAGGGAGCCTGTGCTCTCCTGCCTGTGCAAAGCTCCTTCCCCACCAGATGTAGAAGAGTGTTATGGGGCAATTCTTGCTGGTAGTGAAGAGTGGCCGTGGATCTAGAGATGCTTTGGAATATCTCCTTCCTCTTCCCTGAAGTGGCAACCACTCCATCCTCTTCCCATTATCCAGCAGTGTAATTCTGCTGGCAGTGCTTGGCCTAACCCTGTGAGCTAAGGTTGAGAGGGCTGGAAAAAGCTGTACAACTTAATAAAAAGGAAACAAAGAAGTGCCATTGATGTGTGAGCACACAGAATTAAATTTCAGACACACACACACAAAAAATAGACAATTAGATAACCTATAATACTTTACTTATAAGGAACCTAGGTATTACTCAACACTGTATGCTTTAGCAGACAGCTTGATTAAACAAGAGAATGAATAACAGTATTTTTCTCAGAAAAGAGGAATGAGTAACTTGAGAAGTGTGGAAGCAAGTAAAGGATTTCTACTGAAGTTGATTAGTGTTCTCTGCAGATACAGTCTCAGCTTTTGCAGTAATGCTGTCCTC
This sequence comes from Zonotrichia albicollis, assembly GCF_047830755.1. Lineage (NCBI taxonomy): Eukaryota > Metazoa > Chordata > Aves > Passeriformes > Passerellidae > Zonotrichia > Zonotrichia albicollis. The sequence continues at coordinate 18,144,419 of NC_133831.1, read as the reverse complement.
TTTCCCTGCCAGCTGGGAGGTTTGTTTGCCTTACTTGTGTTAAAGCACAGTCATCTCTAGGAATGCTGGTAGCCATTATCAATGGCAAACATTATTTCATGAGACTGGTTCCCGGAAAAAAAAAATTAAATGGAAAATGCCACATAAGTAAGCACAACACTAAACTGACAGAAAAATCTTTTAATAAAGTGAATGCCAATGATTTGCTGTTATAGTTTTTCAAAAGTGCACAGTAGATTATTCTTTCTGCCAGTGATTCAGCTGGTAACTGGAGTAAGCAGGGGAGCTGGGAGGAGTTTGTGAAGGGCCTTTTATATTTGTTTTGTCAAGTAATATCTCCTGCTCTGTGATGTTAACTTGAAAACAAACACAGTGAGAACACTGGAAGATTTTATACTCTGGAAAATACATCCACTAGGGAACCTAGTTGCATAAACACAATGACACCTTTATAAACAAGTTTTGAGGCGAAAATCAAAACAGATGTTCCAAAATTAATTCTTCATTACCATTTTTAAGCTTTAAAGTGAAATTCTAAAAAAAAAAAGCTATTTGTAATAATTATTGAGTTAGACATAAATAGTTGATGCATATACTACAGTGAACTGAAAACAATGTTTCACTTTCTAAAACAAGGGGAAACAAGTAAGACTAAGACCAGACAATCGCCAATTTACTCTCATGGTTAGAACTGCTGTAGCACGTTTTTGTTCAAAGCACTTTACATGAACTAATGAAAATGGTCTTGCAGTACCTGTAATAAGGCATTAGAAAGACTCTCTAAAGCAGTGACAGCATGGAATAATATCTAAAATGACAGAAGAACTACTCTGCCAGATGCTTCATCAAAACAAAAATGTGCGTCCTTGTTATGAGAGGGGAAGCTGTGGTTTGAACAGCAGAGGCAAAAAGCCATGTCTGTATTGCTAAGGGTTTTTTGTTATCTTTTGTTTCAATACTCGAGGAATAAGAAAGAAATATGAAGAGCAAAATATAAGCACTGACTGATTTGGATGCTTTATTTAGCACATACTGGCCCAGACCCTTAGGACCTGCTTTATTATCTGATCCGCCAAACAGAACCAACCACCTACAACTTTGGGCAGCATTACTGAGTGCCTGTGCTCTGAAGGTTTGTCCTCGGGCACCTCAACTTTTGCAGCTAAAGAAAAAAGGAGCATTCTCGGTGATCTCCTTGGAGGATCCAGAGCAGCGCTGGGTGAGGCAGCGGAGCAGTGCCTGGAGAGCCGGGCCAGCTCACCTGTCAGGAGCCCGGCGCCTCCTGCCCCGGCCAGGGCAGGATCTCTGAAATCCTCACGAAGGACTCAAAGGCTCTATCAGTATGATGAAAGCTGGTCACTCACCCCCTTGTATAACACAAAGGACACGGGATTGCAGCAAGGGGTCAAAGCGGCCGGAGAAATGTAAACACTGCTTTATGGGGGTGTCCCGTATCTGCCTTAGGCAGCCAGTGACACAGGATAAACAGTAGCCGGCCAGCGGGTTCCTTTGTTTCGTGCCTCTGCCGCCTCCCGTGGGAAGGGGCGCGGGGCCGGGGGTGCCGCAGCGGAGCGGGCCCGGGCACAGCGCGTCCGGCCACGGCTCGGGGCACCAGAGGGATGGGGAGAACGCTGCTGTGCTCCGAGAGTTTTTAACTCGGTAGGAAGCCCTGCAGCGGCACTCGCGGTGCCTCCCGCTTTCCCGAGGCTTCCACACGGTCACGTCTCAGCCCCGCGGGGTGTCACGTCCCCGCCGAGCCCCGCGACATCCCCAGCCGGGAGCGGCGGCGGAGGAGCGCCCGGGGCAGAGCCGGTGCGGCTGCGGGAGCGCGCCCTGCCCCGTCCTGCCCCGCCCCGCCGCCCCTGCCTCACCTTCCGCAGCTCCTTCTCGATCTCCCCGGCTTTCAGAACGATGGGGCCGCGCACCGCGTATTCCACCGCCTTCACTTGCGGGTTCATGGACTCCAGCGTCAGGATCTTCTCCCTGCTCGCCTTCTCGTTGATCTTCACGGCGGAGGCCTTGGCAGCGCTGCTCCAGCGCACCGTCCCCTCCCGCCGGGGACCCCGCGGCTGCCGCCCGGCCGCCAGCGAAGCGGCGCAGCGCAGAGCCATGTCCGTCCTTCCGCCCCGGCAGCCCCCCGGCCCGCGGCCGCACAGCCGTGCCGCAGCTTGCCTGGCAACCAAGACAAACCGATGCATGGTCCTTCGGGTAGCTCCCAAAACCAGATGAAGGATACAAGTGCTGCGGATCGGTGTGTTTTGTAGTCGGAACCGGGCGCTAGCCAGATGCAAGCGAGCAGGAGGTGCGGTCAGGAGAAATGCCGAAGGGCTGGCACAGTTATACGCACACGCTCGATCCTCTCATGTCCAGATCCCGCAAACTTAGCTGCAATGGATACAACTGATCTTGCAGCGTTGCAATGCCACCACAGGAGCAGAATTAGAAATAGGAACCACCATTGCATCCGAATAGCTCTGCAGCCCCCTGCCGCGACAGAGGTGCCCGCGCTAGTGCTCTGGAAGAGTCCCGGGCAAACCCATCCTTTTCCCAGCCGGCGCTGGCCCCGGCCCCGGGGCGTGCTAAGGTGTGATTGCACCAGCCGGGCTGCGGGCGCGCTGCCTGCCGGGGGCTGTAGTCCCGCCTGCGCCTGCCCACGGCATCAGGTGATGGGCAGAGAACTACCGCACCCAGAGGCCTCCCCGGGCCGCTCCCGCATTGTCTGCAGGGCGGGGCGCGCTCCCGCTGCTGGAGATGCGGGGGGAACCGGGGTCAGGGCAAGTGCGGGGGATTTTCCTAAGGAAACGGCAGAGCCAAGTGTTCTCGGTGCTGGGGAGCGCTTCGTTGCCGCTGAAGCCCGCGGTGCCTCCGCCTGGCCGCGCACAGAGCGCTCCCTTTGTCTGCGTGTGCTTTTCTGCCCTGGGTGTGAGGAGCGCAGCGTTGCCCACGCTGGCTCTCCGCTGTCCGTGGGGGAGAGGCCGCCTGCGCTGCTTTGGCAGCCGGCGTGAGGCTGGCAATGCGGGGCGGTGGGCTCGGGAGTGGCAATGCGGGGCGGTGGGCTCTGCGCTGGCAGTGCGGGGCGGTAGGCTCGGGGGTGGGCTCAGGGATAGGCTCGGGGGTGGGCTCAGCGCTGGGCTCGGCCGGGGCTCGGTCACCTGTTGCGGGGCTGCTGGAGAGCGGCTCTAGAGCCGGGCAGGCAGCGAGGCTGAACGAGCGCCAGAGCCCCGTCCCTCACCCTGTCACCCTGCCAGGGGAGCATTTGCTCCTGATCCTTGCCTCCCGCAGGAACAAGCCAGTCCTCTTTCACAGTTTCCTCATTGTTTCCAGATGATGAAAATGTTTTTATCTCCCGGGTTCAGTTCAGCTTTCATAGCAAATGACTGGAGGTCTGCCATGAAATACAACAGCAGCAGAATTCAGGGGGGAGAGAGGTAAATGCTCTCTCCTTGCTGCCCCTGGGCAGGAGAAGGCCTTTTTTACCCATCCTGGGTGCCCAGAAGAGGCTCCTTGTTTGTGCTCAGAGAGTGGAATAAGGGATCATTCACTCAGGAATATTCCTATGACCTAATGTTACCTCCCTGAGTAGGAGCCTGGGCAGTAAATCAGCCTTATTTGTGAATTGTTTTTGTAGAACCTTCTTTTTACTTTCTCTTTTGCCTCTTAGAATATGACAAACCAGCTCCTAATTTTAGGTGCCTAAATTAGATGGTTTGAGACTTGGGTTCTGTTCTGTTTTGGTGTTTTCCTCAGCTGATGAAGAGCAAGGAAGCTGCTGTTGGTGTATCTGATTTTATTTCATTACATACAATTATGTCTTTAGCTTTTTTCCTGTCTTTACTATTTCTTCTTCCTAACAAGCTTCTGCTTGCCATAGTCTTTAGTTTCACTAGTAATTTGCTCCAGTTCTTAGTTTATTTCAAGTGCAATATTATTCAGCACTTGCTTTGTGCTAATTTTAAAATAAATGCTGCTTGAGGATTTTAGTCAAGTCATAGTTAACAAAAATAACAGAGATGGAATTTTTTTGTGCTGAAGGAACATTCTTGAGGTGGTGCAGAAAACTCATTTGTTTTTTGTTTCCAGTGGTTTTACTGATTTTACTAAGAGCTTTTTCTTGTTTACTGTTCAGTTTGTGAAGGCCATGTTGAGTGTTTTTGACCCTGCTTGTCCTGCCTCCAAAATTCTGCCCACAGAATGACCCAATGGAGTGCTCTGTTAGAAATTCATGTTCCAAGAAGTCCATTTTTGTTTACTTGAAGCCGCCGCAGCTGTTCCAGGAGATTGCATCTGATTTTTTTCCCATAAGCCTTTTTAACTTTTGAAATGTCAGGTTTTGGAGCCTGTATGTTTTGACATTTTACTTTTAAGGTTGTCATCAGTTGTGTATCTGGAAAGCAGAGTGCTCTCTGAATCTGGCAGTTCGATAATTAACGGTGTCATGTCCCTTTTTTCTAGGTTTGATAAAAAGTAGTTCAGAAGAAAATATTTCAAGCTGTGGTAAGACATGTCAAGGTTGGATTTACCACAAAACCAGATTGTATTTTATAGTAAGCTTTTATCAGATGAACTGAAATGTTCAAATTATTTTGAATTCTAATATTTACATTCAGTGGATACAAGTAGATTTCCCAGGTATCTTAATTCCAGTGTATTTCATGGTTCCTTAGAAATCAAGGCTGAAATGCTCCCCAGGCTATTAAAGATCAGAGCATGGATTGTAATTTGGAAACACTAATTTTGCTGGGGGATGAACACAAGCTGACCCTTGCTCTTGGTCCACACGCTGCTGTTCCACCCCCAACCCGCCCCCCAGAAAGAGCTGGCGCAGCACAAAGTGTCCAGCCAGCACTGCCCTGAGTCTCCCTCTGATCCCCCACAAGGAAAGGCACAGATCCCCTGACATCTCCGTCCCTGCCCTGGTGACAAGCCAAGCAACCCTCAGACCTTGCCTGCAAATTCTGTGAGGCTGCTGGGTTGTGTGTAACACAGGGCAGCCTTGGATGGAGGCTCCACACCTGTAAATGCACTTGGCACAAGCCAAAAGGGTTTTAGTAGAACATTGGAATAAATATATGCAAAACTGGAGTGCAATAGTCTGGATAATTTCTTAGAAAAGCACAAAGGAAATAAATGGGTTGAAACAAAGCCTTTCCATGGTAAATGCAGTGTGAAGTGGTGTTAGAGAAAAGTGTCTCTCTCTTTACAAGTGGTAAATGTATCTCCAAAGGTTGTTTTAATACATATGTTTTCCTGAAAGTAAATAGTGTAGGATGAACTTGCAGTGTTGAGGCAAAGTTGCTCCTAAATGAATATGCAAATCATATGAACACAGGTTTCAGACAAACCAGACACTGAAGGTGGACAGTGCTGCTTACCAAGGTTCTTTGATCTCCAGGTTGTGTTCCACCTCTAGTCATAAAGACACAAGCTGCTTTTCTTGCAGTTTTAAGAAGCTAAAATAATGAATTTCCTGTTGATAGTGCTGAATTAGAGATACAGAACAGCAGCAAATGCACAAATACGTGGAAAGTGGATGGAGACTTGGATAAATAAGAGTGATAAACAAAATAACAGCTGCTATCACATGTTTTACTCTGACAGACCTTCAACAAGCTGCTTTGCCATGAATAGTTGCATGGTTTAAACCCTATGATTACAATAATGACGTGGTAACTGAACATTCATTCTGCTGCTGCTGTTCCATTGAAATAAAGATTCTGGATAGAAAACTGCTCTCAATAGCTTAAAATGCCAAAGTCTTTTTAATGATATTTGGGAATCTTTCAGCATATGAAGTAAATGGAAACCACATTATGAAAACCAGGTTTATTCAGACAAAAAGAGCAAAGTTTCCTGTACTCTGTGTTGTTCAAGTAAGGAGGATATTTTTTTTTCCTATGGACTACTGCTTATGGCAGCAGTTCAGAATATAAGGAGTATCTTCAGAGAAATGACTATTTCTGCTGTTCTTCAAAATGAGCATAAAACTTTAAGATTTGGTGCAAAGCTCAATGCAGTCCACTGCAAAAATACCAGTTGCATGACTTCATACCTTAATGTTTAACCACTCATTATTTCATGATAAAGAAGAAAAAAACAAAAGCCCAACCTCCTACCCAAAAACAAAACTCAGAGGGAATTTGTAAATTAATCTTTTGAATTCTCTTCATAAGAACTAATTGAAAAGATGCTCTATGAAAATAATGTAAGCTTTTATAATAATGTGAAACTATATTAATTGGTAGAAACCAAACTGTTCTGAATGCTATGTGGATTTTTTAAAAATTTCCCACAAAAAAGGCCTAATATGTGAGAATAAAATGTTGGAAGCCTTTTTTTAGGGAACAGTAGGCTCTACTGCTATTAGATAGCCTAAATTATTGATATTTTAAGAAAAGCTTCTTTTTAAAATCTGAGGCTGTGGCCTTTTTCCCTCAGGCAAGCATTGATGTGCTCAGCTGAGCCAGAGGCAGGAGCCAGCCTAAGCCTGGGCTTCCTGAAACCAAGAGGCATCAATGCTTAACAACACTGTGAATTTAAAAATGCTTTGTAATTGGGAAACACTCAATATTTAGCTGTACTTGGAGAACAAAGCCAACATTTTGCCACTTAAATGTTGGTCTTGCCCAAATTCAGAGTAATGGGATCTCAAAGGACTTGTTAGGCACGGCTTTGATTGCCTATGAAAGGACTCAGAGTGGACTGAGATTACAGCTGCCCTGAAATCTACTGGTGAGAAGCACAGTAACATTATTAAGTACTATAAATTATTGTTATTATCAAAATTACCAAAATCAGAATAATAAAATAGGATTGAAGCTTGTCTGTATAATCAGTGTGGTTTTTTTATACAGTACTTTATTCTTGCCAGTTGAATACTGTCCCATTACAGTTCCTGCATGGTAACATTGCAAATATTATAATCTAGCTCTTCCTATTATTTGTAATTTTGCTCTCATGCATCCTAATCTTGTATTTTAGATATAGCTTAAGAATTCTCTGGATAGTACTTTGGCCGTGGAAAGAATAATACCCCTGCTGACTATAGCTGACTAATTAGGAAGTTGTTACTTAACCAGGATGTGTTTTATAACCTTTTTGACACAAGGTTGCAGAGCACTTTAGGAATTTAATTTCTCAATTTGCTGTGTTTTGTCAGCACGCTGGGGCTGATAGAGCCCAAGGCTGTCAGCTCTCCAAGGGGACGCTGCAGGAGAGTAGGATGCTTCCAATTGCCTGGAGTGCTGAGCAGAAATACAGCTCAGGAGTGCTTCTCTCTCCCACTCTGAGGTGGATCAGATGTGTGAATTGATCCTACTTTGGAATTTGTGTTTCCTTGTAAGGTTATAGTTGCAGGCAGTTGATGTGCCAGGCAGTGGAAACATCTCAGGCCCTTCAGCTCAGCTGGAGTCTCTGGTGACAACAGCCAAGAAAAGAAACCACCAGGCACTTGCAAAGTCGCCTGCAGCTTTTCATAAGACAGACACATTGCAAAATTTTCTTATTTTCTATTTTAAATTGGTGTAAAAGACATTTTAAATAAGGCTTGGTCTTGCAAAGTGTCTCAACTCTGTTAAGAAAGAAAGTACCTGTACCCTTAAACCTGTTCCCTTATTTGCTGTTTTTATCTCAGTGCTGGATTAAACCTCTGAAATTATGTAAAAGAAATAGTTTTGGACTTTCACAACTCAAAAGTAATGTGTTAAAAATTAGAATAACATGAAAAGTACACGTATGGTAAATCAGTTTTCTAGCTAGGAATAACTTTGTTTGCATTCAGTAAGGAAAACATTTTTGTTTTCATGGAGTAGTTGAACAGCTGACTATTTACTCTATGAAGAAAAGCAGGGTATTGTCATAGATGTCTGTGAGCTCTCTTGTATATTCATTATTTTATTTACTAGATACTGTTACTATACTCAGCAGAGCCCCCTGCTGTTGTAAATCCTCCTCAAATACCTTTGTGTTTTGCTATGTCTGGACCTTATCAATTTAGGGAAAAAAAATTTAAAATCCAAATGCAAGCTCAAGATCCTGGTTGCATGGATTTTCTGGATTCAGGAATGAAATCTGGATGTTGTGCCTACATAGAACATATTTATTTTCTGGCAGCAGTCACAGTTTATATGGAAAATAAACCTGTCTTGTCTTTGTGTATCTCTGGAGAAACACCTGCGCCAATGGACTGATATAGGCTGGAAAAAAATCTGCAGGGAGAACAGGGAAACAAATCCACCCTCTGAGTCATAAATTAAATACTGAGGAGGAGAGGAAAAGGGCAAATGAGGCAGTCTGGTACCTGTGTACACAGCCAGAAACCACCCCACACCCCAGTGCTCACAGGGACAGAACAGGACCTTCTCATGCCCTGGGTGGGAGCCAGGCTCAGGGCAGACACTTGTGGAAGAGGAGGAAAAAAAAATCAACGGGTTGTCCTGGCACAGGAGAGGACACTGCAAACGATGTTTGATTCTTTATTCATCATACTGTGTTAGTAGTAAGGATGGAGAGGGCTGGCATGACAATGTGGAGGATCCTCGCTAGGACATGCATGAATGCATGAATAATGAATTATGTGTCAGAAATTCCTGAAGAGCTGTTCCTGTTGCTCTGGTCCTGGTAGGGTCTGGCAGTGAAACACTGCTGTCTGAGGACACTGTACTCGAAAACATCCAATTTGTGAGCAGAACCTACTAAAAGGCACGGCCAGACACCTCGCTCTGGGACCGCCAGTGTGGCCGGCGATAAACATCCCCCTCTGCTGCAGGCTTGGCTCTTTCTGAATCGAGATGGAGAGCGAAGAGGTGGTGTTTGGTGCTTTCTGACGGCAGGGATATTTCTGTCAGGCTCCCTCATTCCTGCTGCCCTCACCACTCCCGCTCCCCCCGCCATTCCCAGCCCCCGGGCCGTTCCCGCTCCCCTCCCCATTCCCGCTCCCCTCCCCATTCCCACCCCTAGGGCCGTTCCCAGCGCGGCCACCAGGGGGCTCCGAGCGCTGCCCGAGCGCAGCCAATCCGGTGGCGCGGGCGGGGCCGGCTGCGCGCGCGCGCGGAGGTGGGCGGGGCTTGCCTTCTGTCGGGGGCGCGCGGGGCTCCTCCCGCTGCCCCCTCCGGCCGCCCCCTTACGCTCCTCACTCCGACTCCACCTCCTTCCTCCCGCTCCTCCCGCCACCTCCTCCTCTGGCCGCTCCCTCCCGCTCCTCTCGCCGGCTCCTCACTCCACCTCCTTCCTCCCGCTCCTCCCGCCGGCTCCTCCCGGGGCGGGCGCTCCGGCCACGGCCGTGTCAGCCCAGCCACGGCAGCAGCGAGCATGTCCTCCAGTAGGGCCAAGAAAGTGAAGATGGCCACCAAGTCCTGCCCCGAGTGCGACCAGCAGGTGAGCGGCTGCCGACGGAGCCGGGCTGCGGAGGGCGGAGCGGGCAGACCGGCTCCGTGCGGCTCCAGTCGGTGTTTGTGTGAGCTCAATGGTTGTTGCCATTGCAGCTTCTGCACGGAATGTGGGTTGAACGCCGCGTCCCTCCGGCAGGGTAGCGGAGTAGTTGGATTTTGCTGAGGGGTTTCTGCGCGACTGCAGAACCTCACGGTTGCGTGCTGGTGTTGTTTAGTAACTGTGTGATCTGTTCAAAATACAATGAGCCGGGTGATTTATATAATACAGTTTGCCCTCTGGATGACTGATGTGCCCGGGGCTGGGCGGGAGGGGGCTCAGAGGTGTTGTTTTCCCAGGGGGTGGTCGGGAAGCAGCGGAATGGAGGGAGACCTTCGGTGAGTTTGTGCCCGGTTCCCCAGTGCCCTCTGAGCTGTCGGTGTGTCCCACTGCGGGGTCTGCTGCGCACAAAATGGAGCTGCTCACACTCACACAGAGCGGCAGCTGCTTGCACCGCTGCCGTGTCAGGAGCCTGTCTCCATTTACCGGCAATGATGTGAGCGCTGAAAGCAGCGGAGCTCCGAACAATGGCCCGGCGCTGTAGCGGCCCTGGGGCTCGGCGAGGGGCAGCGCCTGTCACCGGCACTCCGGGGGACATCGGCGCCGTGACCCTGGAAACGCACCCCTCTCACCGCTTTAGCCATACCTAGGAAAAAAATAAATAGTCTCACATTATTTCTCTCTGCTTGCATAGCTTTAGAAAAATGGCATTTTTTGTTCTGACTTGCATAGTTTTACAGTATTCCTGCCCATCCTGGCACAGTCGGGAGCGCTGAGCTGTGTGTGGGCGTCCTTTCATGTTTTAACCGCTGCAAATGCACGTTAGGCACGTCACCGAAATACTATTTCTGAGAACGAAATCGTGTGCCAAGTTCTGGTTATTCAGTTGGTGAAAGGAGAAACGAAAACGAGGGGGAAATCATATATGAGAGTGGTGTTTTTGTTTGGTTGGTGGATTTTTTTTTTTTTTTTTGATAAAGGTAGTAATGTCAAACTACCAACAATAAGTAAGGAAACACTGTAAGATTTTTTTCACTGATGTGAAAACTATAACTTTGTTCTGCACTTATATGCCTATCGTGTGTTTTGTTTTTGTCAGTCTAGATTTTCTGTTAGCACCTCCTCTATGGCTTCCATGGATTTTATGTGCTTATATGTCCTGCCCTGGCACACATTGCTCATAGTGGAAAACACCTCGTTTTCCACTGCCAAATATTTGAGAGGGAGCAAGGAGCTAAGGCCTACAGTACAAGTCAACCCTTTGCAGATTTTGAGGAAACTCATGTAATTCTTATGTGACTGTATCCTGTGCTGCTGTTTCTTAAATTCTTCCATGAGCAAGGACTTAGCATTTGTTTCTGATTTTTTCAGTAGAAGTGGCATGCATGGAAATATTTAGACACCCACAATTATTGGAGCGAAATATTGAGTAACAGTTCTTAGTCTTCAAAACATTGTTCTGTTGTAATTTAGATAATATATCATATTTCAGTATTTTCACAATCAAAGCACAGCTCCTTTAGCTAGGGAGCCTGAAGTACTTGCAGTCAATCTGAAAAAATAATAATCACTTCTTAATTTAGCATCAAGTAAAATGTCTTGTGTGAGAAAAAAACCCCTTTTTATTAGGAAAATGCTAAACAGTGTGAAATAGTGTTTAGGGCTCTTTTGCCTTAATTATGTTGCAGGATGTTATTAGTGTGGGTCTTCAAAGGATAACGGAGAGTGATCAGTTTCAGTGATAAACCCCTTCCCCCAGGCCCCCACCCTCAAATGCTGCACATCCCAAACCTGTAACACCAGAGCAGTATTGTTCTCTTAAACACACTTGAGTTCCTTGAGAAATACTGACTCTGTTCCAATCCCCTTGGGTGGCTTTGCCAGAGTTGGGGTTTTTTTAGGCCAAGCCTGGAAAGGTAATTATTGGAGAGACCCAAGTGCTCAGAAATGGATTTAGCTGGAATTCTGTGTCGCGTTAAGAACACACACAAGTTATCTGTGAGATGGTGGGGCTTTAGGATTGTTACACTGAGGTATGAACAAGGAGACAACTGTGCTGAGGTATGAACAAGGAGACACAAGCCTGCTAAATTCTGACCTTTAAAGTTCAATAAACCTCTGTTGGACTCGTTTTTGTTATGTCAGTGTCTCCATAAAGGGAGTTAAAATCTCTAGTTCTGCAAAACCTGTGTCAAAAAGTCTGTCTGCGAGCTTTTTGTAGGGTGAAGTGCAGGAGTTCAGATGTGCTACGGAAAGCAAAATGATTTGATTATTCTGAGTAGCATTAAAGTTCCCCCATTACAAATTCATGTACTAATTTGGGAGGGTTTTTGAATCAGTAGAACTTTGGAACTCGGTTCTTTCCCGTGTCTGGTTAAATGGAGGGGCAGTTGTGGTTCTATGCTCCTGTTTGTTTCAGTGGATATTGGCAGACTTGTAGTGACCTGTCTTAAAGAATTACCTTTGAGAATCACCTCCTGCCTTTTCCCCCCCACTATCATGCTTCAGCATGATTCCACTTTAATGTGTGTTGTTTAATCTCTTCCAGATCTCTGCCTAAACTTGCTTTGATTTGTGTTTTCAGTCTAAAACCTAATCAAAGCAACATGGTGTATTGCTTACTATTCTAAAAGATCTCACAAGATCTTGGGGCTAAGGTAATGAGTTTTGTAATTTATCAGTGTTGCTGTTTTTAATTGCCCTGAGTGGATTTTGTTATTTTTCATATGAAATGTGGCATTTTTTGTTTTACATTGTTATTTTCTGGGGGAGCATACTGCTGCTGTCTGCTTAGCTGCTCAGAGGCGCTGTATTCTCTCAAACTCCGGGGCCTGCAGTCAGTTCTTGCCTGCCTGGCCTGGGTTATTTGCATTTTGAATTAACGAGCTCCTTCTGTACCCACCCGGCCTTGTCTGCAGCGCTGGAGCTGAGCGTGCTGCAAATGCATCTGTTTTGCTTCAGGCTCTATTGTGCCTCTAAAGCTGCTCCTCTCTAAAGGAGCTGCTTTCAAATGCTGCTGGGAGTGAATGCATTCACAATGTACTGACGGGTTGAACTCATAATTATTTTTTTTCAAGTATATAGAGGAAGCAAAACTGGAAATGTCTGACTGATTTGACTACTGATATTTGAGAGCTCTGAAGAGAAACTAATTCTATTTTAATTCAGCCTTCCTTTAATGCTCTCTGCTTTCCCCCACCCCCTTCCTGTCAGTCTGAGGAAAAGTAGTGCAAAGCAATCACAACAGCTGTACATTTCAAGCTTGATTTTTAACAACTGCATAAAGAAAAGGCTTGGTGAGTGATTTACAGCAGAATCTGGCTCTATTATGTTTAAATACAGTAACAGGACAGGCTGTAGTTTGCAGTACAGACTGAATTTGAAGAGTTATCTCTGAAGACAAAATGTGAGTTACTAAGTGTGTTTTTTCTTCATGAGACAGGAGTTTGGTCATAATTTGAAATTACCTGAAAAAATTGTCTTTTGTTTTCCCAGGTTCCTGTTGCATGTAAATCATGTCCCTGTGGCTACATATTTATCAGCCGAAAACTCTTGCACGCCAAACGTGCTGAGAGATCCCCACCCATCACAGGTAATGCTTCCAGAGGGGGGGAGAAGGGAGCAACAGTTCTTTCCTCTTATTTCCTGGAGGGGAAAGATAGTGGATTTTACTTCTCTGTGTAAATGGATTGTTGTCAGTTCGCTTTCCCTTCAATTTGTGCATGGTAGACTTTGCATATGTTATTTTTTCTTGATTTTTGAGAAGAGGGAAGCTGCTGTTTTCAGTCTTCCTTTGTACTCGTGATGTTGGCATTTATTCTGTTTATGTTCTAGCTGCACACACTGATCACTATGCAGAATAACCCCTTACAGAATGCTTTGTGTTAATCCTGTTTTGAAGCTAAACGTGTAGAGGTCCCAAAAGGATCTGATTTCAGAGCTCATGCTGATTGAAGCTGGGTTTTCTGAAAATAAAAATTGGTCATAATGTTTAATCTAAAACTGGGTGGATCTTGCTTCTCTCTCCATGATTAAATTATATAGTGCTTTTTCTGTGCCTGACTTGTGTGTCTTTTGTTGATGGACTCAGTAAGAAGTCAGTTGAATGTGCTTTCTGCCATGAATAGCATTCTCCTTGTGTTCATTTATGTCACTTCCTGCAGTAGTAGGAATGAGTCAGAAAAAGAGCCCAACAGGGAAGATATATATTAAAAAAAACTCAAAAAATCTGACCCAAACCTAACAAATACCTGATCTATAATAACGTACTTTTAAAATAGTCTACCCGACCTACAGAATGGAAGTCAGCTATTTGATATTTTGTAGCAATGTTTTGAAGGATACCACTTGTAGGAATTCGGTGACATTATGCTGACAACTGAACATTCAGGGTGGAGGAGGTTAAGAAATGTCTGTGGTAGATTGGAAGTGTTGATCAATTTTCTTTCCTCCTCCTGCTTTTTTGATAAAGTAGTTACCAAATGAAGCTGAAGGCCATGATGTGGTTGTATAATTCAGCTTTGTACAGAGGAAATGCACCAGGGGAGGCAAAATGGAGACATGCTGGAGGCCATCCTGCTGGAAAGCAGCTCTGGAAAGTGCTTTTTACTGTGAGTGTGACCAAGCACTGGCAAAGGCTGTCCAAGAGTTTGTGGAGTCTCCATCCTTGGAGGTGCTCAGAGGCCTTCTGGAGATGGCCCTGTGTGAGCAGGGGTTAGGCAGGGTCTGAAGAGGTTCCCCTGCTCTGCCTCACCCTGGCTGTGCCACTGAAGTGCAGGTTCTGTAGGAGTGACTGGACCCTGCTGTCCTGCTTGTCCCTGTGTCTCTGCAAGATCAATGGCACAACTGCAGCCAAAGGAAATCAGTTCCCCAGAGAGATACAGCAGCAGACTGTGAATGTCTGTATTGTGCTCCTAAGGTAACCACAACTTCTTCTACAAAACGTTGTTCCAGTATTTTCAGCAGTGCAGCTACTGTGGAGTGGTGCTGCAGCCTTACAAATGTGCAGCTAATCCACGAGTGTGCAGTGGTGACTGTGCTATATTTGGTACCCAAGCTCATTAATTCATGCTTAACTTCCAGACAAAACTCATGGAAATGCTCCTTTCTTTGACTGACTTGGTGCTGAGGAGAACAATACCTGTTCAGATAAAACTCATGGAGAGGCACCTTTCTTTGACTTGGGTGTGGAGGAGAACAATACCTGTTCAGCAGTGAGCATGAGGGGCCCTGTCACAGGCTGGAGTGGTGGGACACGTTCATTGTGTTCTGAGGTGTTCTCTGCCAGCACCACTGACTCAGCATTCAGTTTGTCTGAGCAGCAGCAATGATTTCATTGTTGGTGTCTTTGGAAGCCCCAGTGCTGTGGTGTTTGCTGTATGATAAACTTTCCTAGTGGAACAGATACAGAATGTGGTGTCTTAAAGGCTGTGATGTGTGCAGTTTGTGTTCCCATCTTATTTGGGAAACAGCTTCTTGTGGCCCAGCAAATATCACAGGCTGCAAAATGTTTTTGAAGCAATTAAAGGCTTGATCCCTGGAATCAAGAAGTGAAACACCCTTCTGGATCTGGCACCTTGATTTCTGCATGGATATTGTGCAGATGCAATTGTTCTGTAAAGGTACAGGCACCTGAACACTTGATAAGGTTGATTGGGTGGGGTAAGCATTAAGAGTAAATGAAGAACCCTGCATTATGGCATTTCTGTTCATTTGCACAGAAAACAAGAGTGAGGCCAAAAGGAGGCGGACAGAGAGAGTTAAGCGAGAGAAGATCAATTCTGCAGTGAGTAAAGACTTAGAAAACCGCAAGAGATCCAGGTCCAACAGCCATTCAGACCACAGCAGACGAGGAAGAGGAAGACCTAAGAGTGCCTCAGCAAAAAAGCACGAGGAAGAAAAAGGTATGAGAGCTGCAGAAATCTGTTTGTTGGATTTTCTGTTTGTATCTTTTGTAATCAGCTAACCTTGATAGCATTCAATAAGCAAACTAGTTCAGCCAGTACCTGATACCTTAACGTGGGGAAGGGACTGATTTGCATGTGTAGAGACCTCTGGTTTTATGTTTCAGTGTCTGATGAAACTAACTACAAAGATCTGAATCTGTATTTTTAGCCACTGTATCAAGTTTCAACATGTAGCTTGAAAGCCATTGGACTGGAGTGTTAAGTAGGTTTTTGGTGGTTTTTTTGGGTGATTTTTTTAAATTTTTTTTTTTAAATTGAGGTGCTGCTGCTTTGTATCACAAGGACATCATATAATGATATCTGTTGTCTGAGAGGGGGTTAGGATGACTGGATTGCTTTAAAAGTTTCTTGAAACCTTTTGAGGGGCCAAAGTAAAAGGGGCTTGTTGAATCACTACTATAACCCGAATTTTAGTCCTGTTTCTGGAGGAAAGAATGACTCCTTGTCTGTTAAGGTTCCTTGGTGACCTGCTGGTGTTACTCATTATACAGAGGCTGTTACATAGCTAGAGTAATTCTAGAAACCCTCAAGAATGCAACTGTCACTTAGGGTTCCTCTTGTTTTAAAAGCCTATTGACACTGCATTTTCTAGCTGTGTTTTTGGAGGTAGTAATTTTAGACCTGAGTTATGAATCCAAAACTTAGCATGACCTTATGAAGGTTGGAAGGGAGATAAAAGGGGAATGACAAAACTTCATACAAATATTCAGCAGATATTGTTCCTAAAACTCCTGAAATCTTGAAGTATATCATGTGGCATGATTCAGAAATGCAATTATTCTTCTTTTCCACCTTACAAATTGAAAAACGGGTGTTAATCCATGTTGGAAATTCCTTCAATTTCTGACTTCTCAAAAACAAGTTTGATATCTCTGCTGTTTAATGTAAATCTGTTTCTTAATGTTTCTTTAATGTAAAAACCAAGTATAAATTTGGATTTGTTGGGGTTTTTTTAGTGCTTTCAGTGTGGGAAGAGGTGGAATTTCATTTCTGTACATTTTCCAGATGGCAATTGTTTCAGTGTAATAGAAATGCACTTTGTAGTATGTAATCTCTTCACTATTGCATATGACTTACTGATGTCACTAAGTCATAATAGCTTCCCTATTTGTTAGTGACCCAAGCTGGACTTTTCTGGTAGCTTTAGGATTCTTTCTAGGTATTTAACTGCCAGTCTAGTTCACAAACAGCCTTGGTTTTAAAATTCCAGTGAGCTGGTTGGGCTGCCCTGTAAAAGTGAATCTTCTTTTCTGTCTCCTGACAAAGAGGAATGCAACATAAGCAATCAAAGGAAAAGATCCATTTTCTTAAGACGTGTTTTATAGTTTCCAAAAAGCAAAGATTTGACAGCAGGAGGGATATTAAGAGAACATGTTTTCCTGTGCAAAACTAGGGTGAATGTTTCTAAGCTCTTGCTGCAAACTCCACTGTGACAATACTGCAGTGCTTGGAGGTAGAAGAGTAGAGATCTGGGTGTAGTGGGATCTTTGCATAAGAGTGTGTGGCGTCCCTTTTCTTGGTGTTTCCCTAAAGTTGAATCTTACTGGATAAGATTGCCTTGGTCTTCTTGTGCTGTTTTTACCATGCCTTTTCCTTGGTCTTGTGATGGCTGTTTGTTCCTCAGCCTCCTGTGCAGGGATTGGGCTCATACCCATTTGTCATTGTCTTTGCCCCAGTGCAGCTCATCCTATTGTTCAGGACTAAGTAGGCTTAGAATATTTTTTTACTTCTGGTTATGTCAGATTGTAGTTTGTGTAGACCACTGTTATGATTATCAGGCAGATTAAAAAAAAGGTTTATAGATAAGGCTGTTATGGCTATAAAAATAAATTCAGCAGGGAGCTCATCCTTTTGTCAGTAATTACTAAAACAAGTTAACATTGACCTCTCCCTTTTCAAGTTGCTTACAAAATTGAAACTACTATGTGTGGAGTAATTGGCAGGAATTCTAGAAATATTATTCCTTTACCACATGTGCTGCTTGATAGTGTTGTTTGTGTCTATTAAGCAATGTAATTGTACTACAGTGAAGGTGGGTTTTGTGTGAGTGGTTGCTGGTCCTTGCAGCAGTGTGTGTGTGTTCAAAGTCAGCTCTGCAGTGCAAGGTGGCAGTATCTAATTTCCTTGCCTGTTCTATGTTTCAGGGATATTTTGGGTACTTCTTTAGAGGTTGTGCTTTTGCCCCAAAGACCTGAAAAAAAGCCACTGCTTGCATGGTTTAGATACTTGGCTGCTAATGCATTTGTAGATGGAAAAACAGGCAGACAGAAAACACCTCAGTGGTATTAAATGGAGGAACAGATTATCTGTACATTTGAAGACCATCCAGCTGTGAAAATTTCCTTCCTAAAGACCCCAGTGACATCTGTAGCTTTGCTTCCTTGCTTGTCATGCAATTCCATACACACTGTGCTTGTTCCCAGTTGTGGCTGTGCCTCTGACTGGTTCTTTTGTGTCCTTCGTGACTGGCTCACATTAGAGCAAAGAGCTGCTGCAATTAAGAAGAATAGAATAAGCAAAAAGGCTTTTTAAAACAAGCTATTTTCCCTACAGATTTAGCAAGAGGGAATGGAGGGGGAGGAAAGAGGAAGCAGATGTAGATTGAGGGGATATGGCAGTGCTGGGACCCAGAAAATGATCCTATCACACGTTTCAGAGGCATGTGATGACCCTGGAAAATAGGAACTCCTCCCTGCAGCCTTGGCTTGTCAAAATTGTCACTTAATTTCTTTGTCAGATGTACTGCAATGTATTTTGAAAATACAAACACTCCATAATAATTTGACTCTGGTTTTGTTGTGGAGGTGTTTTCTTTGTTTAATTGTGTGGCACTGTGACACACAGCTAGACTGGTTCCCAGGTTGCCTTGTTATCTGGGTAAAAACCCTGGTGTAATAAAGCAAACAAAACCCCTTTTATATTGGGGGAAGTGGTATTGATTGTTCTGAAAGAGGTTACCAGCAAGTAAGTCTCAGTAAGAGCAGTAGACTTGCTGAAGCAGACTTGTTACTTAGCAGGCCAGATCGTCATAAAGGTAGATAGACATTTCAGTATCCTGGTAAAACTTAAGCTGAATACATTTTCTTGATTCACGTTTTCTTTTTTCTGTAATTTCCAGCTGCATTACTCACACATTTACTTTCCCAGTGTGGATATTTGAAGTAACTTGCTATCTTGAAAAATGAATCCATACAAGACTTGTGAATGGGGAGGTCCATATGTGATTTATACATAATCACTGTTTTAAGGGCTGCAGTATAAAGGGATCACAAGAGACATGATCCAGAAAAGCTATTTTTGCCTAAATAGCCTCTTAGTTGTATACCAAACCCCCTGGTTTTTAATGTCTTACTGTCTTGTAGAAACACAATACTATTTTTCTTTAGCTCATAATAGAGAAATGAGTCAAAACTACTCTCAGATAAGACTGAAGTAGAAAGTTTTCAGTGTGTGGAAGCTGTGGTATCCTGGGAGTAGTGTATGATAAAATGTCATGCAGGTGTGAGCTCTTCTCTTGTTACTGATGAGAACTACAATTGGCCTGAGAGTGCATGAAGCCTGCACACCTGTGTTAATCCCTCATGCTCTTTGATATCAAGATTTCAGTAAGCTGAAGTTTCAGAATAAGGCTGATATGGGAGGAAGGGAAACGAAGAAATCCACAGTCTGTTAACAGCAACCAGGGTGTGGTGCAGGGGGAGTATTTTTAATTTTGCTGATATGTTCAAGTTGTGGCTGGATTCGTTTGGATCAGGAAGTATGAATCAAGGGGTGGGGTTTAGATATGAAAATAGAAAAGGTTAATGTGGAATAACCAGTGTGTGTAGTGTCTGTACTCAGAACTGCTCCCAGCATTGTTAATTTTTAAATGGTGAGAGGGAGGAAGTGCAGCAGCCCAGAGTGTACATACAGAAGCTGATTTGTCTTAAACTGCAGGGTAGGACTGGCAGTGAACCTCACTTTGAAACTCATTTCAAACTCAATGCACTAGAGGATATTGCCTTGCATAGCCAGGAAGTCAGCAAAAAGCTGCTTTCTGCTGTTTCTGTGTCAGTAAATCAGAACACAGTGGCAAAGGATTTTGGAGCTTCTCCCACTCAGTTGTTGAGCACAAGCACTTGATTTCACACAGACAACAGTCTGCTGGAGTTCTCTCTGTAGCTGCACACAAATGTGAAGCCAAATCAAACAGTTGTTATGAGTGTGAACCCGCTGAAGGGTAACTGTGTGGGTAGGTGGAGATGGGAGCTGCTGGGATCTTTGTTCCTGATCCTGCTTTTTGTTATTTTCCAGTGCTGCCCTTTCTTTGGCTTTCCCATGCTGGTTTAGGTGTCTTGCTGGAGCAGTTGCCAGAGTGAGGGTGTGTGTTAGTGAGACTGAGGGCTCTCTCAGGTGGGCTTTGTGTTGTGACTGGAAATGAGTCCAAGCCCCGTGGAACCTGGATTAGAGATGGAGCTCCACAGCTGAAAGCTCTCAAAGTATTTCTCTTCTTTCTGTCTACAAGCCTGCTCTTCTGCTGACAAAACTGTTTCTTTGTTTGCTTTATTTTCTTAACAATTTGTGTCAGCTACCAATGGCTTGCTAAACTGGGATAGAACCAGTCAGGATCTGGAGGAGGTGGTATTTATGCAAGTGGTATTACTCAAATTATAATTTTTTATGAATTTTTGTAGTGTAACTTAATTTATTTGAGCACTGCAGTACGGAAATTTTTGATGGCTTCCTGTTTGTCTGTGGCATTGAAGCAAGCCAACATCAGCACAGGGAGCTCATGGGTTTTACTTGCTCAAGGAGGTGTGTTAGCATTGTTCTACAGCTGGGATAGGATGGAAAGTCTGCAGTGTAGAAAGTCCAGAAGTGTGCATGACGGTAAATTTGGAGCCTGACTTCATCCAAGTGTCTGCTCTTTGGCCTTTGACCCTGTCACTAAACTCCTGGGTTTCTTTCATGTATCTGTAAAGTAAGGGGGCAAATCTTGTGTTTAATTAGCATATTGTGAAATGACTTATGCTTTATTGGATGGGAGGTGGGCATGTAAAGAAAAAAACCCAAACCACTAAAACCAAAAAACCTGAAGGAACCCTTGAATGCTTGTTTATCTTTATGTTAACAGTTCATTCTTCCTTCACTGTTAAAGAGGAGAAGTTCAGTCATGCTTTTGGCTGACTCATTCTGTGGTTCTTCCAGCATCTTTGTGTGCCTCTATTACTTCCTCCTCTTTCTTACTCCCTCCGTGCATAGGAGTTGATTGAGTAACTTCAATTCCACTACTTCACATAATTTACTAATTTCTATGTAACTTGCATTAACTTCAAATAATGGAAAAAGCTTCTAATAGTGACTTTTTTTTCTTCTACAGAGAAACAAGAAAAAGAAGTTGACATGTATGCTAACCTTTCAGATGAAAAGGCCTTCGTATTTTCAGTGGCCTTGGCGGAAATAAACAGAAAAATTATCAATCAAAGACTTATTCTGTAACTTGTGAGCACAATCTGATGCAGTTTTATGCAGGATGGCTGGCAGATTTCCAAGGTGCCATGGACTCTCGGAAAGTGTGTTGTCTGCACCAACAAGGACCATAGCATTTCCTGTTAAAAATTCTACTCCTGTTCTTGGAAATCCAGTTCTGTCTCTACAAATCAGAAAGAAAGTGGTCACGAGATTGTGCTGTGAAAAATCAGAAAGCAGATATGTTTCATGCCTTGAAGACAAATGCACAGAGAGACTGCACCCATTCCAGAGCACTTCTTTTGAATTTGCTGCCAGAAATGCAATATTTTAAATATTTTCAGAAATAAATGATTTTCCTTTAAAATTATATATTTCAGATTTTTCAGCTATATTGCAGTTTACGTATGTACAGTTCACATAACTTTTTAATAAATTGATATTCCAATATTTTGTTGAACTGAGAATTAAGTACATTTGTGATACTCAGGGTTGTTGGTTTTAATCCTCTTAAAAGTCTGGTATTCATCCTAGCTATGACATTTTGTAATAGGTGTGATATACTTCTGGTAGGAAGAAAATTAAAGTGGTTTAATTTGGGAGGATTATTTTGTTAGACAACTTCCTATTTTTTATGAATTATCTCTAGAAGATAATTTCTTGCTCCACAGAATTGTTTTTTAAAAATCATATACTTTGGGGGTCAGACTCCTGAAGTTTGAGCCAAGCACTTGTTTTGTAACAATTATTTGCTGAGTATCTGCCTTGTCCAGCTGGTAAGTTCTTGTCCTGTACTCTTTCTTGGCCCATTATTTACTGGACAGGAAGAGAAGGAGACATCAAAAATGTAGATCTGCAGTTGGCATTCTGTGACTTGTATTTCCAAAACATCATGTGGTAGTTGCTTTTACTCCCCATAGCTTTTTTTGACTGTCTTTTAAAAGCATAATTGTTATTGGTATTGTGTTTGGATTGCTGACTGTAAATACCAAAACAAAGTGTACCTGAGTTTGCAAAAATGAGCTGTTTTGATATAAATAGTTCTGGGGAAGACATTTAACAAAGTAGTCTTTCTTAAAGTAGTATAGTGCAATTTCAGCCAAAATTCTTCCTTTAATAATTATGTGGGGACTTTATTTTACCAAGGAAAAACCACAAAGTCTCAAGCTGTGTAAAGTCCTGAGGGAGGAGGTGTAGGAGATAATTACATTCATAAAATCTGACGCACTGGGATTTAGTCACCTTTAATTTCCTCTATTCTAGGAGGGGAAATGCAACTAAATGTCTTTCTTCAGTATTACTGGTGGTTTTCAGTATCACATTGAGTAATGAGAATTGCCTGATGAGGTTCAGCTACAGAAGTGATCTCTGGGTGGAAGCCAAAATGTTTATTAATAAAGCTGGACTATCAGATACTGGCTGTTTATTAGTTACTGATTAACAGAGGGAGCTGTGAGAGCTGCAAGTTAACCACAAGACGCTGATCAAATGCAACCTGTGTAAGTGAAAGCAGGAAGCATGGAAGGTGCTTTTCACTTCTTAACTCCTAAGGAATTACTTGCATCCTTGTTAACACTGGATGAGAGACATGGTGTGGAAATGTGCTTAAGCCACTAAAACACGTTTGTCTTTATTGCAGTAAATGAGAAATTGCCGATACAAGACCTACTTTTGTGCATCATTGAACTTGTGCTTCCCAGAGCTGTAGCCTGTCACAGACACCAGTAGTGAGGACAGATGAGTCAGTTAAGGATAGAGAATTCATTTGCATGGTAAGTTACAAGTCCCAGTGCCAAAAGGGAAGTTCTGCCATGAGGGTATGGTCAGGCTGGAATGAGGTGTGCTGTGTTAGGGAGGGACAGGGGAGCTGCCAAGGCAGTCTCTTTGGTGCTCTGACTGCTTTCCTGCAGGTTTCTGTCTCTGCTTCTGTACGTGGAATTGGTTACTGGCACAGGACCAAAGTTAATGTTGGATATGACAAAACTGTAAGTTCATTTCTACATTTAGAGTGGTGCCTTTTCTAATCAGTACTTTTGAAAAACAGGTTTGTACCTCTCAAATGTGCAAGGCCATTTATTCTCCTTCATTGGTGGAGGTTCTCCTGAAACAGTGGTTGAGTTCTTTTTCTGTGTTTCTTCTATTTGTATTCCCCAGGTCTCTTCTGTCATCCCTTTCCCACATATCCTCATGCTACTTTTCTTCCTGATGGCTTCCAGTTTCTCTGAGAAAGCTGTGATGGAAGCTGGTGGCCTTGAAAACACTCTAGGCAGGGAGTGGGTCTTTGCCAGGGGATCTGGCAAAGCAAGAAACCTGACTTTGTCTTCCCACCAACCAGGAACAAACCATTCTTTCCTGTATAGACAGGGCATTGCAGCCTCTTCCAAAAGCCCTGGTTACTGTGGTGTGCCAAGACAGATTTCTTGGAACATATTCAGTAACTGAACTGCAAAGTGTCTGCTTTGTTCAAAGTAGGCATCAGCATGATGGATCTCAAGAGCTCTTTCTTTTGTGTGTTAGAGATGATCCGTGGATGAAACACTGACAAATCACTGGAGATTATAATTGTAAATTGCATTTGTTCTCCATCTATGAAAGTAAAATAAAGCCAGTGACAGCTGAATGATGAAAGTGTAAAATTCTGTGTACTGCAGCTCTGACTTGCTTGGAAACTGCATAGTTTCCGAGAAGCAAGAAAAAATATGGTAAGGCTTCAGGAAGCTGCTTATGTGAAGATTTTCTTGTGACTAGTTTCAGTGTAAGATTTTAGGCTCTGCCTTTGTCATTGTGGTTCAGGCTGACTTCATTTATTTCACTGCATTTTTTGTGGCCTGCGACCTCACGTGGAAAAATACTCTTTCAGAAAAAAGTGAGTTAGGCTGCAGTTTTTTAATGAAAGAAAGAAGATAAAGTGCAGTACCACTGCACCTCTGTACATGTTGACTTGTCTGACTGGATAAACTGTTTGTTGTGAACCAAATAGTTTAGGATTGTATTGGGAACTGTCTGTTTGTAAACCACCTTTTAACAAGTTCTGCTTTCTGCCACTTATCCATTTTTCCCCCCGGAGATCTGTGCTTCCAGTGTTTATAGTTTTGTGTAATAGCATGTCTGACCATCAAATGGACTCACAGTTCAAATTTTGCTTTGAGATTTCTCTGCATTTCCCCTGCTCTGCTCCTAGATGGCAGCCTTATTCCAAACAGCTCCCTGGTGTTCAGCCTTCTCCCCATGGAGACCGGCAGACGGGAGTGTTCCGTTTGCAGTGAGGGCAACCTGAAAGATCGTTTCTCTTTAGAACATCACTCTTACCTAGCAAGGGAAAGGAAGATCCTGCTTATGGATGTCTGCACTGAAACATTGCTTCATCAGTGCTGGAGCTGTGAGGATTGGTGGAGTTGGATAATTTGTCAGGACCAGAGAATTCAGAACTTTAAATTGGCAAATAGAAAATTGTTTAAGGAAACTTGTCACCTCCCCTGGAAGCCCCCTGAAAGCTTTCTTTGGTGAAATTTTACCAACATCTTTTAATGGTCCAGTTACTTTGTTCTGATACTGCTATGGTTGATTAAAAAAAGGTGAAATTGGGACAAAGTATTGGGGAATACTTTGCAAATTATCATTGTCCTGTGGCTGGGCAGAATTTATTGAGAAAGAGACTGAGATACTAGCTTTGGATATCAGTTCCCAAAGAAGGTTGGTTTTATATAGTGCTTTTTGATTTTTTTTCCTTTTGTAGTTTTTCTAGATTTTGGGATGTGTTAGAGTGAAACAGTGATCATGTAGGCTATTAGCAGTTCTGTGTCTGTTCCTTGTATCTTGGACTGTACTATGAAGGATGTTTAGCATCTCACTGCCTAACAGGACATGGTGCTTGGCTTCTGATCACCTTTAAGGTATTGACAACCTGTGATTAAAGCAGAAAGCTGTGTTAAGGCACAGTTTAGGTTGGGCCTGTTTGAGAGGGATCCCTGTGTGTGCATGCACAGGTGCAGGTGTGCTGGAACCTCTGGTGTCTGTGCAAGGGCTTTTGTTTGCTTGGGGAGTGTTCCAAGCAAACCTCGTGGTACTCTGCACCTCCAGGGCTTAGATTGGCATCATGGACCTGTCTTGGGAAGCAGGATGGACAGGGCTCTTACAGGGGAACTGGCCTGGAAGGTTGTTCAGCTGTCACTGGGTGTTGGGTCTGCAGGACCTGGACTCCTTGTGGCTGCTGCTGGGCTCTCAGTTCAAACTGTTCCACCCCACAGATTTTCCTGCTTGTTATGGCAATACAGAGAGCCAGTGTTAACAGCCAGTGCTTTCAGGTGAGTCCAGAAGCAATTTGTCCTTCAAAGTATTGACTGTGCTGTCAGTGTTTTTGTGGTAGGTTTCTCATTCATTTCACTGTGGGTTCTGGAAAATAACCTCTGGCAAATCTAACTGCAGCATTCCAAGGCATTGCTTTCCCCAGTTATTTGCCTATCCCTTAAGGAGGTTGCCACTTTGGTTGCAGTGGTACTGGGACAGCTCTAAAAATAATAGAATAATTTTATTTCCTCTTTTTTCAGGTTACCACTTTCAAAACAGGTTACAGAATTTTAAGTCTGGTTGTCCCAATGTTATAAATGATTAAGCAGGTGTTTTGGTTGAGATGAAAATCAGTTTTTCTGCATTATGGCAGATCATGATTTCCACAGATATTGTGAGGTCATAATGAAATGAAAATATCTGTGAATCAATATACTAAAATATTTGGGTTTTTTTCCCTGCACTTACTTCAGAATGGTTTCTGGCACTGCCAGCTGTTGGTTAGGATGTGTCATCTAAGTAAGAGGCAAGGAATTGATTAGGCAGAAGGCACTGAGACTGGATAAATACCTGTATTTATTTTTTTCTGCAGAAGAAAACCTAAACCTGCTTTCACCAATGTTGTTTAAAATTTCAAGCCCAGAACATGGTTCACATGAATCATGTGGTGTCATCATGCAGCATTTCCCCAGGAAAAGATCAGGTACCTCTTCTTCATCTTCCCTTCAGTCCCCCTCATAAGTTGCTTTTTTTGGTGCTTCTTAACTTTGTACATCAAACCTGAGCTCTGCCTTTGGTCTTCTACTAAGTGTTATTTCTCTCAATTATAACTTACTAATTTTGTTAATTACAGTTAAGAATTAAATACTATTTTTAGTCCTGGACGGCATTGAGGACCATAAAATGCTGTTAAGAACAGTGAGTGTTCCAGATACCAGGAGCACAAATATTAATAGTCTGGAAGCTTACCAAGTTTCTGTGGTTTGTTTTGTCTTGGAACAAACAACTTATGAATATTTAATGGAAAATACAATGCTAATAAAGAGAAATCTTCAGACTGGGTCAGAGTTGCTTTATTTGGAGAAGTTGAGGAGCGAAAGGGGTGTGGCCATGTGAGCAGGTGTAGTGATGGGAGGTTGGAGGGTGGAGTTGGAGTCTCTGCTGTGGAGGTGCTCTGGCCCCAGCTCCTTGTTCTCAACAACACCAAAGAAATGTTTCAGGGTCAGTGAGCTTGCTGGGACAAGAGCTGACCCAGGAGTTCTGGTTTTCAGTAAAATGTATAAATTATTTTAGTAGCACAGCAGGTGTAGTGTATCGACAGTAGTGTTTATTGCTGGAGTTGAATTCTTCAGCAAATAAAGAATTCTGTTGTGTTAAGGATATTTTTAAGGAATGGCATACAGCCTATTAACAGCAGAGTTCAGTGATATTTAGATTTAGACTTGTCATAACCTGCATGAGTGTGCAGTAGGTATGAAATCTGTCTGTGAAACCACACAGTGTCCTGGTACAGGTTTGGTTGTACAGACAGTCAGAGGGAAGGCAGCAGTGTAAGAGACTCTGCAAGAGAACAGCTGTTCATTTTGCATGAGCCTCTCAGCTGGGGACCATTAAAACTGAAACGTTGGGGTGTAACTCAGGTGAATGAAGTTAGAATAAAGCTCAATTTGTTTAAGTTCACTGAGGAACTGTGGGCTGAGGCTTAAGGTAAAAGTGCCTTTTTTTGTACCTTTCTGAAACAGTGGAAGATAAAAACTGTTTCCTGTCATCCTAGAGAACTAACAAAGATCTGTTCTTTAGGACAGAGCAATTCCAAAGAAGGAAAAGTGGTGCAGTAAGTTAGGAAATGCATAAGACAGAGCTGTCTTGAGTCTTTGCCAAGTACTGATTCAGAGCCTGATCCTGAGATAGTTTTACCTCTGATTGTGTTACAAACAAGAAACTAAATTAGAAACTATATAAAAAGTGATTTTTAATTGCACAACTAGAATTCCCTGCTAAACTGTGTGGACAAATCTATATTAAGATTAGAAGATGAGCATTAGAATTTACTTTTTAAGATTTTTTTATAGTAGCAGGTCTGGACATCCAATGAAAGGTTTTCAAAAAGTTTTCACATTTAAAACAAAGTGAAAACTTTGTTTAGCTGAATGATCACAATTACTATTTCTAACATTTACAAAGAGGAATATTTTGAAAATAGTACCTCAAAGCAGTGTATAATGGGCTGAGTGGATATTGAGCAAGAAGCCTAATTTAGAGAAATACTAATAGCTGCATTCTGAAATACAGCCTGAGTGCTCTGATGGGGAAAAGTGTCCCACAGCATTAGGATTACTCATGAGTCTGATCATCTCCAGATCTATTTCTCTTTCATTGTTGCTCACACCCATTTTAAGAAGATTGGGAGTCTCATCCAAAATATTCAGCTTACATTTCTTGGCGCTGAGCGAATTCCAAACGTGGCAGCTGTGGTGCTGTTGCTTCCAAGAGTGGCAGGGCAGGCTCTGGCACACAGTTACTTAGCAACAGGGAAGCTCACGTTTGCTTACAGCTCCTGCGTGTGCATCTAAATGTAGTTGTGGAAAAAAATAAAAGGTTAAAGGACTTTGGAAGGGGAAACAGACACTTGAACAATTTGTACTGTTCAGTGGTTGAGACTGATGGCAATAGTACATAGGACAATTAGTCTCAAAATATTTTGTCTTTTAAAATCTTTATTAGACTGTTAATATGTTGCAAAAATTTGCAATCCAAATGAACAGAACCCTACTCCTACCAACTACAGAAAGATCAAAAATAAAAATACAGGAAATGTTAAAGAGCAGGGGGACATTCTGTTTTGAATGCCTGTATTGCAGATGCATTCTTTGGAATCAAGAAGTTTCATTATTTGAACATTGGGAATCTGAGGAAGTCATAAAAATTATGTTTTGTGAGACCAACAGATGGATTGAGACTATATTAGATTAATTAATACTGATTGTTGATTGTTGCTTCTCAGTTCACCAGTGCTTTTTTTTGCTGATCAAGCTGTGAAATCTTAATGGGTTTTTGACAGCTTACACTCTGTGACTGCAGCAATACTCAAAAGCACAGTGACTTAAAAGGCCACTGTCAGCCTGTTCTGGGGTTGTATTGTGATTACAGTAATCTCAGTTTCTGGGGATTCAGGCCTGCAGTTTTCCTTTTCAGCCAGCCCTGGAGCTGCAGTGGGGTTTCCTTATATAGCAAAAGCAGGAAGGTGATTGCAGCTCACTCAGACATGAGGGGGAGGCAGGGACCAGAGAGAACATGCCAGGATTGGACAGGGTAGGAAAAAGACAAGCTGGGTTTGGCTAGGGAATGGAGAAAGGTCTGATGGTGGGAATTAACAGTGAGTGTGGTCAGGCTGTTGGGGAGAATGACCTGGAGACCTGCAGGACGTCACTGAAGGAGCAGTGCATTGCTTCAGCAGTGGGAGCTGGAGGGGAGCAGGGCAGTTGGAGAACAGGGAGAGTGACTGGAGAGGTGCTGCACTTACAGAGGAGTGAGGATACTGCTATTCCAGCTGCTCCCAGAGTTGGGCAGTTCCTTTATATCTAGAAATTCAGTGGTTGGAAAAAGGAATTCTCCAGAGGCTGTGTTCTTTTGTTCCTGTGCTTGGTCTTCTCCATCTGTGCCCTTGTGAGTTTACTGGGCTTTTGTGTGGGCAACAGATTCAGACATGATATGGAAGGTGAACAAGATCCCACCACCACTGGGAGTGGGATTGAGAGTGTTAATCCTTGTTTTTCAGAGCTGAGTCAAAATGGGGAAACATCTTGTGAAGGTTTTTGAGGGCTAGAATGAACGTTGTTAGGGGACAGTGATTTAAAAGACAGGGAGAAAAAAGTCATCAATCCATGCTGCCAAAGTTAAAATCCAGCTAAAATATTTACCTTTGAATTTCATATTCAGTCTAGAAGATTGTATAATTCTGATTTCCACATGTATATTCATGTGCTTCATATGTACTTTATGGGATTTACTCATTTAATGATGTCTCTTCTAGTTAATGGACCATTAAATGGGAGGCTGTAATTACCACCTCTGTGGCTGCCTCAGAGTGGGCAAGAGGATATGTGTTAAATCTTTATAAAAATGACAGGATACAGAATAGGAGCTTGATAAAAATCTCTCATCCCATGCAAGTGTCAGCCTGCTCATCCCATGTTGGGAAACGAGCCTGGTCTGCTCCTCTCCCTCCTGAAGTCTTTTTAGAAGGCAGGGAGAAGAATGAGGCAAATAATTTTGTTTCCAGTTACCTCCCCATGTTTTAAACTAACAGGCTGTTGAACATGAAATCTGTGCTGCAGCAACTTCGACCTTTTGTAAAGGTAAAATGAGCAAAGTTTGTTTTCCCTTCTGCTGTTCATTCCTTCAGTAGTGGAGACCAGAAGGATCCAGGTGCTGTCAGGTTGACCTGTGTACCAAGGCTTGGGGTTTCACAGAAGGAGGAGACTGCTACCCAAAAATTGGCCCCCACCCTTACAGAGAAGGCTTCAATCTCTTCTCCTTTGGACCTTTGTTCTGACCACCAAAGCCAGGTTTGCTGTGTAATGTGGTAGCTCTGCATGCAAAATCCTCTACATCACCCATCCATGTTTGCCAGGAGACAAAGTACATACAGAGTCACTTTGTCTCTTAATTTGGTTTTTTATGGTGGTTGTAGCTATTTTCAAGTCTTCCCTTGGTAAGTTGCCTTTTGTGAGTTTATTCAGCTGCAGACATTATATGCACTTGCTGTGGCAGCTGGAACAAAAGCAGAATATTGACAGAATTAAAATTTGCTGGCAGCTGTATTTGTGCTTTGCAGGCAGGATTCGTTGTAGTGCAAATCTTTGTGGGCTAATGAAGTTAAAGCAGGGCTTTAGATAGTATTCTTTTCAACAAAAGCAGCTTGCCTAAAGCTGTCCCTGCTAGTGTTTTCCTTCTGAAACAATGACAGGGAATGCTGCAGGTTTAAAAATGGAATATAATTTATGAGGCATCAAGCCTTGGGCATGAGTCCTTGTGTAACTGGAATTTAAAATCTAAAATGAATATTAATGAGGTGGGGAGGGTTGCAGACCTGTCCTTTAATACTAATCCATTGTGAGAGGAGCAGCTCTAGCAATGAGCTGATACTGGCACAGAGACAACCAGGCATTGACTGCTCTTAGAAAAATGCCTCATCACTCAAAGTCTTCACAGACTCCTGAATACTTGTCCTGATCAGATACAGAAGGGCACCTGAGCATTCCTGGTGTCAGTTCCCTGCTGATCCTGTGTGCATTTCCCTGGGGACACTCCTGTGCTGGCTTTCAGCTCCAGCCCGAGGTGTGGATGGAAGCGTAATGGAAGGGTAAGTCAGCAGGGCACTCTGGAAGTGCCTGTGGAAGAGAACTGGGAACCTTCAGGCTGAGGTTTAGGGCACAGTTATGGTGACTTAGACTGGGTGACATCAGTGTTAGAAGCTCCTTGCCTCTGATTATTAATCACACAAAGTTTGTAAATACTTAAATCATTTCATAACTCTTAAGTGTGTGTAGAAGAAATGTGCCAAGTGACTAAAGCTTCCCCTCATTTTCAGGAAAGAAGGTACTTGTATTAATACTTTGTATTAACCATTTGATCTAAATAATGTTTTTCAGATTATAAATTCCCTGAAAATGGGGTGCTTGTGGACCAGTGCACCTCCTCTTAATTCACAGAGGCTGATGCTGGGGAGATGAGAGAGGTCACCTCAAAAATGCTGAGTCCCTTTATTTTACTTTGTAGTTAGGGCAGGAATTGGCAAATCTGTCAGCAGCTGGCTGGAGAAGCCAGTTAAAATAAACCTCTCTACCTCTTGTCTTGGTCTGTGCTCCAAATGCACTGATGTGCTGCATCCTCTCTAGTTTGAGAGAGGAGTTTTGGGGTGTAAGTATAACAGATTTGAAGAGTTCCTCTAAAAGCTGAAGTACTAACCTTGATCTTGATTTCATTTGTTGGATGTTATATGCATGAGTTTTGGTCAAGTTCTGCATTTATTCTATAAGTAATTGGTGTCTTGTGACACCTTCAAAGCCTATACTCAAAGTGATCACTTGCCTTGTCTCTAGCTCAAGGGCAAGGCTCCAAGATCTGTATTTCCTGATATGTCCAATCTATTAGACTTTACCCAGGTACTAAAGATAACATAGTCCTGTGTCCATTGTCACAGAAATATACATTTAAATTTGTGAAAAGTGGAGTATTTCCTTGTTGGGGATTGAAAGTTACATAGTTGCTACTAAATCAATGCCTTTTAATACTCACAGAATCACACAGTCCAGAACTAACATTGTGAGATTGGAGATTAAACTGAGGGAAAGAGAAGCTCCAAATTAATTATTTTTCAGAACCTAAATGGAAAAAATGCAGTCAGTGAAACTCATCATAATAATTATATTCTTAATATTAATGAATGCAAATACTGCAGGAAGGTGTTGTTTTACACCATGGTTCTGTATTTAGATCTGCTAATGGAAGGTTGCAGGCTGAACATTGCTCATTCCAGAGTTCTTGCCAAAGTTTCTAAAGGATTCTCTTTGTCATGCAAGCTTTCCCCTGTGGCATGGTGCTTGCATGCTGTACATGCTTCTGCTGCCACATGAAGAAATAGTGTCTCTTTACTAAATCTATAGTAACTGCATGGTTATTTGTGATATTGGAAGCAGTAACAAATATATAAAAATACTTCTTTCTCTCCCTTGGGTATAAGGTCATTGTTAAGCCCTGCACCTCTTGAGCAGTTCCAATATTTGTTCTTTTCTTAGGTACTGGAATGGGGGTCTTTAATTGCCACAATCAGTTACAGGGTAGTAAAAAAGCTGAAGGCCATGTTCAAGAGCTTTGTGTCCATGGGGATGGTCACCTCTTCCTCTGAGAGTGGCTGGCTGCTGTTCCCAGTGCCAGGAATGCTGCTGGAGCTGCTGCCACAAGGCCAGCAGCATCCCTGCCCTGTCCCTGTGGGATGGCTCAGCAGGGGCAGGGCTTTCACCAGTATTCCTGTGCCACTGCATGCACCAAGCTCATGTGTCTTAAAAATCCTGGGGCAGTTTGGACCTAGAACTTATAGTTTACTCCTGCCCTTTGAAGGCAGAATGGTAACAATAGGTCTTAAAGCTGTGAAAATATTCTATGAGCTAGGAAAGGTTTAGCTCTGTTTTACAGGTGGAAAAGCCAAGGCACAGAGATTGAGTTAGGCATTGCACAGCGGTCTGGCAGATGAGACTGGTCTCCTCTCTGGAGGTTTAAGTCCAGCATGTGAGGCAGCCTCAGGTTCCTATGTCCCTTTAGCAGTAGTTACACTACTAACATCTCTAGAGCTGTGCTTAAGTCACCCCAGGCAACCCCTGTTCTGTACTTGTTTGTTAAATAGCCTGAAAAACATTCCCTGCCAGGCATGGCCATCTCCTCCCTGGCCTTTGCCCTGCAGGAGTTCCTCACTCACCTGATTCTGGTTTTGTCTGTACTCACATTGGTTTCATTTCGTTTTTTAACAGCATATTTGTTACTTTGCTGTCCAAACCCAGCTGGAAACACACCACTTGTTGTTGCTGTGAGAGGGGCAGCCAGCTCTGTACCCCCACGTCTGGACCTGACATCTCTTAGATCATAATGCTAAAGGTACAGTATCTTATCTCCATCACTGGCCTGTTTCAGGGCAGGGTGCCTGTGCACACAACACACTCCTGATGGCATTGGAGCAGTGAAGATGTGGCCCATGCCAGCCCTGCTCCTGCTGCCTGAGGTTCCTGTCCACCTGCTCAAAGGCAGGGCCATAGTGAGAGGCTGTCATTTGTGTGCCCATGCCTGATGGATTCATCCTAATGCTAGAACACTTGCAGCTTGTAATCAGAGATAATTCTATTACAGCTTGTTGGCTGAGTGAAAGAGGAAAACAAAGATTAAAACTGAAAGCAGATTTCCTTCTACTTCTCTAGAACTAATTTCCTTCTTAGGTCATCCAGCATCTTAGTATCTGTTCTATTTGTGTGTTTGTCCTCCATGGACATAAACTTACAGGTAAGAACTCTATTTTTAAAAAAGCATATCTTACACAGGGCAAAATAAAAAGGAATTTATTGGCTGAGAATCAAATGCATGAGGAACATCATTTGGGTGCATTGTGACTGCATATTAAACTGTGTAGGTAGAAATAAAAGATCTTAGATCTAGGGGGTTCACAGATATGCCTACATGGACTTCGTGGCAATGTACACTTGTGCAAGGAAGTGAGGTGTTTAGAGACTGAAGGGAATGGCTCTGTGTGCATGTGGAGACAGTGCTTAAGGTATAATAGGTGTGTGAATTCTGAGGGAGGATGAGCCCTTCTGAATGGTCATTTTGAGTCCATTCATTGTTCCCTCTATTCCTGTGCTTAAGAAATTGAGCATGCAAGAAATTCCCACATGTGTTAGATTTGTGTTGTGTTGAAGGCAATATCCTGCAGCAGTTATCAGTGTCACTGAAAAATAGAATAGCACTTAGATAAATTACAGTCTTGTCACTGCTTGGCTGAAGCCACCATGCTGTCCTTAAGTTACAGCTAGAGCAATGTAAAATTGGATTAAAATAAGTGAAGGAACAAAGGAATGCAGAGAAGGGACTGCTCGGTGGCTCCAGAGGTCTGGCTGTCATCTTGTATTGTTTCTGTGCCCTGGAGTATCTGTTATCAGTGATTCAGGAAGTGAACTGCTGGGATATGGATAGAACTTAGTACTGTGATAAGGCAGTGAAATGACTGAAATGCCTGGTGTAGTGTCAGATAAGATGAAATGCCTGGTTTATCACACAAGCAGAATTCTAGCAAGATCCAGGGAGGCTGGGCAGCTTTATTCAGTGAAAGGCTGCAGGCTACCAGGGTGACCACCAGACAAGACAAACAGAATGGGGACTTTGTATCAAGAATCTGCCCTGCACAGATCCCTGCGTTTGAGCGTGGGTGGATTTTGTGTTTCAGATTACATAAAGAGATTTACGGTAAGGGACTCCTTAGTGCTTTATTGTGAGCCTGGTTTGAAGCTGAAAATTTTCTGGATGGCACAGAATTGGTTTCTGTGCCTTTTGTAACGTGCTGTGTGTGTTTGAAACTGAAAACTTTCTGGATTGCACAGAATTGGTTTCTGTGCCTTTTGTAATGTGGTTTGTGTGTTTGACATTCTTGGCCAGCTTGTACAGCCTGTTGGCTTGCAAAACACCTGCCAGCCTCAAGGAGGTGTTTCTGAAATGATGACTGCAAGCTTTGCCTTTGTAAATAAATTTATTTTTCATGGGAGCCTTGGCACATTCAAACTTTTGTTCTGACTGGAATATTTGTTGTATAGGATGGCACACTGACATTCAGATTATGTGGAGGTTGGTTGTTAGTGCTTTTTGCTTTGCTTGCCATAGGTCTGTGAGTTTTATACAGTGACTCTGTTGGGCAGGATGACCCTGAGGTGATTTCATGAGCAGCCAAGTTCTGCATGAGCCCATCTGACCTGTGGTAGAAGCAGTGCAATCACCTTGAGTGGTGGCACTCAGTGCCTCAAAGGGTGCTCTGGGGTCATCCTGGAAAGCTGTGAGCTCAGAACCCCACAGTGCACAGGTCTGAGGAGCAAAGCAGAAGAGAGCTCTCCCCAGAGCTGGAGCCCTGATGGACAGAGCACAGACCCTGTGAGCACAGAGCTGAGGAGACAGCACTGGTGAAGGGAGGATGGGAATCTGCTTTTCTACCTTTGTAAGCTACCCATTAAAACCCGCTGTGCTTTCAAGCTGCCTCTGAGCTTCAGTTTCAGTTGCTACCGTGGCAGAAAGTCTAGGAAAAGTGTTTGTTTTCAGCAACCTGTTTGCATTTACCTACTTTCTGAGCTGCTGAAAAGAGCAGTAGCAGAAAATGTACTTAAGCGATTTTAAAAAGAATTCCATGGGCATATAATCATTGTACTTAAGCAACTTTAAAAAGAATCCCATGGGCATATAATAATGTTCAAGAAATTAAAAAAATAATAATTGTAGGAGTTGCATTTTAATTCGAATGGATCAGATTATTGTGGGTTTTTTGAAACTGTTCTCTTTCAAAATTTTGAAGAAAGGATTTCCTCATGTATTTTGTTCAACAATAGCTGTAATGGCTTTTCTTAAAGAGCCTGTATTCATAATCATCTTTGTTTTTTAAAGAGCCAATGGAGTAAATGAACTAAATCAACAGCAATAAACTGAATTCTGGCTCAGTTGAAGAACGGACAAAATTTTTACTAATTTCAATAACTAGAATATTGTTCCAAAGCTTTAAATTCCTCTAATGTAACAACATGTAATGGATTTAATAGGCAAAGAGTATGATGATTTTTTTTTAATCATATATTACATAAGAAACAGGCTCAGTTGACCAGACACATTTCATATCCTGGTGACTGCATGTTTTGTTGTCTATTTATGGCAACGTAGCAGAAAAATGTTTTGGTCTGTTCATTTGAATATGCTGCTCATCTGTTGTTCTTGTTGAAGAGGTAATGATGTGTTTAAATTGTTCATTTTCAGCTTTTTGTTAAAGGTAATAAACAGCCTGAAATATGTGAGGTTTTCTCTTGCTTTTTTCCTGAAGGAGTGCAAATGAAAGATATTTTCAGGACTACAGAAGGTGGCCCTAGAACCATAAAAACAAATGAGCCAGGGTTTTTTTGACTAGTCATGGGGCAAATAAGTTGGTACTGCAGTTATCTGTCTCCATGGCATTCTGTGGCTTGGCTCTGTGCAGATCAGAGTTAGTGTTTTGCAATGAAGACTATAATGAGATTCAGAATATCTTGTTTCTCTGTAATTGATCTGCGGGGTGACTGAATAATTCTTTCATATTCATTACTTCAATTTCCTTTTCTGTGAAATTAGTGATAATGGTGCTTCTCTTGTGGAAACACATTGAGGTCCACAGGTAAATGTTATCTTAGCTTTATTTTGATTTATTGGTTTTCCTTGTCCTCAGTGCACTAACAGTCAAAACCAACTTTGTTTTGGATGTCTCGCATTGGATTACATCACTCTGGCCAGTTTACCAAACTCATTATGTTTATCTCTTGGAAAATCATCCTTTGTTTTGTTCACAAAGCTAGTACTCAAATTCATGGAGCATTGCAAAGGGAAGGATGCTTTTGGAGGCTGGGACTGGCAGAGGATGAATAGTCTTGGACCACATGTGCAATTCTTAGTAAAGCTGGTGAGAACTGCTCTAATGTGTAAGTTTAATGTTAACCCTAGGGAGAGCTCTCTTTTCCCAGTGTCAGCCTGCAGGTCAGGTTTGAGCCTGTCCCAGCAGGATCTGGTGGGTGTGTGTAAGTTCTGAGGTCAGTGTTTGCAGAGGGAATCTGTTGTTTGTGTGTTTGTGGCTGGAGCCTCCTGTGCAGTACCTGGGGTGCTGTGCTGTGCCTGCTGCTCTCAAACCAGGGGCTGGCTTGGCTGGCTGGGCTCTTGTGGAGGACTCTAACCCCAGGCAGCTCTGCAACAGTGCCCTGCATGTTCTTACAGTTTGATTGGAAATCTGTTATTGCTCAGAGGTTCAGTGGAGGGGGGAGTTATAAGCAGTAAGATGAGGCATTTTTTTCTCTGAAATTAATTGGACTGTTAGGAAAGGCAGTGACAGGAGTGTTCTAATGTGTGCCTGAAGATCAAGGCACCTGTACTTCCTTCAGGCTTTTCCTTTCTGGAGCAGAACACCTTTGATGTTCACCTAGATGTTCACCTAGATCAGTCCTTAGTGCTGCTGCTGTCTTTCTTCTGATTTGCTGGACCGGATTTATTTTTTATCCTCTTTGAGGACACTGCCACTTAGTGAGATATTTGAAGTCACCTAGACATTCCCATAAGTTAATCTTGATGCTCCTTTCCTTTCATGTTTGTGATTGGGGGTAGGTGTCTCACTCTGTGGGGTTTTTCTGGAGGCCTAACATCTTGCTGCTTTTGCTGCTCAGAGATATTTTTCTGAGTCCTGTGTAGAGTTACTTGGAACTCTTCAGGTACTGTTGGTTCACATCCTGACCTTCCTGTTCTTGCACTGCACAACAATTACCTTTAATTTCTTTAAGCAGTTGTCTCCTGTTTTGTGAGTTAATGCTGGGACTGCAGAGCTGCAGATGGAGATCAGGCCTTGGCACCTGCAGTTCAGGCTCCTGCTCACCTGGGAGTCACTCTCCTCTCTCCCCAGCAGGGCAGCTCTGGGATGCAGGCTCTGGACAGTCCATGTACTGCAGGGCCCAAACAGCCCTCCTGGTTCTTGGCAGTTGTGTGCACACTGCTGTGGAGAGCTCACAGAGGCAGACAGACTGAAAGAAATGAATGGAATTGGTAAACCATTCTGAAGGATTGGGATTTTTAGAAAAATACATGATTGACAAATTTCTGAGCATCTCAGTTGTTAACACTGCCTCCCCAGGCTTTGTGGGGGCTCAAGAGGAAGATGTCATGTGCTCCAATTTAAATTTTGCACCGTAGTGGTCTGCAGTCTAAATATATTCTATTGAGTATCCTTTCAGACAGTTCATATCCCAGAAACTAAAGTAGTAAACTATATATAGTCTGTGACATTACAAACCAGGTTTGTTTTCACCTTCTCCATGGCTGAATTGAGATAGCAGGAACTAACAGGTCCTCCTGCTGTTGTCTTCTATATTTGTGCTCACCTTTCACTCTCTCATTGGTGTCCTTGTTTTGTTGTTCAGGCTTGAGCAGCCCATGTGCTTTCTGCTCACCTTTCTTAGGCACATTTCTGATTTCAGGTGCTGAATGCTTCCCTTCAGAGACCTGATTCCTTCCAGCACTGTCATTGCATGGTCACTGATAAGGTCTGGGGCTGGGCAGAGTTGAAAAGAAATGCCTTTTTCTATCAATAACTCTGTTCTGGATGTTTTCTTGGTGGGTTCCTGTTCCCAGTTTCAGCTGAAGTCCCCAGGAAGTGGGGGAAGCTTCAGGGTTCTGGTTAATTCTCAGCACCCCTTTAGGAATCAGCACAGCTTGGTTTGCATCTTCCTTGACCTGTCTTGCTATAAAAAGAAAATAGAAAATTGCCACAGATTTGATGACTGACTGACCTTCTTGTTTCTTGTTCTTTATGCAGAATTATCAGGTTTAGGGCCAGAACACATTGCCACAAGCTGCCAAATGTCTGTGGGTCACCCCACTGTGTGAGGCAGTTGTCACCTTGGCCAGGAGGGATGGCCTGTCTTGGCAAGGCAGGTAGGAAGCTGCCAGTCATTGCTGTGGGACACTGAACTTGTTTTGGGGCACTTTCATCTGTTTTATGGTCAGTGCAGAATCCACTCTTCACTGGATTGATTCAGTTTACACAAATTTTATCAAAATTTTTCTGTTTCTCCTTTTGTGGTGGAACAAGAGCATGAGACCCCTGTATTTCAGCATTTTCAGGGATATTATGTAGGGACTCTTGCCAGCTGTAATTTGCTTACCTCTGCAGAACATGACAGCAGTATTTTTCAGCATCCAGCCTCATGTTTTAACTCCTCTCCTAATTTCTTGCACTGAAAAGGTCTTGATGCACTGTTACTGGATTTCTAGCTGGCACTGCCCTACTGCCCATTGGTGGCAAATACTCCTGGTATCAGCTAATATGAAATCCAGACCATTTATATCCTGGATCTTTTATCAGCACTGTTATTGCTTGCTTTCCTCTGAGTGATTTTGCCTTTGTGGTGCCAGGCCTTGGGGCTGTTTTTGTAGTCCAGCACTGATAATCAGTGTGTCTGTTTACACTACAGCTGTCTCTGCAATGCAGCTGGAGATTAATTTGTCACTGATCTAACAGCAGAATTCCAAAATCAATGATTTATTTGTTTTAATTCAGGAGCCTCCTATGAGTGCAGAGAAATGTCTGTGTGGTTGAGGAAAATGAATGTTCTGGTGTCTGTTGACTGCTGATTTAAGGTAGCAAGGAGGTTCAGAAGCAAAACTTCCTGAGTCCTGATAGAAGCCCTGCAGGGAAGCACTGGAGGGTATTTGCTGATGTGGGAGTGGAAATGGCTGTACCAAATGTGCTCTGGATTTCTGCCCTTACTAGATACTTGTGCTGAGATACTAACCCCAGATGGGAAGATGGATCTCTGTGCTCAGTCATACCACTGGAGCCCTCATTCAAGGCTTCTCATTCACACCCAACTGTTCTTAAGCTATCTGCTTCAGGGAGATAAACTTTAAAAATTGTCTTCTCATTCCTTGTTGTTAATTGCCTTCTGCAATTCCACTGGCATGTGGTATAATGTTCCTTTAGGGAAGCTTTTCCGTAGATTACATTCTTTTGTTTGTTTCCTGTATACTTCTTCCAACCTGATGAAAACCATTATATTAGCTGGAGGTGTTTTTCACAGCTGAGATGGATGCAGCAATTTCTCTGCTTTTTGCCAAACATTGAAACATTCACCTCAAGGACAGCAAGGGGCTTCTATGTGAGCTTTGATTACTGAGAAGAGTTTGCAAAACCACCACTTTTTGTACACAAACTCTTTTATTCTCCATCTTTTTCAAAGCAATTTGTGTTGAGACTGGTGGTTATTAAGCCTGAAGTGATGGTTATTCCTGTATTTGTGAATGATGTCAAAGCAAAATAGCAGAGATCTAAATCAGCAGGTGAATATAGCACATAACAGACTTCATTATAGGGCACATAAGTATTTACTTGATCTAAAATTTTGTTAACATGGTGTTTTGGGTTTCAGTGAGGAATAGCAATATCAAAGAGTTCTTACTTAAAAAAACCCCTACTGTTAAATTCCTGCAAAGAGCATTATTAGCAAGCAGCAGTGAATGCAGTGCTTGGTGTTTGTTGTGCCACAGCTGGGAGCTGTCAGGTGGGGAGGTGGGTGAGAGAAAAAATCAGGGACTGAGACCCCAGCTTGCACAGACCTGACATGATGGCAGGAACTGTGAACTCCACTGGGAGGAGTTCCAAGGGTGTGTGGCAGGACCAAGGGATGCTGGAGTCCAGTTGGATGCTTTTGGAGGCTGCCTGTGAACACTTCTGTCTCTTAATTCCAGTGCAGTCCAGCATGATTTGAGGTGCGTGTGTGTTTTACCTGTCACAGACCTAAACCCCTGCAATGTAAAATTGTGCTGAGGTGGTCATACCTCAGTCAGTATCCAGGAAGGGAGGCTGGAGGAGAGTTCTTGCATTTCAACCTTGGGAATGTAAGTGGAGAAGCAAAGAAAATAGTATAATGTGTTCTGACAATTGTCAGTCATGGTGGGGTGAAAGTTGGAGTTGGAAATGATGGTAACAAATTAACAAGTACAGCTCTGAGAGTGCATTTTTGTTGTATCTTTTCAGACTTGAAGCTAAAAAGATCTTCTGAAGTAGGAAGAGAGCAGAAGTGCAGAAAGTGCAGTTAGGGGATTTCATCTTCTCAAACAAAAGCATGGTGCTGGCAAAGTAGAGGCTTTTCTGAGGGATTTGATTTGAAGCCAGCCAAATTTCAAGTCAGCAAGAACAATTGTGCTGGTTTTAATGTGTTTTGGAGCAAACTCTGTATTATGTAAGTTTGTTTTTCAAAAAGTTGACTCTCTAGAAATAACCCTTTCTTATGCAAGAGGTCTGTTCCCTGTGTGTGTATCCATCATTCACAATGGGAGCCCTATCTCATCACTTCAGTGAGGAGAGTTTGCCTTTGCTGGTTTTATTCCTGTTGGCATTACTGCACAGCCAGGGTCACTCTCCTGTTGTGGCAGATCCCAGTGACACAGAATTTCTTGTACCTGAGCAAAGTGCATCGACAGTTTTGGCTTTGGCAGTGTCAGGTGGGCCTCAGGGCTCTCTGCTGAGCTCCCAGGAGTACTGAGAGAGCATCCAGTGAGTAAGAGGCTTCTTGACTCTGAGGGAAGCTTTTGTGGCTGACCCTTAAAGTCTGCAGGCTTTATGAGGAACTGACTGCATTAGATATAAACCACTGAAATTCAGGGGAAGCAGGAACAACATGACGACTTTGTTCAGTTTCCAGAGGAGAGGTCTTTGTTGGAGGCTGTGGAGGGCTGGGAGGGTGAATCCTTCCCATCACACTGAGGAAGCATTCTCAGTTACCACTCTTCTGCTCCATAGTTTAATAGCTGCTTAAAAATAAAATAAATTGAAAGGATGAAAATTCCAAGTAATGAGCTTTCTAATGGAGTTTCTGTGAGTAACAGACTTGGTGGTGAGGAATGAGCTCTGGGGTCAAGTGAGTGAATGTGCATAGACAGCAGGTGCCCTGTTGGCATCCTGAGAGGCTGAGTAACCTGGTGGAAGGACTGTGAGCACATGGTAAACAGTGTTATCTAGAAATCTCATCACTTTGATGTAAATGAAATGTCATAATTGATCTGTTCAGCTCTGCTGTCAGCTGCCTGGCTGAGATGCATTACAATAGTGCACATGGTATCAGGTTCAGTAACCTATCCCTGGCTCTGCTGCTGCCTCCAGCCATCCTTAGATTCAGTTGTCTGGAAAATAATGAAATGGAAATGGGGAAGGAAGGCAGGACTTGCAAGGGTATTTCCTAATTGACCGTGTTAGCAGTTTTCTCTCATTCAATACTAGAAACCCCAAATTTCCATGGTGATTGCTGGGAGTGCCTGGCACCAGAGCCATGTTGTGACAGAGGCAATATTGAGTTGTTCTTGCCAGGGTCACCTGGGGATACCAACAGTGTTCCACAGATCCTTTTACTGGCCAGGTGGATTTCAACCAACAGTGATGCATTAAATGTGGGGTTCTTGGCCTTCCAAAGCAGCTGTAGTCCAGTTGCCAGGGTGAGGATCTGGACTTTCCCCTGGTCCCAGCAGGAAAGCCAGCCATGGGCTGGGTGGATTTATCCAGGCTGATGGGCATATCTTGCCTTTGGAAGTTACTCCTCTGAATTAGAGCCACTGCCTCCTTTGTGTTTGCTGTTGTTAGATTTGGTCTGTTGCTGCAGCATTACCCTGTGGATATAATAAATCTACCTTTTGTGCTGTTCATGAGAAACTAGGTTTAGTATTTCAAAAATTTACCCTTAAAAGGTTCAGTTGCCCTTTGATTTGCTGGAGAGAAAAGTGGGAAATGTATGTTAATGAGCTGCAGCAATTAGATGTAGATTAAGTAGATTTTCATTACAACTTGAAAAAGCTGACATCTGGTTTCTAAATATGTAAAAGATATTTGTAAAAAAATTTACTTTTTTTCTTGCCTGAGCAGTGTTTATCATATGTAGCCAGACTGCTTTGAGCTTATTTGCTTTGGTTTTCTCTTTTGTAATCTCCTGATTTTTTGCCACATTGCATTTTCCATCTCCTTGGAACTCTATTGCACTGCAAACTTTTCCCAAAGCCTTTGAGTTCTGTATTAACCTTTG
The DNA here is from genome assembly GCF_047830755.1 of Zonotrichia albicollis. NCBI lineage: Eukaryota > Metazoa > Chordata > Aves > Passeriformes > Passerellidae > Zonotrichia > Zonotrichia albicollis. The sequence continues at coordinate 18,101,923 of NC_133831.1, read as the reverse complement.
GCTTTTTATAGGCCATATAAAAAGTTATTTTTTCACTTTCTTATGTATTATCAGCCATCTCCAGTTTTACAATGTTGTTGGAAGCAGTGCAACAATCTAATGAGATGATCTGTTTGAGCAGCTGGTTTTAACCTCTGTGACATTTCTCATTTGGGGTATCAGTCTCTGCTGTCACTTCAGTACATGGTGTAGATTTTTTTTAAGATTTTGTTTTCTGTTCACTCCATCTTTGAGGATTTTTTCCTTCCTTTGAGTCAGACCTAGCAAGGAGGAATTGTAACTAAACTGCCATATGATAAATTTTCTCTGTTGCATCTGAATTTTTCTCTTGTTTCGTGACATCTCTCTCCCAGCTGGGAATGTGTGTGAGAGGTGTGAGCCAAAGAGAAATAAACTCTTCTCCCCCTTGAGAATAGAAATCTCTGTGGCACCATTGCTTCAAGGTCACTTGCAGTTGTGTTTCTCCAGCATGTGTGTTCTTTTCTCTGCCTTCCTGAGATACCTGATACCTTGGAGGTGTTTTAAAGGGATCAGAAAAGTTCATTTCAGTCCAGCAGACAATGGAATCAAGGCAGTTGCCTGCACACTCCAGATCCCAATGCTCATTTTTGTTACCTGGAAGAAATGAGCAGGAACCCACAGGAGACCAATTGTCATCAGAAACTTTGTTCAGGTTACACCCAGACAATGATGGAGTCTTGTGGGTCTCCAGTTTGGGCAGTGCCTGAACATAACTGTGCTCTCTGGGACTTGTTCACACAGCACTCTGTAAATTTGGGGGCTGAAGATGAAGCACCCTGAGTTGTGGTGTCTAAGTGCAAAGTGTCCTTGTAAGCAACAGCTCCTCACAAAGCAAAAGTGACCTTGATAGGCTGTGGCACTTGTAACAATGTTTTTTGTGGTCTCAGGCATTTTAGGATTTTTCCCTTATTTTTGGTAACTATTGAAAGGCTTGGGACTAGCAATGGAAATAAATACTCTCTGCAGGCTGCTCAAGCAAGATCTGAACACTGGGCACTGAGTCAATGCTCTGAACAACAATTGCCTGCTTTTGTAATTCAAAGCAAAAGGAATAAAAGGGGTTTTGCCAGTATTTGAGCATATTATCATTCTGAAGGCAAGACAAACTCTTAGACTTGCCAGAGCCATTTTTTTCTGGTGGTGTGTTTCCCAGCAGTGCAAAAGGAGAGAGAGTAGACGAGAAAATGAAAAGAATAAAGAATAGTTGACCTTAACTTTGTGACAGATGTTTAAAACTTTTTACTTTGGTCCAAATGAGGTTTTCTTCTCTGTCCTTCATCCCATCTGTAATTTTGCAGCTGCTTGGAGGCCCCTTTTGATGTAAGGAGTATAATAGGTTAAACAGCTGTATCAGAGTAGGAGGCAGTTATGGCTGTATCTTCCCTGTTCCTCAGACAAAACTAGCAAGGAATGTTTGCTGCATGTTTTTAGCAAGAATTCTCCATAGAGCATTCTTTCAAACATCTCTCAGTGTACTGTGTGAGCAGTTGGGTGGTGAAATCTGTTCCATGTGGCTGGAATACACAGTGCATGTTGCTGAATCCAGAGGAGAAAGGGATGGGATTTTATTCTTTTTTTTTTTTTTTGAAGCCCCACGTTTTGCTTTACACAACATTAACCACAGTAAGTGAGGAAGATTAAATCAGCAATTACATGAAAAATAACACTAGATAATAACAACTAGGCAGCAATCATGCTTTTTGCTCTCAGTTGTTAAATAACTAAGAGAGCAGCTCAAGGTTTTGCAGGACTCCTGTTTGCCCCCAAGCACAGCCAGTTGTGTTCCTGGTTGCACCTGCATTGGTTCCTGGCCCTGTGCTATGCCTGGAATAACACACTCTTGGTGGCAGCTTGAGTTCTGTGAGTGCAGCTGGGGATCACTTTCTGTGGCTGAGCTTCCTTGTGGAAGTATCTCCTCTAAGTTTTCTGACTTTAAATACAACACTCTCATGACTCTACCCCTTTGTTCTTGTTCCTAACAGGACAACATTCAGCAGGTACTCTTGATTTAGTGAGTTATGTTGGTTGTTTTTATCTTTGTCACCAAGCATGTTTGTGGCTTGAAAGAATTAATTCTTTGGAGGCATTTGGCTAAAAGCTCTTGATTCTTTAACTGCAGTAGTAGAGTTGCAAGGCATTTATTGCCCATGGCCTAAACCTTCAAGACAGAGCTGAATATTTAACTGTGTTGTATGGGATATCACAAAACTTACACCATTCTATCCCAGACCACTGGGAAAACCCCAGTGACTTTAAAATACCTTTTTGTTTAGAAGAAGTGACATGGCACAAAATGCCAGGTTGTCTTCTCAAGTCATTGCTTGGTATTCAAACTCTTCTGTGAAGGTGATGAACAGTCCAAGGCTCACAGCTTTGGCTGTGTTTGGTAAGGCTGGTTATTTGCCTCTAAATGTCACAGAAACACCAGGTTGGCTATAATTACATGATGGCCTTGGTAGATGTAATACTTCTTTTAAAGTGTAAATAAAAATTCTTATCTTACAGAAGTGGTAAGGATCCAATATTGTCTTGAGAGGGGAACTTTAATGCTGCTATTACTCTGTGGGAAGGGTTTTAATGTCTAGAATGTTCTGTGTCATACAGGAAATTCACTTTTAAGAGTGACATTTTCTTTCCATATACACTTTACAAGAAATGAGGAAGGGACTGGAGGCAGAGGGGCGCTGGGGATCCCAAAGGCTTTGCTGTGGTTCCATTGTTTCCCTCCCTGCTCAGCACTCAGCAGTGCAGAGGGACCCAGGAGAGCCAGACACAGTCGTGTGACAGGGTCACATCTGGCATGGGACAAACTGCTCTCTCTTGATGCCACAGTTCATCCTCTGTGGCAGAGAGCTGACTCCCCCTCTGTGTGCTGCTGTAAGGGTACATTCATTAATGTTTCTAAAGCATTCAGAGCTGTGGCACTGGAGCCTGTGCAGTGTGAAGTGACTTTTTCTGTTCTCTAGTGACTGTAATTTGTATAGTAAATATGCTGTGATTCAGAAGTGAAAAGCAAATCAATACAAATCCTTTAAGATTTATGATTTAATAATTTAATTGCCAATAGTTAGACTAATTCTGCTGTGCCTTCATTATGATTTCTTTTTCTTGGTTCATTTTTATAACCTGGGAGAAAGATTTAATTTTAGAAGTTTCAGTTGACAAAGACCTGCTGGTGCTAGATATGTATTTCAGGTCATTGTCATTGTACTCTATTTTTAAATTCAAGTGCCAGCCAGCTGAAAGAGCACCCTGTGTCTATGCTGGACGTTCTGCATCCGTGCTACAGAGCTGAATTCTTCCAAGCTTCAGCACAAGGCCAGCCAGTTCACTTTTATTTTTTCTCCTGTTTAATGAAGGGAAATGTTCTAGCACCTTTTCATTATCACAGAACTAAAACTGGTCATGAAAACAATCCCCCTCCCTCCAGAGGCCTGCGCTGGCATTGGCCATTGTTAAGATGCTTGCCTATCAACAGCCACTCGAGAAAGAATTTTAAATGGTTTTGTGACGTCAAGAAGGCACAAGAAAACACAGTCTGGTGCCAAATTGCCTCCATCACTGAAAGCACCCAGTAAGAAATAGATAACACAGAAATAAATCTTTTGTGCAGTAGCTATCTCACGATATGCTCTAGCGACTCCAGTAAGTGAACTTGTCTGGTGTAGGAATAGCTGAAGAAAATGAACTTTCAGAGCCTCGTTTTCTAATTTATGATTAATGCAAAGGCAGCCTAATCTGTCAGACTTCCTGCTGTCTGGACACAATGTCTGTGGGGAGCTTGGACCTCGCGCAGGGACACGCCCTGACCAAGTTTCAGCCTCCAAAAGTGAACAGTCTGAGTACGGTGGACAAAAAACTCTATCTCTTGAATGAGAAGATGGACAGACTGCTGCATTTCCAAGAAGACCTGACAGGCAAACTGCAGCAAGTGGACAGAGGCATTGCTGCTGTAGGAAATGGCATTAACAAGCTCACAGTGTCCCAGGCAGCTCCTGGTGGCACAGCTGCAATGCAGGAGGGCCCGAAGGAACCGGACAGCGCTGCCCAGGCTGATGTGCAGAGCATGTGCTCAGAAGTGTTGAATTTGATGAAAGCTGCCCAGCTAGATGCCTCCAAGCATAAGGAGAGGCTGGCAAAGATAGAGAAAAGGGTCGATACCCTGGATAAAGTTATTACATTTGTGGGAGAAGTATTAAAAAATTCTAAAGTAGTGGATTTCATTCTCAAAGGCATTGTGCCCTGGAAGAAGGGGAGTCTGCTGGAGATCCCTCTTGAGGTTGGTTTAGTTTTACTGTTCTTCATTTCAGTTTATGACATAGCAGGTCTTTAGGCTCTCCTGTCAATCACTTGCATGATGTTTAATTCAAGTTTTCCTTTCTGTATTGCTGGCACAGGTTACTGCTGGGACCTTTGAATTGCAAGGCTCTTAAGGCAGGGAGCAAGCTCAAAACAGTGTCTGAGGTTCCTGAAGGGTGCTGGGCAGTCCTGGAATGGCTGTGAGGAGGAGATTGCTACTGGAAAGGAAAATTCAGCTTCCACCAGTGCTGAAAGCTCAGCAATGTCACCCAAATCAGTGACTGAATTGAGGCCCCAGCGAAAAGTACATACTAGAAGCTTTTGGGTTTTTTGAGACAAGCTTCTATTTCCTTGTTCATTCACAAATTCTGAACACAGCAGCAACTCTTGAGACCTGTGCCGATTTGTGGTCATGTTACTGTGCAGATTTACACATCCTTAGAGATCTTAGTTGTCTTTAGCTACATTTTTGTGATGCAGCCATGACTTCATCAGCTCCATTGACATCATTCACTCCTGAAATCAAGTAGTTCTTGTGTTTGCAAGTTCCCAGACATCAGTTCACAAGCATTTCTTAATTATTGAGGATAGTGGGCGAGGAATAGGCAAGAGCAGTACTTAGTTGATATGGTGTTTGAAAATAGATCAAGCTTGTTTTTTAACAGTTCCAGGCGTCTGGAATTAGTTCTAGGTAACGGGAGTTTCCAGTTTTCACTGTGGCTTCTACCCCACCATGGGAATGAAAGAGAGGAAAACTGCAAGGGCTGGAATATGTTTATTCATTCCAGATCTCCATGTATGTGGAGATGTGATTGCAGTAAGAGAATTTAGCTCAAGTGAGAATGTCCATTGGTATCTAATTCAAATATTTTTCACCAAAGCTGTAAAATCCTTTGATGAGGAAGTGCATCTAACCCTTTAGAAGAACAGGGCAGTGTTTGATGGCAATGTACCTTTCCAAACTTTCAATGCTCTCCTGGTCTCCCTTTTTAAGTGCCAGAGGCTGATAAGTGAGCTGGCCTGTTAGAAGACAGGAGAATTTATAAAGTGCTTCCATTAGTGTTGAGAACAATAAATCATGCATTAGTTATCAACCTTAAATCAGGATAGAGATAAAGTTCAGTTCCAGCAGTTCCATCTTCAGTTCTACAGATTTTTGGAGACATGGGCAAGTCTGATGTGTTTTGGGTAAAGCTGTGCTATTACAGTCACTGCAAAATGCCTGGAGACAGATACTGTCCTTTGGTTCATTTTGTGGCTAGGCAGGTGCAGATTGGAGGTGGAATGACCTGCTGGTGACAAGCTGGTGGACTGGAAGGAGCTGGAGGTCTGTGTCCCAGGCTCCAAGCTGTGCCTTGGCTGGAGAACAGTCAGGGTGTAGTGGGCGAGCACCTCTATGGCAAATTTTGCAGTATGACCATCATTGTCCTCCTCCTTTGTTTCTGGACATGAACACTTTTTGTAATTGGAGCATGAGGTCAGTTATAAAACCTTAGGTCCATCCTTTGATCCCAGACTGCTGAGTGATATGTGAACTGTCTCGAGTTGGTGAGGCTGTGGTGAACGTGACCTGGCTGGGAACTGTGCAGAGAGCACAGGTGAACAAATTACCTTGTGCTGAGCCATGTGCTAACTTGGGGCTGCATTTTGCAGCCTGTTCTGTGACAGCAGCACAGACCTGCCCACAGAGCTGCACAGTTACAGGGGGAGCACAGAAAAAGAACTTGCTGCTTGTTCCTGTTTTGCAGCGTTTGCTGTTTGTCCCAGGGCTCTGCTTATCATGGGCTGGGCTGGGAGTGGGGAGGTCCTGTTTGCATTTCTGGGTGAAGCTGTTTGTGACAGCATTCCAGGCATACCTTGGGAATGCTTATGGAAGAAGTTTTGAGGGGTTGGAGTCAACAAAAGGCTATGAATTGAGCTTCCTAGGTTCCAAACCTCTAACTTCTTACTTAAAAACCAGAAAAAATGCACCAGCATTAAACTGTCACTTACCCAAGGCTTTCTTTGCATGTAGGATTGTGCCAGAATAATGTTCACCCTGGTCATTGTTGCAGGTTTGCTTAGAGCTGTAATAAAAAGGGTAATGATTTTTTCCTACTTTTGCTCTTTGGGTGTTTTGGTTTTTTTGGAATGGGAAGTGGGGAGGCTCTGTTCAGTCTGTAGGGTTGGTGCATGAAATCCTTAACTGCTTTTACTAACAGGTGAAGGGCTGATGTGCAGCTGTAATCAGCTACCTGCAGAAATACTTTGTGTTGCTTATTTGCTTGTACAAATCAGGATAGGAGGCTAGATCATGACTAGATTTTTAACTGTATGTCAACCACAGGAAATATTATGTCTTTCCCTAATTTTGTGTAATGCTTTTTGCTACACAGAAGTCAGCTGTAATTTGGTTTCACATGTATTGCTGTCTGAGGTCTTTAGTGGTCCTGTTACAAAATATCCCTCCTCTCAAATTAATTGGGGGGAAAACACTGCTTAAAGATAAAAATCTGCTTCTGTTTTTAATCATTGTAAAGGTGACATGTGAAATATCAAGTGCATACACAAGAGTTGATCTAAAGCTAGATGTTCTTTTTTGGTACCACCTCTTATCAGGTCAAATAATGGAATTTTTAGGTACCTTGAGACAAATATGTTTTGACAAATGTATTCAGAAACATTACTTTTCGTTCTGTCACCAGCCAAAAAGCAACAGATATACAGCATCATTTCTTTTTCTACTGTCTCATGTTTCACATGTCATACTTTTTAATCAGTGTGAGTAGAGATGACAGGAGGCAAAAACCCTGACAGTGAAAATTTTGGAAAGCAATGAGCTAATGTATTAATCTGTTATGTTGTTTTAAAAGGATGCCTGCCTGCAAAGGCAGGGAGAGACTGGAGGAAAGAAGTAAACAGAGCACTGACTAATAATTCACAAGAGGTGTAACTCTCCATTTTTTCAGTCTGAATGCCTCCATAGCTGCAGGAACCTCGTGGGAAATAGACACTCTTGGCTGCAACTGTAATTTTTGTGTTCCCTTGTCATTCTTAGGCCAAGGATAAGTCTGAGGAGAGTGGTGCAAAACCTAAGCATGTGCTTAGTAACAGAGGAACCCAGACTGAAAGCAAGAAGCCTCTGGAAGGTATGTATCACTCCAGGCATGCTGCAAGCTTTGACTCCAGAATGTGCAGCAGACAAACTGGAAATTAATAGCCTGCTATTTCCCACTACCTGAATTACTCAGATGTAACTGAGTAACTTTGCCCCTCAGTACTGGGAGAATGGAATTGTTCTCACCACCTTCACAAGATGATTTATCCCTAGGATCAAGCACCACAAAAAGCTAGAAGATACAGAAATTAAAAGGAGCACTTTTGTTTAGCTGAAGAGCTGGGTTTTTTGAGTTGGGTTTCAGTGAACTGTATTCAGAGAGCAGAGCTTGTTTGGAGATACTGTGAAGATAGTGGCCCTATACATAGCAAACCCAACAAGTTCTTTTCCATTAATATCTCTGGAGCAGCCCTCCCTCTTCCCCCTCTCTGAAAAAGGGATGTGTTGACACTAGAATATCTTTTTTTGATCAGCAAGTTTCCCTGATGTGTCAGGGCCAGATTCCTATTTAGGGTGCATCTGTCAGGGCACTGCCCTGTTGCATCCACTGTCAGTGCCTGTGGAGCTGCAGCAGGGGTGAAGGTGATGTTGAGCAGGCCCTGTCATGCTGTTGTCTTCACAAATTGTCAGTGAATCCTTATGGGCAGTCCCCTTTTTAGCTTCATGGCTTTGGAAGTGACAAAAACAAAGCAAATGGTCACAATTCTGACCCAAAAGCTACAGAGAGTTTTGAGCAAACCTTGCTTGCTGGTGATCTGGGCTTGCTGAATGTTAATAACCACAGCCATTGTCATGGGAAGGTGATGGGGAACCTTTTAATCCTTTTCTGCAAACTGCACGTAGGCTCTGTCTTGTGCCTCAGTGTCCCTTGGAGTCCTGCTGGGTTTGTCCCTACCCCCCTAACTGGGGAGAGGGGTGTGGATCAGGAGGGTCCTGCAGGATCTGCGGTGCCTTAAACTACCTGTTATATTTGCCCACAAAGTGATTCCAGGTTTTAGATACAATGAACTTGAGCCTTGCAGGTTTTTTGTTTGCTGTAAGGAATCCAAGTCCAATCTGTGGCACTGCTGGAAAGCACCAGAGCAGGTGAATCTCTGGTTTTAAGCCATGAGCATGAGTAGTAGCTCCAGCCTGATGGTGTAAGGATTTTAAAGCTTCTGGGAGATTCATGCTATCTTTTGAAGTGTAACTCTGCAGGTTATTTTGAGAGGTGTGTTGCTTTATTCCTCCTCTGTTTTGCCGTGACTTTTGCCAAGGATAGTTTATTAATGGATTCTTTTATTCAGAGACAAAAAATGTGAAGAAGCTGGATGAAAACAAGGGAGCATGTGAGAAGGTGAACATTTCCAGTGCTGTAGCCCACAAAGCTGACTCCAAACCCCAGCTCAAAGACAGGACAGCCCAGCAGCAAGGGGCAGAAGGTGCTGGCAAAACACAGAGCTCTAAGAGCTGTCCACAGCAAAAGGACATCGATGTCAAAGCTGTGAATCAACACAATGGTCTTCCCTTCATACTTCAAGATCCTGCAGGCAACCAGAGTGCTCCTGCTGAAGGCCAGAAGGGGGACAGAGCCCCAGGCCCTGCTGAGTGCCACAGGCAGCTCGTTCATCAGAAGCCTGGCAAGAATGAAAGCAAAGCTGCAGCGTCCCGGGAGGCTGCGCCCTCCACGTCCAGGGCCATATCTGACACGGGCTGTGAAGTGACACACACCAGGTAATGGCCTTGCTGGTGGCTTTCTGGGGGACCTGGAACCTTTCCATGGGTTACAAGGGAGAAAAGGAAAGCCAGGCCATTAAAGGAGGCAGCTCCTGCCTGATGGGAGAGGAGGAGAGACCCTACAGGGGTTAAGGCAGGAGGCTCAGGGGGCCCTGGGTGAAGTTCTGTGCAGCCCAGGGCTCAGGTGGGACAGAGGGGTTTGAGGTGGCAGCACTGACACAGAAAGGTGACCACCACAGAGGAGCTCAGGTAGTCCACTCACTCAGGCAGTTATAAACCACTCACTCAGGCAGTTATAAACCACTCACTCAAACCACTCATTCCCTCTCAGCTCCTTGGTTTCTATAGCCATGGGGGTGAAAGGAATTTGAGATATTTATTAGTGTACGACAAAACCAAAGAATTTGTGTTTGTTCTCCTTAGTGTTTTCAGTGTTTTGGTCACCTAAAGATTATTCATTTATTCTTCTCTATCAGGCTAATATTTTCCTCATATAGGTGTTTCATATAGGTATAGTCCATTTTCCTTTGGCTTATTTATCTAGAATTTTATTTTAATATATTTTATTAAAAATTGTAAAAGCCCCCATGACAAAAACCAACAAAACCCCACAACCAAAAGACCTCTCCCAACTAAACCCAAACAAATGGAACTTCTGTGGCAGATTTTAACTGCCAGTGCCTCTCTGTCTGGGTGGGTGGCTGTAAAGTGGTTTATATGTGTGTGTGAGGGTGACAGACACTCATCCATACACACCCACATATGTATGTATGATTTTGGGTGACGAAATGTATGTATGACTTTGGGTGGGGAATTCCTCCATTGTTCCTGGGTACAAATGTGGTGTCTGAGCCCCAGGTTTGGTTTGGGGATGAGGGAGGCCAGCAGGCAAGAGGGAGTAAACCCCAGGGGCAGCTGCAGCCCAGCATTGTCATGGTTTGGAGTGAGAAGTCACATGAGGGTGGTAAACACCTCTCTGAAATGGATGCAGCTCTAATGAAGTTTGTAAGCCCACACAGAGGCATCAGAGGAACATTGTGTTCCCCTGCCTGGAGAAGTGCCCGAGAGTCCCACTGAGCTCAGGCTTGTCTCGATAGCAGAGGAAGTGTTTGCTCAGAGCTGCCTTCAGCTGCTCTCCCAGCTCACACCACAGCAGCACCAGGTGCTAAAGGTGCAGAAAATCAGACATTTCACACTCTTGTTTTAAGAAAGCAGAAATATTTTCTTTTAGAACATCTTTTGTAATGAGGTTGCTCCAGTGGAAGAGGCAATTACCTTTGTGAAAATGAGGTCTGTTCTCTCCCAGACATCAGAAGCTGGCTTCATTTGCCATTGTATAAAATCTCCTTTATAACTTCACAAGTTTCAATTCAGCCTTGGTCAAATCAGACTGCTCATGACATTGGAGCTGTAACAGTTGACTCAAACATTATCACTCAAATGTCTTTGATAGAGTTTAGGAACACAGAGAATTGGTTCTGACCTGTACTCTTTTTAGGCAACACAAGAGGGAAAAAACACATTAAACTTTTCCAGTAGTTAAAATGCCAAGGAAAATAGTATTGCTGGAGTGAGAGAGTTTATCAAAACTAGATTTTTAAGAGAAGGCTGTGGAAAGAATGCTATCCCATCAGAAGACCCAAACCCAGATGGCTGAGTGTGCAGGTCAGCCAGCTGGAAGAGGACACAAGCCATCAGATTTGTAGAGCCATGTGAGCAGGCAGCCATTTAGCTAATCAGCCTGTCATTTGTGCAGGCAATCACTATCTGAGTGGTGTTTTGTTAGACCAACTGTAATAATTGCAAAAAGTGGGTAAGTTTTCAAATGTGGGATTAACTCTTTGCAGGGTGAGACATTTTGTTCAGGTGAAGGGCAGACATGTAGAGAGAGGAGGACACAGAGAAAGAGCCAGCATGATTTTTGGTGCTCTCCCCTTAGTGTTTGTGGGTCATTCCCAGCAAGATTGGTACAGTTAGGTTTTATCCACACTATAGAAATGTATGGGTTTGGAAACAGATTTTTCTTCCCCCACAAAGTTGCAAAAACCAGGCAAGCCACCTGCATCAATATCAAATGTCTCCTGTTTGCTCTGCAGGATATCCATCAGTGTACATATGACCGACATGAAAGAAAAGATTGAGATGGCCAAGGAGGGAAATGTAAGTGACAGCAGAGGTAAAAGTTCCAAAGTGAAATCCACACCAGCAGACTTGAAAGGAATCAAACAGCAGCCTGACAAATTAAAACTTCAACAGAGTACTAAAAACATCAGCTCCAAGCCAGATTCAGAAGTTAAAGGTGACAATAAGCAAAATGAACTTGCATCTCAAACAGGGAAGCAAAAGCCATTCCTGAGCAAGCCCAAACCAGGTGAAAAAGCTGAAGAGAAATCAGAATTAAAATGTGAGCCCATAACCTCACAGAATACCTCTGCAAAGGAGCCTGTGAAAGATGCAGGGGTAAAAGTGAAAGTCCATCAAGAAACAGCAAAAGCAGAAAAATCTCCAGCAGATACCAAGTCTGAGAGGAGGGGATCTGAGACTGCAGGGGGAAGCAGACATGATGCTCAGCAGGGTACAGGAGAGGCACCAGAGAAAACCAAGTCTCTGGCAGCTGTCAGAGCTCTTCCCACTCAAGGAGAAATCATTGGTAAGTTGCTCACAGCTGCTCTTGAAACTTGTACATTGAGGATTTTTGCTATTCCTGCCTGTTATACGGACAAGCAAGAGCACTAGCAGTGCTCAGTAGAACACCCATGTCTTACACTTCAAGGGCTTTTTGCATTGGGTACCTTTGACTATGTGAATAACAATTCACAGATTCTTTTAATAGTAAACTTTTCCTTTTAAAGTGTGTTTTGGGGAAAAAATAATTTAAAATAAAATAGCATGAAGTGTATGTGTGATGAGAAGTACAAGAATTTTGAAAAAATCCATTTTCTTTAGATGCAGCATTTGTTCCTTCAGATAGAAGGTGCAAACCAAGCATACTTCAGCAACTATGGAGATCCAGAGCACAGAAAGTACTGCAGGAAATGTTTCTTGTTGTGGCCTGTTGTGTTATTGGCCAGGATCTCTGGGTTCCTGAGGGAACACTTGGTTGCTTTGTCTCAGGGAATGCTCTGTCCTGGCAGCACATGTGTGTGTATGTTGCAGAGTGTACAGACATGGGCAGATGAACTGACTGCTCTGGCTTTCTGAGCAGGGGCTAGAGATGAGTTGAATACATGTTAAATTGCAGCCTGAAATTCCTGGAGATTAATTATAAAGTTGCTTTCAATGGGGGACGTAAAAAATGGGTTTAATGAAGCTTTACCCTAGAAAACCTTGGACATTAAGTGATCACAGTTAACTAATTTACCTTACCACAAACAGACTAAACTTAGTGTTTGTAATGCTAATAATTGCACCTTTAATTTGGAAACTGTCTGCAAGATTCTTGCTGCTAAGAGAAACCCAATGATTTTATCAATCACTGTCCTCATTCCTCAGTGCTGTGTATTTTTGCTGGTTTTTCTGGCTGTCATGTAACAATTAAAAGATAAGTGTAATTTGCTTCAAACTTTCAGGTAGTATTTTCTGGTGGCCCTTTCTTTTAATGCATAAACTAAGATTATGGTCTCCTGAAGGTGTCCAGTGGGTTAAAAAAACAGAGTGGAGGTTCAGGAGGTGGGATGCCGATCTCAGCTCTGGCACTGTGATCCTTGTCTGTACAAGGGATTTAGCAGTGGAAGCCCCTCACAGCCGAGGGATGCAGTCCCTGGTGTGAGGAGAGGAGCAGGGCAGTGGGAGTGCAGCCGTGTCAGAGCAGATGTGTCCCCTGCAGATGACAGCCCCTCTCCTCCAGCCCCGTTCGAGCACCGCGTGGTGAGCGTCCGGCAAGCCGAGGTGACCGCCAGCTACTCCGTGTGCCGGCACCAGGTGCTGGGCGGGTGAGTGTGCCTGGCCCTGTGCTCTGGGGCCCTGCAGCTGCCCCCGAGGGCTGGCTGGGAGGGACACACAGGGGGTGGGTTCATCCTGGAGCCCTTTAGGTGAACACAGCTGCTCCTGCATCAAGGATGTCCCTTAGATGGATGGTTTCTGCCCCAGCCCCATGTTCATGTGCCTCACTGCCATCCTGGTGACAGTTCTTTTCATTTGTTTTAATAATCCTGGCCTCAGTGTTGTGGAAAGAACCTGTACCCCTAAGGCACACAAGATTCAGAGCATTTGAAAAGTCAGCAAAGCCCATTAGGCCAGGCAGCTTCCAATTTTTTTTTTTTTCTGTGCTGAGCTGCACATTAAAGAAAACTAAGGAAGAATTATAATTATTTTGACCTTATGTTTAGTTTTCACTCATAGGAAGTCTGCAGCTGCTTCAGCTTTTGTATTCCTGTATCCTTACTTATGTGACAAGAAGGCTTGATTTACACATTGATCCACATACAAATATGGCTTAATAAGTATAAGCAATGTGATGCAACAGCAGGGAAGATGGTGGTGAGGAATCATCCCAAGGGGCATTAACATATCTGCATGACATGGGGGAGAATTTACAGCATGCCAGAAATGCAGGCTGTGTAGTGGCTACAGTTACTGGTCTTATGGTCATTTAAAAAGTTCTGGGATCAGGACAGAAATATCCTTGTTAATAGACCCACTAACATATCCCTGAAGGACAGCAAGGGGGTCCAGTTACAGAAGGGAGCCAGAGCATGGCCAGGCCATCATACCTCAGCAGGACCAGTGGGGTTTAATATTTTAATGTAAGCACTGAACAGCTGGCTGGAAAGATAAACCTAATCCTTCATAAGCTGAGAGAAAGAGGAGCTCCATGCTGCTGGCCACCCGACCCCGTTCACTTTGTCCTGGGCTATTTTTGCTCATGATAAGAATAGTTCCAGGAGAGGTTTCTGTGCTGAGCTGCTTTCCCATCTTTCTTTCCCATTTTCCCATCATCTTTTCCTTGGTATCCACAGGGGGCGTTTTGGGCAGGTCCACAAGTGCACGGAAATATCGACGGGGCTCAACCTGGCAGCCAAAATCATCAAAGTGAAAGGAGCCAAAGAGAAGGTAACCCCACTGCTGGGAGCTCTGCCCCTGCCCTCCTGCCAGGGCCAGCACCACTGCCCTCAGCTGCCCATGAGGGGCAGCTCATCCTTGGGTACCATCAAATGCTGCAAAATCTTGGGCTTGCTGGGACTCTTCATCATCTCCTGTGTTCATGATCAAACCCCCAGTCCCCTTGAGATCTGTGCTGTAGCTGTTGGCCTTTATAAATAATAATTCTGTTTTGGTATGGTGGAATTCAAGGAGTGTATTTTGCTCATTTTTTGTTACTTTGTTATTTTTCTCAGGAGGAAGTAAAAAATGAAATTAACATCATGAACCAGTTAAATCACGTGAATCTGATCCAGCTTTATGATGCTTTTGAAGCAAAAAATAACATCACTTTGATAATGGAATAGTAAGTTTCAATGATCTCAGGAATTGTCAGATGTCTGGGTTTTCTCAGGTCGCTAAAGCAAATAGGGAGGGATAATTCTGAGCTGTTAAGAAGTGAGTGGTTTCCCAGCCTAAGAGAGAGTTGATCTCACTTTCAGAAGGAAAAAACCAATGTTTTAAAGGTAATTTCTTCAGGTTAAAAGCTTGTCAGAGCTTTATCTCTGAATAATTTTCTCTTCTGTGCAGAATTAAGTTCGGCTGTCAGCTCATGTGAAACAGCTTTCAGTTTGAGAAGTTCCATTTAGTATATTTTGTAGGTTGAAGACTTATTTTCCCATGACAAGTAAGATGAGAGAACAACAGACACTGTAGTACTCCCTGTAAGTTCTCCAGGTCCCATAGGATTCCCAGGTCATGTGGGTTTGGGTTTGACATGTATGCCCCAAATACTAGTGCCACCTTTCCTATTTCTGAATTTAGACTGATACCTAATTTTAAGAGAAATAAGTCTCTTGAAGTCACTGAGGCTGCTGATACACACTTTATTTTGGATGTTTCGTTAGGACCCTCAACTACAGAGCCTAATTCCCAACGTGGAATTAAATTGGGCTAATGTAATATTTTAGGGTTTTTAATGCTTTTCTGTGTGAAATTTTAGTCTTGATGGTGGGGAATTATTTGACCGGATCACAGATGAAAATTACCACCTGACAGAGCTGGATGCCATCCTGTTCACCAAGCAGATCTGTGAAGGAGTCCACTACTTGCACCAGCATTACATTCTCCACTTAGATCTGAAGGTCAGTTGTTTGTGCTCTCTGTGCTTTAGTGTCACAGACATGTTTTATGAAAAATCCTTTCCTTAGGATGTTTCCTCCTGAGAAGCTGAGAGGCCTCAGGAACAAAATGCAAACAATGATTATCTGCTGCTGTGGAATGCAAAGGTGCATCTGTGACTGGTCTCATGTGGTTGTTTCTAATTAATGGCCAATCACAGTCCAGCTGTCTGGACTGTCACAAGCCTTTGTTATCATTCTTCTTTTTCTATTCTTAGCTGGCCTTCTGATTAAATCCTTTCTTATATATTTTTAGTATAGTTTTAATACAATATATATAATAAAATAATAAATCAAGCCTTCTGAAACATGGAGTCAACATTTTCATCTCTTCCCTCATCCTAAGACCCCTGTGAGCACCACCACACTTTAGTGGGGCTGCTTTAGGCGCCACAGAGTTTCTGATCACTGAGGAATAATTTCTCATTTCATGAAGTCATGTCATAAAGGAATAGAATTAATGGCTGCAATGAATGGAGCCTTAGAGATTGATTACTTTTTTTCCAGTGTCTGTTCAGTAGCTTGCTTGGAATCATCAGGATTCTGGGCTTTTGCTTTTCTTAAATCAGAAGCTTTTCATTCTCTGTAGCATTAAACAATTCCCTTTTATCATGGATTTTAAAAAAACCCACCCAAAACCTCCTTGGCTGGAAATGCCCACAGTCTTCCCTCTATTTCCCCTACCCTTTTTAACAGTGTACAAATACCTGTTCAATCATCTTCTATAGTTTGTATTTTTTACTGCCTGGAACCAACCTGCAGCAAAATTGCAATGTTTTCCTAATAGTCCCTTTATAATGGATATTGTTAAACAGAAATACAAACTGTTTTTTTCCTGCCTGTTTATAGAGCACCTTACACAAATGACATTAAACCAGGCTGGCTCACAGACAGTTCTGCTGCTGGACCCCATCACCCCCCATCCCCACCTTGAAAAACATTCTCATTGGAAAAAAAAAAAAGGGTGCATTGTAGCTTTTTATGCAGGGAATTTTATACTATTTTTTGCTAGATATCTCTCTCAAACATTTAACTCAAAATACCCTCTTCTCTTTTTGTAGCCTGAAAACATCCTATGTGTAAATCACACAGGAAACCAGATTAAAATTATTGACTTTGGATTAGCAAGGAGGTAAGAAAGTTCAGTTGTGAATTATATTAAAAAACAAAACCAAATCAAACTCACCAAACCAAACCTCTGACATATTTCTGGTAGTTCTTTGGTGGGGGGTTTGTGTTTTGATGGCTCTGTAATAATTCTGTGTGAATGAGTTAAGCATTTTGCTTTTGCAGGCATGAGTTTTCTGCTGTGTACATTAATTATCTAATTGCTTTTTCAAATAACATTTCTCTTCAAAAAAGCTTTACTACTGTTCTAATTATCTCAAAATTATTCCCCATGTAGAGCTTTTACTCTAGGGACTCTGTGAAGGCTCCCAGAGACTTCATGACTGCAGGGTTTCATGGTGCAGGTTCTAATTGTAGAAATTATCTGCTAAACTCTTCAAGTAGTTAAGTTGATTGAAGGTAAAAAAAATGAAAGAAAAAGCATGTTTGAGCCATCTCATGTGAAACAGGAAACCCTCAGAAAAATAGGAAATTCTGTCCATTCTTTTATTTTGCTTGCATGAGTTTAAAGAAAAGCAGTGAGAGCATAGGTCAATTGCCCTAGAATAAAAAGGAATTAATTCTACTATTATTAGGACAGTAAGAACAATAATATTTCCCTAATTATTTTCTAAATCCTTTGAGATTTTTCTTCAGCTAAAAGCTGGTTCATTCATGCATATATATATTTATGTGTTTGTATAGAGGTGTCTGTTCAAGGACTTTGTTTCCATAAAATACTTGTTGAAGAAAAAAAAAAAAGTACATTGAGTTTGGGGTTTTGTTTGGTTGGATTTTTAATTGGGAGGGCAGTTTTACAACAAGATCATCCAGGAAAATGGGATTTCCAAGCATGCTGTAGTGGTTTGTTCTGTCTGAACACAGATGTGGCTCCAGCTGCCCTCAGTGGCAATTGTTACTGCTTCAGTTTTGTAACCTTTCCCTGTTTAGCAGTAGCAAAAAGAACAGGGTCATTTTCCCCATATGGGGTCACTGTTCCTTGTTCCCAAGCCCAAATAATCCTCTGCAGTCCCACCTCAGTTCTATTGAGTTATATCTGTGGTGCAGATGTTCACCCTGAGCTGTAGCTGGGGACATCCCACTAATCCAGTGCCCTCCAAATCTTGTATAGTCAAAACTGCTTTGTTTGTTTTATGGGTTTTGGACAACATCTGGAAAGCATCCTGTGGTGTCTGGCTACCACGCTTTAGGGGAGCCCTTTGCAGGGTTTAGTGTCCTTGTTCTTCCTCATGGCTTTGCTCTGGCAGAGGGACAATGATGGAATATTCCCTGAGGTCACCCCAGAGCTGCCCTGGCTGCCAGCACTCCCAAAGCTGTGCCTTGCTGTTCCCTGGGGGATGAGCTCCCAGCTCCTGACTCATGGCTCTTCTCCTGGTACAGGTACAAACCCTGTGAGAAGCTGAAGGTGAATTTTGGGACTCCGGAGTTCCTGGCTCCCGAAGTGGTGAACTACGACTTTGTGTCCTTCCCCACGGACATGTGGAGCGTGGGTGTGATCACATACATGCTGTGAGTGCCCAGGGCCCTGCAGGCCAGGCTGCAGCAGCCCCTCAGCCCCCCTGGCTGTGACCAATCCTGAGGAATTCTGCTAAAACCCCCAGCTTTCCATACAGAGGCACCTTGCTGTGTGTCCAAAGGTCTAGACAACAAATGAGCCTTTGATAAATATGTAAATGTTCTTCTCCCTTATCATCTTACTTAGATAAGGTGATGGTAAATGGGCCAGGTCTTTTTTGCACTCTGAAAAGTTGCCCAAAATATGTGAGAATTTTAATTTTTGAGGACTTGAATTAATTTTTAAATTTGTAATCTGATCATTTTATAATCTTACACTTGGTATGCATCTGCTCAGGATAATATGATCTGTGTTTGGCCATGGGTCTGAGAAATGACCTGTCCTGAACAGGGCTAAAACTTTTCCCTGACATCTGGATGGCAACCATGGACAGCTTGTCTGTCCAAAGTCTCTGCCTTCTGATGAGCTTGTTTTGCATCCCAGAATCTTTCACAGACATTTTCTGTGAACTGGATCCATTTCTGGTTTAAATTTGTATGTTAGCCAAAACCCAACTGAATGAAGTAATAAATGGTGGAAGCAATAAAGATGGGCTTAGACACTAACTGTAAAAAGTAATTTATTGTTCAGAATTGTGTTTAATTCAAGCCACATAAGGATATGGCCCCCAGTTTGGGAAAGCTCTTGAGTCCCTCTAGCTTTCCTAGCTGGGAAGGCACTGAAGCATGTCCCTAAATCCTCACTGAATCCACTCCTTGGGGATCTATTAATGGTGCTCCCTGACCTGAGTGAACTGCTAGGGGGTAACACTAAATTACAGCACTTAATCTCCCCAAACTATTGCCTTATCCTGGCAGGGACTGAGAAATGGAAACCTCCATAGCTGAGAGCTTTTTCCCTCCATAAGATAACAACAGCTACAAAGCAGAGGAGTCATAGAAGGAAAACCACACCTTGCATATGATAACTGCTCTTCTCCCCCACCCCCTCTTTCTTTTTTAAGGCTTAGTGGCCTGTCCCCATTCCTGGGAGAGACTGATGCTGAGACCATGAATTATGTAGTCAATTGCAGCTGGGATTTTGATGCAGAAGCATTTGAACAGCTCTCAGAGGACGCCAAAGACTTTATTTCCAGACTGCTTGTGAAGGAGAAAAGGTACCTGGGTCTGATTGTGAGAACAGTGGCACCAGTGATATTAAATTCTTACCAACCAGTTGTTTGGATTGCAGCCAACAATGAGAAATTGCTGTGTGACATTTTTGTGTGCTGGCTCTGGGCAGTTCCTCACTGATTCAGAAGCCCCTGTTTTAAAGCAAAGTGTCTGTGCACCCTGACTGAAAAAAGTTGCTTTTCACAGTAGCATCAATACAGGCAGAACACAGGAAATCTGGAAGGATTTGCAGTATAGGAATCTGTCTCTAAAGCTTTTGCTTCTCTGAGCAAAAACTATTTCTATTGTTGGTTTGGACTGTCACAAGCCTTGACAGAAATTGCAAAAATGCCTCTTGAATGCCATGGAGGATAAATGGAAGCTGCAGCTGTGAAAATGTGCATTGTTCTCTTCTAAAGTGGTCTACGGGCTTTTGGGAGATATTAGGGAGTGTTTGGGACTTAACTCTGCTTGTGGCTTCTCATTCTTGGCTCCACCGAGATCCAAAGTGATTGCAGATATGAAACAATACAGAGAATGAGGATCATATTGATGTCAGACCATGGCTGGGGGGTTGGCTGGGAGAACAGAAATTTTTCTCTTGCTGAGTAGTGATACAAAACTAATCAAATCAGGAAATGATGCATACAGTAAAACAGATTTTGTGTTTGAGGGGAATTCAAAGGAGTGCTTAGAATATTAACAGTTTCCAGATCATTACCTAAATCAGACAAATCAGTTCTAGTACTAATTCCATTTTGAACAATAGGTTGCTATGAAAAACAAAGAATTAAGTGAAATTTAGCATATTGCCAGCAGGAGACATCTAAGGATTTTTTCTCAGACTGTAATGATGATTTGCTGTGAGACTGTAAACTTTGGAGTCTTCAGTTCTTCTGTGCAATGGGATTAGGGTGTCCAGAGGCACCTCTCAGTTCTGGTGAGGAGCTGTGAATGAAGTGAGTATGTGAGAGAAGTGTTGTCAGTGAGTGGCAGAGCAGTGATCAGCTGGCCCTGCTGTTCACAAGGTGAGGCAGCCCCTGCTCTCCTGCAGCCCTGCTGGGACCCTGGCTCTGGCCTTGGGCAGGACCTGCAGCCCCTCCCTCCCTCCCTGACTGCTGAAATCAGGCTGGGCAGGCAGGAGTTGTCTTTTCACCAGCTCAGAGACAGCTCAGAGCTCAGCAGTTAGATATAGGCTTTTGATTTGAAAAAAGGCAAATTAAACTTTGTTCTCAACAGCTCTACCTTAAGATTTCCTCTGTTACCATATACTTCCCAAACCTTTTAGGATAGGCTGTGGCATTTGGGCCCATTGTTGGATGTCAGGATATTAAAGTATGCTTAACTTGATCCAAGTTTAGGGTGAATAGACAATAGTGCTTTTAAAATATGAGGCACAGAATAAGCTTTTTAACTACGAGGCACAGCTAGTGCTGTCAGGACAGACAGATAACACCACAAATGTTACTTTTCTGTTAGCAAAGTTCTGAATTTGCATAACGAAGTGATACATTAACCTAAGCCCAGCTCAAGCGAGGCACTGCCGAGGCAGCGGCAGTCCGTCCTTCATCCCGCTCACCCCTCCTGCTGGAGAGCGCAGGATGCTGGCAGGATCCGGGCACCGGCATTGTACCGTGCTCGTTCATTCGCGGCAGTTCCTTTATCCCTAACTGGCCTGGCTTAGGGCAAATTTGGGAGAAAACCCCCAAAATGGGGCCCCTCCAGAGAGCAAGCCTACACGGCCCCTTCCCCCAGCCGGTTTGGGAAGGATTCCTCAGAGAGAAGTGGAAAGAACCTGTTTATTTAACAGGCACAGCACCCCCCAGCACACAAAAATGAACAATACCGGATGGCATCACTCTGTCACCACTCTAAAAAAGATGACAAATTCAGAAAGTCTCTCTTGGGGGTGGTCGCTCTGTTATCAGACCCTCTGGCACTGGGGTAGCTGCTGCAGGCCACAGGGTGCAAACTCTCGATGTTTCCAGGACCCAGATCCAAAAAAAGGGAAAGGAGAAACAGTCCAGGGAAAAATTTGGACTGCTTAGCTACTGACTAATGAGCAGAAGCAAAAAGCGAGAGCAAAGCAGGAGCAAAGCAGAAGCAAGAGCAAAGCGAAAAGCAAAAGCTGCACTAATGCACTGTCCCGTCTGTGTCCCGCCAGCCGTGGGGGAGCGGCTGATAAGAAAACCAAAACTTTCACTGTTCAGAGCCAGTCTTGGAGGCACAGAACATGATATCCAGCATAAACAGAACACACGGATGGCGATACAAGCATCAGAACGTCACCCAGGACACTAACAAAGAGGAGCCCGGGCCCTGAGGAGGGGAGCAGAGGGCCGGGCTCTCACAGAGATCGCGGGGAGCAGAGGGCCGGGTGTCACGGAGCTCTCGAGGAGCAGAGGGCCGGGTGTCGCGGAGCTCTCGGGGAGCAGAGGGCCGGGTCCCACGGAGATCTCGGGGAGCAGAGGGCCGGGCTCTCACAGAGATCTCGGGGAGCAGAGGGCCGGGTCTCACGGAGCTCTCGGGGTCCTGAGAAGGGGAGCAGAGGGCCGGCCGGGCTCTCACGGAGCTCTGTCCCTCTCCCCGCAGCTGCCGGATGAGCGCCACGCAGTGCCTGAAGCACCAGTGGCTCTCGGACCTGCCCGCCAAGGCCCAGCAGTGCAAGCTCCGCCTCAAGTCGCAGCTGCTGCTGCAGAGCTACATGGCCCACAGGAAGTGGAAGGTAAATAATTCTGTTTCCACAGGGAAATCACACCGCAGGCACAGCCATTCCCTCCGCCGTGGTGGCTCCCTGGTGCCCACAGGTTCCTTGGCTGTGAGTACCAGTTATGAGGTCGGTTTTTACCTGTAAATGAAGTGTTTGGTCATGCTTCTATTTCTTGTAAGTTTGGTTTCAGTTTTCACGCTGATTGGTGTTTTGAAGTTTTTTTACATCTTTCTACATGTTCAGAGGCTTCAGATGCTACTTTATGTTAAAATTTCATTGTCTTTACACTTTTCCATTGCTAGCAGCTGCATTGATCTGTTGTCACTAAGGAGTAGGGATGTAACTAAAGGCAGTTTGTGCCTCCCTCTGCAGAATGGGAGTGTGGGAGAGAGGAAACATACCTAGGCTTAAACTCATCGAGAGAACTGCAGGATCTTACTGATAACCCCAGGCTCCTTCTGAACTGTGTTTATGAAGTGATAGGTAATAATTTGTGTTTGAGTCTCTATTTGATTGTAGATAATTGATCCCAAAAGGTGCACACGGTGATCTTGTTAGAAGGAAGCCTGTGGAATTGTGAGGCAAACTCAGGATCATTTCCTTCTCTTCTGTCACTGGGGAGTTGCATTTCCTTGGCAAGGAAATGCAACTTGCACTTCTTTCAGTCCTGCACTGCAACTGCTTGCTGGCAAACTTCTGCACTTGGATTTTAAAGATGACACAATCTAAAGACCTATCCCTGTACATTTACAGTTCATAATAACACTGCAGAACCTCACAGTGCTGTGCAGGAACCACTGCAGCCCACACAAGCTTGGGTCACTGCAGGGAAATGGGTTTACCAGGAAGAGAAATCCCTGGCAGCTGCAGAAAAGTTCCTTTGCCTTGGTTTCACTCACACTTGGACTGTTCTGTTCTGTTCACAGAAACACTTTTATGTGGTGGCTGCTGCTAACAGGCTGAAGAGATTTCAGAGTATGTCTGTCAAGCTTGCATGAGCTTGTGTGAACCTCCTCCACTCCTGGAGATGGACATGAGGCCATGGAAGGAGGACTCAGTGTCTCCAAACATTTCTATCCCTGTTTTATAACCTAAGGTTTTGGGACTGTCTTCCTCAATTATTTAGTGTGTTAGTGCTGTGGTTCCAGAAGAACCTTAAGGAAGAAACACAGGATTTCTAAAAGCAGAAGCTTTTTTTTTTGTTTGCTTTTACAAGTTTTTAGTTGTTCTATAGAGTGGTGGAAAAACGTGGCTATTACTGGGGCTGACTTCTTGCTGAAGGCTTTGGCTCTGCAGAGTATTGTTGGTGTGTCTATAGCAGAAAACCCCTGGCAGTTTTCTGCTCTCTCTCACCAAGCATGGGATCTCTAAAGACTTTTTCCTGACTGATGTTTGTGAGTTACCAGCTTTAGAGAACTGCCACGAAGTGGCACAACTTGTCCCTCAGGTGTTTGTTACTTAAACAAAAGACACAGACATTGTTTTCTTCTTTATTTCTTTCCAAAAGGTAATTTTCCCACAACATGAAGATGCTTTAGTGCAACTCCACCTTGGGTGGTTTTGGTTTGTTGTTTTGGTTTTTTATTATTCTATAATCTCCTTTAAAAAATAGTCACTGCATAGTTGGGAACTGTGAGGAACCTTGGTTTGAGGTAACTTAAGTCAGTCCATTGCTGCTGTTTCCTAGGGCAAGTTGAATTGAGCTGAACTGACTGAACTTCTGGAAGATGTGTGAAACTGCCATGCATACAAATCACCTAATGACTGTTGGGTCTACGCAAAAAGACCTCATGTTGTACAGAAAAGAGGAGAGTTACAGAGATTTTATGTTTTTAAAACTTGTAAGTGCTTTTCATTGTCCATGACTGCAGCACTTACATTGCTAAGTTCTAGTTTGAGGATTTGTTTCTCCTCTCTGGAAATTTTAATGCAGTATGAGAAGCTGGTATGGTGTGACATGCAAAACAGGTTTCATTTCTGATAGGTTCAGTGACAGGGAAACAGTGTGTTGCCAGACTCTGCCTTTAGTCCAGTTAGGAGGTTGAAGCCCTTTTTGCCTCTCTCATTTAGCTCTTGAACAATAAACTGCTTCTTCACAACATTAACTTATTTTGGATTTTAAACTCTTTTCTTATGCATAGAGTGAGAGCCACTTAGAATCTCTCAGATAAAAGTACAATATTATTTATTAAACCTGTGATTTTCTGTTCTGGATTTTGCAAAACTCAGTGTGAACTGGATGGGCTCTTAGGAAAATGGAAACTAGTATTACTGAAAGTAGCTTTCCAGCAAAGGCACCTGTGAAGTTCCTTTGAACTTTATGGACTTTGACACCCCTTGAATTTGCAGAAGTGTTGGTTGCTAATGATGAGGTTTGTAAGACTGCATTACTCTGGTCTAGCTATTTTTTCCACTCAAGTGCTTCTCACTTTGCATAGTCCTGACTTTATTTGCAGCATTTCCAGAATTGGGACAGAGAAGAATCTTGATAATTTATCACCTTCTATGAAGGCCCACTTTTGTTCATGTTTTCCTTCCACAGTGTTTCTGCATGCTGAATGTCATTGTATTCATTGCTCTGTATATTTCTGAATTAATACTAATAAATTTCATGGAAGTGGAACAAGAACATTCATCAGCATTGGTTTAAGCCCTGCTGCCAAACAAACCTGAAAGTATTTCTGGGTGGGTCCAGAGATACAGGCCAGGCAGAAAACATGCAAGAGAAATGGAACAAAGGCCTCTTCTCTAAGCATATGACTGTGAGACACAAAAAATCTGTTGCCCACTCAACATCCTTTTCCTCTGGATATCTTAATTGTTAAGGCACAGACATCTCCATGTTTCTTATTTTGCATTCCAAGTACCTGTGCCAAGATGATGTCATAATACAAAGCTTTTCTTTCCAGTACCTTTGTTGTTTCTTGGAATATTTGGGACCCCTTACAAAAGCACAAGAGATTTTCATTCCTATACACAAGAAAATAAATCAAATTCATTGACTGAACAATATTTATTTAAAAACCCGAAAAAACCTAAAAAATAAGGCTTTATTTCTCTGCTGGCTTTGCAGTTAAACAAGGCACTGTTAGTCCCCTTCCTCTTGTTTCACTGACTGCTTCCAGCCAGGGGCCCAAGGGCCTGTAACTTATAACTTATTTACACTGGAAGCAGCATTAGAATGTTATCTGCTTCTTGCAGCAAGAGAAGGAAGCTATTCTACCCCTAATGCCTGGGAGCAGTCACACACACTTCCTGTAAAATCCCACCACTCCATGGTGTCATTTATTAAAAATAACATTCTTAAATACTTAAAACCTAAATAAAATCAGCTGTCTGCCAGGCAGCCATCATTCACATGCTACTGGATCTCTTGTTAGAGCAGAGGGAGAGTTAAAATCAAGAGCAAGCAGCAGTTACATTGCTGGGTGGCATTACAGAGTCACTGCTCCTTGTCTCTTGTGCCTTAGCAGCATTTTCCAGAATTTTCTTTTTCCATTCCTCATAGTCCTGATTCGTTTCAGTCTTTGGCTGTTTACATGGCAGTTCCTCATCCTCTTCAGAGCCTGTGAGAAAACAAGAGAGCCCATGAGAGGCCATCATGGGCAGCATGCTGCTGGGGATGGCAGGCAGTGAGCAGAGGGACAGACAGCAGGAAGGACAGCACAGCTGTCTGATCCTGTGGGTGCTGCTCCCCTCACCTGCAGGGACAGTCACCTGTGTGTCTGCACAGAGCAGCTGTCCTTCCTTCCACTGGCACTATCCAGGGTAGGTCCCTGTGTCCTGCTGCCAGCTCTCTGTGCTCCACAGAGGTCTGAGAGCACCATGGCCCATCACACACACAGCTCCAACATGGGCAGCAGGAAAGCTCAGAACCACTCCAGGGAGGTGACTGTCTCTCACAGCTAAACACAACTCACCATCCTCCTGCTCACACTGCTCCAGGGTGCTCTGCAAGCTCTCAGGTGTCTCTGCAGCCACTGGAACTGCCTCTAAAAAACAAGTAAGTTGCTTTGATTTGAATGGTATTTGGGGCTCCAAGGGTGGCTTAAATGTGAATCTTGGACAGCAGTGCCACCTTCCACAAGTACTGTTGTCCAGTCAGAGCAGTTCCCTGGTCCTGACTGATGCTCAAGCTCTACAAGAGGTGCCAGCACTTCAACTGACTGGCTGCTTTAATTAGCAGGCTGCTAATTAGCAGCAAACTGCTACTGCATTGGTAACCACAATGATCCACCATGTTCATTGCCCCGAACCGCACTGCTACCCTTCCACGTCACTCAGGCAGGATTATCAATTATTTCTTTCCCTTCTATTCCATTCCCACTATTTTCATAGATACCCACAACAGGCAGAAGGCTGTGCAGGTGTACAGATGCACACTCTTCCCTGAATTCTTCTGGAAATTCCCAGCTCTCTTTAGTTGCTTTAGTGCTTGGGTAATGTTTGGGTTTTTACAGGGCACATGCCTATGAGAAAGTAGCAGCTTTTGGGGTAGATTCAGGCAGCATGTTGAAGAAAACATCAGGGAATGAAGACACAGTGAGAGAGCATAACTTTCAGTGGGAAAGTAAAAAATGAAAGCCTGGGAAAAGAAAAAGGAGAAAGAGGAGGCAGCAGAAATACAAGGACATTAGGGCACATATTGTATTTCTCCCCCACAAAAGGGAGCAGAGAGAGCTGCAGGCTCAACAATGGACAAGAAATATTCCTGACATCTGCCCAGTGTATGAGGAGGGGTGGTGCCAGGGAATGGCTGAGTTGGTAGCACAGCAGCAAGACTTCTGCTTGTTAATCTTGCAGTGGGGGAAAGGAAAGCACAGGAGTGAGTCAGCCTGAGAAGATGTTTGTGGTAACTTGTGTGCCACGTTGCCATGTTAACAGGAGGCAGAAACCAGGCAAGAGGGAGGAATCCAAGATAGGTCAGGTAGTATGGGAGAAGCAAGGAATAAATTGCAGCAGCAAAGACTGGAAAGAGCAGTGAGCATTTGAGAAGAGAGGAAAATATTATTTTTGTCCTTGCCACTTTTTCCCTATTTTTGTTCTTGCTAAGCTATGGCAACTTCTCCAGAAGCAAGGACTGGGAGTGGAAGTGGGCTGCAGAAAACATGTTGGAATGGAATGGACAGACAGATTTGGCTGGAGGGGGACAGCTGAAAGTGATCAGACTGAAATCACCAGTGGAACAGGATGGGGCACTGAGGCCAAAGCCAAAAACTTACTGCTGAGCTGCTGGCTTATCTTCTCCAGCTGACTGCACAGCCGGTCAAATATTGCTTTTTTCACTCCAGATATAGCCACCATTTTAGTTTTGTCCACTTTTAGCTTCAAACACCTACAAGAGAAAGTTATCTCTGTACAAAGCAACACTCCAGTGACTATCACTTAGGTGAGGTGGTAATTACTGTACCCACACTGCCTGTGAGAATGAGGAAGGCAGGCCTGACTTTTTGTCCCACCTATCCTTGTGTTACTCAGAAACAAATCTGGTTAAAAACCAGACCCCTGCACTACTCAGTCAATACAGCTCAATTGAAACTCAGGGTGAATTCAACTTACATAACATAAGGAATTGTTTTAGGAAAAGGTACAGGGAAACCAGGACAAAATGCCACTGCAACAAAGGGCTGAATGTGACTGAATGTGTCAAGAGAGCCCTTGTGAGGAGCTGTGCAACTACACAGCACCTGTACTCTGAATAAGACTGTCACAAGGTGTAATGCTGAGGGAGGAACATCTTTATATACAAGCAAATTCTTCCCAAGTGCTGGCTGAGTCACACACCTCTCTTGGCTGACATGGGCCTACAGCTCTCAGAGCCACCTCCCAAATGCTGCAGCACCCTCATGATGGGATGGTGTAGCTCTTGGGGCTTTTCCTTCTTCAGAATGGCTGCTTCTTTGTGCTCAGAAGCCCTTCTTGCACCTTGAGCAGCATTTCACCAGAAGCCATGTAAGTTTTTGCTTTGTGCAGTGCACACTGAAGACTTCACTATGAGGAAAGGCCTGGTTTGCTCCAGCTTTGCAGGAGCAGGGCAGCAGGACATGCTAAGCAAGACCCTGAGTGAATGAGCTGCTGCACTGGCTGGTGTGTCAGCAGGTGTTTCATTTCACCAGAAGGTCTCTGGGCTGCACTCACCTGCATGCAGTGCACAGAGCAGCTGTCACAAACAGAGGCTTGGAGAAATCCAGGTCGGCTCGCTGTGCTTCCGAGAGGCTGCGCTCGTACCTGGGAACAGCAAGGGGCACTTGGGCATTTGCCTCACATGAAGCTCTCAAATCCCTCTCTCACTCAGAACAGGTCTGCTGGGCCACCTGGGCCTCTGCAACCCACTCAAGACTCAAGCAGAAGCAGCTGCTACTGGCTGAGAGGAGCAAACAGGTGAGGGGGTTGGGATTGCCGCCTCTTCTGGAATGAGAGGTGTTTTAAACTGGGGATCTGGAGCAAGGCAAGTCACTAAAATCTACTTCTTGTGCTCCCGATCCACACAGCACTTTTAGCTCTCCCTAACATCTTAAAATTTACAGTGAGATGCTTTCCATAAATCCATCCTACAAGAGAAGGCAGCATTACAGTTTCTTTGTTCCCTGGAATGTTACAGAGAGAAAGGCTTATAAATGGAAAATGACAAAGTGGATATGCAGCACTGAAAAATGTCATTTTTTATTGTCCACCTGCCCCAGGCTACTTTTTCCCAGTTTGTATTAAGTGCCACCAAGCAGGCAGAGCCTTTGTGCACTGACCTAACAGCATTAAACATGTGCAGCCAGGGGGACAGCACTGAGCTCTTCAGGGACTGCTCTGCTCAAAGCAGATCTTACAGAATGGGAAATTTTAGTTAACTCTGCTGAATCTCCACTGAATTGTTCTAGCTATTGGTTTTACAGTAGAGTGATGTGTATTTTAAGAGATGTCTATCCCCAAAAGGGAGGATTTATTTCTACTGAGCTTTACTTCTGAACTGTGCCATGATCAGCAGTTAAATGGATGACAGTGTGATGCTATGGGCAAATACAGAGATTTAGAGTCCTATATTTTTTACACTATTCCCAGCTGAAAAATTCCTAGTTGGACAATCAGTTGCTGAGATTCACAGACTAAATGTTTCTAACAGATATTCTAAAAAGTGGCCCAGCTCATGGGTGGATTTTCAGTGCTGAGAACTCGCCTCAGTGCTCCAATCAGTAGGAGATATCTGGCCCTTCCAAACATCAAGCTCTTTACACAGCTGAAGAGCTAAGAACCCTGCTTGTGGTTCCCAGCGTGCCCACAAGAGCTTCCTCACCTCTGCAGGATCTCTGAAGCCATGGTCACTGCCTCTGAGCAGCAGAACTGCACAGCCAAGTCTCGCATCCCCAGCCTTTGGTTCACCCCTAGCAAACACTCCAAAGACTTCATGGAGCTCTGGTAGGTGGTCTTGTTCAAACCAGAGAGTTTGACACAATAGCTCTGTCAAGAAGACAAAGACAAGCCCCAAGAATTAGCAAGAATCCTTTCTGACATCTTAATCAGGCAACGAACACAACCATTAAGTTCAGTAGCTACATTAAACAAATTTGTGCAATGAATAATTTATGTTTTCACTGCACACAGAAAGATTAACCACCTAGGAATGCCACATCTTTTAATGCAGTGATATTTTTAGGCTGTTTCGCTGGAAGTAAGGTTTGACGTTTCCATACATGACATGACCCCTTTATCACAAGGTAATTAGTGACAAAATTACCAAAGCCTGGTTTGAAGACATGAGCAACACTTTCATGGAGTCAGGTCCAATTAAATTCTCCTCTGCTGTAAATGGACAATCATAAATAGGTTATACCAGGCATTATTTTGACAGCTCAGTGTTGTTCACCTGGCAGATTTACAGATGGAGGTTTACAGGTACCCTACAGTAGAGCAGCTGCTTTCTTCCCACAGTAAAAGAGACAGATCTTAAATTTAACATCCTTATTGGTAATGTATTTGTTACGACAAGAGCTCAAATTCAGTTGATGCTATACCAAAGCAAGCTCAGTTAGTGAAGGGACTATGATGGTGATCTCAATTTTCACTGTTTCAAACTGAACAGTGAAAGGTTTACCACAGCAAACTGTGGGATTTAGGGGAAAGTTATTATTTCCTATTCCTGCTCCCAGCACACACTAGAGAACAGCAGTTTTGTGGAGTCAGACAGAATGCAGCAGCCTGCCCAGTCACACTGCCTTACTTTGTCAACCGGTTGTTTCATGAAAGCCGCCGCCAGGTCCAGGCACATTACAGCGCTGCTCGTCGCCGTCATTTGAGCCATTAACCCCGTGCACTTCACCTGCGACAGCCGCAGATACTCCTCAGCTTTTCTGCAAAACACCCAGAACGCAAAGCCCTCGTCAGAACCACAGCTACGAGGCACAATGTCCCGCAGGAGCCGAGCCAAGGTTCGGCAGTCCGGCTGCAGCCCGGCTTGGGGGCCCGGGGTGCTGAGGGGGCACGGCCGCCCTGCCCTGATGCTCAGCAGCGGCAGCCGCAGCTCTGCAGGGCAGGGCCGCCGAGGCTTCACCCAGCCCGCGGCTCCGGGGCTTCCAGAGCATCCACCCGAGCCAAGGCGGGCGCTGCTGCGGTGCCGGGCACGGCGCGGGAGAGCGGGTCGGGCGAGCCCGATGGGACCCACTGGCCTGGGCAGGATGAGCGCGGAGGGGGCTGCGGGCAGGGCAGGGCAGGGCAGGGCGAGCGGCAGTACCTGAGCAGGGCGGGCTCGGCCAGGCCCAGCCGGGCCGCCATGGCCCGCACGGCCCCGCGCTCCATCGCTCGCCGCGCCTGCCGCGCTCGTACCCCATTGGCCGCCCGCGCCGCCAATCACCGCCCGCTCCGCCAATGGGCGCGCAGCGCGGCCCTTCCTCGGAGCGGGCCAATGGGCGGCGCCCGGCGGCGGGGCGGGGCGGTGCGCGCGGCGCAGTCACATGACGGGGCGGCGCTGGCGGGGGCGGCGGCGGCGCGACCATGGTGAGGGTGAGGGGCAGCGGCCGGGGGGCGCGGGGCGGTTGCTGCGGGCGGGGCTGCGCTGGGACCGAGGGGCCGGCGGCCGAGGGGCGAGGCCGGGACAGCGCCCGGAGCCGCTGCGCTGGGCCGGCGGCGCGGCGGGCCCGGCCGGGTGCGGGGCTGCAGCGGGCGCGGAGGCCGCACGGTCCGGCCCGGGCGGGGCTGGGGTCCGGGCCGGGCCCGCCGTGCCCGCGGTAACGCTGCCCGCGGCCCGGGCCCGCTCACCGCCTCGCTGGGATCAGCCCCTTTGCTCGTAGGGGCGCAGGGAAAGGCGGTGTTTTTACCGCGGAATCGCGGCCGTACCGCGGTCAGTTCGGTCGGTTCCGCTCTCTCTGCCGCGCTGCCCCCGTGTTAATCCCGGGTTTGTGTCATTGCCGGTTCTGTGCACGTGTGCCGTGCTTGTCCGCCTTGCCGCCTGCGCTCCTGAGCCTCCCGAGCCTGCAGAACGGCTGTCGTAGGCTGCCCGAGTAAAGTTCCTTTCTTTTCCGGCAGAAGCGGTGGCTCTGTATTGGTGGGCGCCGCTCCGTAGCGCTCTTTGCCGCAGATGTTGGCGTTTGCTCGGCAGGGAGGCCGCCAGGTGAGGCTCAGCCTCCTCTGCCCGGCACTCAGCAGTCGGACAGGAGGGCACAGTCTGTGCCGGGGGGGGTTCAGGCTGGGCATTTGGAGGAATTTATTCGCAAAGTGGCTGATTAGACATTGGAATGGACTGCCCATGGAGGTAGTGGGGTCACGGTCCCTGGAGGTGTTTAAGGAAAGACTGAACACTGAACATGGCACTCAGTGCCTTGGTCTGGTTGACAGGGTGATGTTTGATCTTTCCAGCCTCATTCATCCTGTGAAATCTGAAATTTCCCCACGGAAATAATGCATACTGAGAAATACTTTTCAGTCCTCAATGAAAATAAGGGGACAGTCAAGTTTCCTAGTAAAACAGAAGTATCTTTAGTGCACCTTCAGTGGTATGTAATATTCAATGAAACTTTTAAGCAGCACATGCTGTAACCACCACAAAGTGTAATTAGCCTAAGTGTGACAAGTGAACAGTACTAACAGTATATAGATAGTGAGGCAGAAAATAACTTTATAAACAGGGAATTGCTCAGTTCTTAGGCTTTTGGAACAGAATTTTTTTTAAGTTAAATGTATGTTGAGCTCTGTATCTTTGGGGCTGAGCAAAGCCTGTACTGTTACTTGAAAGAGGAATGTTAAATACTAAATTGGGTGAATGAGAAGTGCTAAATCTATATAGCCACCAGTCTCTGTCCCCCACACAAATATTTTGTGCTGGTCAATTGTTCAGCAGTGCAACTGCTTTCCTTTGCCTGTCATTTCCATGGGAACTGGCCAGACACTTCTCTGGTCTTGTGGCTTCTTTCTAAGAATAGTTGTTGTCAGGTGATTGAGAAAAAATAAAGTTACAGATGTTGAACATGGGATAATCACAGGTGTTAAACATGGGATAATTCCTTCTACCAAATTAGGCTCCCCTGTGATTTCCTGTGGCTGAGCTGGGCTTAAACCTTGAAGCTGAATGCTTAAGTACCTTTAACATGACTTGTTTTAAGAGGGCTCTGACTGCTTTTGATCATACCCTGAATAAAAAGTCCATCTCTTTAATACTTAATAGTGTCTTGTGGCTTCCTGTAGCAATAAGTACCAGTTTCAACACGTGAAAAATGCTTTCATCTCTGTGATTTATCTCTGAGCTCCTGTACTGTGAGATGTGAGAGAAGTTCTGGAGCCTGCAGTGTTGCAGGGAAATGCTTCCTGTATGGTATAAAATGCTTATGCTTTGGTTTTTGGGTGATTTCCTCAGCCTGCTAGCCAGCAGTGCAGTGTGTGCTGTGGGCTGGCAGTGTCCTGGTCTGCTGCTGCAGCTCAGCCCTCCTCTCCCTTTGGGCAGCCCCATCTGAAGTCCCAGCAGTGCTGTGGTGGCAGGTGACAATAACAATGGCAGGAGGCAGGAAAGCCTCCCTGGGTCGGTGTCATTTGTTGTGGCATTCAGTGGGTGAGCAAACAGAAGGAGCTGCCATAGGAACAGGCTGTGAGCACATCAGTTACCTCAAGGAAAGGACTCTGGAGATTGGGTGAAAATGCACTTTAGAATGGAATGGAAGCACAACCTTTCACTCATTATTATTTATACTCTGCATGCAGCTTGGGGCACCTGTGTGTCAGAACAGGGGCTTTTGGGCTTGACAAGCTCTCTGGAACTCTGCTATCTTTCACTACTATGTCATTCTTGAGTACTCCAAGATTTTTAAGTGAAATAAGTCAGCACATTGGTTATTATTTTGGGCCCTCTCTGGAGTGCAGCTCAGTGTCAAATAAGGAACTACAAATGAATCTCATGGAACTGAGTGGTAGAAAATGAGTAAGTCTTACACAATAGGTGCATTGTTTGCTTTGTATGTTCAGGAGGAATTGCTGTTATGAGGATAGTCATGATCCAGAATGATGTTTATGGCTGCAGTACTACACTTCCCTAAGTTATCTGCAGGATAACTTGCATTAACTATTCTGGTCAGCTGGTTTCAAGCTGGTTTGGGTTTAAAAAAATCGTTTTCTAAGGTAACCCTCAGTGTAGTTTACTAGCCTTTATTAAAAAAAAAAAAAAAAAAAAACGCCAAAGAAACAAAACCTAAAAGGAACGAAAAAAACACCAAAAAAACCCACCCAAAAGCTAGCTTTCCTCACCCCCTTCCAAATTCATCTCTGAGTTTTGACTTCCACAACTTGCATGTGGTCACCTATGCTGGCCCCGTGTTCACAGCTAGCAAAGGCTTCTGTGTCTTGTGCAGGAGCTGCTGGTGCACCTGGGGTGAGAGTTCTGTCCCTTCTCCACTGCTCACCTGCTGCCTCATTGCTTCAGAGCAAAAAATGAGCAAAGCTCTTCACATCAACTTTGTGTTTTCTACAACGTTGGCAGTGTATCTAGTGTGGTATAGCTCAGACATTTCTAAACAGCTGCAGAATTGAAGCTATAAGTTGCTCCTCTTGTGCTCAGGCAGGGGTTTGTACCTTACTGCACATGTAGCTGACCAGGCAGGATGTTCTGTGCTGCTGCTTTTGCCCAGGGTCAGTGTCTTCCACTTCCAAAGCTGATGTTCAGGATTGTTTTTGTAGATGGACCTAGGACTCCACAGATGCTTTTTTGATAAAATGACACTTGAAAATACCATGTTATGTTATTAGGTTGGTGATTTACGTGTAAGATACAGAACATAAACAGCTTTATTCAACATGGACTCTGACAGAGCTGTGTTCTGATTCATTGTGTGTCCTGCTGGACCTCACTGGTAGGTTTTTGCTGTATGTTCTCTTTCCTTCATTTGCCTTTTGTCACCACATCCTCAAACTTCAGGCTTGTGTTAATAGCATATGTGTTGATGTGATCTTGTGTATCACTTGATAATAACCAGGTTATTTTTTTGGAACCCCTGCAGTTCTAAAGACTGATAAAAACTGAAAGTAGCTTGCCTTCTGAAGTTTGAGAAAAGGGTAAGCTGATACATATTCAGACTTGGAAAGGTAAAAGTTGGAACTTGTTCATTAGTGCTGCTGTTAAGGTATTTTCTATTCCTACAGAAGTAAAGCTGGTACAAACAACCCCTCAAGTGACACCTCTGCTCCTGTGGTGTGCTTTTGACAGCAGTGTAGGTGATTGTGCTACCCCTGTCACTGGAAAATGCTGCAGTTGTCTTCAGACATGGAGTAGAGTGCCCTTGTAGTGATTTAGTCTGATCACCACCTCAGCCTTCAAATCAACACACATACAAATTGAGTTTTCCTCCTTCTTAACTCTCCATATCTTGGAGAGATACAGAAGAAATAAATTAATATCGTGTGTTAATATGGAAATGCTTCTGTTGATGAATTCAGTACCTAGTCCCAGTGTTGAGTACAGTGTGGGACCTGGCTGTTCCAATTTAGAGCAGAAGTGAAAGTATTCTCTGTCTTCTGTTAATGCAGACAGAGTTTGATGTAAAGCTGACACTATAAATGAATGAAACTCCAATTTCCCCCCAGCTGCTGCTAAACTGCAGTGGCTAAAGTTCTCTGAGAAGATACAAATGTTTCTGCTGGCTCATAGCTGGTATCATGGAAAGGATAGTTCTGAACTTGTAGCCATGATTCTATGTT
The DNA here is from genome assembly GCF_047830755.1 of Zonotrichia albicollis. NCBI lineage: Eukaryota > Metazoa > Chordata > Aves > Passeriformes > Passerellidae > Zonotrichia > Zonotrichia albicollis. The sequence goes on along the minus strand of NC_133831.1, from coordinate 18,066,864 downwards.
GTTTGCACACCAGAAGTAAGGAAACCAATGCACATGGACTCAGCCAGATACTTCCTGGGGTTGTAGCAAATATGTGTTTGTTTCAGTAATGCTTTGGCTTGGTGTTGCTGCTAAAAAACCTTCTTTTCAGAGCCCTGCTTGCAGTGTTTTATATGGCTTTAGGCTGAACCAGGTAAATGGTAATCCATTAATCAGCTGGGCTTGTCTCACAGCTTTTTAGATGGTTGAAATGCTCTCCCAGCACTGTGTCCCCATGAACAGCTGGGGTGGAGGAGCAGGGCTGGTGGCTGTGTAAACTTACTGCCCATCGGGACAGGGGGGCTTGGGAAGGTGTGGTCAGTGTTGGCATTGCTGCACTGTTCCTGGCTGGGCTCTAACTGAGATCTGATGTGGTCAGGGCTTATGGCATTCAGCTCAGTAGTGATTTATTTCCTCTAAAGTACTGCTATGGATTCAGGGGACTGTAGAGTGTTACCAGTGTTCTGGCACAGACATAATTCAGCAAGTCTGCAATGTGATGTTCTGATATTGATTACTGCACACTAGTCCCTGCACTGTCATTTTGTGTTCCTTAAAAGTCTGATCTGCCATTGAATAATTAAAGCTTAGCAATTACAGCAAACTTCTGCTGGCAGAACGTACTTGTTTCACAGTTTGAGGTTGTCTGAGGGTTTGTAGCTATTGAATTGCCTGGGAAATAGAATCATCTAACTATGGTTGCTGCTTGTTCCTTATGCTTAAATCATTTTTGGAAGACCTGCACATTGATTAATTATATATAGAGAGAGCTTTGTGAGAGGTGGAGTCACCCTAATTAGCAGAGATGGCATTTTCATTGACTAAATACATTTCTTAATTAGTTATTGTGCATAGCTTGAGTAGTACTGAGGTACACTGACTCACAGAAGTGTTGGTTGGAAGGAACCTTTTTCTCATATAACCTCCTTGAAGCAGGTTTGTCACCAGTGTTGGATCAGATCAGCCTTGGTTTTGTCCAGCTGGGTGATTGAGGAGTTTCAGGAGCAGAGTTTCATTAGGGCATGATCAAGGAACAGTATTTCAGAGCATTCTCTGTTTTCTGTATGGGGAAAAGGATAGTGGGGAGATTTCAACTGCAGAAAAAGAACCCAGTTAAATATGGGAAATAACAGGGATGTGAAATGCTGTATCACCATTAAATTGGTGTTAAACTAAAACTTCCCTGCTGTAATTAAGGCCTCAATTCTAATCTCAACAGATACTTCTGGGGACTCCTCATATGGGACTTGTGGGAGTTGGTACTGAAGACAGAGTTTTTAAAAACATTAGGGTGATGTAATTCATGGCCTTCCAGCTTCTTTCTGAAATGCAGTTAAAAGGAGCAGACCAGGGACCTTCTGAGCACAGTGGATGAAGGGAACAATTATAAATAGCTGAGAATTTATTGAAGGTGAAGCCTCAGAGAACCTGCTGTGCAAATGACCGTGCTTGTGTGCTTGCTGTTTGTCATGACTAGAGAAGATGGAGCTGAAATACAGCATCGGTGCTGTTGTCTGCAGCAGTATTTCAGAGAGGCCACCTAAAAACAAGCTGCAGGGTTGAGAGAAGTGGAGATGCTGTAATGGGGTGTTGGAGGCTGATCCTGAACCAGAGGTGGATGGCAGTGGTTCCTTGTGAAGCCTTAGGAGGAAGGCTGGGTGCAGGTGGGGTTCTGATCTGAGTTTGGACATCTTAGCAAAAATAACTGAAAAATGCTTGGAGAAACTGATCTTGTTATTTTGGTAGAGGAAGGATAGCAGCTGCAGTAGGAGGAGGCCTGTTATAGCTGGATTGAGGGGAAATAGAAGGATGTAAGCAATGGATTTATTTAGTATTTTAAGAAAATGCAGTATGAACCTTGGAAAGTCTAAAGATAGTGGAATTTTCAGTTGAAGGCCTAGAATGTGCCTCTCTGAGGGGAAACAAGAGTGTCACTCTGCCAATGTGACTGGGACAAGGACACATGAAGAGTTGTTGTGTCTCTTCAGCTTTCTGATCCAATCTGCAAGTAGCTTCTACCTTCTGGAATGCGCTAACTGTACTTTATCCTTTGCTTATCAGGATCTTGTCCTGAATGGAATGGTAGCTCAGATAGCAGCTGAGAACTTGTGACTTGTGAGCACAGAGAGCATCTGTGCAGCTGCAGTGTGTGCTCTGGGCACTGCTTTGAGGCTCTGTGGGCAGGAGTAACAGCAGTGCTTCCTCTCAGCACAGTCATGTCTTTGCATTCTCTTGGAGCTTTTCTTCCCAGATACTCGCACTGGGTTCTTGGCCTCTAAATGTTGGAAAGGCAAAGCTGGCCCTGCTCTGCCCCTGTGGCTTTGCTGTCCCAGAAGCAGTGGTGCTTGCAGGCTACCTGTAACCTCGCCTCAGGTTTTTGCAGGGCACTTGAACTTTCTCCATTACATGTCACACAACTACTTCTGACAAGCCTTGAGTGGCCACACTGCAGTGTCACTTCCAGTGCATTCCAAAGTGTGGGAATCCAGTTTTAGTCAGGTCAGAAGCAGCTTCACTGAGTTCTGTTTTGTTTGGTTTCTGTTTTCCTCCAGCCAACAACACAGCAATCTCCTCAGGATGAACAGGAAAAGCTCCTGGACGAAGCCATTCAGGCTGTGAAGGTGCAGTCGTTCCAGATGAAGAGATGCTTGGTAAGAATGTGACTTTAAAAGGCAATGAAGCTTCTTGTCTGCTAGGTATAAAACAGCAAATCAATACCAGTCTCTAGTGCTGTGAGGAAAATTAACCCTTTATATATCTTTGTGCCAGAGGCTTTGCCAATAAATGAGGCAACTGCTCATTGAGAGTGAGCCTTGGGTATTCTTTGAATGTGTCTTCCTGATTTTGCTCCAGTATTTGACAAGATAAGTTAAAGCTGTACCTTTATAAATTACATGCTTGCATTTAAATAAACCTAAGATGAACTTTATTATGAGATTATTATTTGTGTCCACTATTCTGTTGGGTTTTCTTTATGTAGCCTTTTCTTGGTGTGACTGTCAGACTGAGAGGCTGCTGATGAATTACCTGCTGCATGGGATCAATTTTGTACTGATTAACTGTAAACATACATGTGAATTCTTCTGTGACTGGAAAACACCATGGGCTGATGTTGTGCTGAGATTTTTGTTTGGGAATTGTAGCCAATTCAGGCAGATTATGTAATCACACGGAGCTTTCTCGGGTTTGAGAAGCCTCAGCTTTTATTTGGGGAAACTGCTTAAAGTTGCAATGAAAACTTAAATATTCCCATATGTTTTCATGTGGTTAGCCAAGCTAACTTTGCAGCCAAATGACAGTAGCAAGAAGTGTAACACCTCTTCCAGTTTTGTGCTCAGTGGAATGCTTTGGAAGCCTTCAAGTAGCTGCAGCTGTGCTTTTCACTGCTGTCTGTGATTAAGTGGCAGTATAAATACACTGAGTGGATCACACTAGCACTTCTTTTTGTTCTCCCTCAAAACTTGCTGCTGCTGCTTATGATGGGTTGCTCAAGTCTGTCAGAGTGGTAGATGAGGGGTTTGTGTTGTATGCTTTGATGCCAGGTGATTAAATGCACCAGAAGTGTGAGTTAGATGCAGACTAGTAAGGGGTGGCTTTCAGTGAGGTGTTCTTTGTGGGTGAGAAGAAGGAGAAGGTGATGATGGCAGTGTGTGTTGTCTGTCTCCTAGAGCTTTCTAGGAGATCTGTGAGATCTGAACAAAACAACAGACCAGATTTGGAGGAGGAGAACACTTTCTGTTTTGCTTGCTCGATAGAATCTGAGTGTTGGGAGGAGATTGCTGCATAAGCAGAATGATTTTAGATTTTTCTGCCATTAGCATTGTGATTTTTTTTTTTACTGTAGCTCTGTCTTCAGATGCATCTTCTTATCACCTCAGGTAAAATGTTCACTTAGCTAGCATGAGTGGTGTAGTATAAACTAGATATTAAAACACTTGAGATTTTTTTTTTTCATAGATGAAAAATCCTGCAGTTGCCTAGTGTCATTTCTAACAGACTTTTCTCTTTCCTCCTCTGAAGGACAAGAACAAGCTCATGGATGCTCTGAAACATGCTTCCAACATGCTTGGGGAGCTGCGGACTTCCATGTTATCTCCAAAGAGCTATTATGAGCTCTGTATCCTTTCAGAAGGAAACTAACTAATAGTTGAAATGTATTTGCAATGGGATATTCATCTGCTTTTTTGGTACAATGGTATCATGTGTCAGGTACTTATTAGCACTTCTCAGAATTCAATTCTGTGTATATATTGTAGGAGAATATGCACTTTGCTCACTGTTTAAGTTCAGTTTTTCTCTCTGGTATAAAACAGGTCTTTATACTCTTTCATATCTTCCTCTGGGAAGCTTCAGGAGTCTAGTTCTAAAAACAATATCAGCTCTGTAATACACTTCATATATTCCTAGTTTTATTCCCTTTTCTAATATGCTAAAAATTGCTCAAAGGTTTGAGGTTAATTTTGCAAATTTATCCCAATGATTACTGTTCAGAAGTACTGCCTGCTTGGCCATGTTTGTATTTGCTACCCCATCTTTCTTCCTAGGAGTGAATGAGCAAATTACTATGAAAATACATTGTAGACATTGGCACTTGCAGTCCTTAACTATGAGGAAAAGACATGGCAATTTCTGATGAGCTACACTACTTGGAAGTCTACCTGACAGATGAATTTGCCAAAGGCAGGAAAGTGGCAGACCTTTATGAGCTAGTACAATATGCTGGAAATATCATTCCAAGACTGTAAGTGTGTGTATGTTGGTGTGTGACTTTGTTTGCTTTTTATTTTTTTAACTGGTGAATAGTTGTCCAGCTCTGGGTTCAGACAGCGATTGCCTTCTCAATCAGTTTGCAATGGTCAATGCTCTTTCTGCCTATCTGGAGTCAATTACTGTGAAACTTTGGAGATAGGCCCAGAGTGCAGGTGCAGAAGGTCAGTTCTTCCTGCCAGTGTGTTAATTTTGCACATGACCAAGGTGAGAGCACCTGTATCTTGCAATGAAGTTGGCTTTTGGGTCAAGAGCTGGTCAGTGGAAGATAACCAAGTACCATGCTCTGATCAGGGAGATTGACTGTTCCTTTCTTAACTGTTTCTGTTACCTGAGGATCTAGATTTTACCTTCTCCCACACAGTAGTTGCTTCATAAACTTCTGTCTTTTTAGGGAATAGGAAGTATGATAAGGAAGGTGAAAGTTTGTGACTTCACTCTTAGAGTCTTTGTGTTTCTGATTTTTTTATTTTTTTGGCAAAGTGATAACTTGCCAGAAATGATACTTGAAGGCCTGTGAGTTTTATATTTAAATATGTTACTGTTGGACTGCAGTGCATCTTTGACATAGTCACTTTTGAGATTTCTGTTTTGCTTCGTACTCAAGTTTTTAATTCCTGACCATATGTTCATGCCAGGAAGAGGCTCTGGATAAACCAGCTGCATCTTCATGCAATTTCTGGGGTTTGGCTGATGGCTGCCACAGTGTCTTCACCTGTGTGTGTATCCATCAGAGTTGTCTTCCTGCCTGCTTGTAGCCTCTGGTTCTCCCTGATGAAACCTGTGGTGCTTTCATGGAGGTCCTGTGCATGGGGCAGAGGAGCAGGCAGGGAGGGGTGAGGCCTCTAAACTGAATACCTGTAGGGTCTGAGTATTGTAGCTTTTTTCTCCTAAGCTGAAGGGTAGTCCAAATACACTGGAGCAGCAATCTTCTGCATCTCACATATTCCTGCTGCCTGTTACCTGATGCAGACGTGCTGAGGGAAGGAGTACAAAGCCAGTAGATCCTATCCTGCTAGACTACAGTGTGAGAGAGGCTTACCTACTTCCCCATCATAGGTTACTTATCTATATGTGTCAGAACTGTTTTCCAGCTTAGTGGGATGCTGGAAGTATAAATGAGCTGGTCTGAGAGCCTTCAGAACTTTGTGAGCATTTACACTTTCAGTGTCTCACACATTGTAATGAGGTCTAGTGGCTGTTCAGACTTGCTGTGCTCTGTAGCAGAGGAAGATAGGAGTTGAAAGCTGGCTAAATATCCAAAATTATGGGACCCAGGTGATAATTTTATTGCTTTTTTTTTAACTTTGGTAATCCTGGCATCATGGACAAAAGGAACTATTGCCTTTCAGTGTGATGTTGTTACTTTATGATTTATTGTGCGACTCTATTCCTTTTGCAGGTATCTGCTGATAACAGTAGGTGTTGTCTATGTCAAGTCATTTCCACAGTCCAGGAAGGATATTTTGAAAGACCTGGTGGAGATGTGCCGTGGAGTGCAGCATCCTCTTAGAGGCCTGTTCCTCAGAAACTATCTCCTGCAGTGTACCAGGAATATCTTACCAGATGAAGGCGAGCAAGCAGAGTAAGGAGGATGGGCTATAATTCAATAAAATTACTGTTAATAGAGCTCATTTAAGTTTTCTGTGCAACTTACTGTTGGGAATGTAGCTGACTAGAGAGACTGGAAAAGTACAAAACCGTGGCTAATTCCAAGTCCTGCACCTTCGTTGATAGCATGTCCTTGGGGACTAGCTGTAGTAGGATAACAAACAGTGAAAGAGACATGAGAAAAGAGAGATGTAACCCCTAAGTAATGAGGAAGAGTTCATGGTATAGTTTAACCAATAGATTGCTCGGCTTACGGAATATTCATAAGCTTATTATTTGCTGTATAAGTGTTTGATACTTTCTTAAATAAACTGGACTGGACTGGACCTGCGTTGAACCATCTGGTGTCCTGGTCCCCTTCCTACAACAACTTACTTCAGATTTGAGAGAAGTAGATATGCTAGAATTCCATAGACTTGACAGGTGTTTTATCTATTAAGAATTCCCTTCTAGCATTAAGGTTCCTCACAAGTGAGGACATGAACCTTTCTTACGAACCCAGAAATCCCACCCTCTAACCTTATTAAAACTGGTATGTTCAGCAGTGGCTGGAAGGATGAATACCTCTGACAAGCTTTTCTGTTCTTAACCTCTTATCTGCAGTGAAGAAACCACTGGAGACATCAGTGACTCCATGGATTTTGTGCTGCTGAACTTTGCTGAGATGAACAAGCTGTGGGTGCGAATGCAGCACCAGGGCCACAGTCGGGACAGAGAGAAGAGGGAGCGAGAGAGGCAGGAGCTGAGGATCCTGGTGGGGACAAACCTGGTCCGCCTCAGCCAGCTGGAGGGGGTCAATGTGGAGAGATACAAGCAGGTAGGATGGCTCTCCATTCTTTCTGACTTCTGCCAGCTTGTTCCAAACTAAAGGAGTTTGGACTTGCAGATGAGCAGCTGGAAGTGTTAGTGTTTAGAAAAGTGTTACTTTTCTAAAAGTTCAGTAATCCCAGTGCTTCTCAAACTCTTCACCTGAGGAAAGGTTGTGAATACTGGCATACAGTGTGTTCTCAGGCCAGGGACATGATTCACACATTCTTCTGTAAGCCTGTAACAGTGACAAGAAATTCTAACCTTTCCTTCCTGATTCCAATTTCCTTGCAGAATAATGGGTTGGTTTAAGGGCTGTGTACACATGTGGTGTTCTGGGATAGATTTCACAAGTTGTGAGGCTGTGCTTCCCAAAGCATTCAAGAGAACTGTTACTGTGTGAAATGACAGTGAAGGAAATGTATTATTTAAAAGTCTGTCCCTTGTAAGTTCTGCCATGGTGCTGCTGAGACCCTGGGTATGTGCCTGCAAAGTCAGTAGCACTCACTTATGAAATCAAAGCTTGCATAATGTATGAAAGGGACAGACTTCTGAGATGAGTTGTTTTGTGGTTTTTTCTCTGAAGGATGGAACTGCAGAAAAATGTGATTTCTTACCAGAAAGTCTTTATGTAGAGAATCGGCTGAGAACTGTTAGAAATTCTGCTCTGCTTGGATTAAATGTATGTGTGAATATAAACTCAGAAGGTAATTGTAAAATCACTGCAAGACCTTTTCTCCCCTGTTCCAGATTGTTCTGCCTGGAATACTGGAGCAAGTTGTGAACTGTAGAGATGCTTTAGCTCAGGAGTACCTCATGGAGTGCATCATACAGGTGAGCTGCTTGAGTTCAGTTGCAGTGATGGGACACAGGGACACTTCTGTACACTTAATCAGATTCAGGCAGCTTTCCCATCCTCCTCATGGACTGGAAAACTTCATCACTGGGACTTGCACACAGTAGCTTGTCCTGTATTTTTTACAGATGGGCCGAGTGGAGATTTTGTGCTCCTTCTGTTGCAGTAGCTGTAAGCATCTGAGCAGTAGTGCCTATGTTATGAGTTGTAATAGAGAGGTGGGCCCTCAGTTACCCATTTGTTTCATATCTCTTGCTTCCTGCATTTACCCAGTCAAGGTCAGCTTTGTAGGCCAGAGTGTATTTACTGTGTGGCTATCTGCTTTAGAATTATTCTGTTGCATTTTTCTTCTGTGTAACAATGGGCAAATTCAGTTTATAACTTGATGACTATTGATCTAAAACTTCAGGTTTTCCCAGATGAATTTCACCTCCAAACCCTGAACCCATTTCTCAGAGCCTGTGCTGAGCTGCACCAAAATGTGAATGTGAAAAATATAATTATTGCTTTAATTGACAGGTGAGTGACCAAGGGGGTGGAACTTGACTCAAAATTAAGTTTGTGTTGTGCACAAGCAGATGATAATTCTTCTATCATTTGAATATGTTTATTTTTGGTACCACTTCACTGTTTCCATATCTTTCAGCTGTAATTAAAGCTGTGAAGAATATTATTTCTGTTACTTCTACTCTCTGGACTCTGTTTTTACAGCTTCCAATGAAACCTGCTTTATGGACTGATTAAAACTTGTAAACAGATTAAGCCAGGAACAGCCCATTTAGTATTGAGCAGTTTCATGCTTCAGAACTGAAGTGACAGCAGTGCCCTGCTTTGACAGCCATATCTCTCATAGGTACCTCTTGAAATCTTGAAGATCCCAATGGCTAAATCATCTGTCAGGAACACTTCACCTTGCAGGGTCAGAGATCAGAGAACATGACAATGCCTCTTCAGAACAGAGCTAGTGAGAGATGGAACTGCCTTCTTAATTCTTAGCTTGCCAATAGCATCTACACTGTTCTCTTAAAAGCATATTTTTCCTGTGGAGGTACTGCTTAAAACTGCTTGCACTGAGTTCAGATTTGGGGCAGAAATCAGAGAATCCTTAGGTTGGAAAAGATCTTTAAGGTCAAGCTGAAGTTTTAATTTGTATCCTGAAAGGAAACAGATTTTCAGTGAGCACATACACTTTCTTACTGCAGAAGGGAAATGCCCTTGCCTGGCTTGTCTCAGGCTGTAGAGAAGCCTTGTCCTTTGCATTTGCACCCAAACACGTCCATCTGGTCCATGTACCAGTGAATGGAGTTCAGCTGGCACAGGGATCTTGGGTCCCCCTGGCATTCAGCTTTGGGTAGGGTTCCTCTGTCCTCTCTAATGCCTGGAGAGGACTTGAGTGTATTGGGCATGACTGGTACAACTTAGGATCTTGAATTTTTTACTCATCAAGTCTGTAGTTTGTCTTCTCCAGGTTCTTTCAGATTTATATGTCCAAGACTTTGGTTTTATTGGAATACCTTTCAGTGCTTGTGCATTTGTCAGAGACACTGTGCTGCCTTTGCTGCCTTCATACAGAGATGTGCACAGCAGTTCTTTGGTTTCCCATGCATGGATGTTGTGGCTGAGTTTTTCATAATTCTGTGAGTTTAAAAAAAACCCAACCAAAATTGTAAACCCCAAACACCACAAAACCCCCAAATCCAAAGAAATGTTGCCTGTAATTGATTTCTGAGGCTATCTTGATTACTTTTTGAAGAGGTCGCTAGATATTTTGCTAGGCTCTTACACTGGAGTGTGGCAGTGTCATTCTTGTGAGAAGGCTTTCCTTGTGTAGCTTTTGCTGCCCTGTTAAACTTTGGTATCACCTCCACAGGAAGTTTTTTGTGTTATGTTACAAACACCAGTAAGTGAGAGCAGTGACCCTGTGTCCTCCCAGCCTTACCACTGCTGGGGTTTGCTGGGCCACTGAAGGCTTCCAGAGCTCTCTTTGGGCTGTAGGACAAGGGCAGAAAGGTGGCAGCATGATGGTTGTCTTTGCAGTATTGCAGCTTGAGATTTTGGCTGCAATGTTACTGCCAGTGTTGGAGCATTTGAGTGGATCTGTCCTTGGAATCCATGTGTGCAGGGAGGATGTTGCTCTTGTGTTTGTGTTAGAGCTGGTAGCAGCAGTGGCCAGGAGCTTCAGTTTTGTGTAGTTGAGATGTGAAGCTGCCCTGTGTAGGTTGTGCTTCTTGGCATTTCTCATGTTTGTTTCAGCTGGCATTAAGTAATTAAATCTGAACAGCAGTGACTGCTGAAGAAGCTTGTGAAAATTTTATCCTTATTCCTGTGGGGCTTTCCTGCTAAAGGGAATCTCTGCAAGAGGTCTTGCTGCTTTGGGATCTTTGTTGCCTTACTAAAACATTCATGACTTTTAATTATGCTGCCATCTGCCTGCAGCTTGCTCATACCTTGTAGCATTGCTGGCTTTACACTGAGCTGTTGCCAAGGAAAGCTGCCTTGTGCCTCTAAGAAAAGGCAGTGATTGATTGTTCCTGGCTTTAGGAAGTCTGCTCCTTATCACCCTAATCAAATATAAGAATAGTTCAATGTCTTATTTTTCCTGGCAGTGAAGTTTTTTTGCCTCCTGGGCTTTTCTTATGTGCCTCTTTAAGATTCAGAATCAAAATTGAGAAACCCTGTAGAAAGAATTTTAAAAGATTTAATTCAATGCCTTTTCTTAAATATTTTTGTGGTTCATTTTCTAATTCAGAGTATAATAACCTCAATAATTAGAAAGTCAAGATAGTGCTGAGCTTCTTAAGCTTCAACTCTGGTAAGGTGTTAAGTCTTCTGATAGTGGTGCATTCTATCCTGTATCTCATTTTTGCAGAAATGGTTCTTGGCATGACTTTCTGTTACAGATAAGAATCCCTCTCACCATCTCCTGAATGCTTGCTGGATGGCAATTTCTTGCTCTCACCCCCCCCCAGAAACCAATATTCTTCACTTCTCCATTCTTCTTAAGTTCACTTTGTATTTTGTTCTCTGCAAACAGTGTAAGTTCCAGCCATGTTGGTTGGTCTTTAGTGACAAAGATTAGTTAAGGCAGCATATTCCTTCTGTGTGTTTTTTTCCTGGAGGCTGTTTTGTGGAGGATGCTCTTGGGTGTCTAATTTCAGTAATATCACTGAATGAGTAAATGCAGGATATTTACTCTTCCATCAGCCTACTCTGTACCTCTTTATCTCCTGGAAAAAATAGATCACTTGCTTCTAGCTGAAGAACATCAATTAGGAAATGTCCTTCCTGTTCCTTCTTCACCTTTCCTTTTCTGTCAGCACTCTTTTTCAGGTCTGATAATTACCAGGCTCAGTTGCTCCTAAGGCTTCTGACTTCCATCAATTTCCTTTTTGCTTGTAATAGAGCTTCCAAAAATACCTAAAGGACATGTTTTTTTCTTTCTTCCAAATATACCTAAAGGACATGCCAGTCCCTCTTTCTGCTCTGTATTTGAGGAGTGGAAAAGCTGTCCTGACCAAGCTGCTTTCCTTGCTCTGTCACCAGGTTAGCTTTATTTGCACATCGTGAAGATGGACCTGGGATCCCAGCAGATATCAAACTGTTTGATATCTTTTCACAGCAGGTTGCTACTGTTATACAGGTATGTTGGGTATCCCTGCATGCAATTTTGGGGGTGGTTTTTGCAAAGTTCTGTGCTTTAGTATCAGTTTCATGCTGTCTTGAATTTCAGTCTCGGCAGGATATGCCCTCAGAGGATGTGGTGTCTTTGCAAGTTTCTCTCATTAACCTGGCCATGAAATGCTACCCAGACCGTGTGGACTATGTTGACAAGGTCTTGGAGACTACTGTGGAAATATTCAACAAACTTAATCTGGAACAGTGAGTGTCTCTTGCATTTTCTCTGGCCTGCCAATTAATGCCCTAAAATCAGGCCTTCTGCATTTGGTGAGATAGCAGGCCATGCTCTGGATGTGGAAGGTCACTGCTTTTGGACTGAGCTGCAGCAGCCCTGATAAACTCCTGGCTAACCAGGACTTGCTCCACATGAATAAATTATGCTGTACATCCACACAATGTGTGTGCATTTTGTAGGCATCCCTTACAGCACTCTAGAGTTCTGCTCTTGCTGCCTTTGCAGCCACACTCTGCTTCTGCTGGCAGCAACTTAAAACATGCATTTCTTATTCTATGTCCCAAAGAGCAAGACTGACTTATTTGGTACTTGTTTCCTTTCTCCCTAGCACCAATTGCTTGGTAGTTGTTGTGTACCTCAGAATTGATACTCTGAAGCAGATTTTAAACCTGCCTACCTGTGTGAACCATTGACTAATTGTAATTTTTTGCATATATTTTCTTCTAGTATTGCAACAAGCAGTGCTGTTTCAAAGGAGCTGACTAGACTTTTGAAAATCCCAGTTGATACTTACAACAATATCCTGACAGTTCTGAAACTAAAACATTTTCACCCACTCTTTGAATACTTTGATTACGAGTCCAGGAAGAGCATGAGTTGTTACGTGCTTAGCAATGTGTTGGATTATAACACAGAAATTGTGTCCCAAGAACAGGTATGATATAGTTAATTTGAAAATCTGGGTATTTAAATGATTGTTCAAGGACCTGAAAACACATTTAGTGACTTCATGCAGGGCATGCTTTGTTTCCTAGCCTGCATGCCCCTGCCTCCCCTGGCACAGGCTTTATCCCACTTGGTAATTCTTCTTCCTGTGTTCTTAAATGTCTCTTACCTAACCTCATCCTAGAGGCTACTTCTGATTTACCACACCTCAGCCTAGACAGTAATCTGTTAGGTGTGAAAAAAGACCCTGAATCCCTTTAAAACTGGGTCTGCTATCTAAAGAAGGCTGCATAGCTTTTGGAATCTGAATTTCCTCTGCACTGCTGTGCTGCCCTGCCCCGCTTGTGCTGAGAGGGACCCTTCCCTTCAGGGTCTAAGGCACATGTGTCTGAAGCATCACCACTATGAGTGGCTGTAAAGATGTTCCCAATTGCTGGCAATTTATGCTTATGGTCTACTGTAGTTTAAACAGAACTTCTCTTGCCTTTACAGGTTGATGCCATCATGAATTTGGTATCCACGCTGATCCAGGATCAGCCAGATCAGCCTGCTGAAGATCCTGACCCTGAGGACTTTGCAGATGAGCAGAGTCTTGTGGGGAGATTCATTCACCTGCTGCGTTCTGATGACCCTGACCAGCAGTACCTGGTTGGTGACTGGTGCTTCTCAATGTTTGTGCTCTCTGAACTGTCTCAGTTCTTGCATTATTAACTGTACGAGACTTGAAGCTGGGAGCTGGGCCATCACTGCTCTGGCACTACAAACTCAGCAGAGAACATTGTGTATGACACCTTTAGTGGTAGGCTGATATGTTATTTATTCAGAAAAAGCAGATGAGGACTTAAGCATTTGTTGATTGAAAGTTTTCATCCCCTGAGGTAGCAACGATCTGTATTGTTTTGTGGAACTCTTAATGTTCTGACAACTTCATATAATGGTCTGTTGAAAACACAGCAAGTGCTATTTGGAGTACTGTGCTATTTTGATACCAAGGGAATGCAAAAAACCTCAGAAAATACAGCTTAGCCTGTTTGGCCTTAGGGATTTTAATTTCTGTAAGGATGGGGTTTTCATACAGCATGTAGTGTCCTGCTCCTTGGTTCCACATGCTTTTCCTCTCTGCTTGGTCCATCTGTAGCAGCAGATTTGACATGTCCTTGAAAACTCTGCATTGTGGTACTTGTAACAGTTTGAGTTGATCTATGGGAGCTCAAGGTAGTTCTGTTGTTAATCTGCCATATCTGGCTGTAGGGAGGTCACTTAAACTTCAAATCAACAATCTTGAGAAGTGTGTGTTAGAGTAGAGGGCCAGGGATATTCTGTCTGTGCCAGAGAAGCTGTGCTGGAGCTGGATCTGCTGCAGATGGCAATGAGCTCATGTCAGAGTCAGGCCTGCTTAGGGACTACTGTGAAGTTACAGTTTGTGCCTGAAATAAATGTCATACTGTATAAACAGTGAGAATAGAGCAACAGAATAAAGTGCAAGCTTTGCATAACACAACTAGCATTGATTTAGCTTGACTTTAAGGTCTGGTATAAAAAACTCTTGCTTGAAGTGTAATGAAACTGGTGCAATGGGGAGAAGAACAACATTACAAGAACTGGAGTCAGTTGTGTTTCAGGATCTTATGACTGGAGTGAAGCAGAAAGGTTTTGGGTTTTTTTTCTTATAGAGAGCAAAGCTTCTCTCAAAGGAATGCTGGCACCAAGGAAATTAATATTTCTACCCCAAAAGAATTTACATAGCTAGAGATGTTGAAGCTGTTTCTGCAAAGATTCTGAGTGTCAGTCTGTCTTTTTCATCTAGCAGTGCTTTGCTTTAATCACGTTGACCCCCTTTAAATGCCATCAAAGGACTTGTCACATTATCTTTTAGGTACAATTCTATGAGCTACTTAACACCTTTTACTAGTAATGCTTAATAGCTCCCTCAGCATCACAAATGCTTGCATCAAATTTTTCTACAATACAGCAGCAGCAGGAAAAATCCAAGGTTATAGGATTTTCACAGTGTCTCACTTTAAATTATGCATTCTGTATGGAAGAGATATGAAATGCAAATTCAAACAGCCTAGTCCAAGTGTATTAGCCAGAGTGGCTAACCAGTATGTAATGGGTTGTGGTGGTGTTCACAGGGGTCCCAGGAGGAGGGAAGAGATGAGAATCTTGACTCCATGTTTCAGAAGGCTCATTGATTATTTTATGATATATATATATATTATATTAAAAGAAAATTATATACTAAAACTATACTAAAAGAATAGAAGAAAGGATTTCATCAGGAGGCTAGCAAGGAATAGAAAGGAATGGAATGATAATAAAATCTTGTGACTGTCCAGAGAGTCTGAGACATCTGGACTGTGACTGGCCATTAATTAAAAACAACCACATGAGACCAATCACAGATGCACCTCTTGCATTCTACAGCAGCAGATAATCAGTGTTTACATTTCGTTTGAGGCCTCTCAGCTTCTCAGGAGAAAAAATTGCTAACAAAAGGATTTTTCATAAAATTTGTCTGTGACAATGAGTGATTACAGACTTCTCTATATTCAGGTTATTTACATGAAATCTACATGTAATCTAAAAACACATTTAGGGTGGGGCACTGGGCTTCCCTTGCGTGCCTGTGTCAGTGAAGGATTCTGTGAGCTCAGTGTTCTGTTGCAGATCCTCAACACTGCCCGGAAGCACTTTGGGGCCGGGGGGAACCAGCGCATCCGCTTCACGCTGCCGCCCCTGGTGTTCGCCGCCTACCAGCTCGCCTTCCGCTACAAGGACAACTCCAAAGTGGTAAGGGCACCTCCAGCTGCCTCTTGGCTGCTTGCTTGGCTTTCTTTTCTGGAACATGCATTTTGGCTGGCTGCATAAGTATGCTCAGACTTGATAGAGAAGGCTAGTTTTGTTTGGGTTTCTTCTTGAGGTTTGAATGCTTTTTAATGTAAGGAAGGTTTTTATCAAGTCATAGTAAATGACTTCATTACTTGAGAGGTGCAGAAGCAGAAATTGGCAAGTTTTGTTTGTTCATTAAGGTGACTGTGCCTTTACTGGAGATCAGAACTAATGGCATGAAACTGATTTAAATCTGGATATTGAAATTCATCAATTTCTAAATTGTAGCTGTGTTATTGTAATGTTTCTAAACTTAAAAAAAGCACTTGCTTTAACTTAGACAGTAGTAGTGAAAGTGTACATTAAAATAATGACTGATTGATCCATTGTGGCTCCTAAATGATTTCTGATTGAGACACTTACCTTAAATATCTATTTCCTTTATTGTAGGTGTTATATTATGAGGAAATAAGTTTAAGTGTTAAAATATTCTTTAAAATGAAGGTTTTAAAATTCTCTTCCACTTCTGATTTCTCTGGACTGAACAGAAGTTTCACCCCCTTGGCTAACTAGGCTTTTGCTCAGTTATGTGCTAAGCATAGCTGTCCTAACAGCAGTTCAGTGCAGGCTTCTTAAGAAAGCTCTTATGAGCTGGTGGGAAAAATGGGTGTGAAATTTTTGTAAATGAAAGAAATACTTTGTGCAGACCCACTGAAGCCAACACTGGAAGTGGCATCAGTCTGGAGTACTTAAAAGATCTTAGAACAATTGAGATTCCCTTTTCCTTGTAGCAGTGCTCTTGTTCAAGCTTGTACTTGCTTTTCTTGTCTAGGATGACAAATGGGAAAAGAAGTGCCAGAAGATCTTCTCATTTGCTCACCAGACCATCAGTGCTCTGATCAAAGCAGAGCTGGCAGAGCTGCCTCTCCGACTCTTCCTGCAGGGAGCACTGGCTGCAGGAGAGATTGGCTTTGAGAATCATGAAACTGTGGCCTATGAATTCATGTCCCAGGTGAGTGTCCAGCTGGTAGAACTGGTGTCCTGTGCTGCCTTTCATTTGATTTGGGCAGGTTTGCTGAACACTGAACCATCTGGTGTGATTCAAACACCTGAAATGATGGACAGCCAGTGCTACTAGGTAGAAACTCCTCATTTCATTCTTGCTTCCCAGGCTGCTGTGGAATTAAGCTCCATTGCTACTGATTTGAATACTCAGTCTGACATCAGTGGTATGTTGCAATGCTGCCTCCTGCTCGTGTAGTTGGCTCACTGGAGGAGTGTAGTTTCTCAGCATAAAATGCTCCTTCACTGCTTCTGTCTCCAGCTCCTGATACCCAGCTGGTATTGCCTGACCACAAGCACTCTTTGGAGGTTTCCTAAAATCTGCAGTGTTCACAACTGCTATGCTGGGCTTTGCCAATTAAAATCCTTCTATTGGAACCTATTATAAACTACTCTGAAAATCTATTTGAACTTTTAACTTGGTCTTAAGCCTTACTTGTTGCAAAAATCTTCCCCTCCTACCCACCACATAAAGAACCAATGTGCTCCATGTTATCCATGTTGTAGCTTTGTCCTAATCTTTCCTCTAATACTGCTACTAAATGCATGTTTTTAAAGAGAGTTGCTGGTAAGCTGGGTTTGCTCACTGTGTTGTATCAGTTGCTGTTGTAGCACAGTTCTGACCATGGGAGCAGCATGGCAATTATGTACTTTCCATCAGAGATACAGTTCAAGATTTGTCTATTCTCTGAAGATTCTTCATCCCTGTAGCAGCAGTGCAAGTGCTTTTCTTACCTGCTCTGTCATCACTGACCTGCTGTCAGCTTCTGCTCAGCTGTTTTGTGTGTTTCAAAGAACCAAATTTTCTTCAAGGACTGTTTCTGCTGCTGAATAGGTGCTTGAATGAGGAAAAACTCAGCCTTCAGATTTTGTGGGAGCACACTTATTTGCTATGACCACTTGAATACTATTTCTTGTAAGACTTTTTCTGGTCTGTGGATTTACTTGATTTTACACTCTACATGAAAGTTTTTTTTCCTGCCTGAAGCTTTTAACAAATGCAGAACTGGACAGTTTCTTGCTTTGTGAGTAGCAGGTGTGATTTTTTTTTTCCTGATGTGTTCTGATTGAGTCTTGCTTTCTCCCTTGTCTAGGCCTTCTCTCTATATGAAGATGAAATCAGTGACTCAAAAGCACAGCTGGCTGCAATCACCTTGATAATTGGGACATTTGAGAGGATGAAGTGCTTCAGTGAGGAGAACCATGAGCCTTTGAGGACTCAGTGTGCACTGGCAGCCTCCAAACTCCTGAAGAAGCCAGACCAGTGCCGAGCTGTGAGCACTTGTGCCCATCTGTTCTGGTCTGGCCGGAACACTGACAAGAATGGGGAGGAGGTGAGAACAAAGGGACAGCAGTGGGACACATCCTGCCTCACTAACAGTGCTGCCTTCCTTCTGGAGGCACTTCTAAAGTAGAGACATTGATGTAGGTTTAGTTGGAATTTATTCTAACATATGAAACTGCATAAATAAAAACATGGAGAAAACTCTAATTTAAGGGTGGAAGTACCAGGCAAGCTTTGGAGTGTCAGCTAGTTAAAGGCTACTTGACTGGGCTACACTTTGCTTGTATTTATTATATTATCTCAGTTTCTCTGTGAACTACTAAACTTCCAAATTACAGATACGAGCTGTTGAAGTAAAGGTTAAAAAATCCTCTGTGTTCTTCAGGGTTTGTCACATAAGCTGTTGTAATTTTAAAGAGCAGTGTTTGAAACATTTTTCAAAGTATGCATTATGGTAGGTGCTACGAAATTGAATTAATTGATCTCAGAATTGAAGGCTTTCAACAACTGTTCATGTTGCTGTGTGCTTTAACAAAATCTAACATTGGTAGCAGGCAGGGTAGGCTTTCAGTGACAGCTTGTTCTTTGCAGTTTGTGTGGTTTTGTGTTTCTGTGGCAGAGCCCCAGGAAATGCTGTGTGTGCCAAGGGAGGAGATACTGGAGCTCCCTAAGGTTCTTTTATTTCTTGTAACTTTGGTGGTTTTCCTTCTAGCTTCATGGAGGAAAAAGAGTGATGGAATGCCTAAAGAAGGCTCTGAAGATAGCAAATCAGTGCATGGACCCTTCTCTGCAAGTCCAGCTTTTCATAGAAATTCTGAATAGATATATCTATTTTTATGAAAAGGAAAATGAGGCGGTGAGTGGAAATCCATTCTCTGTTGCATCTTGTTTAAAGAAGGTTTCTTTAAGCTCTTCATTCACACTTACACCACAAATTCTCTTCAGCTTGCCCTGTAGCCTCATGAGGCACATGTTCTTGTGATAAGAGAGGAGTCAATTCTTGATGTGCTAGTAAAAGTATTGGATTAAACTTTGTGCTTCTCACATTGAGGGGAAATGTTTGCAGTTCAGTTATGAATTTAAACATTGTGAGACTTGTATACCTAAAATATTTTAGATTAAAACTTACTGGAACTTAGATGAGAAAGTAGTAGGATTCTAGCTTTAAAGGTACCAAACTTGATGGGTACATAAGGAAAAGAAAATTCTTTTACAGGTGTTCATGGTCACTGCTGACTCTGCCAGGTTGATGTAAGCTTTAATTCTCAAAATAGATACGACACCATTTGTACTCAGCTTAAATTGTGTGTGTGTATAATCTGAGTTAGCTACCTGATCCATTTTCTGTTAGCAGATAAAGAAGAGTTATGCAGTTTGAAAAACCTGCTTGGTCAGGAAGAGATCAGTGTCTTTTCTGATGTCATTGACTGAGACCAGACATTAAAGAATACCCTGCAGTTCTGAGAGAATTCCTGAAGAAATCTGAGGGATTTGCTGACTTTCCAATAACTGAACTGGCTTCTCAGTGTAGGGGTACTCTAGTATAGATGGTGTATGTGATGGAGATGAAAACAAAGCTTTGAATTTCAAAGCACTTGGCAGATATAAAAATCCTCCGGATACTCTGGTGGCCTGCAGTGCATTTTGTGTAGTGCTGAACTTCAGCCTGTAGGCAGCCATGGTTGTTCTCTAAGAATAGCTTTAAATCTGATATTACCATCTTGACTGATTTCTATAAGAAACAATTATCTCACAGTGCATATACAGTCTGACTGTGTGTGCTATTTGTTTGAAGCTTTTTAAATTTGTATTGAATACTCTGGACAGAAATGCTGTTGGAATAGTTACAAGAAGTGAGTGCCCAGCAGTTTGTCTGCATGGAGTCTTATCAGCATTTTGAAAGATTGTCCAAATACAGATAGCTTAAAGACAAGTCTGTTCAAACTAATGTCTGTGCACTTGTACACAGGTGGTGTTGATGCCTTCTGTTTTATGTTCTGTAGGTGACAATTCAGGTTTTGAATCAGCTTATACAGAAGATCAGAGAAGATCTCCCAAACCTTGAGTCTACTGAAGAAACAGAACAAATTAACAAACACTTTCACAACACACTGGAGCACTTGCGTCTGAGGAGGGAATCACCAGAATCTGAGGGGCCAATTTATGAAGGTCTTGTTCTTTAGAAAGACACTCACTGTACCTGTTTTCCTTTACATACCATGGGTTTTTTTAAGATAGGTTCCTAGGTTGTGCCTTTCAGAAATGTCAAGTTAACATTCATGTGTTCAGTCTGGCACTTCAAACACTTGTGTTGAGTACTCTAACAAATTTGGAAGGTTGGACCAGCAACTGCAGGTTTCATCAGTTAGCATGGCTGAAACTTTCTTTGAAATCCATGTGACATGGTAGGGCTCTTCAGTTCTGATTTCTCTTCTGTCTGTTCACTGTTGCTTCTGTAGCACTAGAGCTCTAAACTGGCAGTGACTGTCAGCTGAAACTGTGTCTGATCCTTACAGAGCATCAGATTTTTGGGATTATTGTATGTCAAATTCTGCTTGTGCTTTTCTTTTAATGCCGAGTTAAGACTAAGTGTAATATTTTTCCCTAAAACTAGAATATATTAATGCATGTTTGGAGAGTTTTAAAGTACCATGTTCAAAAACAGAAGTTATATTTTGCATATTAAGGCTCTGTGACATTCAGTGAGGGCCAGTACTGTGCACAGGGCATATTTATCAAGATAATTTTGTTCCAAATAGTATAAAAAATAGAGAAATTGCAATCTATATAGATATGTATAACCTTCATTACTGTAAATTTAGGGGAAAATGCATTACACAAGTTTATTCAGTATCATGATTTTGCACCGGTGAAACAATAAAGTTGCTATTAACACCTGTTGTTTCATGTCTCTTCAGAGCCCACTGTTGAACCCCAAGCTAATGTTGAACCTTCTGATGAAAGTGAAAGAACTTTGGTTTTGTAGGGACAGAAGAATGAAGGCATAGTTACCCTGGCTGAGCTGGGCAGCTGCTGGCATTTCTCATGTGGGAGTTGGTGATACAAAGCCAGTGTTTCTGCACGTGGTGCTGAGATATGTGTGCTCACATTTCACAATGTTTTTATGACGTGCTTGCAGTGAGGAAGAATCCTACTGGATTCTGTGCCAGAGAGTGACAATTGAATGCCAGTGCTGTAGGGAACTGAGCAGCAGAGCACAGCAGTGGCAGCTGCTGCTCTGCTGCTCCTGTCCATGGGTTAATGCCAATGCTGGAAGTTCTGACCTGGCTGGTTTGCCTTGACTGGACGTGGTGTCCTAAAGATAACTGATTGAATTGCATTACTCCTTGAGTGAACACTGTTTTCTGAAAATGTGTCCTGGCTTGACTGGATATTAAATGAGATTTTGGTGGTCAGTAATTTAGTGCTACCTGTTTTCTGAGAAAGGCAAATAGAATCCTAGGAAGCAGTTGCAGAGTAGACAACAATTAGATCATTGCTATACTGATGAATAGGTCTGGCTTGGAAGGGAGGAGGAAAGAATGGGGAGATAATTGAAAGGCTTTACTTCCCCAGGTTTATAACTGATGCTGATTCAAAACTCTTCATGTTGCTCTGTATCTGTTGAAACTGTTCCTCATAGCAGAACTGTGAAGGTGTTTTGTTATAGCACGTCCATAGCAGAGTGTGGTGATTATGTTCATGTGGATATGTTCATAGTGTAGGGATATGCCCTCCTAGGTTACAGTATTTGCTAACCATGTCTGTTTAGTCCTCAGTGTCAGTCCTTGTAACTTAGAAAGTGTCTTTGAATTACCAGTTTTGCAGTTTCAGCTGCAGTCACCCAAATGTTGTAGACTGGTGCTTTTTCACCCTCTCCCACTTGTTAGGGCTACACAGTTAGGACTCTTCCACACCTCTTAATTACTTTTATTGAAAGTTTACAAAGTAAATAATTTTACTGCCTTTAAACTTTTAAGATCAATTGTATTCCCATGCATTTTGACTATGGCAATGGACAATTAGAGCTGTTCAGTAACTATCACTTGTCAGCAAAGGAAAGCATCTGTTAGGTTGTGCAATAAATGCTGGTGATGGTGGAACAAACTTTTATCATTAGTGATGCTCAGTGTGATACCTTGTGGGACAAACCTACTCCAGACTCAGAATCAGCTGTGTGAGCTGCTCCTGTGGCACAGGCACAATGGCAGACACTCCTGGGCAGTAGCAGGGCTGTGAACTGGAACAGACTTTGAGTCATGCCAGTCACGATGCATAACCTGGGAAATAGCCCAACACTTGAAGTGATACTTTCTTGATTAATTGTGACTTGATGGATGGAAAGATTCAACGGGTGAGGTAGGGGAGAACAACACTTTTTTTTTTTAATCTAGCCAGAAGTAGTAAAGGTCCATCTGTAAATGTTTTAAAAATTACTGAAAGGGAAGTTTACCTAAAGCTCTGTCATGGATCTCATAGACTACTTAGGCTTACTGCAAAGCACAGGGTAATACCCTCAGCCCTGTAAGCAGTGGAGTTTTGACCTCAGTAGGTTCCTGCCCATGCAGGACCCTGGTGGGGGCAGGAAGTCACTGCTGAGGGAGGGAACTCTTAGTGAAACTCTTCCAGTGTGTAAGTCACCAATTCTTGTATCTCCTATTAAAAAGCTCAAAACCCTTTTTACTTCTGTTCCTGGACTTTGTTCTACTAAATATTCCACTTTCTTCTATTTTCATCACCTTTTCCCTCACATCAGGGCTCCCTTACCTGCTACAGTTGCTCAGCTTCTCTGGTAACATCACTGTTGTGCTGCCTCCTGTCCCGTGCTTTTCCTGTATTTTTATCTTTGGTCATGCCTTATTTGACTTGCCACTGAGAGGAGGCAGGGAAAGCATCCTAGACTTGACAACTGAGATTCTTGATATCTTGAAGTGGGTTTGGGACAAGATATAACAGATCTAAGATTAATGCTTTATGAAATTCCAGCAATATTTACAGTTATTAAAAGTGACAGCCTGAACTCTAATTATTAGCCGTGAAAGTTATTTTTTGTTTTCAGCACTTCAACAGTAGTCTACCATTATCAGAAAATACACTGTTGGTGTAATTTCCCAAAGAGCTTTGAAAAATGACCTTTCTTTTCATTGCTGTGATTTTCCCAGCTACATGGATGACAGTATTTCTACATATTCATAAATATCTACACTTGTGCCTACTTACCAGTATTCCATAAATATTTGCAGGTATTGCAATACTTGCTTTTTGGTGTTCCCAGCAAATATAATATGTACTAATTTTCAGCCTTCCTACTTTTCATATCAAAATGTCAGGATGAATTTTGGCTTTTCGTGGACAGAGGAGTTTTATGAAGGCTTTCCTAAAGCTCATGTGACACAGAGGGTAGAGAACGGGGTTGATGGCTGAGTTGACCCAGAGGAGCCAGAATGAGATCTCATAGAGGGAGTAGGGCACACAGTGCCCATGGCAGGCTGCCCTGATGATCATCAGCAGTGTGTACGGAGCCCAGCACAAGGCAAACACACAGACAATCACTGCTAAGGACTTGGCTACTCTTTTATCCCGGGACAGTCTGAATCTGTTTGCCATGATGTTAGCAACGTCCACTTTGCTGCTGGGCTGGCAAAGGCTTTGTGGTGCTTGGCAGAAGCCATTCCTGGGAGGCCTGGTCTGTACCCCCACCTGCAGGGGTGGGAGCTCAAGGCTGGCACTCAGGTTGGGTGGGTGTTTGCCCAGCTCAGCTGAGGCCTCAGGCCTTGGAGCCTTCCCTGGGGGAAGAAGGCTGCTTGCTCCCTGCTCATGTCTGTCTCTGTTAGCTGGCTTTACAAAAAACACAGAGTGTGCCCTTTTTTCCCCCTGGAAATTCATTTCACAGTCCTCTTGACCGAGTGAGAGGTTTTCATTTCGGAGCAGTGTGCGTTTCCTGATGTTGAGGTAAATACTTAAGTTAAAGTACATAACAGTGATGAAAGGTGTAAAGAATTCAACAGTAGAGGCAATCATTAGGAAATACCAGTTGTAGAAGAATTCTGCATGACATTCTCCTTCAGGGAGGATGCTCTTTTGGGCAATGTGCTCCCAGCTGAGGATGGCTGGCCCATAGAGAAGAAAAGCAGCAATCCATACAGTCACCATCTTCAGCACTGCATTTCTGGTCATCCCTTGCTGAGCCCTGTAGCTGACCTGAGGGACAAAAGTCACACACATTACACTTCTCCCGTGTGGCTGCTTTGGAGCATGGCCCTCTCTGTCACTTGTGAGGGTTGGTGAGAGACTGGCTTTGGGGTGAGGGTTTTTAGACCAAGCTTACTGGTATCACAGAAGAGTTACTTCTGAAATATGCCTTCCAAGAAGCCTTACCAAGGTGAATTGGATAAGTTCTGGGAAGTGCATCAGATCTTAAAAGCTTGGAAACCAAGTCTCCTTCAAAGCAAATAACCACTGCTCTTCCCAGAACTGGCTGTCACCAGTTTCATATTTAATTGCATTAGCTGTGATACCTATTTACAGAATGGTTAAAAACCTTTATTGGACCCTTTATATGGAATTCTTAAATTATTTGAAATATGTAAAAGGGTTTGAAGTCACAGAAGATCAGTCTCTCTACTTTGTAGAGAGACTCTTTCTTAATGTGAAAATCACACAATTTACTGTACAACACCTTCTTCTGTTTGATATAGTTAATTTCATTATTTCATGAAGTACTTTAAGAATTCCTGTTTGCAATTAAGGTGTATAGATGGAGTGTTATGGTCTGCAAAGAGCTTTACAGAAGAACAACTGATTTCATTTATTTAGAAAATAGAGAAGCTAAGGTGCAGAAAGAATGTGTCACTAATACTGAGCCAGTAAGCCATATCAGCAATAGAATTAATCAGTCAAGATCTCTGTTTCTGATTCCCTGGAATGTTTTTCCCTGAGGACGAATACTCATGTGGTGTCTTAGAATTCACCCTTCACATCTCCAGGTGCAGCCACACAGCGTTTGGAATATGAAATTCTTAAATTCTGTCCAGGGCTCATGTTTACTGCCCCCATCTGTGGGCCTCGATCTCCACAGCCAGTGCTGTTCTGGTAGAGGAGCCACAGAGCTGAGGAAACCTGAGTGTGTCTGAACTTGGTCTGATTTTGCAGTCCTTAACAAAGCTATGAATGATTTCAGGAGTGGTCTTGGAGGGAGTTGCTATTTTCATTGAGATGGAGAATAATTTGGAACTTCAGATAGTCCTGCTTATATGTTCTCATACTGCCCTAACCCATCAGTCATTTTCTGTACTCTTGCTTGGGGAGGGATTTTTATATGAGGGATTAATTAGAAGTATTTTAAAGTGGATGATTATTTTCATTTATTATGACCAGTTTTCATTTCTGTTTCTGAAACCGTCTAGTTTATATATTTATACTGTGTGCATAGTCATGAGAGATTGGTTTATGAAAGAAAAATTCATGGCTAATTCAGAACCTAGAAAATAAAGGAATTCTGAGTGTTGACTGTTAAAGAATTAATCTGTTCATTTCTCCCTCTTCAAAAAGAAGTTGGTAAAACTGCTGAATTGTTTCTGCAGTTTCTCTCTACTTCTGGTGATTTAAATGAGCAACAAACTTAAATGAACACTTGAAGAAACTGTGGGTGGAACTAACCAAGAAGTGTGTGTAGAAGTGTGAAACCTATTAACAGGTAAAATGTGTTATTTTGACACCATCCAAAATACTTTGAGGCGTTATGGTCTAGGTGTAAATTAGGTGCAAAGTCTAATCTTCCTTTTTTAATAGGTGGCATGCTGCAGACACGACTTGAGCTATTTCTGTGACCATTATATAGAAATGGCATTTGCATCCTGTGCAAGATGTTAATTTCTAATCTGCCACTTTTGACCCATCACAGCCATACACATCCAATTCCCCTGAGAGTCTGACACCCACTGCAAGCAGGTCTCTGCCTGTGTCAATGGGGCACGGAGGGAGCAGCTCTGCTTCAGCCGGGTAATACCTTAAAGCTTATTCAAGATGCAGCTGGGGAGGAAATAAGTTCACCTTGTTCCCTCTGCAGACACAGCCTATGCCTGTTCCTAAAGCAGAGCACCCCTTCCACTGTAAAAGTGAGAAGAAATGCGTTTTCTAGCAAAGCCGATCACTCCCAGAACTATTTCCAGGAGTGAGAGAAGCTCACCCCTGTCTCATGCGCTGTTCGAGAGAGGCTCAAGGGCGCTGGAAGCCAGGTGCCCTAAGCAATCCCCGTGCCTGCCCGCTGCAGCCCC
Organism: Zonotrichia albicollis; assembly: GCF_047830755.1. Taxonomy (NCBI): domain Eukaryota; kingdom Metazoa; phylum Chordata; class Aves; order Passeriformes; family Passerellidae; genus Zonotrichia; species Zonotrichia albicollis. The sequence continues at coordinate 18,040,771 of NC_133831.1, read as the reverse complement.
TGCCCAGCCCTTACCGCTCTGGTGACACAGATGAACCTGTCGAAGCTGATCAGGACGATGTTGAACACGGAGGCGGTGCACACCAGGTAGTCCACCACCAGCCACAGCTTGCACAAGCCCCTGCCGAGCCTCCACTCGCCCGTCAGCACGTAGGGGATGTAGAGGGGGATGCAGAAGCCGCCTGCGGACAGAGCTCGGCGGTGACACGGGCGGAGCCACCCCCCGCCCCGCGGCGCCCCGGCACTCACCCACCAGCAGGTCGGCCACGGCCAGGTTCAGGAAGAAGAAGTTTCCCTGCGTGCGGAGGCTCCGGTCCACCACGAAGGCCAGAATGACCAGGGCATTGCCCAGCACCGTGGCCAGCACCAGCAGCCCCATGAGCGCGGCCAGCAGCGCGGCCGTGCCGGCGGGGAAGGGCCCGCCCGCCGCACAGGCGCTGCCGGACAGGTTCAGCCACGGCCCGTCCCGGCCCATGGTGTCGGCGGAGAGCCCGCGGCACTGCCCGGACCCGAGCTCGGCATCGGCTGCGGCACCGCCCCGCTCAGCCCCGCCGGGCGGAGCGAGGGGCCGGGCGGTGCAGCCCTGCCCTGCCCAGCCCAGCCCGTCAGCTGCTGGGGACGGCGCCGCTTCGGCAAAACTTCCCGGAGTGCGGTGGCGGCGCTGAGGACAGGGGAATGCACCAGAAACCCCAGCCCGCGGCTGAAGCCCGAGGCTCTGGGGCTGGGCTGGAGCTCCCCGTGCCCGCCTTCCCCAGCCCGGGGCTCTGGGGCTGGGCAGCACCGCCCCGTGCCCGCTGCCCGCCCCTCCCCCGCCCGGCCCTGACGCTCCCAGCGCCTCTCCCAGTCTGTCCCAGCCCGTTCGCAGCCGCTGCTGGGACAGGCTCGGTTGTCTGCCCCGTTCCCCACACGGTTGTCTGCCCGGTCCCCAAGCCCTCGGCGCTCCCCGGTGGTCTCTGCTCTGCCATTCCAGGCGGGCTGCGCGCTCTCGCCCTCAGGGCAGCCCTCCTCTGCCTCAGCCTTTCCCTCCGGGACAGCGCCAACAAGGGCTCGCTGCCCTGTCTGGCTACTCCTTCCCACAACATTGCAGGAATGAAGTATTTCTGAGACGTCTCTTTTCAAAGCTGGCAGTAGCCTTGGAGAGCGTGTAAGTGCATTGTAGTGGTGATGTCAAGGAGCCAGTGTTATGGAAGGCAGCTCAGTGCCAAAAACCAAACCCAGGAGCAGCCAGGAAAGGGCCCGGGCCTCCCTCAGCCCCTGGCACGATGGCTGAGGTGGCCCGGGAACACAAGGGGTCACAGTGACCCCTGAAAGAGCTTCTCAGGCTGCGGAGCTTTGGTGACTCTGAAGGGTCATTCAGAAGAGGAAATGCAGCTTTATCTCTGCTCTCCTGATTTGGCCCACTGGATCTTCCCCTGCCTTAAAATACATGGCCATTGAGGGATGGGCTTTGCTTCCCTTTCCATGAGAGTTCTGTGGAGGCTGAGAGCACTCTGGGGTTTGCTGCCTTTGGTAGGGCCCCTTTATCACTAAATGGCAACAGAACTTGCTCAAAACCAATGCATAATCTTCCCTTAATTCAGCCATTCAGCCAATGTTTCACAGGTGGCAAACTCCTGTTTTATAAAAGATTTGCATAAATCAGCAGTTTGAAATAAGTTTAGAAGCAATCACAGCAGCTTTCTAAAGAGAGCTATTCCAATGGGCATCAGGTGAGACAACAAGAGCAGCTGAATTACTTCTCTATTATTTGTCTGGGGTGAAGCATGTGTTCTCAGGGTAACAGTGGACTGGCCTTTTCCTCAGGGGGAAGATAAAGCCTTTGTCAATGCTAGAAGTACAAATTCCAGGCCAGTTAATCTCTGTAAATCAGGAGCTCCACTGAGGATAGTTTGCAATTTAAACTGCTTATGATACAGCCAGGCCAGAGACAGAAATGGCATCTGCGTATCTGATATGTGTGAGGAAAACACTCCTTTTACATGTCCCCATATCATTTTCTCCCTAAAGCAAATAAGTAAAGCCATGCAAAACAAAAGTGAAAGGAACAATGGAGCTTGTAATTATTATTAACTCCCAGTTTGGGGACTCATTTTCTCTACTCTTTGAGCCCTATTGGCAGTTTTCCATTCACTTCAGTTTGGACAAGATCAAGCTTGTGATATTGTCTGCTCTCTGATCGTGTTGTGGTATATAAAAGATAAAGAGTCAGTCAAGAGACTCAAAAGAAAAAAAATAAATATCTCAAGCACCAGGAAAACATGGAAGAATTTATTCTTTCATGAATAATTGCTATATTCTTTAACGCCTCTAATGTAAAGTAATTTTACAGCTGCTCAGTGAGTTTGCAGCAGGTAAACTTGTGTTCTTTATGTGAAGTAGCTTTTGTAGTGTTTTTCCTCCTGGCAGATTTTGAGATTCTCTGTAAGTCCCATAATTGCCTTTACTGCCTTTAAAAGCTCCTTTATTATTGCTGCTTTGGCAGGGGATGATGTCTTAACAAAACTCTTCCTAAAAGCATGAACTATCAGTCCATAACTGCATTTTGGAGACTTACTGCTGAAGACTGTGCTAGTGATACAAGTGTGCGTTGGGTGGGCAGCACTCTTAGAACAACAGGTCTTAACATCCAGACTCCAAGCATTTTCTTGCTTTAAGATATGTAAATTATTAGAGTTAGTAAAGTGGAATGACAATTGCCCAAGAAAATGAAAGATGTAGTGTTGTTTTTCAAGGCACATCAATACTGACGTGTTCTGAAATTTTAACTTTTTCCCCCTGTAATTCCTGATAATTGTTTTCACTTCCAAATACATGCTTCAGTAATTACTGAGAGCTGTCTGAATCATGCCATTTCCCATGACTCCAGCATATGTGGGTGAGTATTTCCAGAGCAATGACAGAAAAACAGAATGATTTTCCCACCTGGCAGACAGATAGTTCTGTTTTCCCAGAACAGCCCAAAATCAGCTTTCAAAAATACTTGGGAAACCACATGGAGAAGGGGTACACTCCAGCTGCCTGTAGAGTCTGTTGGCCCAGAGGGTGCTGAAGACCCCCTTGGTGTCTTCTTCCAGTTAAGTAAGGTAATAAATATATTTACATTGGGTCTTTGCCTGCATCTGAACCCAAAGCTAAGTCATTGTGCTTTTTCCAAATAGCACAGTGTACATAACGTTCTTCTTCTTGTTCTTTGCAGAGATACTTCCACATGGGGGGCAGTTTTCTTGGTGTGCCACATGCCCTCTGCTACCAAAGCTTTCCTGAAGCTAAAGGGCAATTGTTGCACACTTCAAGAGGGGGGTGCCACAGCTGGAAGCTTCACTTATTTAAAAGAAACTATGCATTAGTAGTTTTGCAAATCTTGACAAAATATGTACTTGTTAATAGCCCTGGTTTATGTTTAGAGGTTGTTGTCAACTATCCTTTTGCTATGAGTGATTGGTATTTTGGCCAAGAAAAAAGGAATGGTTTTCAGACTCTCTGAGTAAATGCCTGTAAGGCTTTATCACTTGGGAAATCAAATGTTGCTGCTGGAGCTGATCCTAGTTAAATGAATGGGGAAAACTAAATTCTGCCATGAGCATTTCCTATTAGCCTTATACCCTTTGCCAGCCAGAGTTTTGCTTGCCTACTGATTCCCTTCATTTTTTAAAATGTTCTGTAGAAGTCTTCCTGCATTTGATGCAGTTCACATTTTCTTCCTGTTCCCACACATGCAGAGAAAAATCAGCTGTTTGATCAGTGCCAGTGGAAGGGCATCTGCTTCAGAGTTCAGTGTTAGCTACCATTTAGCAAGGAGGAAGTTTCCTTTCTTCAGTAGGGAAGCATCCACTGGAGCCTGTCCTGTGGGGGATGAGGCTGTGGCACTTTGGTGTGGTGTCAGCAGCAGCAGCAGTGCTGTAATTATCCCAGCCTGGTTTTAAGGCACTTGCAAGGGAATGGCTCTGGCACAGAGAAAGCAAACTGCAGCACTTTGTTCTTGCTGAGAGGCACCATTGCCTGCTCAGACATCAACAAACTGGTTTCCATCCTCTTCTAGAGTGACTTGCTGCTGAAGGAAAGCCTCTTGTGCTCGCATGTGACAGAGGCAGAGGCAGGGAGGGGACGGGGCCAGGCTGGGGTGAGGGGGGGTCTGCTCTGTGTTGTGCAGTTCAGGGGACGCCACAATTGCCATGTTCCACTCTGTGGGAATCCATCCAAACACCACGAGCCTGAGGTCCCCTTGGTGTCTGGCTTTATTGTTTTAATAACAATTTGTCAAGAAGTAAGAGTTGTGAGTTTGATGAATACAGATGAGAGATTTGAAATATGATTTAACTAATGAACTTGGATTATTAGGCTGCAGTAAATAGAAACAGTCATCTCATAGGCAATTGCTTAAGGTTACACCAGAATTTCATTAGAACTGAGCAGCATGGTAACAAAATACAAAATACAAACACTGCAAGTACTTTTATTTCCTTTTCCTCCTTCTGGATTCATTCAGCAGTTTCACCTGTTATTCCTGGTAGCCTGTATTACCAGTTTAGCAGTCTGGCATGTTTGGCATTGGTGTGCTTCCCATCCTGGATACTTCATGGATCAGTATTTCACTTAGGCAATTTCACTTATGTAGCCAGCATCAAAGAATGTCATCCTGATTTTGTCTTTTGGCTGCAAGTACATTACAGAGAACCAAATGTTCTCTGATTACACTCGGTGAGGGCTGGACAGACTTCCAAAAATATCTCTTAGGATTGTAATGGTGATGAGAGCATTGCAAAAATCAGAGGTACCCAGACTGTGGCTTATTTCACGTTTTTAGTTCCTTCTTCCCTAATCCTTGGAAAAGTTCCTTTTCCCCCTGGCTTGTCACCCCTTTCATACGCACTGATAATGACCAGATACATAATCTTGCTAATCTGGCCAATCTAGTCAGAGAGATACTCAAGTTCTGGGCAAACAGTGTTTCTGGCAGGTGAATGTATTTGCTCAACAGCTTCTTCTCCACCAGTAGATGGCATTCCCCAGGAATAAGCTGGAGCACGGCTGCTTTCTGTGTCTCCAGCCAGGAAGGTACTTCCATGGCAAGCTGATAATTAGCACAGACTCACAATATTCTCCCCAGAATCTCTAAACATGCATTTTATCTGTTTAAGAACTCACTGGGCATAGTGGATGCTGAAATTTCATGTAAATTCTGACCATAAATTTATCCATTGAGGGTAATTACACAACCTGCAACTTCATTCTCAAGAATTCCCTGTACTGTAAATCCTTGGAGACTAGGAGGGTGTTCTGGGGAAGTTCCATTTCATTCTGGGGAAGTAATCAATCCATGATTGCTTTGTTTTCATGCAAATCATGATATGATTGCTTTTCCCAGCAAAGCTTTCTGTGGGAGACAGGATTTAAGTGACTGAGCCTGATCTGGTTTGGATGTTCCTATATTAGCCCTTGGTTTTCAAAATCTCAGCCTTGATCATAACCAGAGCCAGATGATGAGTTCTTGCATCAAAGGGAAACATAATTAGGGCTTTGCTATTGAGAGCAACCTCCATCCAGCAGGACAATGTAAGATTAAATAACAAATGAACATCAATTCTGAAAACACTCATTCATAAGTGACTAAACTGAGATACCTGATGTGTTGGTGAAAGGATATCAGAATCAGAAGAGCTCAGAAGAGAGTATCAGCATTAGCCCTTGGTGTTGGAAGGCAGGGCACAGACCTGGCCTGGTGTCAGACCATTCAAAGCTGGAAAGGCAGCATGTTTGAGTTACACAGGTGAAATCTGGTTATATTGCAGTGTGTCTGGGGCTCATGTTTCCTTCTGGGATGTGGCAGAGGTACAACCATTTCACCCTCTCTTCATTCATGTATTCAGGATGGAAGCTGAAAGACTGAGCAGAAAACTGAGCTTGAGTTCCCCAGATGTCCAGAGGTGCTGCAGTGGCAGCAACTGCAGGCAGAGTGGGGGAAGAGGGAATTGCAGCCTGGCTGTTTGGACACCTGCTTTGCTTTTGGATGGATAACCCCTGGCCTATTTTTTATTCCCCTGGAGAATGCTCTAATTGTAGAATTCCAGCATATACACATCCCTTGCAAAAAAGATTTTGCCATCTAAAATTGAGAAAAGAAGTCATTAAAACCTGTTTCTTTGAGAGTTTCCTTCTGGCTAGCTTTTGTGGCTTCCCTCTCAGTGTGCTGAATATTTGTGGCCCTTTTATTAAAATGCCACACACACCCAAAGCAGCTCACTCTGTGTAGTGGTGGGAATTTCACATGGGAGAGAAGCATCTGAGAGACATCAGAGTACATAGGAGGTGTTAAATCATACATGTGGTTGTACAGGTTTCTAGGTGTAAGCAGCCTTGTCTTGAGGGGAAAAAACCACAAATTTCTGAAAGGATGCTGTTCAACAGAGCTACAAGCTGGTATCTATGGAAACTTAAAAACTGCTCTGGAGAGAGAGCTGAGGAATAATTAGCATTAAATACCTCTTAATGACAAACTTTTGAGTTGGCTGTCTCACGGGAGACTTTCAAACTTGGAAAAAAATGCTTGATCACAAGGATACTCTTCTAGTTCAGAACAGCAGAGAAGTCTGTGATTTAGCAGCCCACAAAGGGCTCTCTGAAGCCATGGGCTGGCTGTGTGGGAGGAGATAAAGATCACATCAGAGGTGAAGCCTGCAAAACTCAGCCCATGAAATGTATAAAATATGAAGGCTCAGTTCACAGTGTGCTGTGAACCAGAGACTGGCACAGGGTGACAATTAGAGAATGAACTGTCAGATCATGAGGGCTTCATTAACAGATGGTAACTGACAGCAGAATAATAGGGGACTTTAATGGGTAATAACATTTCTTCTAGGTACATCTGTAATGATAGAAGTGCCCTTTTCTAGCTAATACCAGGACCTGGTAATTATCATCAGGGGGATTGTCTTGCCCTCAGATTTGCACTGTATTTTATAGTCATTGAACCACCCTTCAATGCCACTTTAGGGTTGGGAATTTCATCCTCTTTTATCTTCCTTCAGCTGTTAATATTAACACTTTGACTTAACTTGTGATTTCATGTACACTTCCTTTCATGTTCCAAATGACCTCATCTTGTTTATGAAAAAAATTAATGTTTTCTCCCTAAGCATTTAAAAAAAGTTTTGACCTTTCAATCAGGAAATTCAAGGATTTCAATGTGTGTGTATTTATTATGTCTGACTCATTAAAAAATAGCTTCTGACATTGCTCTGCATTTTTGTAGCTTTCAAATCATCACCTCAACAACCTGTGTACACTGTCTATGAGTCAAACCCCAGATTTCAGTGGAATATTTGTTTGGTCCTGACCATGGAATATTTAAAAGGTGGTCAGAAGAAAAAAGTGATCTGGGATTTACAGAAATCAATAAGACTCCTCTGCATTTTTTTCACACAGCTTCACATCCCAGTCTAAATTTTCAGTGCATTTCATGTCTTTTCATTTGTTGCTGTGCAGGGGTGTTGGTGTAAATTACCAGATTCCACTGAGATGATGCAGTAGGTGCCTCCCAGGGTTAATCAAGACACCAGTGTTTGGGGTCTGTGTTTCCAAAGACCATCCAGAGTGACCTTGCCTTTGAACACTGCAGCCTGAATTAGATGCCTGAAGTTACTGTCAGTACTCACCCACCCATGTCTGTCTGACGGGACACAGTGCAGATCCATCAGATTCATTTTTCATCTTGCTTGTAAGAAGGATGATAAAAAAATCTGCTGTATTAAAATTTGATACTCATCCTTTGATGACGAGTTCACTTTTATTATTTGTACAAAGAATGTAATTGAAATGGAGTGGAAACACAGGTGCTGCACTTCTAGCTATGTGGTGAGCTTGTCATCTCATCATAATGAGTTTTCTTCCACCAGATCAACCTTCAGATTTTCTCTGATGCAGCAATAGCTTTATTTATTCCATGGGCAGGGGGAAGAATTTTTGTGAAAATTTCAAAGTGAAAAGGGTATAACATTTCTCTGCTGCTCACAGGTGTTACACCCTACATTGATCATGGCTGATCCACGCTGGTTTTTATGAGAGGTGACACTATGGTAAATGAGAAAATATGTTACAATTGCTAATGATAGATGTTACTGGCATTTTTCTCTTCATCACCTGTGTAGGTTTTCAAGGCCTGCTTACAGTTAGAATCAAGCTCTGATGCATCTGCTCAGGCTGGGACCACCCTTTTGAGCTGAGCCTTAATGGGAACACCTAAACAACCAGAGCTTATTGGCTCAGAAGGATTTACTCTGTAAGAAAAAGCTCCCATTGCCTTCCTATGAAATACAACATCATCTGTGGAAGTTGCCTGTGTGTCTCTTCTGCACCTTTTGGTTTGTTGGGTTTTGTTGGTTTTTTTTTTCCCTGCTAGGATTCTCTTCTTCACTCATCACACAGAGGTTGTGGCTGCACAAGAACTTTATTCATAGAAGCAGAGATGCACAATGTCTGGGATTTTTGGTCAGTGGTATAAAACCAACCAGAAGGTGTCATCTTAAAATATTTTTCTATGTAGTCAGCTGTGACATGAAACTAAGGAAAATAAGGGTTGTTTTGTTCCGTGTTGTGTTGTGCTTGTTTTGCTCTCCCTTTACTTGTTTTTGCTCTCCCTGTGTTTAAGTGGCATTGCTCTGTTCCCCTCACGCTACAATGGCTCCGCCCAGGCTCTCCCTCCCCGCCCCGCTCTGTGTCAATCTCCCTGTCCCCATGGTTACCGCGGATCCATTTCTGCTCCTCCCCGGTTACCCCGGCACCGCAATGTCTCCTTCCCTCGGCTCCTCCCCCGGGCCCTGCCAGTCACTCCCTGCTCCCTCCCTTTCTTCCAGAAACTTCTCTGCAGGGCTTGCGGTGATTGGCTCAGGGACTGGGGCCCCTCCTTTGAGTTGTATCCATTGGTTTCCCTGTGTGTCAGTCTCACCTACCCCACTCCCCCCTGCATTCCCATTCGTCCCTGTACCGGTTCCACCCCTACCTCCCACTCCCTTTATAAACCCATGTGCCAGCACTGGTGTTCTCGTCGTTTGGTGGTTCCCCTGGACTTCATTAAGTCTGGACTTGCCCCAAACGGAGAGGGTTCTTTATTTCCTGTTCATGGCAGCCTTTCCCGGTCTCGTCCTTTCCCTGGCAGCCCCCGCAGCCCCAGCGCTGGGTGTGCCCGAGGCGCTGTCCCCAAGCCCGGCTGTCGGGACAGTGCCCCCCGTGCTGCTGCCGGCCGGCCTGGGCCAACAACAGCAAAGCTGCTGCAGTTCCTTATGGTCATAGTCTTTGTTTTAACTAACTCTCACAATTTGAAATGCTGACAGCAGCTTCATTTTCTTGTTCAAAATGTCACACAGACTTTGCTTCTAAGCCATGTGAGGAGGGATGCTCCCTGAACAGCCTGTGTTTTCCCTCAGCTGCAGAGGCAACAGAACAGCACATTGATCACACATCCTGAGCAGTCTCCACTCCTGTTCCAGTTTGCTAATGAGGCTACCTAAAACCAGCAGAGCTGCTTCCTGCTTTAAATGAAGCAGCTGACTTTCCCAGATGCTGCTTCTGTGGGCTCTGTCTCCGTCTGCTTTGGCTGCAACAAAACCTTCCTGTTTTGAAGGATCTGCCTCTATCCCTAGAAGGTCTTATCTGACCAGGATCTCTCTTAAAAACCAACAAACTATGCAAAGAAATAATTTGGGCAAGGTTTCCTGTTTCTGAGCTGATATTTGCGCTTTTAAATTCTGTTGTACTCGAAGTCCATGGCTCTGCAGTAACTGTTAAGGATGTTAAACCTGCAACGAGGGCCATGCTGAGCAGCTGCTTTGGAGTGATGCCTATTTAACTTAGATCAAAGTTACAGGGTGCTCATATAGCTTGAGTTATAAGATATGTATGTAACTTGATGTCAGTATAACCTAAATCATGACTTTTTATATATCTGTATAATCTGATACCTATCTAACCTGAATCATAGCTTTTTATACTCATACAACCAGATATAAATAACTTTTTATGCAATGTAATGGCTACTATATGGTTAACTAGTTGTTTAATGCTGAATAGACAAAAAAAAGAAGAAAAAACTCATCAGGTATCCATTTGCTTTAGAGCTAGATAAGTACTACTAATAAGTACTAATTAGTACTAATAATAGAGATATATAAGTACTAGAGAACTAATGAAAAAATGGCAAGTGCAAAGCCAATTAGCCACAAAACACTCACCAGTGGCACTGCAATAAACAAATGCCTGCTCTGCAGACATTGTTCTACAGGGATTTATTTTCTGCCTGGCTTTTGGGCATCAGGAGGAGGGAGATGCTTTAGAAGAGAGCAGTGGTGCCAGGCTACCTTCTTACTTTAGAGTAAGATATAATATGATATCAAATCATATTTTGTTATTTATGTCCATGGCCTCAGAAAGTTTAAATTAATAAAGTCATGAGTAAAGTATAAAAACTTACCATATATCTACAGTATTTAAGCTAACCTGACTTCCCTAGAAGTCAGTCCCTTTTCTAGTCACAGGTAAAATACTTGCTGTATTTTTCTTTCTAGTACCTAGGAGAGGGGTTTTGTATCACTTGGGCTTTTTTTTGGGTGCAGCTATAATCTGCTCTGTTACTGATTTCATGTTGTCTTTCCCTAGACTAAGGTTTCTCTGTGCATGTTTATATGCACATATACAGACACACCTGAAATGCATTTTCTGTCCTCTTAAAGCTCATGGCTTTTCTTTGGATTGCTGCTACTGCTTTGGTCTTTCACCCCCAACTTTTGTGCTTTATCATTGAGTTTTGTCTGCAGGACTTTTTGGTTTCCATGCAGTACAACAGCTCAGTAAGTGGCATTGCAGTGTGATTCACACTGAAAATAACAGCTTTGGTCCTGGCCTTTTATTAAGAGCTGCTTTTTATCACTGCCAGGTATATATCAGTTCTGGCAAGGACTGAATTGACAAGTTGTTTTTACCAGGCTAACTGGACAAGTGATGAGTACAGAAACTCCTTTCAGTTTTTCCAGTGAAGTATCTGGGACATTTCATTTTGATCTATTATTAAATTTGAAAAGCCAGGCCTTGTGTTGGTACTATCAGAGTTCTGGAAAGAGCAATGTTTGATTAACTCAGGGAAATAGCTGCAGATCAGGATGGATATAGAGGCATATAGAAGGTAAATGGATGTAAATATGGGATATTCCATTTGGGACCATGTTTGTTGGATACAGTTAGAGAAAACGACTCGCTGTTATCTTCCTCTTATCAGTAGCAGAGCTCTGAACAAAAACGTTGTCTCTCTCAGCCCTGTCTTCTCAGAGGTGAAAGATCTGCCTCAGTGCTGCTGTTAACTCCTGGACAGCAACACCTTTTTGTGCTAGGGGGAATGAGGGCTGTGCCACGTCCTGGCAGCTTTGCAGAGGAGTCTGTGCTGCCTTGGCAGAAGCAGCGCCTCTCACTGGGCACACTGGTTAGAAGCACATTGATGATAAATTCCTGTGGAGGCTTTTCAGGGCATCAGCTGGTTTGCAGTGCCTGCTCCCTCCTGCAGGCTGCAGCAGGAAAGCAGGAGCTGGTGTGTCACACAGGGAGCTGTGCTGGGGATGGCTGCTGCCCCTGCCAACATGGGAGCCTCACATTTCTGTACTGGGAAGGGAATTAATGGGTGGAAGGAGTCTGGCATGAAGAAGTCAGTGACAAGCACAGCACAGGCCACGGTGTGGTTACAGGAGCTGCAGGATGCTTGATACCAAGAGAAGGATGTTAGTAAAAGATGCTTTTTATGGACAAGATTTGGAATGCTGGAGTTTCATCTGTCTAGCAGGAGGCTGTATGTTTAGTGAGTTACAGCTGAGATAGGAGACATTTGTCAGCATGTCAAGGACACACAAGAAATAGTTTTCATCCCTGGGAATACCACACTGGCAGGCACTTCCCACCCAGCTGGGCACATCCATGCTTCCCTGTGCCACCAGCTCCTGGAAGAGGTGCTGAGGCCACCACAGCAATCCTGCCTGGGAGCTGGGGGAATTAGGACACCCTCCACTGCCTGTGCTTTAATGCAGCTTTAGTTGGATTTTTATTGCTTGCTTCCACCAAGCTTTGTTCCAGCCATAGGTGGGGCCACTGGTGTTTGGAATCACTGGGTCACATATTCTATTGTTTTATAAACCACAGACCTTAGCATGTACCCCAGTACCTGCTTTACTGAGCAGAAAACCTGTATTTTGTCTGAAACACTTTTTTTCCTGAAAGGCTTTCAACATATTTTTTAAATGCCGGAGTATCTTCAGAATTCTGTTAGAACAAGAATTGGCTTTAAGTGTGTATGTAGTTATGGGTGGTGTCATTATTGGATCATGCAGTAGAATCATTGTGATTATGCACAAATGGCTAAGCAGATTGCAGAAAACTGAATCAACACCAGAAAAGCAAATCCACAATTCCAGTGTAGTCTGCATTCTCTCTGCTGGTTCTCCTGCCCAGGCTGGGGTGTGTGTGTCTTCACTGCAGGGAGCACGGTGACACAGCTCCACCCTCCCAAATGCCATCTGCTCATAAACCCCCTGACAAGGGTTTGTCAGAAATCACTTCAGGCTAATTCATCTCTTCCCTGACACACTTTAGTAGCTAATTTTTAAGACCTAAATCTGTTATTACTACACATTAGTTGTCAAGATAACAGCACAGCTGTCCTCTGGAAAAGAGAACCTAAAGTACTTGAACTATCACAAAAATATATGAGAATTGCCTTTAAATGGCCATGTTCAAAATTTTAACTGAGATAAAAGGAAGTGTAGATCAAAACAACACATCCCATCTCCAGCAGCTGCATTCTGTTGCATCATTAGTAAATTTAATTTTGTTTTGTTTACAGTGAATGAAGAGGTGCAATGATCAGACAAAATCACTAGTGCAAGTGATTTTCATTCTCTTCAATCATGCCTTCTTCCTGGCATAATTGTGCCTAACAATTTGTTGTGTTCTGCATCTGGTGTTACTATGATTTCATCTTTACATTTAATCACTGCATCTTAGCTGTTCTTTCAGAGATGTGGCCAGCAGCTCTGGAGGGGCAGGAAGTTGAGGAGTCAGTAATGGCAGTGAAAATTTTGACAGTAATAAGGCAAAACCCAGCATTCACTCTGTTACACAGTGCTAAATGCCTGATACATGAATCTCGCAGCATTAGTCATAAAGCTGAAGCCTGTTTACAGTTTCTGGTTTTGCCCAAAGCCTCTGTTTATTCCCATCAATTCTTAATTTCAATTTTAACATCTGTTGGAAAAACCTGCCTGCCTATTGTTTCTCTCCAAACAAAGAGAACATTTTGTTGTGGGCTGTGTTCCTATTGTACTCTGCAGTCAGTTGAGGAACACCTTGCAGGAGCCTTGCTTTATGCCCCTGGTGCTCCTGATGACTTTGAGGCATCTCAAAAAGAGTTTCCTGGCTCTTTCAAGGCCTTTCTCCAGAGATATGAGTATCTGAAGAAGGGCCCTTCCCAATCCCAAGGGAACATGATCGACAGTTTCTGTTGCAGGTGAGTCTTAGTCAAGCACTCTCCATGAACTTGAATTTCCATTATTATGTATAGTCTTAGGTAAATCAATGGTCTAGATTGAAAGTTCCCTCAGGTGAGAGCACGGCTGTGGTGCAGATATGTCTCAATATGTGTAAAATGAAGGGAAGGGAAGGGAAGGAAAAAGGAAAGGAAAAAGGAAAGGAAAAAGGAAAGGAAAAAGGAAAGGAAAAAGGAAAGGAAAGGAAAGGAAAGGAAAGGAAAGGAAAGGAAAGGAAAGGAAAGGAAAGGAAAGGAAAGGAAAGGAAAGGAAAGGAAAGGAAAGGAAAGGAAAGGAAAGGAAAAGGGAAAGGGAAAGGGGAAGGGGAAGGGACCAATCCCCCCCCCCCAATCAGTTTTCAGCTGCACCCAGTTCTACTGAAGCATTCTCACAGAATGGGTGGGGTTGGAAGGGACCACTGGAAGTCATTAATCCAATCTCCCTGCTCAAAGCAGGCTCTCCTAGAATGTTCCTTTGTCTGCTCTCCAGTGGATCTTGAAAACAGAACTGCAGTATCCTCCTCAATGAGCAAAAGGGCTAAAATCTCTTTTACCACCTCCTTGATAGGAGGACACAAGAATTTTGGAAGCAGTAAAGTGAATTGCTAGAGAAGAATTGTCTATTAACATGAAAATCCAAATAAGCAATGAAGTTATTGGGTTTTTAAAATATAAAGTGGCTGTTAGAACAATCCTAAAGCCACCCAGTATCTTCCTGAAGAAGCCAATATTGAGAAGATTCTGAAATGAAAATTGAGAACAGGTTTGAAAAATTTAGTTGCTTTTCTGGTTGGAATCAATGCATTTAGGTTTATAATGGTTTAAGTTTATACTGCTACAAAAGAAAATCTAAAAACTGAAGAGATTCCTGTCAAAGAACACCAGTTACCTAACCCAATCTGTAATAAGACAATTAATTAACAGCAATCTGCAGTTATGTCACAGCATTCATCCCCTGCCATAAAAGTAGTTTGCAAATGCATTACTGAAATATATACAGTAAAGAATATTATCTGCATTTTGCAGTGCAGAAATGGAGGCTTAGACTCCAGAGATTGCCATGGCAACAAAGAAAATGTGTGCCAAAACAAGAAAGGTATAAGGAATGTTATACTGTCTTATGTGGTGGTTTCCTTCTAAATTTCTTTTGTGCATCCTTGTTTCTTTCCCATTGCTGTCTCCTCTCTGCTGGCTTGGGTCAGCTGCTTATTCCTCACATTTCATAGACATTTTCTGATTTGGAAGCCTTATATTAACTAATAATTTTTTTCATTGCATGTAATTAAGTAATTTGTTGTAGTTTAAGATTGCCTTGTACTAAGACATGGTTAAGAAGTTACTATTTTAAGACATTTTAAAGCACAAATAGTTTCTGCTCTCAAATGAGATTTGGTTATGTCCACAAAAGAGAAATAGTGCCAGCAGCAAATTTGAATGAAGAGATTTTTTTATTTTGGAATAAGGACACTGGCTAAAACACACTGCTATTTTTCTTCAGGCTTTTAACTCTGGATCAGATTTTCAGCTGGCATGAGCAGACATTGCCCAGGGAGATCACAATGAAGGTCTGGCTGAGAGTGACCCAGTGAGTTTGTTATCCCATGTACTCCTGTGGATGGGTGGGTGGGTTTTTCACAAGCCCACATAGGGAAGGCAGGGATATCCTGGCCCTGTTGGCTCCTACCTGGAATAACTGGAGCTGCCCTGTGGAGAGCAGAGGCTCCTCTTACCCAGAGGGGTGTGTTGGCACCAGGCTTTGAGCCATCTCTGATGCCTTTGTGGCACCTGCGTTGGAATACTGTGATCTGTCTGGGGACACCCAGATGAGCCAAAACCCACATGTGGGGTTTGTTTTACCTCTGTGTTTCTTCAGTTAAAATTACTGAAATACCAAAAGACAATTAATTATCTTTTAGTAGTAAGACACTAGTTCCTCTCTGCATTTCTTTGGGTTGATGTAGCTGCACTTGTGTTAATTTCTGTAAAGCAATTAATGACCTTCTGTGATTTTCAAACTCTATTTGCTATGTCAAGTTTTGAACTATTTCAGATTTCAAAAGACAGAGTTCTGCATATGAGCACCCTTCACTATTTTAGTATTCAAGGGAAACAGCAGGTGAAAAAAAATCAAACTGGGGCCTAAAATAAGGCTGGGGGTTTTAGCAACATCTCAGTGATCCATCTCATTCACAGGAGCAACAGCAGTGAGATTTCATTCAAACGTGTGAGAGCTGAGAGCAGAGAGTGAGGGCAAGCACTTTCTCTTCCTCCTCTCAAACTCAGGAGTGTCACTGTTCCATGTGAAATGCTGCCAGTCCTCTGCACTTCACACAGACCCGGTCACTCTTACACAGGAAAAAAAGAAGCTTGGGAAAGAGAGCAAGAAAGAGCTGAGGTAAAAGGAAAGTGTGCTGTGCAAAAGGAGACTGTGAGTTGCCAGATGAGGTTCAGGAAAGCACTAATTCATGTCAGTAATAAATTGGATGGATGAACATTGCAGGGAGAAAAATAGCTGAGTTCAGGAAAACACCTGATGGCCTGCACTCTGCATGCACATGCAAGCTGGAAAGGGGAAGGTTCCCAACAACAAGAGGACTGTTTCTATTTCCAACATGAGGGGAAGGAAACCGACTGCAGGGGGGGTTTTTGGCCAAATGGAGCTCAGGATGTCCATGACACTTGCAGCAGCAATCACTGGCTCTGGAAATCATGGCCAGGGCTGTGTTTCTTTGAAGTAAACCAGCTCTTTACAAGGACTGGGGGGTAATTAACCAAACAGTGTGTAAGTCTCATATAATGGAACACAATCTGCCCCCAGCTATTTTGTAAACAAAATAAATGGGGATAAATGGGTTGTCCTGATCTCAACATTGTGCCAATGTTTCACCTTAGTGAGGAAGAATTGATATTCCCACTGAGGAGTCCCTGAATTCACTGTGCCTATTTAGGGGGAAAATAATCGAAACATCTAAATATGGGAACCTCCACAGCCATAACTTTATGGTTATATAGTTATCCACAAACATCCCTAAGTCTTTCTTCCCAGGAATAGTCTCAGTCCATTCTCTGCCCAGCCTGTACCTGTGCAGAACCTTGCACTTGGCTTTGTTCAGATGCACAAGGTTGGCCAAGAGGCCCCTTTCAACCGGTGAAAATCCCACTGGATGGCATCCCTTCCCTCCACTTAAGAACTTAAAACGTGCCAATTTAAAGACACTTTATTTACAAACACATTCTGCTCTGAAAGCCTGACCTTGCCAATAAGCTTTTGGGAGGGATTCAGATGTTTAACTGTAATTTTGTAACTAGTGATAGATAACAACTATATGTGTATGGTTAAACACCCATGTCTGGTATAATGGTAAATTCTGACAACATTCAACAGAAACCTCTTGGGGACTAAACTGTGAAAAACGCCAATCACTTATTTTTAAAATTTCAAAAGTTTAATAGTAATAAAATGGTTGTAAAAATAGTAATACAATTAGAGGAATAATAATTTGGACAAATTGAATTAGGACAATATGAGACAATAGAGACAAAGAGTTACGGATGTTCGGGTACCTTTTCTGGGCAACACGAGCCCAAAAAAGGACACACGTTAACTAAAGATGAACGTTTACAAACAATAGCCTGTTGCATAGTCATACACTTCAGACATGATGCATAAATTCTGTTCAAATACAGGATTCTGTCTGGTCATGGTAAACTTCTTCCTTTGAATCCTAACAGCGCCTTCAAGGCGGGAAGAAGTTCGTTTCTTCTGATAAGAGGGCAATAAATTCTTTGAAAGATTTAAGTGTCCTGTTTTGCTGCAAGTCCTTTCTTTAAGAAAATATATAGCCTAGTTTCTATTTTAACATTTTTTTATAACTCAAAACTATATTTAACACACTACTTACGAGAATTAGTACAGCACTGGCGTTTGGGAAAGGGGCACGGTGACAGCATTGGTGTTTGAGGAGCGGGCACGGTGCTGCTGCTGCAGTACAGCATTGGTGTTTGGGAAGGGGGCACGGTGACAGAATTGGTGTTTGGGAAAGGGGCACGGTGACCGCATTGGTGTTTGGGGAGCGGGCACGGAGCGGTTCCATCGGCTGTCGGAAATCCGCGGCAGCCCTCTCGTGGCCGCTGCTGTTCCGGAGTTACTGCCTTGGCTTTAATCCCCGCCAGCCCTCCCTGTCACAGCCGGGAACGCGCGCAGTGGCCTCGGGAGCAGCGCTGGGGATGACACAGGCCGGTGTGTCACATCCTGATCAGGCGCTTGCTGTGTAAGAACCGGCCAGGGCTGGAAGCAAAGCGGGGCTGCCCGGCGTTCCAGAGAATGTCGTTCTGTTAGTTGTGGGCTGGGGTTCGTTTATTTGTTGTTGATTTTTTCCTTTTTTCTTTCCTTTTTGACGGCGCTGATTGTTGGGTGCTTTTACATTTTTTTGCGGCTTGGCCGCTTCTCTCCGAGCGCTGTGCATCCGCTCTCGGCAGGGATGGCAGCCTGCCCGGCCGCCAGGCTGAGCGTGGAGCGCCCGTTGCCGGCCGGGCCGGGGCGGTTCGTGGGTTCCGCCGTGCCGGACGGGGGAGGCTCCGGAGCGAGCGCCGCCAGCGCGGGACCGGCTGCGGAACGGCCCGCGCTCCAACGGCCGCAGCTGCCGACAGCCAATCAGAGCGGGGCGCTGCCTGACGACGGCCAATCAGAGCGGGGGGCTGCCTGACGACGGCCAATCAGAGCGGGGCGCTGCCGCCGCGAGCCAATGCGGGCGCGGCGCTGGCGCCGGCAGTTGCCCGGGAGGTTTGAAGCCGAGCGGACGGAATGGCGGAGCCGGGACCGCAGGGGAATGGCCTGGACTCGCCGGTTGCCGCTGCCGCTCCCGTCCCCGCTCCCGTCCCCGGCTCCGGCCCCGTCCCGCGGGAGCGCCCCGAGCAGGCCGAGGGTACGGGCTGCGTGTGCCTGCGGGCAGGGAGGGCGCGGGGAGCCGGCAGGGCAGCGCAGCCAGCGCCCCGCGGTCGGGCGGTGCCCCAGGCATGCAGCGGCGTGGAGGGGGCAGGAGGGCCGGGCAGGTCTGGCCGGGCTGCTCCGCCGGGGTTCGGGTCCCCGCGGGCCGCGCCCGGGCAGGGTAACGCCCGCTTGGCCGGACGTTCCTCGCACCGGCCGGACCCGTGGCTGCACCCCGGCTCGGGCCGTGGGCACCCTGCTGGAAACGAGAGCTCTGGAAATCAGCCCTACAAATCAACTCGAGAATGTGGTGGAGGTTTTTTTTCCTGCTAATGGTTAAGTTCTGGTGCGTTTCTCAGTGCCTACCACGGCGCTGCAAGGGGCAGCCAGGAACGTGTGTGGGTGTGAAACGCTTCCCCAAGGGTCAGTTCGGGCGTGCTGCAGAAGGCAGGTTCAGGACAGACCCTGGACTGAGCAGATCTTTGGGAACAGGGTGGGTGAGTGGTTGTGTGACAGTGTGCGGGGTTTGCTTTATTCCCGCTCCTCCTCCCAGATCGGCAGCGGGAAGATGCCGACAGTGACTGCAGTGCTGACTCCCGGAGTGACTATGGCAGCCGGGACAAGCCAGGGACTACTTTGGGAAGGACTGTGCCAGACGGGAACGTGCTTTTCCCGGATATTTTTTACACCGATCATCTTTTGTTCTATGAGCGATTCAGCGCTTACCAGGATTACATCTTAGGTAAGCAATTTTTTCATACAAAAATAAGGTAGCGTTAGTTTTCTTGTAGTAACTTTAAACATTTCAGTTTAAATAAAGTCAATTGTATATATTAAGCTGTGAGATACTTTTAATAAAGGGGACTGGAAAAGATACAGTGTCCTACCTGCTTATGCTGTAACCTCAACTGCTCTAGCTGGTGGACCAGGAGGCAGCAATTTTGATATAAGTAACTAAAATGTGAATGACTGAAAGGCAGAACTGTTAGTAAGTAGTGGATCCTGTGCCTTATTTTAGCTTGTCTTCCTGAATTGTTTTTGTGTATTGTAAATCTGTTTACGATACGGCAGTGGCTATGTGTTTAATGTCATTGTATTTTAGTACTATTCTGTGATCATGAGCATAACAGAATGAAGTCCAAGTTTAGAAGTGGTAGAGGAACATTTCAATAGTGTTGACTTTCATTCTGCAGTGATCTGGAGGAGTTTCCTTCCAGTGCTTGCATAAATGTGGTGTCTTCACTTTGTTGTAGCTGACTGCAAAGCCTCTGAGGTGAAGCAGTTCATAGCTGAGTACCTGGAGAAGGTTCTGGAGCCCTCGGGCTGGCAGGCCATCTGGCGCACCAACGTCTTCGACGTGCTCGTGGCGGTGAGTGTCTCGCTGCTGCTCGGGCATTTGTCTGCACTGAACACAGCTGACCTCTCTAACAGACTGTCTGAGTCTCTCCATGTCCAGGTCTTGGATGTTCAAACTGGCAGTTCCATCACCTGGTTGAGGAGGGAAAAACTTTTTAGTCCCTCAGCTCTTTTCTGCCCAATTAGTGACAACATGGCTTTCACTGGCCCGAGCTGTCTCTTTGGATTGTTTGTATCCTGTGAGCACTTTGAAAAATGACTCTCAAAAGAGTCCCAAAGGGCTGTGAAGTATTGATTTGAGGATATTGCTTTTGGCCTTTTTTAAAAACAGCAGCACAAAAAAAAAAGGGATGGGGAAAATCAACTTACTGGCCTTGTTATGAGCATTATGAGGGATATGAATGAAATTTTGCATATGGAAAATGCTCTCTAGTTGTGGAGTTGTGAGAAGCTTGACACTTCAGCTGAGGAGATGGCCTTGGCTGTAAGGTGCCACTTGTGTGAGGTCGGTGGGGACCAGCATGGCCCTGACTGAGGCACATCCCGTTCCCCTCCCTGAGCTGGCTCTGCAGTTCTGAGGGATTTCGGGGCTGTTTGTTCCCACAGGTGGTGGATGTGAATTTCCCAGCCCTGAAGGCAGTTGTGCAGCTCAGTGAGCCGTTCCTGTGCGAGTCCCAGGACAGCAGCTTCACCCTGGAGTGCATGCAGGAGCTCCTGGAGCTGAAGGAACATCAGATCCTGCTGCAGGAGCTGTTTGTTGTGTATGATGAGTCAGGAGGGTTTGACCAGACAGCACTAGCCATAGAGCATGTCAGGTAGGACAACTGCACCCTGCTGCTACCCAGTGGGCTCTGTCCTGAATTCTTGGGCCATGCTGGCAGCCCCACAAGCCAAGCTTTCCAAAGTCAATCTGATGACTGGTGCTCTGAGGAAACTGCTTTCCCTCTCTTTTTCACCCCAGAGTTCTTTGGACTGTATCACCTGTAGACTAATACACTGTTCTTTCTCTTCATTAACATTTTTTCTGGATTTTCTCTTTTTCTTATCCCTTTGTTCTTTATGCGTTTTGCCTCTTCCCCTAAATTTGCTCTTTAGGTGTCTCTTCACATATTCTATTTTTTTCTTTTTTATCATCTGTCTCTTTTCCACTTCCTTTTCTTTCAGGCACTACATGCTGTTTGAAACCTCTCTACAAACAGGCTGTGGGACTGGACAAAAACAGCTAAAACAGGAGGAATGACTTACATTGTCAGAAGGAGAGCTTAGCTGAAGGGTGATTGGCCAAAACCAAACAGCCAGAAAGCCTCAGAATCTGAACAGTGTCAGTCTTGCTTTTCAAAACCAGGGCTTAGCTGTTCACTCCCTTTTGAGGAAGTAGAACACAGGTTATTATGAATTTTGAGCTTAGACACACAAAGTAAAACTCTTTATGCAGGCAAGCAACAGGCAGGAAGGATGACTGTGTGTACTGAGCAGCCTAAGGGACAGTAATGTGAATTTTTAGAGAGAGGTGAATTCTCAGCTTGGTTACACTGTGTTTCCAGTGCTGTATGCTTTGCTCTCCTGTGTGATTTAACACTTTGCTTCCAAAGGTTTTTCTACCGCTGTATTTGGAGGACCTGGGACGAGGAGGAGGAGGATGAGTTTGATTACTTTGTGAGATGTGTTGAGCCCCGACTGAGACTGTGAGTGCTACACCTTGGCTGTTCTTAGGGCAGAACCACTGGAAGTGTCATGTGGGAACAGGGACTCACAATTAGGTGTAAAAGCCCCTGTTGATTTGTAAGCCAAAGCAAGTTTAACAGCATTCACTGTCTGCTGGTCAGAATCGTGTATGGAGAGATCACAACTGAGGCTGCCACTTGATTTCTGAGCCTTGGTGTTCCATCAGATGGTGCCCCAAACCCAGCAATAGTCATCCTAACACTCCTCATATGAGTTTAATCCTTATAAAAGCTGGCATGGGATGCTCCACTTTAACCTCTGGGCATAAAATAAAAACCACAACAGAGCTGAATGTAAACAAAAACTTGTAAATTGATTATTATCCAGAAGGAATGTGTGTGAATCTTTCTGTTATTCTAGTAAAGGCTTAGATATTATCTTCTAAATTGTTACTGTTTTTTTTTGGCTGTACTTATGCCTTTTTTTTTAGGGTGAGTTTCTGATAGTAGACAGTCTTTCAAGGTGGGTGGGCAGCTGTTTGGAAACTAAAATGTTTGTGTCTGTTCAGATTGTTTTGGTTTTGCTGCTTGAAATAAAATGGAGCAGTGTTGATGTAGACTGCAGAGAACCTTGACTGTAGTAACTGATGCAGAATCCTCAGGCTCTCTCCAGCCTCCTGTTGGGTCTGTGAGGATTGTGCATGTGCCCTGTGCTGACCCCTTGCTCTGAACTGCAGGCACTACGACATCCTGGAGCACCGGGTGCCTTCTGGGCTGGTAGCTGAGCACCAGAACTTGTTATCTCAGTGTGAAGAGCTCTATGAGAAGTTTTTAAATGTGAGGAACAGCATATCAAGCAGTGATTCAGACTCAGAAGCAGAAAATGTTTCCATGGTGGAAGGACTAAAATTGTATGAGCGAGTGGAGCACATAAAACAAAGGCTAAAAGTGATTGAGAATCCCCTGCTGAGGTAACTGGTGGGTTTGTGCAGGGAGGAGGCTCCCGAGGGGAGTCACAGAACTCCGATGAGGTGGGGACTGAAGGAGGAGCTGTTGGCTCTGTTGCTTTTGTTGCAGGTATGTGTTTGGTTACCAAAAATACGGCAGCCTCCAGGCTAAAGGACTGAGGTCAACGGGTGCCAAGGTCATTCATGTTGTGCCCTGGAACATGAAAGCAGATCTGCTCCAGCAGCTGACAAGAGACAAACTTTGCCCAGAATCTTGTGGAGCCTTAGAAATACAGGTGCAGTAGCAGGAGTTGTCTGTCTGCTAATAGTTTTTCCTCTCAAGAAACAATGTGGAAAGATAAGTTAGTTTACCACATGCAAGATACTACAGTGGTGGGATTGTTTGGTCAGTTAAAAAAAATTACTATAATTTAAACAGTAAGTGGTAAAATTTGTATGATTCAAATAATTCTTTCAATTCATTTGTGCCTGTTGAGTACTCCATACAAGCAGCTTCCCGTGTGTAGGAAATGAGATGAACCTCTAATAACTCTACAATGAAACACTGTAAGGCATGACACTTAAGTTTTGAAATGCCCATGTCTCTTGATGCTGCTGATTATGATCTAGGGTTTGAAGGAAGAAGCATAGTCTTCTTGCTTTGGTACTGTGTAGGAAATACATTTATTTTAGGAGCAGCCATGTTTAGTTTTAGTGAATTCAGACAAGACTTGCTATTTCGGCAGTTTAGAAGAGGCTGAATTCCTTGGACCCAAGTGAAATGATTTGCTGTGTTCTGATCACATTAATGAATTACAGATTGCCAGAATGGAGCCATGGGGAACGTCCTGGAGTAACTATTAGGCTATAAATCTGATTTTCTGACTTGGCAACTGAAGAAGTGCTCTTATTATGCTTACCCTGGAATTTGCTGGGAAGCAATAAATGTGTAGTTTTTATTTACTATTTGTTATCCTTCAGTATGGAATCCCTCAGTAATGTTTGTTAAGGATATCACCCTACCCTCTTTATCAAGGAACAGGATCATGTGGGCACTATTTACCACTGTGGTATTTGAACTCTGTTTGGGGGTGACTCGCACCAGGAGCAAACACAGCAGTATTCAGACTCACTCTGATCTACTTGCTGAATTGTTTGGTTTTTTATTTTCTTAGATTTCTACCTATCTACTTTTTCATGGCAAATTCATGTCAAATCACTTAGGCACAACTGAAGTGTTGGCCTGGAACCAAGTCCATAGTGAAGTTTGCTTTGGGGCATGTGCTCTTTTATTTGTGTGTGCCCCAGTTTTTTCCTGGGGGAATGGATGTGACACAAACATCCAAGTCATGTGTTAAGACTGGTTTTGTCTGCAGAGAGCTGAAAGGGTTTCTTTAAAGCAAAAGCAGCAACATTTAATTGAAAGCAAGCTCTACAGGCATAAATGCATCCATTTTTCCACATTCTTTGGGAGCTGATTGGTTTTTTTTGTCTTTTGCAGTTTCACCGTGATCCCCTGGCAGCTGTGAGCGCCTGCTATGAAGGAGACACAGTCATCATCTGTCCTGGCCATTATTTTGTGGATGGCATGTTCTCCATTGCTGATTCAGTAGAGCTAGAAGGTAGCAGGTTTGCTAGTCTTAAAGGTCCTTAAACAAGCAAATGGAATGTCTTAAACTGGCTCTGTGTAAGGATTTACTCTTTGCAGAATTTACCAGGAGGTTTTTTCTTCAAAGTATTCCTGTTTCTTCTGTAGAGCTGTGCCTAATGCAGGGTGGAGCGAGCTGTTTAATGAGCTTCAGTGCAGATAAACTGCAGATTTTGCTGATTGATAGCAAATTCATAATTTCCTCCTATTTGTCTGTATAAATGGTGATTATATAGGTAATAGAGAGGATTCAACAGAAACATAAGGGACTTGTTGGTTGCAACAGTGGAAACAGAGAAGTTATTCTGAGAGGCTTCTACTAACTTGGGAGTGCTTGAGAAATGTCCTTGTTGTTCTCTGAGTGTCTGGGTGTGCCTCAGGGCAGCCTGAGCCCCAGGAGTGCAGGGGCAGGAGGTGCAGCTGGGATTTACTGATCCTTGCTGATTTACCAGGGGGAGCAGGGGCTGCCAGCCTGGCTCTGCACTGAGTGAAGCACGTGGGTGGAGGAGGCAACTTTTGATTAACACGTTTTTTTTTCTGCAGAAACAGAAACAACAGATGTGATTTTAGGATTTTTCTTGCAAAATATTTGTGTTTTAAATACTTCTGCTTTGCCTAGGATATGTTGCTGTCTCTCCCTCATCATTCTTGATTTCTCAGTGTATCCCTTTGCTTTAGGCAGGCACACACTGTTGCAGTGCTACAGTCTGTTTATCACTGGGCTTCTGCAGCTGTTCAGACACTTATTTAGTTGCATTTTTATCTTGTCAAAGCTTCTTAATGAGAAGAAGGCAGAGGGTTTAATTTCCTGCTGTTCTGGACTTTATTTTTCTTGCCCTTCTTGTTTTATGAGTCATTTTCTTTCCTGCCCATCTCCAGTGTGTGTTTGATTTATGCAGACACACATTGTGATAACCAGTGCACCTGCAGGACAAGGGACACAGATAAAGTGCTTTATTTATCTCAAGAATGACATTGTTCTGAAATTATGTGTGGTGCTATTTATTGCTTTTCTAGCTTTGAGGAAACTGAAATACAAATGGTGCTGTAGCACACATTAAGGATGAGCTGCTCTATTTTAAGAAGCAAGGCATATAAATATGTATTTTTAGTTCAAACCATGCTCTGAATAACAAGTGCTTGTCAGGTATTTAATCTTCTTATAAGGACTCCTGTTAGATAGGGAATTATACCAGTAGGAGCAGCTAGGAACATTGGAAGTAGGAGCATCAAGACAAACTCTGCTGGCACTAATCTGAGCAGCTGGCTGCTTTGGTGGCTTTTTTGGGATGGAGGGGTGACTCCTGAAAGATGTCACTTTGCTTAGTGGAGCTTCTATTTTTTCCCAGCTACTGTGCAGTCAGTAGTGAGGTTGAAAGTATGGAGATTTATAAATCAGGGAGAAATAAAACCTTACAGGAACTAAATAAAGTTAAAGCAGTAGCAGCTGCAGGAAGTGATACCTTCCATGCCAGACAAGAAGGTGTTGCAGAGGCACCAAAGAACTTCCCTTGTGCTTGTGCCATGGCTGAGAACCTGCAGCATTGGCGGTGACAGTGGCACTGGGTGGCAGTGGGTGACAGAGGCCTTTGGCTGCTGGCACAGCCCTGCTGGGCAGTGAGCAGCCCTGGGCAGCAGGTGAATCTTCATTCCAGAGCTGCCTCACAGGTGAGGTGTCAGGCAAGCTAAAGGCACTTAGAGAACTGCAGGCACTCTGCAGACAGTCATTCCTAAAACTCCTGCTTTGGATAACAACATCTTTCTGTAGTGGTGAGAAGTTAAACTTGTGCTGTCCTGTGCTGCTCTCTTTTTACATGCTGGAACTGCCCCATGCCACCTCCTCTTCAGGGGGGACCATAAATCAGTGGCAGTGGGAACAGATTTCTGAGTAATATAATGTGTTGAAGTATCAATCACTTAACTTGAGATTAAATGGCCTGTCTTTAAAACTTTCTGCCAACTCTTGTTCAAAGCTTTTTATTTTCATTTTGTTTTTAACCTTTCTACTTGCATGTGGCACTGTTTATTTATTTCTGTACTTGGTTAGAAGCTGGCATCCTGCTTGGGCACTTCTTATCTGTGTGTGCTTTCAGCAAATGATAGGGCTCGTGCTGCTGTAATGGATGTGGCATTATTGCTTTCCTTATCATGATTCTTGTCAGTGACAAGCAATAAAAGCTTTACATGCTCATAAATTTTCCTGTAAGTGCTTAAATGCTGACAACTGTGGATGGTTTAGTAAATCAATGTTGGCATGTGCTTGTGAAAGCTGCTTTTTAAACTGAATTAATCTGGAAGCTTGTGCAACACAGGAGCACTGAATTTTCCCCCAAATTCCATGTAAGTAGGGAAGCTGAATGAAGCATGCTGACAATATCAATCCCTCTGCACTTTTTTTTCCCCTCATGTTGTGGTGTGACTGCTTTTTCCCTCTGTGTTCTTGGGAACCTCTGCCTGCTGTGGTGAACTTCCGTCCTTTGGGAGCAGACTGGAGATGCCTGTGTGTCCTCAATTCCTGCATTCTGCTGCTCTGTTGGTAACTTTTAGGAGTGAGAACTTTGGCATTGGCAAAAGTGAGCTCAGTTACCCGTTTGTTCAACTTTCTCAGATAACTTTGCATTTTGTTGTGTGCCATTCAAGCAAGGTAACTTTGGAGTTTAGTTTGGAGTTCCTGTACCTTGGCACAGAGGGGATGTAAGGTGTAGCCTGGCCACTTGTTGAAAATCCTATTCAAGGCATTAAAACATCAAGCTTTAAACTTCTGTCGTTGATTTAAATGTCTGTTATGTCCTGAGCACTTCATTGTCACCAGATGTTCTCTGAGCTTGCATCTCTCACTCTGCCCTTAGGCTATGGCCTGCCCGATGATGTCGTGATAGAAAAACAAGGGAAGGGAGACAACTTCTTTGACTGTACAGGAGCCAACGTAAAGATCTCCAATCTGAAGTTAGTGCAGCATGATGCTGTGGAGGGGATTTTAAGTAAGTGTAAAAGCATCTTGATTTTTTTGTGACTCTTTAATAATTAGTGTTAGAGTTAAAGCTGGGACCCAGTGTTGCAGTTTGCAATATTTTGTTAAAGAGGAGCCCTGCAGGTATACGTATCAAGTCTTCCTCCCTCTTTTTTTTAACTTGCTCATGATGCAGAAATCAAAATAATTTCTGTTTGTACTTTCAAGCTCTTGTAGTTCTTATGCTTTATTCTTCTGCTGGGTTAAGATAATTAACTTGCTCTTGTGCTTTTAAGGCAGCCTGACTCTGAGTGCAGCACAGCCTGTGTCAGGCTGCCTGGAAATGGACACAATTGTGTGCTCAGAAGAGCCCCCATGGCAATGCTCAGCTGTAGCTGAGCCAGCCAGTGCTCCAGTGAGGAGCAGCACAGGCTGTAGGAGTGCTGTAGAACTTTGTCTGCAGCACCTTCAAACTGACACTCAGCTAAGTCTGGGTTGTATCCAAGTTTATTGGCTGTGGCCTTGTCTTCACAGAAGATGCTATCTAATACTTCTTCTCAACAGACATTTGGGTTTTAAACATGTTAAAATGTTTATTAACACTTGTATGCATATATTTAATATCTTCTGAGTCCAAAAGTCTCTTAGGAATGCAATGAAAAAAATTATTGCTGTCATCAATAAAGAAGTAGTCAACCTGTAAGACAGATCTCCAACCAGGGCTCCCTTGTAGCAGTGTCCCTGCTTAGACCAGAAAAGCAGCATGAGTTCAAACTGCACATGAGCAAATCACTGAATTGAACCTGAAGTGGATAAAATGGAAATATCACACGGCAAAGCTGCTGCAAGGCTGTGTGTCTGTAGGAGGGGTTTGTCTTTGCAGAACTGGTTCATCCAGCAGTAATTGTTCCTGTGTATGTAGATGTGCATCATGGGAAAACAACACTGGAGAATTGTGTATTACAATGTGAAACCACTGGAATAACAGTGAGGACATCAGCTGAGCTACTGATGAGGAACTCAGATCTCTATGGGGCAAAGGTACACACTCATTCTTAACTTTGGCTTATTTCCCAATTTAAAATAAAGGTTTCTCTTTGGAAATAGTGCAGTCAGTCACAGGGTGGCCTGTGTTGCTCTGGAGAGAACCTTTGCAAATTCATTTTGGGCAGCTACATGTTACTGAATCAAGATTGCTCTCGGGGGTCTTGTAGCCTCTTACCAAGTCTAGTGAAGTGTCTCATGCTCATTTGTGTGTGATGATAGCAAAGTGATGCAGTTACTGGGGACATCTGTGAAATAACCATTGCTGCATGGCTGGTTCATGTCCTGCAGCACTTCTGTAGTGATTTTCTCTGGTCTCTCTGCCCATAACTAGTTTTCTCATTTCTGTTTCTGCAAGTGAAATGCCCTTTTTGGACACCTTTGATTTTTACAGAGGGATGATAAACACAAAAATGGACCCTGATACTCTTTGGGTATTTTAAAGAATGATGGAACTTGAGGTATTGAGAGGGAGACTAAAGCACAAGAAAGTTCAGCAAGGCTGTTCAGCTGCTCCTGAGCAGGCCTTCATGGACTGCTGCCCCGTGCTGTGGGGCCTCAGCCTTGAGTAATGCTGCTTGAGATGGGGAACAAAGCTGTGAAGCTGGAGGGGTGACACAGTTTTGCATTGTGAACACAAAGATTTGCCATGGAGTGGTGGAGTTCAATGGAAAATGTGCCTGAACTCGTTGTGAACTGCTACCAACTGTGTCTTGTAGGGTAAAAATGTGCCTAAACTCCTTGTGAACTGCTACCAACTGTGTCTTGCAGGGTGCTGGTGTGGAGATCTACCCAGGAAGTGTGTGCACCCTCCTGCACAATGGGATCCACCACTGCAAGGAGGGAATACTGGTCAAGGTGAGTCCCAGTCACAAGGTACTGGTTTGCCAAAAGCTAATTAATCACTGCTGCAATTAGTGCCAGTAGGTTTGGGTTGGCTCAGACCCTGCTGTGCTATGCTGGGACTCTTACCTGTCACACATGATGCTGGCCTTGCACTTGTCTTGATCCTTGCTGGATGAACTAGTTCTGCAAAGACAAACCCCTCCTACAGACAGCTTTGCAGTCTGGTATTTTCATTTTTATCCATACCAGCAATTACCTGGTTTTATTTCTTATCTGCCAGGAGGAGAAAATGCCTTTCACTATGTCTCCTGTGTAGGCAAATAATCCTGCTCTAGCTAATACAGAGAACTGATTCTACCTAAAAGATTTTTATGTCCCTATTGCTGGACATGACATGTTAGATTTCTTTTGTTCTGTAGAACTTCTTGGATGAAGTTTATGAGGCTCCCAGGATAACCATGGTTAACAATATGATCCACAATAATGAAGGATATGGTGTGGTCCTGGTTAGACCAGCAGTGCCCTCTGAAATGAAGGATGCTTCAGCACAGGAAACAACAGGTACTTTTCTTTCTGAGAAGAAACTCCTGAAACTACTAAGTCTAGGTTTTTGGATTGCATGCTTCATATACCCAGGTTTTTGGATTGCATGCTTCCTAACTTTGAAATTTGTGGCTGTCATGAAGTACACGAAGTACCAAAGAGTGGGATGAGTTGACAATGTTATGATTGAAGCAAATTAATTCCAGGATTTTTTAATGGTGTGGCTGCTTTGCATGACTGTTGATGACATTCTGTTTCCTGCCTTAGGGTGCACACAGCCTACCCAGGCAGGTGCTGAGGCAGCCTGTGCAGAGGGCTCCAGGCAAGAACAACCTGGATGTGTAACTGATGAGTTGGAGCTTTGTAAGCGAGCTCAGACTTCTGAACAAGCTGAAAACAACTCTGAAATTGCAAATGTACTTTGGGCTGCTTCTGCAAAGAAGAGACAGATACACAGGAAAAGACTGAGTGAACTGGGATTTACAGAAGCTGATGACAACTTAATGTCACAGGAAATGTTTGTTTCTGTTGAAGGCAATCAGTTCAAATGGAATGGGAAGGGAAGTTTTGGTATCTTTTTTTTCTGACTACCTTGCCTCCTGCTGCCATTGCAGTAGGATTTGTACAGTTAGGTCACATGCCAAGAGTTGTGTTATGGTGTTATGCTTTTATTACCCAAGTGTAATCCCTATTAAAGGACTGGGGCTTAAAACTCACTTGGTTCTTCTGTCCATCTTCTCCACACCTTAAATCTCCTGGGTGAGCTGCCTTTGTGATGCACACGTAGTACTTCTCTTGCATTTCATTTTAAGCCTGGCTGAGCTCTTGACCATGTCTTGTGTCTGTTTTTAAAATCAGTTTTATTACCAAAGGGTCAGGTTGGAGGACCCACAATGTGTCATCTGGTCTTACCTCCCTGCTCCAGCAGGGCCATCCCAGAGCTCGTGGCACAGAGTTGTGTCCAGGATTGTTGTGGAATGTCCCCAGTGAGGGAGACTGCACACCTTCCATGGGCAGCCTGGTCAGTGCTCGGTCACTGCCCAGGAAAGTTCTTCCCCATCAGTTCCTGTCTAGTTCCTCTTGTTCCATTGCTGAGAGCCTGGTCTGTGCTCTGACACCTCCCTTTGGACACTGACAGGGATGGAGTTCCTTCTCAGTCATCTCTTCTTGAGGCTGAGCAGCCCCAGCTCCCTCAGCCTCCTCTAAGCAGAGCTGCTCCTGTCCCCTCACCCTCTGTGTCACCCTTGGCTGGCCCTGCTCAGGAGCTCCATGTCACTCTGGTACTGGGGAGCCCAGCGCTGGGCACAGCACCGCAGTGCTCCTCACCAGGGCTGAGCAGAGGGGCAGGGTCACCTCCTTGAGCTGCTCAGTGCTCTTCTCAAAGCCCCCAGGATCCCGTTGCCTTACAGGTGCCCAGTTTGTGGTGATTGGGATGGGGCTGGGCTGAGCCTCATCCCCAGTGGGCACAGCTGTGAGCAGCACTGACAGCAATGAGCCATGGAGTGCCCAGGGGCACTGAGCAACCACCAAAGGGAGCAGAGGGCACACAGGAGCAGGGCATGGACAGTGAGGGGCACACAGGGGCAGGGCATGGACAGTGAGGGGCACACAGGTGCAGGGCATTAACAGTGAGGGGCACACAGGTGCAGGGCATTAACAATGAAGGGCACACAGGTGCAGGGCATTAACAATGAAGGGCACACAGGTGCAATGCATCAACAGGAGGGTATAAAAGGCTGGGCTAAGGAACAAGAAGGGCAGTTGCTTGCAGCCTTCTGAGGCGGCCTGGTGTTACTGCGTGTGGGCAGGAGCCTGAAGCCTTCTGATGAGGTAAGGTGTTACTGTGTTTGGGGGAATGTTTAAAGCCTTCTGGAACTGTATGGTGATGCTCTGTGTTGTGGCAGTCTCAACTCTGACGTGTGCTGTGGCACTCATGGTCACAAGGACCCCCCGCACCTCCAGCTGCTTTCTTGTGCCTGTCTGTAGCTGCTCATGCCTGCCTATGGTTGGGCCCTGCTGTGTGTAGGTGCACCCCCGTGTTTTGTGCTCTGCAGACTGCACTTGAGTCACTCCCACAGTAGGATGCATTTGTATAATTGTTGGTAAGTCACTGAGTGGTCTTAACCCACCCTAGTAAGATCTTAGTTGCTCAGTACAAAATTAAAGCCTGGAAACAGCAGTATAACCAAGCACCACTTTACTTGAGTGTCCCCAAACAATCTTTTAGAGCTTTTCTTCAAAAGCTTGTTTTGAAGTTTGCCCTTCTGTTCAACTGCTTTTCTCCAGGTTGGTGTGCTTGTTTAATGGTGTGTTTTATAGTGTAAACTATGTTTTTCACATTAGCACATTCTCGGTCTTCACACATTCACCTGTGCATCTGTTTGTAAGGAGTATCAATTCACGGACAAGCCACTGGAGTCTGGAAGAGAAATACATCAGGTTAAAGCTGATGTTTGACTGGCAGAGTACCTTTGAAATAGATGGTGCTAACACAATGTGATGTGGTAAAAAAGCAGTATTTGACATAGGGGTCCACCATTGTGGCAGTAGGCTGAGATTGTGCAGGATCTGAGTAACAAACATACTACAGTTCCATGGACCAGCTGCTGTTTTGAATTACAAAGCAACCTGGGAGATTGTGATATCCTTTCCCTGCTTCTGGGTGTTGGTGTTTTGGTGGCAGACAGAATTCCTGGTTACTTTTGTCTTCTTAAGTATGGAAAGAATCTCTTCTTTCCTTGACTTGTTTGAAATATACGGGGAACTGCAGAGGTGACGGCCCTGTTGTTGTTGGCCCAGGCCGGCCGGCCAGCAGCAGCACGGGGGGCACTGTCCCGACAGCCGGGCTTGGGGACAGCGCCTCGGGCACACCCAGCGCTGGGGCTGCGGGGGCTGCCAGGGAAAGGACGAGACCGAGAGACACTGCCATGAACAGGAAATATAGCGCTCTGCCTTTGGGGCAAGCCCGGATTTAATGAAACCCAGGGGAGCCAGCAAATGACGACAATAAGGGCGGGGCAACATGGGTTTATAAAGGGAGTGGGAGGTAGGGGTGGAACCGGTACAGGGACGAATGGGAATGCAGGGGGGAGTGGGGTAGGTGAGACTGACACACAGGGAAACCAATGGATACAGCTCAAAGGAGGGGCCCCAGTCCTTGAGCCAATCACCGCAAGCCCTGCAGAGAAGTTTCTGGAAGAAAGGGAGTGGGCAGGGAGTGACTGGCAGGGCCCGGGGGAGGAGCCGAGGGAAGGAGACATTGGGGTGCCGGGGTAACCGGGGAGGAGCAGAAATGGATCCGCGGGGAACCGTGGGGACAGGGAGATTGACACAGAGCGGGCCGGGGAGGGAGAGCCTGGGCGGAGCCATTGTAGCGTGAGGGGAACAGAACCATGCAACTTAAACACAGGGAGAGCAAAAACAAGTAAAGGGAGAGCAAAACAAGCACAACACAACAGAGAAACAGCAGAAACCTGTTGGCCTTAAGATGGGATTGAGGTGGCAGGAGGTGTGAGAGCCTTTGTCTTGCATCCTACCACTCTTCTGGTCATTGAAGCCATTCCCTTCTGCCCCCTGATTTGCTGGAAACAAACTGTAAACCGCAACTGCCTCGAGTGTCCCCGTTCGGATGTGTCTGTCTTGTGCTCCTTGTCCATTCCTGGGGCAGGTGTCATAGATGACCATGTTTTTCTTTTTGGCACTGTATGGTGTAGTATCAGATTGCTTTTCAGTTGTGAAGCTTTGCATTTTCCTTTGGCCATGAAAAGCCTGTAGTTGTCTCATTGCAGATATGTGCTTGATGATTTTAATTAGAATAATTAAATGCAGAGAGAGCAGCTGAATTAGCCAGATTTAAGTTGCTATTTCAGTGCATCCATTTATGCATGGACATTATGGTCAGGGTTATCCTGCCTTTTTGGCCATGTATACCAGGCCAACCCTTGCTCTTTCATGAATAGTGAAATAAATTAATCTCTTGCACTTTTCAAATTGCAATTTCTTTCAAAGCAATGAAGAAATTGCCAAAACCCCCACACAGATGAGCATTGGTTTTGTTTTTTCCATTAGCTATATGAGGTACTTCATTTTTACTCCTAATGAAAAATCAATTCCATCATTTCAATATAAGGGAACTTTGATAATTTCTACTCTTTAAGGATGATGCTCTGCAGTTTATAATTTAAGCATCTTCTGTGTTTATGTTCCTTCCCTGACTGAGAGTAGTTTCAACAAGCCAATAATTATTTTGGTAGTGCAATTTTAGAATTTTCTTTGCTTCTATTGCTGTATTAGTGGGAAAACTTGTCTGAGACTTCTCTAATGTTATTGGGAAATTATAGTAAAGGCACTGAGGAAATCCTCACTCTGATAAATGTGTACTGTAGCGCATAAAAAGCTGTGCTAGGAACCTTGATGAGACCAATTGATTTGTATAAGATGCCTCTGTTATGGTGAA
Source organism: Zonotrichia albicollis (assembly GCF_047830755.1). Taxonomy (NCBI): domain Eukaryota; kingdom Metazoa; phylum Chordata; class Aves; order Passeriformes; family Passerellidae; genus Zonotrichia; species Zonotrichia albicollis. The sequence continues at coordinate 18,006,839 of NC_133831.1, read as the reverse complement.
ATCCACCATTTCCATTCCCAGCCTAATTCCAGGACTAGATAATGTGGAAAGCAGTTTCCAAATTGATCTTGAATTGTGTTTCATGTGATATTTGGATATTTAGAATACAATTCTATTATGGGTTGGAGAGCCATTTTAACTTGAACTGTGTCTTACAGGAACATACTGCCTTACTTTTCCTATTGCAGTAATGCTGTTTCTACAAAACTTTGTATAAAATTGTTCTGTTTTCCTCTCTGCTGGCTGTTGGTCTTTATCAGAAGCAGCAGTCTGGCCTTACCAGGCTGCTTTTTGAAGATGTGATTGCAATAGAATTAACTGCCTGAACTGTTTAAGAACCCAGGTCTTGGACAACACCAGTGAAATGTTTTATGAGCTACATCTGAAGTACAGAATAAATGATTGTTGTATTTCTACAACAACTCTACAAGTAATGGGGAAAAACTCATTCAGTGATGTAAGGAAGAGAAGATCATTAATAGTCAGTAAGCTTCTAACCTGGGAAGTGTGTCAGTAAGTGAGGGAAAAAGAACAGTGCAGTAAAAAGCCTTAGAAACCAGATATGCCACCAAATGTCCAGAGACATAAAATAGCAGGGTGAACTTTCTTGAAGACAAAATGCTTAAAAGGGAACTTATCTGACTGCATTTAGAGAGTTTGATTTAAATTTATACTAAATCCATTCCTGTAATGTCAGATTATATGGAGAGTTAAAAATAAAGCTTAGCCTGCTATGAATAATTCCCTATTCTAAATTCTGAAATGCTTCAGCCAAAAATGGGAAGAAATGAGCACAGAACAACTGACATGTTTTACCAGAATGCTGTACATGCTTTTACTTTGTGCTGCTCATGCTTTTCTTTTGGGACACCTCATTTTCAAATGAATTAACAAGGGGTTTAGAATTACCACAGACTAGCATCATAATTTTTGCTTCAGTGTTTTCAAATCCAAAAGAAAATAGTGTTTGGGAGTGTATTAATTACATCCTGTGGGTAAGGGGGTGAAATGCTGTGCTCTCATTAGATGTGCTGCTTTGTAATATTCAGTATTTTAAATCTGTTACAAATGGTGAAAAGAGGTTAATGCTGCATTTCTGGTGTAGGGAAATAGCTGTAACTTGCCTATTTTGTGATTTCTTAGACTTTAGCAGAGGAGGTCTGGAGTGTTTGAGTGTAGTCCATTTAACAAGAAATTCAATATTTTTAAAGGGGAAACAAATTATCCATAGGGGGCTTCAACTTTCAGATTATCTCTCCAGACAAACAGGCATAGCTGACTGTCTGTTAGACATTGAGGACATTTCTATGGTTCCATTCCAGATTGCAGATGTCCCTCTAATTGGACTTCTATTTTCTCTGAACTCTTTGATTGTATAAAAATATTTGTAATTTTGGAAAATATTTACTCAGTAAGAGAAACAACACTTAGATGTTTTACAAGTGAATTTAGTGCTGTCTGATATGCTTGACTGACAACCCTAGGGACATGTGCTCCATTTGGTGTCCCAGAGCAGACATGCTATGGAGTAACAATGTGCCAGAACTGTTAAAAATTCAGAGTGAAAATTCAGTCTCTTGCTGTATTCATGGTGGTATTGCCATGTATTCCATCTGTTCTGCTAATGCACGCAGTAAAGCACACATCTCTCCTGTGATACAGTGACTTTAGTGAGGCAGAGATCTGTCTGCATGTAAAATATAATTACATAAACAATTCATATAGTCGGGGTCTAAGATTTCTGCCAGGCACTTACTGCAGCTGGTTACTATAGAAACAGGCAAAGGAGGCTGGTTTGAATTTGTTGCTTCACTCTGTGTGTGGCTTTCCATTTTCTTGTGGCTTGTTTCAGATGGGAAACATGCCAATGTAATGTCTGTACACAAACAGTTTAAAGCCAGTCCCATGGGGAGTACAGTGCTTTTCCCTTGTGTAAATCACTTTTTTGTGGGAGTGCTCTGCCCCAGTTCTCTCAGTTTCCTCAGCCATTTTTGTGTGTAAGACCATATTGTCAGAAGCACTGGTACTGTTTGTGCTCCTTCCCTCCTGGAACACATCTATCAGTTGTTTTTTTAAAAAGCTCTGCACTAAATCAAGGTGAAGGCACCAGGAAAAGTGGGTGGACGTAACAAGTGCCTGTAAAGCTCAACAGTTTCATATATCATGACACAGTTAGGGCTTTCAGATTGGGGCACAGAGGAGAAAGTCACAGCAGCTTCATTGCTGAAATAGTACAGCCATGGAGGAAGGCACTGAGTGAAGGGTGGGGTGTCAGTGGAGAAAAAGGATGAACATGGGGAAGGAGAATTGTGCTTTACACAGAGCCTTCTTCCTTGGGAAATATTCAGCTACCGAAAAAACAGTTCACAGGAAGAGAAAGAAGTTCACAAGTGACATTGCAAAGCTGTTCTGGGCTTTCCACCAAAGCAGAGGTGGTTTTGGACAGGTAAATGGGTCAGTCTTTGTAGCCTGAGCAGCTCCTATAAAACATGGAGTGCACAATGAGTGCAGGTGTCCTTGTGTGCAGGGGAGCTTGGCAGCAGCTGAAAGCAGCCACGTCCCTGTGGCCCAGGGACCTCACGGCTCTCTTTGGAGAGGATTTACTGTAACTGACCCAGCCATACCTTCTTTATCCTTTGTGACTCTGCTCCTCACCTGCTAGAAGTGAAAAACCCTGATAGACACTGCCAAAAAAAATTCATGTAGATATCTCACCTGCATACAATACAAAGTAGTTCAGTTGTGTAATTTAAAGCTACATTTGCTGCACATCCAGTCATATGTGATCAGTCTGATAGGTCAAGATTCTGTGGAAAGTTTTAATTTCTTTCCATCTCTAACAAGTCCATCCTTGTACATACAACAGGGAGTAGATGTTGCAGAAACTTTGAGGTCTATATGGTCTTACCGTAACTTTCTCCTTCAGTTAATCATAGTATTTAATCATAGTACATTAGATTGATTTAAAATTATTATAGTTGTCTGATTGGAAAAAAATCCATCATGGAAATACAGAATGTTAGCCCAAAGGAGATTATTCTGTAGTATTTGTGCCCCAGCAGATGTTTCTTTTTGATAAGTGCTGCAATCAGTGTGAAGAATAGGGAGTTATATCCTTTCATTCTGAAATGTGCATGGAAATCTTTTCCATTTTATTAAAAAAAAAAGGTTTGTGAGTTTAAAAAAATCCAGCTCTACCCTGTGATTCAGAAGACTGGCAGGTGAAAGCTGCCTCCTGGTGACCTTACTCATTCAGAAAAAGAACAGGAGTAATTTTCTTCTTGAATAGAAAATCTAACATATGCCTAAAATCCATCTTGTGATTATGATAAATTAGCAGTGCCTCCATGAGCAGTTCCTTTGTTCAGGAGATGGGTGCATGGGCTGCAGGAGCTGGTGAGTGCAGCTCAGGCCAGAGCTGCCCCGGCCATGGAGGAGAGGGAGCCTGGCCGGGCTCTGAGCATGGCTCAGCTCCATGGCCCTGGGGCAGGGACACACAACAATTCTCAGCAGTAATTTGGTGTGCAGGACAATCTGCCTAACAGAACCCCATATCTGTGCCTCTGGATCTTGCTCACCATCTCTATTCCAGATCATCCATTTGGCTTTGTTTTGGTGGGGTTTTTTGACCAAGCTGGGCAGATAGAAAATTCTCATGTTTTCTGTCAAATTGCAGAGAGAAGCTCTGTACAGAATCTTGAGGTGTTACTGTTACTCTTTAGCCATACTGACAGTAAACCAATTATTCCTTCTTTAATCTCTATCCTCTGGACAGTTTGTAGTTTTGATGAAGTATTTTGCTTCTTATCAAATCTCAGTTCGGGTTTTCTAGCAGAGTCCTGTGAAGAATTCTGTCACAGACCTTTTGTGAGCCTGAATGGGTCCTGCCAGGTGGTTTTTGTGTGGTTGCTCTGATAAAATTCACATTGCCTGATGGTGGCCTGCAGGGAGCACGGCTCATCCCTGCTGTTTGTGACTGTCAGAAATTCTCATCCTAATTTGGGGGTTTGCAATTAAACCTTTTTATTGGAAATGTGACAAGTTTGAAAAAAAGGAAATGTTTCCTTCTAGTTCCACATGAGCAGGTGCTGTATCACTGGTGTATGGCTGTCCTGGGTGTGCTGTCACACTGAGGTAACTTCAACCATGGCATTTGTTTTGATGCATTATCAACTCTGTGCAAGTCAAATTCAATACCTGTATTCCTGCAGAATTAGTCATCAAAGGTTCTTTTTTTGAAGAAAGTAGTGGTTGAAAAGCAGTTTTTAAGAAGTACTTTTGTTAGTTCTAAAAGCTAAGAGACTTCCTCAGATACTGAAGCATAGAAAGAAAATATAAAGAATGAAATTATTTGGGAGTGAAAATCTGTTCCAAAGCTGGGCCAAATCTTCATATAGAAATTGAATTATAGATAAACAAGTGCATTTCTTAAGGAAGCATTGACAAAGGTTCCAGTGCTTAGAGGTGCTTGAATAACCCTTCTGTTTTCTTTGGGTAGTTCCTGAGGATTCATGTCTGGGAAGGTTAAGAACCAACCTTGCTCCTTTTCCCCTACCCTTGGGTTCATTCATGCCTTTCATGCTTTTATCCAGAAATGTCTTTGGAGGGTTTAAATAGCTGTAGCCCAAGCTCTGTGAGTCACTGGAGAAGAAATGGGGATGAGCAAATGAATACTTAAAAAAACTTGTAGTAGCAAGGATATTAAAATTGCATTAATTTCACAGGCATTGGTTGCTGTGCTTGCAACAGCTACTGAGATACTCATCAACCTAGTCCGTAAAGACTAATCAGAATGGATCCATCCTTTGCATCCTTCTGCTTTTTGTGGGCACAGTTTATCTTACAGAAAATGGGTTGGTTTTTATATAGTAAATTGTACAAATTCTATTCATCTGCCTCCTTGTGCTGGAAATCTTTTTCTTCACCATGACTTTTAATCAAAATTTCTGAATTTTGGAAAAGGGTTTTCATCAAAACAGATTAAAACCCTTTTCCAAAATTCAGAAATGTGGTTTTGAAAGTCCTGTGGTTTAATAATTTGTGTGCTCACACTTTGGGGAGTTTTTTTTTTCTTTAGAATGTAGTGAAAAATGTTGTGCTCTAATATAAGAGTTTGTCATGTTTTCATCCTCATATGACACATCTCTTTCATTTTATGTGTTTGGACACGTTTAGAAACAAAATTAAGATTGAACTGTAGTTAAGAAATTTCAAATTTATTGCTCTCTGTATAGCCGCATTTTCCAGTACATACAACTGTGGTCACTCTTAGGCAGAAGGACACCCAAGGATTACTTTGTGCTGTAGTTTGAGCTATTCAATGAGACAGCACACATGAAATGCATGAGAGAGGGTAAAAAGAAAAAAAATGTGGGGTCTTTTTCACTACATTCTAAGAAAAAATGTGAGTATTTTAGCACAGAAGTATTTTTAGTTGCCAATTTTTATTATACTGTCAAACAGCACAATGCATTAAATGATGACAGTGATACATGGTGATGCCACTGGTAATGTTTAATATGAGGTTTTTCTTGCACTGGATTCTTAAAGCCTCTTTCTCTGGCCAGCTAATCTGCATTAGCTGTGCTTAAGGAAAGAGGATCAGTCAAAGAACTGTCTATTTTAATTGTAATCAATTTAGGAAAGCTTAGGGAACCATACAGGGGAGACCTCCATCATAATTTGAGCTGCAGATGTACAAAGGAAACACAAGCTAACACCAAAAAATCAGAGAGAACTGACCTTTTCTGAAGGAAGATAGAAAGTAAACATGGTTTATAATGAGCAGCCTTGGGTTAGAGCTCTGATACCAGGCGGGCACAGGAGATTCATGGAGGGCTGGCACTGCCCAGGGTCTCCTGCTCATCTGGGTGCCTCAGGACAGTGGCAGTGGCAAACATTGCCACCCCTGGGGCTGCTGTGCTGCTGTTCCAGCCATTGGGAGCACCTGCACAGCTCTCTGGGTGGCTCTGCAATGTGCACAGGAGCAATTTGTGCCACTGCACCACCACAGAGAGCAGCTTACAGGGCACAGATCCTGCTCAGCCTCCTCCTGCCCTGGGCTCCTGGGAGCTGCTCTCCCTTTGCCTGACCCCGTGTGCATCACCATGGAGCTCTGTGCTGCCAGGGGGGTCTGTGCCCCTCCAGGTGTGCTCTGCAAAGAGAAAAGGCTCTGATTCCCTCTGCTCTGTGCCAGGAGCTCATCCTGGGCTCCGCTGCACCTCCAGGTGTGCTCTGCAAAGGGAGAAGGCTCTGATTCCCTGTGCTCTGTGCCAGGAGCTCATCCTGACTCCCCTGCACCTCCAGGTGTGCTCTGCAAGGAGAAAAGGCTTTGCTTCTCTCTGCTCTGTGCCAGGAGCTCATCCTGGGCTCCGCTGCACCTCCAGGTGTGCTCTGCAAAGAGAAGAGGCTTTGAAGGCTTTGATTCCCTCTGCTCTGTGCCAGGAGCTTGTCCTGGGCTCCCCTGCACCTCCAGCTCCTGGCCCAGCACCAGCTGCTCCCCCAAGTGTTACAAAGGTTTTGGTAGCTGCTGTTTGCAGCTGGGAGCTGTAAGGATGCTGGATTAGGCAGGAGCTCAGTGCCAGGAATGTCTGGGCTGGAATGGTTTTGCACATGCATTCTTTTCTGTGCCTTGTGAAACCACCTCACTTCTGGCAAGCACAAATACACAGTCTGACCCACTGGTTATAAATTTGAACTGGAGAAACATTTTATTTTTTTTTAATATAAGACACTCCAATTTGGCAGGTAATTTCTATTTGTCTTACGTATTTTTGTCTCCAGGCTACTCTAATGTTACCTTTTACTTATGCTATTTTTCTTACTGCTGAACATAACCATGAGCCTCTGTTAAAGGTACTACAACCATTTTCTTCAGTTAGCAAAGGACATAATTGTCTCCAGTAAGATTTAAGCTTGTTCTTTAAAGCTTAAGTGTTCTCCTAAACTGCTGTGTGCCTGATAGCAATCAGAAATGGATATTCACTCCATTGATTCACCACCTTCAGAAGGATGAGCTCTCTCTCATTGCAGAGGAAGACTATTTATGAAGCAATTTAATAAAAGATATAGATAAAGAGCAAGACCCTAAAGCTGGGATTTCTTCAGTTACTTTAGTAAAGCAGCCAACATTATATTCTTTCATTTTAACTGATCTAAAACATTTCCTTCTGTACTGCTGTAGAAAATGCACATACCACTCAGTCAAGAATATTTTTGCAATCCCCTCAGCAGCAGCAATGCTGTTCTTCACTGAGGCTCTGAAAAACCAGGATTTATTGCTAACAAAGTGTTTACAAATCCATGCACTCTCTTATTGAAACTTTCCACTTGTTTAAATGCTGTTTATATTTCCATAATTCTAGATCTGCGTTTTTAGGATTTTTAATTTTTTTAGTATTGTATTCTATTTCATCGCTTCCCTCAGTAAAAGCCAATCCAGTCTTTTCTTGTTGTTTTTGATGGGACCCCTCTTTCTAATCAGGACATTCAGCTGGAAACACTACCCACATGCATTGGGCATGTCAAAAGCTTTCCTAGAATTTCTTAGAGCCATAAAAGCCCCTGATGTCTGAAAGCCAGTCTCTTGATTTCCAGGTGCTTGAAATTTCAGTTGCGTGTGGCACACCTGAGCCAGCCCAGCCCCACCCAGCTCCTGTATCCCTGCCCTGGGGATGCACCTGAGCCCCCCCAAACCCACCCAGCTCCTGTATCCCAGCCCTGGGGACACACCTGAGCCTCCCCAGCCCCACCCAGCTCCTGTATCCCTGCCCTGGGGACACACCTGAGCCTCCCCAAACCCACCCAGCTCCTGTATCCCTGCCCTGGGGACACACCTGAGCCATGCCAAACCCATCCAGCTCCTGTATCCCTGCCCTGGGGACACACCTGAGCCCCCCCAAACCCACCCAGCTCCTGTATCCCTGCCCTGGGGACACACCTGAGCCATGCCAAACCCATCCAGCTCCTGTATCCCTGCCCTGGGGACACACCTGAGCCCCCCCAAACCCACCCAGCTCCTGTATCCCTGCCCTGGGGACACACCTGAGCCAGCCCAGCCCCACCCAGCTCCTGTATCCCTGCCCTGGGGACACACCTGAGCCAGCCCAAACCCACCCAGCTCCTGTATCCCTGCCCTGGGGACGCACCTGAGCCTCCCCAAACCCACCCAGCTCCTGTATCCCTGCCCTGGGGACACACCTGAGCCAGCCCAAACCCACCCAGGGCATGGAGCTCCTCACTTCACCCCAGGGCTCCTCCCCTCAGGTGCTGGTCACCCCATGGCAAAAAGAAAAGCTGCCTTATTTTCTATTTCTATTTTTATGTATGTTTTTTCCTGTGAAATGGTTGTCTCAGAGGTCACCTGAGGGCACTCCAGTGGCGCTGTGCTTCAGCTGGTGTCTGGAGTCAGCAGATTTTATCTGCATGAGCAATTCCTTACATTACCAGAGGTTTTTGTTGTGTTTTTCAACAAACGTAAATAAATGAAACTCCGCATCATGAGAAAGGAATAGATCCTTTTGTATAAAGCTATCCTAATTGAGAGGTGTGTGTTGGGGATTGTGGGAGCAGCAGCATTTACTTTTGGGTTTAAATTGGGTAATTAAGAAGCATGTGTGTGTGATAATGTGGTTGGCAGTCACAGAAAGGAGTTGGAAACAAAGGATTGTTTATTTCTTGTCTTTAGAACTTTGTATTCAGCTTTGACTACTTTTACTAGTGAGCCCTAAGGTAGAATGGTTACATTTTCTGTAACCATTAAACTTCTCTTCTGAGGTGCCTTGAGACATTCAAATAAATGCAGCAGCAGTTTGGTGTTCCTTGGAAATGCTTCCCATGGCTTTGGACACTGGTTTGGGATGTTTCCAGAAAAGGCAAAGATGCTTGAAGAAGTGACTCCGATGTGGTGTGGACACAGATCAGGGGCTGAGTGAAGATGCACAACTCCCCCTCACCAGCAGTTTCCAGTTCTCCTATCACACTTTTACAGATCTGTTCCAAAGGCTGCTACCATTAGTGAAAGTTCATTAAACACAGCAGCCAGGCAGCTACACCTGCAGTGCAAATATAGAAATGCAAAGTTTCTGCAAAACACAGATCAGGTTGATAGGCTGAGAAAAATGTAATGATTCCTGAGCAGTCTGACCATTTATTTTTCACCTTTTCAGACTATTTTATATGTTAGGGAACTTCCAGTTGATACTGTGAGGTTTTTTCAGTATCCAAGTGTAAACTTCTATGTCTTTTATAGCTCAATATTACATAAATGTGTAGCCGGTACAGTTAAAAATCACTCTAATAAATAATAACTCTTAGAGTTATTCAATGAGATGAAATCACAATATTGCTAATTTTCCCAGCTGGCATAAACCTGCAATTGAGATGAAGTATTTTCCCAATGATGAACACTGCATTTCAGTGTCTATTATTTTCTTGCTCATGTGTTTGGTGAATAATACCCTTTTATGACTAAATTACGTTTCTATTTTTATAAAGAGGGAAGCTGTGGGTCTGATATGCAACAAACATTTCCCATAAGATCCCCATGACTATATTTTTGTGGTTGGCTCAGTGAATAATCATTTGGCCGGTGTTGGGATTTGTGTTTAGAGCTGAGGTTTGGGATCCACAACCACTAGAAGGCACTCTGGTATAAAAGTTCCCTTCAGCTGCGATTTCTCTCCGGAGCGATGTGCGGGCTCGGATTGGGGCTGATCCCCGCAGGATGTCGGGGTCGCTGTCCCAGCGCTCCGGGCTCTGCCGAGCGGGCAAAGCCCCCCCAGGGCTCTGCAGGGACCCTGGCACTGCTGGCTCTGCTGCAGGGACTGTGCCACCCCTGCTCTGCTCCAGCGCGGCATCTCGGGCTGCGTGCGCAGCTGGATCCACATCTGGATGCACAGCTGGATCCACAGCTCCGGAACGGGATCGGGCCACTGCAGTAACGCGGAATTGCTTGATGTGGACAGTGGTGGCACTTGGAGATTGCCTCTGCTCAGTCATGCTGTGAGATGTTTCCATTCAGTGTGCAGTTTGGAAAACAGCGGTTTTCAAGTTGAAACACCATTAAAATATGTGATATGATATATGACAGAACTCTTCCCTTCTCTCTCTCTCCCCTTCTCTCTCTCTTTCCTTTTCTTTTTTCTCCCTTCTCCTTCTCCATTCCCTTCCCTGTTGTATATCGGGTTAAAACACCCCAGACTTGTGGAATTCAATACTGGAACAATTTCAGTTTCAATACTTTTGAAAGGTGTTCTGTGAAATCCTACCCAGCACCTTTGATACTTGCCAATAGTTACCGAATAGATATGCAGGACAATACATCCTGCATGTAGGATATATATTATATATATGAAGTATATATAAAAACAGCTATGTGGGGAGAAAGCACCTTACTAGTGAAATTCAGTGTGTGTCAGAATGAAAATTGATGGTCAGTATAGCTAAATGTTGGATGTCAAATTCTGAAGTGTCAGAAATGTTTTTAATCTCATTTAAATACTATATTATTTGGAAAATATGTTTATTTTTCCTTATTTTCATTAAAAGTTGGCATTTTGACGAAGAAAATACAATTAGCAAAATGTGAACAATTTACTAGATTGCAGTAGAAACTCAGATCTTGAATTTGAGCTACTTGTGCCTTTCATCAGTCCTGCTTTTCTTCTTTTTCCTCATAACTGATCTTTTCCTGAAGATTTTTTTTTTCCTTCCCCTACACCCTCACCTTCCCCTTCCTGAGTCTCGTTAAAGCCCTGTCAGGGAGGACAGAGGGAAAAATCTCTTCTAAAAGATTTACTACTCATATTCCTTTTTCTTACTACTTTTATTAAGTATCTGAATCATGATTAGTTGTTGAGGCTGGCCCATTGGTCCTTCTGAGGTTATCCTTTCCTGGACCTGTGTGAGGAGGCAAACCTCACTGCTGTCAATTTCAATAACATAATTTTGCAGATTAGGAGTCTTCAAAAATGTTAATTCTATGCTAATTTTTTTTTTTATTTCATGCAGACTAGTTTCAGAGAAAGTTAATGTCTCTGCTCTGGGGGAATATGTCACATTTCACTGCTTTTTGACATAAATTTTTCTGAGTTGTAGGAAAAGAGATTTGCAAAGATGTAGCATAAGGTGGTCTTTATAGGAGTCAGTCTAGAAAGGCAGATCTCTCTGTGATCATCAATTAATTACATATAATACTAGTTTATGTAGTCTGGTTCCAAGTACATTATCCACAACCAATTCTCTTGCTGTCATTTCCATTTAATTCCCAGGAACGCTTACTGAGATGGAATAAAGTTGAAATCAACGCTTTTATGGAAATGTAGGACTGCTTAGAACATACTAACATTTCAAATTAAAACCTCACAGGATATACTTTTTTCCCCAAAAATCCAAAGTGCAAAATATGGTTGCCATTAAATCCAAAGAATAAAATAGCTTAGTCAAGAGATAAAAAAATGCTTTTATGCCAGCTTGAGGAATCCAAGTGGTGAAATTCTTGGGAAAGTATTTTCTAGTTTTTATTTTTATTCAGGGATTGCAGGCAGGCAGCTGAGCACCTGCTGCATGGGGGCATTTGTTGAATTTCCAGCATTAGAGCAGCCAGAGATGAGGTGACTTTGTCAGGTCAGATCCTGGGGTGGGGCCTTGTCCCTGGAAGTCTGAACTTGGTTCAAGCCCTTCTTTCTTGCCTTAAGAACGAGTGAATTCTGCCTGGAGGGGGAGATGGTTCTCCCATTTAGTGCTGAGAAATAAATCCTTAAACCATGGTTGTTTGGGACTAAGTCATATCTAGAGGAATGTTACACATGGTGGTTTTTTTTTTTCTTTAATTACAAAAACCTGTTGATTCTCAGGAATTTGCATGTCAGCTGAGACCATCACCCAAAGACTATTCACATTTTTCTGAAATGATCAGGATTCTAGCAGCACTTTTCAGCCAAGCAGATGTGAATTTGTTTTGCTTGCCCTGAAACTCTGGAACTCTGCCCCACTTCCCCAAAGAGAAAGGCAGGAATTGTTACCTTCTGTTACTGGTAGCAAATTATGGGGATATCTTCAGATTAAAAGGAAACAATTTAGGCCCATACATTGCTTTTTCATTTTTCCTTTTTCATATCTTCCACCTCTTCACTCCATGTATTCTGCAGAACAAGTTCTGAGTTGCTTTAGAATATGGTACTTGTTTTTTTTTTTGTTTATATTTTTACCTCCAAATGCAAGCAAAAAGAAAAAACTTCCAATTGCAAAATTACTACTTGCCATACAGAATTTTTTCAGCCATTCAAAATAATGTATGGTTTTGAGACTTAATTCTTTTGTGCAATGCATGTTTCTGATCAGTAACTTGAAACAGCAAAGAATCTTTCTCCTGCCTCCTAAACCTGTTGTATTTGAGTGCTGTGCCAGCTGGGGAGCAGGTATTTGTTAGGAATTTCTGCAGGAAGAGCTGCAGTCCTGCTAAGCCTCCAAGCTAGACCATGCAATCCCCATGATTTGTTCCACCAGAACCATCCTGCTGCTCTGGCAGTTTATATTCCACCTCTTGAGAGGTGCATAATAGCTGATATCCAGGAATAAATGTAACAGGTCTGTGCTTACAGTGCAGATGGCATTGGTGAAAAATACTTGGGCTTTCAAATTCCACAAAATTGGATCTTTGTACAAATGCACTGATATTATTAAAGTTTGTGCCTGAATGTCTTCATCTCTCTGGCCCATGGTTACAAGGGCACTGAAATGTGATGTTTTATAAGGAATGCTCATGGTCTGGAAATTTGGAAATTATTTTCCTTTGAGGAACAGATCTGCCTAGTGTAACTACATAAATTAATTTATATAAATACCATCACTCTCATGTAGAATTTGCATAAATATTCTTTGCATCTTGCTGTATCTAATTTTGTGTGGAAAGCTCCAATTAAAGGTTCTGGTAAAAACCCTTGGGCTTACCCTGGGTACAAAATTAGCCCAAATCCTGGCCCTTACTCTGGTTTTACACAAATCCCTGATATCTTTAAACCTAATCTTTCCCATCTCCTCTAAGTGCATACTACAAGTGTTTCTGCTGTTGTTTTTTGAGTGTTTTTCTGACAGAAGAAGAAAATCCCAAGCACTCTTAGAAAGTCAAACTCTTGTTGCAAATAAAATCTTGGGAAGGAATATAACAATCCTTCAAGTCTGAAGACAAAACTTTGAGTTACTGTGATTAAGATAAGGACAGAATCTTTTTATAAATCAGCTTGTTCTTCAGTTTTGTAATGGATCTGCTATATGATGAGTAACTGGAAGTGAGAACACACACTTGCTTCTCTTCATTGTTTCTGTGAGGTAATGATCATACACATTTTTATACTTTTTCTCAGGTTAGGCCAGAGGTTTTTTCCCCACTCTTTTATCTTTAGAGGGATGTTATATGATCTTCAGCATAATATGATGACAGAGACTTATTTATTATATATCTTGTAATTCTTATTCAGACCTACTGGCCTCCATGCACAATCTGAAATGTGAATGCATGGTAAAAAAGGATATTTTTCTAAGCATAGATTACTGATGGTGCCAGACTTCATGGTGACCAGGTGCAAGCCCTGTTTGCATCCTCTTCTGTCATGGCTCTTTTTTTTAAAGGAAATTATTATTTTATTTTAAAAAGCTGTCTTTACAGCAGGATAACCACATTCTCTTCCTCTTTGCCCACACTTTTTTCCCCTGCTAAGAGGTCAAGCCTTGCAGAAGAAAAATTGGCACATGAAGCATCCCATTGACCTTTACACCAAACTCAACTCCCTCGTGCACTTAATCTGTTCTATTGATGGACAGCCGTGGGTACAGGCAGAAGACGCCCATCATTTCTTCTTTCTTCCTGGCAGAGAGAATGAATCATATTGCTGGGATAATGAACCATTTAATGACTTGTGTGTTGATTTATCAGCTGTGCTGGAGAGGCCAGTGTAAGAGCACAAAGCCATAAGTCACAGAGTGGCTGCACATGGCCCACGAGGCTGCTTGGCTCCCTCACTGGGAATTGCTGGGTTCATCAAGCCATCATTAGGCTCTGAAAGCAGTGAAGTGCCTCCTTTTCACTCTGGTGTGGTATTTCTTCAAAATAAGAATCAATTTTTTTCCAGGTTTTGAAATAGTTTATTGTGATAAAATTGGCATTTTTGACTTTCACAGTGAGGAGATTTCATCCTGGGCTAAAGAAATGTATTAGTGGTGAGCACAGGGAAACCTTCCTGGTGTGTTCTGGACAGGCAATAATCAATAACTGTTCTCTGAGTGAGGGTGTTCAACCATTTTGATCTCTTATCATGCAGTAGTTTTATCTTCATCTCATTTCCAAGCTTGCTTTGCACTGTCACATGGAATACTGTTAAAAAACCTCTTACAGACAAGTTACAGAAAACCTGATATCCAGGTGCTCTTGTTCACTGTTACAGAGAAAAATTAAGTTTAACTTGGTTTGTTTTGGAAAAAAAATCAATGTTGCCTGCTATATAATTGTATTTTATCTTCAGGAGCTTTATTGATTGCAGCAGGGCGTTTTGTTTGTCTCACTCTTGGTTCTGCTGCTTTTTTTGTTCTGTTTTGGGTTTTGAGTGTTTGTAGAGCTCAAATTGAGCTGCTAAATGATTTCCCCAAGTCCCCTTTTGGAAGATCAGTTCTTTATTTCCCATTTTTTTCCAGTGTTCTGGCACTACCTTTGTCTTCCTTGGATTCTCAGAGCTTAAAACTAGATTTCTTGGCAAAATAAATATTTTAGGATGAAATCCATTTGGCCTAACAAATTTAAAAACATGAAATTGGTCCATGTGCTGTAACCTTGTCTGTTCTTACTATCTGACTTTTTTCTCTGAAGACTTCCATGAAATAAATGCTTCAGCTGAGTTCCTGAAAACATTGATCAGATTCTGCTCAGACTTAGAATTTCTCCATCACAGCTGTTTCACTCTGCAGAACATTTTGCAAAAACAGGTTAACTCTTGGCCTTTCCTCAAAGCTGTTTAGCACTTCTGAATGAGCTCCTGTGCTTGCCAAGGCAAGTAATTCCATGTATTTTCTTGCTGTTCTGTGTTGTCCTTGCACTGTTTGCCTGCTGGTAAGGAGAAATGTGCTGGGGGTTCAGAGCCCCTCCAGTCCTGAGGGGTTTTCCTGAGTTCTGTCAGCTGGCAGGCCATGACTTTCCCAGAATTTTGTCCAATTATCTCACTGCTGTGAGATAATTATGCTTAGGAAGTGATGTGAGGATCCAAAATGGGCTGCAAGACTTTTTTTTTTTTTTAATTTTGGCTAAAGTAATGAGGACTCCTTTTTAATGATTATTTTTTAAAATCTTTAATCTAAAAGACCTTCAATAGTCATTGCTGTGGTCCAGGTAATTTACTGTTACACTTTTGGAGTTTTTCAGAAGGTGTTTCTATACTGCAGATCACAGTGAACTTGGGGAAAACCAGAGCCAACTTAGAGGATGTAAGCAGAATAGAATATGTTCATGCTTTGATATTCACTACACTTTGCTAAACACTAGCTTTGATGATTGAAAAAATCTCTTTTTGTGCAGAGATAGTACATACATCCCCATTTCAGCTGTTCTGTGCACTTGAACTAACTTCACAATACTCCAGGAAATGACACCTGTTCATTTTCTGTTATATATATAACATATATATACGAAAGCTGCAGGATCTGTGCTCTGAAGTGTGCACACAGCTGGATGAAATGATCATGAGTCAGGCCCAAAATCCATCACCTTTCTGCCATGCAGTGTGTAATTATTTACATGCATATGAGGTTATTCTTTTCTCCTGTTTCCCAGGATGTTCTGTTCTTTCTTTCTCATGTCAGTTTTTACTGCCTTCCCCCCATCTTGGAACATGCTAAAAACGTCTGTGAATGAGATAAACCAGCAAGGAGAGCCACATAAAGGACTGTTGTTAAATAAATAGAAATGACAGAGTAAGAGAGAGATTATTTTCCTGTCCTGTTTTGGGAGCCTCTAGAGATCAGTATAAGTGAGCATTTCAAATGCACTGAACACACACCTGTGCCTAAGCTGTAGAGCAAAATCAATAGGCAGCAGATGAAAATTATTGTGTTTGTTTCCTTAAAAATAACTCCTGGCTGTTTCAGAGTGTCAGTGATGGCTGTTATTATCTGGCATGTAAAGCTCCTTCAGAAAAGGGGTTTTCAAAGAAATTTGGTGAGAGTGAGACATTTACTTGCATTTATCTCTGTGTGTGAGTATGTTGATTATCAATAATCAGTTTCTGCACCCTTCCAGTGTGTCTGACCCATTCCAGCCTCTTCTGCAAGTGCTTAAATCTCCTTATTTATTCACCAAATGCAGCCAGGGTGATACATAGTGCTGCCAGGTCTGTGCAGGGAAATTCCTCAGATAAATTTGTTCTTTGGTATTCACACAAGTCCTGCACTGTGTAATCTCATGCTTCTGAGAATAACTAATGGTTTATGTTTTCTTTGTGCTGATTGTTTTGAGCTGTCCCAGGTGCCTGAACTGAGAGTTTGGGGGATGGCCATAGCTCATTTCCTAACTCAGAGACCTCCACCCAGGTGTTGTCCAACTGTGACTCAGGTGCAATGGTCTCTAGCAAGAGTTTCTTCAAGTGGAAGCTGAAAAATGGTATGAATTCAGAGTAAGCCAAAAGTGGTAAAGTTTGGTTGTGTGAAGTTGCAGTTTTAAGCTGACTCCCAGTTTTCACCCATTTTGAGGGAGCATTCTGAGTAAGATGTGTTTGTTCAAAGTCAGTCTTGGGTGATTTCTTGTTATCTCTGTCAACACTGCAGTTCATTGTGCTCTCATTTCAGCAGATTGGCATTGTTTGAAAACTCCATGCTATGAATTTTCATTTAGCTCCTACTGACAAAGGCTGTGGGGTTTGATTATTGTTTGCTCTGTGTGTGCTAAATTTGTGCTGTTTACCAGAACCTCAGAGAACCTTTGTGCGCTGACCAGAGGAATTTTGTAGAAACCAGGGGCCCAGGAGTCTAGACTAGAGTACATACATAGAATATTGCCACTGGCTATACATTAAAAACAAACAAAGAAAAACAACCCATAAACAAAAAAAATCCCAAAATCCAACAACAACAAACAAGGAGTAACAACTGCCAGAATTAATTCTATCAAAGGAAAATTCTCTCAAATTAGTAGCACAGGACTGTCTTCTAGTTACATGGATCTCAGAATTATGACTGTAGGGCAATTGAAATTGAAGGGATTTTAAGTTGAAGAGATAAGTAGCAGTGATGAGGGATTTTTTTCCAGAAGGAGAACAGAAATTGATATTCAGTTTTCCTAAGTTTTAGCAAACTCCTGGATTTCCCATTCAATATGCAAAAGCAAACAACAGACAGCAGAGCTCAGAATTGCAATTTACTGCTCAGTGTATTCAAGTTGTAGCACCTTTTATATTACCTGATAAAAGCTGTGAATATTCCATTCCATTAGAGGGGCAGTATGGCACTTTCCCCAAACCTCTATTTCTTTTCAGCTGCTCTGGCTGCAGAGAACACAGTGGTGGGAATACAGATGGAGCCAGCAGCAGTGCCTGCATGCACAGCAGCACAAGGCATGAGCATATGTGTGTTTTTCTGTTCCTTGCTCACTGTAAATAGTGTACAAAGAACATAATCCATCAGATATGGTTGCTGATTACTGCTCAGCCTGCTTGGCACAACCCCACTGCACTAGATTTCTTGTCTGAGGGCAGATTAAAGGTATTAATAACAACCTGATTGCAGAGGATTTGTAGCAAGCAGCTTTGAAATCAAATGATATAAAGGGTAGTGCCTATGACAAAGTGTAGATGTGCTGTGAATCCCAACATGCAGCTCATAACAAAGCTGTTGAAATTCCAAAGTGGGCAGACTCCCACACAGACAGGAGCTTGCAGCATCCAATCAGTTTAAGAGCTCTGCACAAATATATTATTCTGCAGGTTGAAAGGCTGGGTCTATTACAAGCAGTAAGGCTTTTCAGATGCAGTGTTTTACAGGGTTTCAGTAATGAAATGGCTCGCTTTAATCTTAACCAAGGAACTGCCAGCCTTTATAACAACACAATATTCCTAAAAAGTGCTCAGCAGTCTAATGAGAGCAGCCCCCATTTGAGCAGTGCTGATGTTATGTTCCAGGGAATATTCACAGTGTCTTGATCTATAAAGCTCAAAATTCTGAAGCTGCAAGTGATAAATGATGCTCACTTTCCTCTCTTCATTCTAGAAATGCATCTGAAAGTTTCACCTGCATCTCTAGCAGGTTAAACATTTTGAGGATTAAGTGGTTATGGACAATCTCTGGCATGAGCTAAAATGTATTTGGGAACATTTCTGCTGTTTGAAAAATAAATGTGGTACAGCAAGAATGACAACAAGTTCTGATTTGAGAATCTAATATAAGATGTGCTACTTTGAGGCATGTTATTTCAGTGGGGTACCTAGGAAATGAAAATACTTTGGGAGAGGGGTTAGATCATGATTAGTACTTCATTCTCAGGTCTAAATCTTAGCCCTTTTAGCCTTATTTTGTGCACTTTGCTTTAATAAATGAAAATGCAGAAGCACTCATGAAGATGCTTGTTTTAACTGCAATAAATGCAAGGAGAGCAGCCTATTATTTAGCTGAACCTTGCTTTTGTACTGCTAGTAGTTCTTTTTTTCAGGTCCTGAAAATACATTGCTTCTGTCAGTATTGGGATACATGCTGCACATAGATCCTTTGGGGTTTCTGGATTTTTCTTTTTTCCTGCCGTGCTGTCTGAGTTGATCTCAGAATGACAGAGCACACAATTCACTAACCCAGCATGATTGTTTGAAAAGAACATGTTTAAAAAGGCAGTGGCAGTCCTGTGAAACTGAGGGAGAAAGTTCTATTTCAATGGGATAATGTTAAAGAATAATTTTTGTTTCAAATTTTAGAAAAAAGACACCATTTTTCTACTAAAGGTTTATTCCTTCTGATGTTTAGTTTTCTGTGGAACATCCAAGATGCTGAATTTTCACTAGACACAGTTGGACTTGTGCATATGGAGTAAATACTCATTATTGAAGTGACATACCAATGTCAGATAATTTTTGGTCAATAATGTTATATATTTGGGTGGGAGCCCTCACAAAACAATGGATCAGAAAATCCCTACAGAGTGTTACTTGTTCAAGGGTACCATAATTAGGTTGTTGAAAGCTGGGACATCAATGGCACAGATTTCTGGTCAGAAATCCTTGTGGCAAGTCTGCCCTCCTGTAATGTGTGGGTGATGAGAGATTTTTGGCTCATGTAAGGGCAGCCTTGGCCCTTGGGAATGAAATGGAAACCAATTGTCAATGATTGCAGAAAGCACCCTGGCTGTGGGTCCCTGTCCCTAATGAAAGGGACTGGCAGGCTCTGGGTGGTAGAGCTGCCTCTCAGCTGGCAGCAGACAGTAAATGCAGTTTGGAAGCTTAGAACAGCTTCAGGTGTTTAAGGAATACCTGTTGTGATTTTTTTTGTTTGCTTACTTTGTCTTGGTTTTAAATTGTTTTAAATTTCAAGTTATTTCTGGCTGTAAAGGCTGTGCAAGTGCAGTTAGGAGGATGCAGAATGGGTTACTCTACCCTTAGTTCCATGCAGGAATGCCAATATTGAATGTAATACTTTGCTATAGGTCAGAAAAGCTCCAAAATGGACTTTGCTGTTAATATATTATTGCATACAGTGGCTGTGGAGTGGGTCTGTCTGTGTGGTCAGGGGCAGTGTGGGGTGCCTGAGCTCCCAGCAGCTGGTCATGAGGACTTTTTCAGTGTTTCTGGTCATTTCCATGAGTAATATTGTTTAGTTGACATCAGAAGATACAAATTCCATCAGGAGCTATGGGAATCTCTGGTGCTGGATGTTTGATTTTAACTGCAGAGATGTTAATGTTGGCCTTTCATTCCTGTCCTGGGGTATCCATAATCCCTGGGTTGCTGATGGCTTCTCCTTGTGGCTCCTCCTGATCATCCCCAATGGTGCTGGAAATGGTTTCAGCTGGAATAAATGAGTTGGGTGAGAGGGAGAGGGGCTGAGTTCACATCCTGCTTCTCTCCTCTGCCCCAGTTTTCTTTAAATTAATTATTTTTACTCCTAAGTTGACTCTACTCACCAGATGATGGTGATGATCATCAGGAGCTTAAACATGGCCAGGGCTCTGAGGATTTTGTGATTCTTTGGGTCAGTTGCCTGTTAATTATTGAACCACTTGTAGCTGAAGAAGTGTAGATCTGCAGTAGATAGCATATTTGGGGTAAAATCCTGATTCAGCAGAACTCCAAGAAATCTGGGAAGTTAAAAAAAAGCATTGCAAGCTTTGGTATCTGCTGCCTGTGGCACTTTTGAGGGAGAAATCTTGCTGGCTGTGAAGTTCAAAAGCAATTCCATTGATTTGCATCCTACCTGCCATGGCAGGGCAGGCCTGGGCTAGGAAGGAATGACTGCATTCCATCAAATATTAGTTAGATGTGGCAGGCCTGAAAACAAATTAAAAAGTGAAGTGGTGGTGAATAGAATCATAATCTTAGCTGTATTTGGCCTTGTGAACAAATAAAATCCCAAGAACTCTTTGAGAAGCATAGTGAAATATTGGCTATGTGAATCCTTTAGAAGTGAAATAAATATTTCAAATCCAATAAAATTGTAAAAGAGATTTTAAAAAATCAAAAATTGTTTATGTACCTTTTAAATAGAGTGGATGGGTGAACATGGGATATAAATTTCATGTAATTCATTCCTTAAATGCCTTTTCCTTGAAAATACCCAACATAATGTAGATTAAGGCAAAGCCAATAAATGTTTTTAACTTTTCCAGGTACTAAGGATTTTTATGTCTTCTGAAACGTTAACATCACCACTGGATAAATGGCTAGGTGTTCCTTTATATTAAGGAAAAACTATATCATTAGAAGGGACAGACAGCGGTGGAAAATGTGCTCAATTTTCAGTGGTGCTAAAGTGCTGTTGGTGCCTCAACACAAATTCTGGTACTGAATGAAATGCATGGAAATATTGTGTTGTTCAGCAGGGTGGTGTGCTGGGGTAACTGAGCTGCTCTGGGTGAATGTGAATTAGCAGTGGCTGGATGTGCCATTGCAGAGCAGGGAGGAAGTAACTTCCTTTCTCATAATTGGCTTGCTTGTGCCCTTGAAAACATGCGAGCCTTGAGGAATGAGAGCTGCAGACAGGAAGAGCTATGGATACCCAGGGAGCTGAGGGGAACATGGCAGCCTGATGTAAAAATTTAATGAGCTTGCTTTTGACACTGTGATTTGTTTTAGCAAATTCTTCTAGGGAGCAAGGCCAGGAGCCATATGTAAATGAGCTTTTCTTGAGATTGTGCTT